>NW_028259136.1:2400000-3600000 GCF_977971745.1 Zootermopsis nevadensis
AAATATTTCTATATATTTATAAGAATTAATTTAGTGTCTGTATTACAGGAAATATCACGGACACTTTTTGTAATCAACATCGTGACTGTATTATATGAAACGCCATACCGCTGATTGTCCGAATTAGCCTTACAGCCGTGTATGTGCAAACCTCGTCTCTTTTGGATGCTGGTACCCAGACGCGGCACTGTTTATGCGTTACCTAATTGTCCGCGTCACTACGGACGTCACGGAAGGCAAATGAAGGACAGCTAGACGCCTGGTGTCAAACGGATGTGAATTTAGTTACCACGCACCACATGAACGAAACTGAAACCCGCTTCAAGCCGAGTTTCATTTGTTTTGTTTAATTAAGAACTATGATTACCAAGGTTAATAGCATTGATATCTGATAAAATGGTTGAGTCGACCTCGTGTAAACTCGATGATATAGTACGAAAAACCATAACGTAGATTTAATTATTTCTTCTTTGGCTTAAATCGTCAGTTAGATTTTGTTACGAGCTTCATTGGATCTTTCTTTGTCTTTGTCTTATTGTTTTCTACAAGGGTAATAGGCGTAGTACTGTAAATAAATGTAAGCTGTGGATGAAGGCACAACGATTATTTTGACAACGGGCGGATGGGATCTTGGTCAGAGCATTGACGATCCTGACAGATGTTTCTTCGTGGTATTTATCAGTCTCTCCAAGCGAATACTGGGATAATATCTTTACGAAGTTCATGAGTGATTCCTTTCCAGCCCTTTTAGTTCTCTTTGGCACATTTTTCAAGTAATCGAGAGATAATAAATTCGAATCCCGACTATGTTCATTTGGAATTTCATGGTTTTAATAAAATCTTCTCGGGCAATCAGCCGCGTTAGCTGGTTACCGTAGTAAACCGACGTTTCGGGAACAAACTCTGTCCCCATCTACAGGGTTCTGATGTGACTGGATCCTCGGAAGTCGCCTGTTTTGTTGATTGTACTCGCCGCGAAAGTCTCAAATCCTATTTCAAGGTTTTACTCCATCTCACCAAGTAAAACTTCGTGTAGTTCTTCAGATGAACCACGACCACTTCCTCTCACATAGTTTCTCATTAATCATCGACCCATGTAATATAATTTGAAGCCACGTAATTTCAGCGTCATAAAGTAACCGAATAAACAACTCATTCGAAGCTAAATACCCTCAACAGTTGATACAGAGTCGTTAAATAAACCGCGAGCTAACCAAGCAACCAGCGCTACTGATTATTTTTCATGGCAAACACACCAAGCGACCTTAGTTCTTACACTGTGAAGAACGCGTCGTAATGTAAGTTTGGAAGTCGGGTAAAAAAAGAAGCTTTTTGCAATTTTGTGGTCCGCTTATGTATTCAAGCGCTCGTTACGATACATTCTTCCATAGTTTAAGGACTAAGGTCACTTGGCATCTTTGCCATAGTAAACAGTCGTTTTCCGTTGGAACTGAAAATATCATAAAGTTGCCCTGACTTTGTTGACACACTGTACGTAACAGACTTCGGACTTTACGACTAACACACCTCCGTCCGCTTGACGCGTGTCTTTAAAACCATATGAAATCATTTACTAGCCGTGATAGCTTCGAGATGTGACGGATTACTGACTCGAAGACCAGGCTTTGAGTCTCGGTGATGACTTGGGATCTTTTCCTCGCCTCAGTACCCCGAATATGAGCCTGTCTCCTTCTACTGGACATCGGGAATACACACGACAATCCGTGAAGCAAAACAATTGCCTGCCCCCTCTCTGATGCCAGAGATTATTAATGTATGGCACTTCGCTTTCATATTCTCTGTACTTCTTTACGGCGCCGTGTCTCGATGTAGGGATTGCTTTATTTCTCCCCTTGACTAGGGCATAATGCCGTCCGTAGCGATGGCCACAGAATTTGAACCGAGGCGTCAGGTACGACGCAGTGTTTGGATGATGGCAGCAGGGCCCAGGCTCCAGTTCCTAACGAATGGCAACGTTACTTGTTCCATGTTGCCAAGTTTGTTGCGTTTTTCAATTTTTTGTTAATTACTGTGACTCGTATCCGTTTTCCTTTCTTCAGGTTTTCAGATCAAAATTTTATCTGCATTTCTCATCTCTTCCAAGCGTCTTATTTGCTTTCCCCATATCACCCTGTTTGATCACTCTTCATAATATTAAGCGAATGTTAGGACCTACAAGCTATGAAGCTCCTAACTGTGTAACTTTCTGCAGAAGAAACAAACCACATGCTCTGTTCCTCATTGTAGCCTACTTTATAAAAATTAAATCTAATACATGTTACAAAATTCTATAGCGGTACATTCAGATCCCGTTAGGAATACAGTCTTTCAATACAACAGGCAATTTGAAGCTTCGAAGTAGACGTAAGCAGACGGTAATTTAATTATTTAATCATACGCTCACAGCATTTTACATGCCCCGCCCCCAATAAGGTACATAAATTAATGGAACATGCAGACAAATGTAATTTAAATAACGTGTGGAACTCTTCAAGTTCCTTCAGCCATTGTCCTGTTCCATAGCAACCCCTATTATGTGTTGCTGTATGCAGAAAATTGGGCGCGAGTAGCAGCGTGTCCTTCATCTGTTCAATCTTCCTAAAGTAATCAATCACTTTTAATTCCTAATGTTGCAGCATATGCCTGATGAAGTGGCTCGGATGATAATGTGAGAGCAGAGCACATGGAATCACCGTGGACGCTCTCCTTGAAGTGCGTCTAATTTAGTGTACCAGTTTCTGTGATTCGCATTCCACGTTGCTTGCGGTAGATCCCACCACCAGTGTTTCCTGTGTGTATTTTCTTAGTTCCTTGTTGACTACAAAGCCCACTTTATATCCTCAAGTTTACCTCAAATTTGCTTCCTTCTACCTAATTTAATTGTATAAATATTAAGATTGCACACAAATTTACTACATGCAACTGCTATTTCTTGGGTCAAAATTTGTTTCCAATCTAGAATACAATAATATGAAAATAGGACGTGTTAAATTTTATATCATTTTCTTCCAAGGAACAAGAGCAGGTAACTTGTGGTGTGGTACCTCGGTTCGAATCTTGACAGTGATTCTCATATAATAGGTTTCGAATGGATGAAGTCGAGACTACTTTTAAAAGTACTTCAACAGATATTAGCTTTAAGTTAAATGTTTAATTTAATAACAAGCTGAACAGATTAAATTACACATATTACGATATTATATTTGAAATACTGATCATAAAAACCTGTATTGGGCTTCATGAATATTTGCGTAAGAAACGTTCCTGTTTTCGATACATGTTATTCCGGTGGTAAAACATTGTGTATTTTTGTAGTTTTATTCGTCTGGCAACCGCACTCCATTACATATTTATTTTAGTGCAACGAGTTACATTTGTAAATATTCATTTTTAGAGGCACAATTTATTATTTTTGGATTCCATAAAAACAGATAATCTCACGACCAGCTGAATAACCATAAATTACACAAGAAATACTCAAACGTGGGTTTAGTTCTGTTAGCTACATGTAAGCTACATCAGGTTTATTAATTTAGTGTGAAACAGAAAATGCTTTCGGTACACTGGCAAGGTTAGATGTCCCCTTGGGCCTTCAAGTGACACGCGTGTCGGCTGATAACGGTCTCAAAGTAACATTTTGGGATGGTATTTTAATTCCATAGAGCAATGTCCTTGGGAAGCTGATAACACACTGGTGACGGCAACTCTCTCTTGCCGAAACTTTTAAAATGTGTTCGAAGTTAACACGTGACAAATTGGCCTGTGTTGAGGAGAGGGTAATGTGATGCAGGCAAGCGTCGTGTGGGAACTCGGCGATACATTTTACAGCAAAAGTGACCTTACTGTAAATACAAATATCCATGTAGCCGTGATTACACTGCCTTAACATCTTTGTAAACTGTGAATTACAAATAGATCATAGGTCTAATTAAATATTTATACCGTATAAAATGGCAGCATATGTTCCGATGATGAAACAGTCTATCCGTTAGCCTGAATGCAGTATACAATACAGTTCGGATAGTGAGATTCCTTCTGCCGAAATTACTACAGGGATTCAGTAGATACAGGGAATTTCTTGGCCTTCAGCGTCGCTGTCGTCTGCTTAAGGAAGACTTCGTACCCTATCGTTAGACGCGCTTATGTTTTGATAACGATATTAGACTCTGTGCAGTAAATATGAGTGGCTTTGTAATCAGTATGTAGCTACTCTTAAAAAAGTGACTAAGCTACGTTGAAACTTTGCATTTCTTCGACGTTCAAGAACTCTTGCACTCATACAAGGGATATGAAATGGACCAGACTGTTTTATGCTATTATTGCCATGGCTTTTTTTATTTCTGCCAAAACACGTAACTTGGTTTTCTTCAGGCTTTAAAACTTAACCACATAATTCTTTTAGTCAGGACAGGAAATTAAAAATATCTTTATCGACAACAAATCGACGTCGACAATTTTTCGCCCAAAATTCTGAAGTCTGTATACTATATGTACCACTCATCTTCATGTTGGTGATGGTAAACGGTGTAAACTGTGAGATTTGAAGTAGGGCATGGACTGACTTATGTTTGCATTTCTCATTTTAATCATTTTAATGCATGTTGCGTATCCTATCCATTTAATCCTTCGCGTGTCGCTGTAAGATATATGACGCATATTTTAGAATTCGCGAGAAAACTGTTGTAAGATGCTTAAATTATTAAAGGATGTAGACCGGATTTTTTACACAGAAAAATTTCAGACTAAAATATATACAATTACAGTTGCACACTTATTCTTATGGTCTCTTAATCCGAGAACATACAAATTGAAAGCTTATAAAACTAAAAAATATAGTGATAAGTAATCTCCTGACTTATATACTTTTAAATAATACTCTTGGGTTGAGTAAAGTCAAGGAAGATGAAGATCAAACAAAGATTTAAGTGCGGCAGACATGACGAAAACAAAGACACTCATAATCATGTTCATGAAGGAAGGACTTCGCTTACACATCCTTTGAATGCGCTTATGGAAAGATAAGTTTCAAATCAATTGCAAAAATGTATTGGCCCTATTCATTCAGATTGTAGTGGCGAAGGACAAGAACCAGAAACAAACTGCATTTATTGTTTTGAGAGCGTCTTTGTGCTTAAATCCGCATGAAAATCGTTTCACTAAGTTCGGAAAGCGTGTTCAGTGAAAATATGCAGAATCACGCCAATAACAGTAGATAATTTTTATTTGCCCCATTCATGTTACGCACGAGATATCTCGCTTAGAAACACTGATCTTTCTGGTCTTAATTTGGCGTTGAAGGAATCAGTTAAAGAAACGCGTACCGTCACCTGGCAACAGCAAAATAAATTGTCTTTCATCACGCGTTAACATGGAAATAGGCCGATAAAAAGAGGAGCCGAATTTTTTAAAATAAAAACCAGCAAAGAAGGGATTAATTTAATTATCATTCTTTGTAGTCACTGACATAGAGCACCAAATTTACGTTTGCAATTTTGTCGGAGGATGGGACTAGTCGGTAATTATCTTTGCTATTTTGCTATTTTGAAGCTCTCGGATACAAGCATTATAACAACAAAATTGTTTCTAATTTCAGAAAGAAATAGTTTGTACTGACCTTTTAATGTCTTCATAGCTTTGTTCTAAACTAACTTGGGCTATGGAACTAATTCCATGAGCAGACCTGTGTAGTCTAATTCAACATTTGCTTACAGTCGTTTCCTCTGTCTGCCTTTACACACATTTTGTCCTATAGACTTTATGAAAATTTGGATTTCTTGAGGAGCCTTTCATTTGTGTGAGGTCAGACACTATCTTATATCCATAATAAAAGGGCTAACGATATTGCTTCCATGTTCAGGAATAAAATCCTGAAGACGGAGGTAGGGTGGTAGTCAGAAACATTTATATCTGCCGAAATTCCACACGTTTCAACTCAGAAGAATACCACAGACATTCATTCAGCCATTCAGCTTTTCTCTACAGTACTGAACACGAAGTCGCAGAAATCTTCGTCATTCTGAACTATTTAAATCAGTTAACATTTTACAACTGTTAGAAACAGAGTTAAAGTTAAAACGGATTTAAAGTGATTTATGTGTAACACGTCTGTTTACCTGTGTACGGATAGGCCTACTCGGAAAACAGAAACACTGAAGATAATAGGCTATCGCCAACTGGTTATGCAGTGGCGTAACATGTAGTGGTCTAGAAGTCAAGTCGAGCGGAAACGAAATATTATTAAATCCCCAACAAAGGCGCAAAAATGATATGGTATTATTATTAATGACCGTAGTATTCGCCACTACTAACACAAATTATTATTATTATTATTATTATTATTATTATAATAATTAACTCTATATTTTCTGAGGACATTGTTACCATGCAAGTGTCTATTGATGTGTTGTGTAATTTCTAGTCACGATTAAATCAAATCTGGTATTTGCTTTAAAATTCGTCTTGTGTATAATGTGCGTATTGAACAGTGTACATTGTTATTCTTATTTTTGTTTCAGGTACGCAGACTTAAAAAAATCACTTCTGTCGACTGTTACTTGTCCCTCATTATGGCCGAGATAATAATTAAGTTGTAAGTAGGCCTATTTTAACTAATTTAAGATAATTATATAATTAATAAACACGTTATATATATATGATTAAATAACAAATATCAATCAAATTCAGGAACATCTCACACATCAACAGCCTATTTAGTTGGGGATAGACATTTTGTTAAAATATAATTGCTGATAACTTCATTAATGATAAGGAGACATGGCCCATAACTTGTAAGTAATATAAAACAAAATAAAACAGCTGGTTAAATAGACTTGTCTTATCCCTTTTTGAAGCATCACTTAGTTTGGGAAAAAAAAATCTAAAACTGTCTGATTTTAAAGGCGACAGATTTCTTTAGTTTCATGGAATGGGAAGTGAGAACATATGTGATGGAAACAGATCAGCTGAAGCCTTCAGACCGCGGGCCCTGAAGCCATAGGCTCATATAAGGCGAAAGTAGAAAGGAAATATTCCTTCAGGAAGGAGTGAGAAATCGTGCTTCAAAATTTAATTACAGCTGAGTAACTAAGAAAGTAAACAACCCTATGAATAAAATATTTGTTGAGAAGATGATAGTGGTTCATCTAGTCGGAACGTTCCCCGTCTTTTATGGAACGCGAATGTTCATTGCCATGTTTTCAACGGCCCTTTACAAATTCCTACACAGCTAAATGAATCTGATCCGGATTCTTCCAATCTGTTTCTGTAAGATCAGTTTTAATATTATCTTCTCATTTACACCTGGGCCGTCTCAGTGGTATCTTCATTTCAGGATTTGGAACCGAGAAATTATACGCGTTTCTCACCCCTCTCAATTTGTGCTGCATACCCAGCTATCTTAACCTCTTGGCTTGATTATGCCAATGCTATTTTGTGTGTTGTAATTAGAAACATTAAGCCGATTGTGATTATGGGCACGAGAAGTGTTTCTCACTCTGAGAAAGAAGAAAGTTTCAGGACGTCCGATAATGTAATTTTTATGAGAATATTTAGTCCTAAGAATAAATACGTAGGCTATTATCAGGAAGAGAAATTTTACGTAATCAGAAACATCTTAACTTATACGTCTCGATAAATATTAGTATATGATTAAATCAAGGAGGATTAGATGGGGAGGGCATATAGGACAAGCGCTGAGGTGATAACAACACGCAAAATATCAGTCGAAATATTTCAAGGCAATATCTAGATGCGCGTGGGAGATTAATGTTCAGATATTAGTGAAATAGTGAGAGAACATGTAGCCGGAATGAATTGGTACAGAATGGGTTAGGATCAAATGGTGGAATTTTGGACCAGTTTCGTAATTATCAATCTTGCAGCATGGAACAAGTTAGATATGTTGGCGCTTTATATTAAAAATCCGTCTCTTGTAACACGACGTTTCTATTTTATGTTGCCGAAAATATTTTGAAGATTTTTGAATCCACGCAGTCTCCTTATAAATACGACCCTTGTTCGTGATATTGTGCGACTTATTTATAAAACGCCAGATCCTTGAGAAACTCATGAGAAAATCATTTACCCTGCAATCAGTTACGTGTGTGGAACATGGGGTTGAGGACCTATGCTTTGTCCACGTGGCCTATTTAATGCAGCGCTTATACACAGGATGTTTCAAACATACGTACACACATTTCAATATGGATTATTTGCCTTTGTGCGTGTACATCTTCATGAGAAACTGTAATTAATCTGTTTCATATTCAGTTATCGGGAAAAGTACTAATGACCTGAAGATTTCTGTCTTCTGGGTTGTTGCGCTGTGTAGTCTGGTCGATGTTTACCAACGTTTCAGAGGTCATACTGCCTCCGTCATCAGGGCGATTCATCGCAGTGCAACAACCCAGAAGACAGAAAGCTTCATACTCACCGCTGTGAAAACCTCAAATCTGACATAATTAATTTCGATATTAAAAACAGTAGAAAGGTTTACTTTAATTTAGGGCATGAGTGTTTAAAAAAATACATTCTGTGCGATTTAAAATATCTCATTTGCCTTGAGGTTCATTTAGACCCTATTTCTGTTACAAATCTCTTAACAGGGCTGTCTGTGTACACTTATTCTTTGTGTCATTGAATCTAAAATCTAGAGTTAATTTGTTCGTAGTTACCTCCGTGAAATAGGCTGAACTCAATTCATTTGATGACCACCCTGACATGTTTCTATGTTCATACGAAGCAGGCATGACTGTCTTACAATTTAAGTCTATAATCCAACATCTGTCGGTATCAACGAGAAACCTTCCACCAATGAAAAGTTTGCGATGTTCTAATTTTGTACCTGTAAGTGTGACAAAATATAGAACGACATCTAGAACTTTAATATATTCGAGACTCTTCAGTATTAATGCTTTGTGTCCCCCACGAGAAGGAACGACATCGTTTCCCGAACACCGTCACACACCGATTGTGTCCGGCACCAGGGGGCAGTACCCAAAAATTGCCCATGTCTCTGCACCTGCTCTCATCTTCCGCTACAACCAACACAGGCCGTGCTTCCGTAGTCAGGCTGTATTTTAATTGCCATCAAGATACTGCGTCTGTTTTATTGTAGTTTTAGTTCAGCTCTTAAGTTCTGATGATTGGCTCTCTGTGAGACATGTAGCCCGCATGTGAGAAATAAATTCATGTACATCTGTAGTCGGAACACCACTTTGAGGACCATGGCGGGGACAGAAAGATAATATTAAAAATGATTTAAAATAAATAAGATATGAGGGCGTGTACTGGATCAGAGTAGGAGCGTCCAATGGCTGGCTCTTTGGAACGCAGTAATGGACCTTTCTGTTCCAAAAATTTGTTGCTACACTTCCTTGAATTGATCACCGTAGTAATAATTGGTTAAGAGTATTAACTGCCTCCGTCATCAGGGCGATGACGCAAATAATATTACAAACAAAAGTATAATAATAATAATATCTTATCACTATAATGACAATTAGCGACTTGAAAGTAAGACGAGTAACCTTAACGTATGTTTCAATGAAAATCTTTGTATGTTAAACAGATTCGTATGTTACGACACGTAATGTTTTGTGCGATTAATCCTTTTAAGAAATTGGATTAAATCTGAATAGAGAGTACGAAAAGCCTTTGGAGCCCACCAGTAAAATCTTAATTTTTGAACAGCTGAGTGCTGTCGTCCACCGTTGAAATGGATAGTTTAACAGAAACTTCATTTAATACACAAGACACTGTATCAACTGGCTTTGCAGTTAGTTGTGAGTTACTAAGAGAAATATTAATGAGATTATTATTAATACATGATAATGACAATTCACTTTTATGATACAATACATGTTGAACCCTGAAGGGGGTGTGAATGAAGCTTCTATGCATTCCAATTGTTTCCTTTGTGAAACAATTTTATTGTTAATGATCTAAATGCATGGAGCAGTCGTTATTCAGAACATAATTATATTATACGCCCAACTAGTCAATAAATTCCACTTCTTTTATGGAACTCGAAGATTCATTACCATGTTAATAATAGCCTGAAACTGGACGCTATCTTGAGCCAGATGAATGAAATCCAAATCCTGACCCTAGTTAAGATCCATTTTAATATTATCCTCGAACTACGCGTATCTGTGACTGCAAAGTGTCATGTACTGCAAATAATATATTCAATAAAACACAAAGGGATATTATTATTTTAATATTGTTACTGCGGTGTGGGGTGTAATGAAGACTCAGTTTAACGCTTCGGAGCACGAAACCCAAATAAATAATATTTAGAAATTCAGTTACTTTTTCAAAACACATCACGTCTCCGTTACAAAGGTCAGTTTGTAAATTCTGTTAAATTAGGTGGCAAATATTAGTTATTACTGTGATTTAAAGGGACACAACTTAAGAACATCACATTCGGCTGATTTTTAAATTTATGTTAAATAATTCATGACCATTAATGTATTTTGCTACTTTTATGTGAAAGAAATGTAAATTTTGTTATAATTTACTCCACTTCTAATCTGGCACTGCTATCTGAACACAGTGAACTGCATAAAAATAATAATTGAGTAAAAGTTTTAGAGCTCTCCACTTTAAAATTTACACTGGAAAATAATTCATTGGTGCATTCAAGGTGTTCGTTTTGATATAAAGGATGCTTCTAGTCTTCCAATTGAAACAGACGTACAAATCTTGAGGCTTTCGAGGCGACTGAATGCAATAAAATCTCCAAAGGCGAGAAGCCGCGCCAAAATGGAATCGTTCAGTTTTAGTGAAACGGAGGTAGGCGTTTGAACAGATTAAGAAGACACCGCGTAATAAACTGATGGTGACTGAAATTCTTTAATCCAATGAAAGTTACTTCAAAGCTGGATAGTGTGTCTGAGGAACGTAATAGAAGTTGAAGTTTCTAATCGCAGCCCTTCCGGTGAACAAATACTGGCGGTGCATGCCAATAATAACCATATCTTACGGGTATCCTATCTTATAATGAAAATGTGTAGCCTCTGTATTGCATGAATATATCGCGAGTCTCGACAAGCAGTGTGAAGACGTTTCTCTGAAGACAACTAACTGTCTGTAACAAGAGCTGTTGTGTTGCGTGTTTAATAAACGTTCTGAAGACGAAATACGTCGTATATTAGAAATTTGTATTTAATGGAAAACATCACTTTAAAATGATAGTTTCACATATAACCAAAAATCTGCTTTCGCACGAACCCGTTGCTTTTTCAGTACTCCTGTTTCGTTTTTCCGTTTTCGGGAGTTCACGCATTGAAATCTCGCATCTACATAGTTTAAACGTTTTCTCCTAGGTTCGCTCCCATTTAAATACACAGTTTGCGAGAGCAAACAAACACATCCACCCGCAAACATGAAACTGGCCTCTGTGTATCGCAAAGAAGTATATGAGATTAACGTTTTTTATTAAATATAAATATTGTGTCATTTTGTAAACATTTATGGAATTGTTACAGAGCTCTAAATATGACCAGGCAGGCGATTTAACAGCGTACCCAAATGCGAGACATGTCCTATAGTATCAATTTACAATTAATATTTTAGTAAAAAGAGTACAGGATTTGTTTAAAGAATGTTTTTTTGGTATCTTTTTGCAAATCGTTGTAACGTATTGGTGTTTTAATAACATGTATTTAGACACATTATAACAATTTGAATTTTATGCAAGTACTTAAGTTAACAACGGATAAGATGGCACTAAAATATTGGTGTAAATACAATAGAATTAAATTAATATTCGTTGTCTTCTGCGAACAAGTTCAATTAAAAACAATGACACTGATAAAATGAGCAATTCTTGCATATTGCATTTATCTAAGCAACTTGTATTATGTTCTGTGTTACCTAGCAGTGTGCAGACACAAGGCTACTTTATCAACTAAAAATCTGAAAACTATTTTGCTAGTTAACTCAACATTTGATAGAAGTATTTTTGCTGTCAAGTTGATAGTGGCAGTAGGTTTCTTGTACTAGTGTATCACCGAACTGTTTTAATTTGCGGAGTTACTCAAACCAGTAAAAGTAGTGGTAAGTTTGTCCACAGATATTGTACTGGATGTTATAGCAATGTGTGTTCTTTTAAGTTATTTGATGTCGTAAAATTACGACAGTGCAAGAAATCAGTCACGGGTTGAAAAAAATAGAACTTTACAAAAACAGAAGTTTGATTTAATAATCTATTTAATAAAATAGCATGTAACACAATTCAGAAGAGAAGTTATTAAATTTACTTCTTTAACTGTCGATCAGGACTATAAACCAAGCATTTTTCTACGACCTCTTCCATAATTTAAGGGAAGCAATTTTGAACACTTTATAGTTTAAACAAATGACAATCACCTTTGACACTGGGTTACTTGATGAAAAATCCTTAATTACTTCACTTGTCTTGAGCAAGTGTTTTACTATGTAGAAAACTCAATAATTGCGATTAATGGTCTGCGTCTCTATACGTTTTACAAACCGATTTTTTTTTTCTTGGAGTATAAAATGTATCTTCCACGAAATTAAAGAAATAAAATTCCAAACACTCATGCAGCAGTTTAATGAAATTCTCAGCAACAGATGAGAGACTTATGATTAGCCTAACGAAACAATTTCATACGTAACGGAGCGAAAAGCGATGCATGGAACTTGGTTATTAACATCCACAGGCGGAGAACGTTGCTTAAAATTTATTACGCACTTCAAACTTTTCCTTTCGCTTGTATTTACATACAGATTTATTATATACTTAAGCGACTCTATTAGAACACAGGGAATATTTTGGGATGACTTTGCCCAGAATTTTAAATTCTTTTAAGACGTTTTTTAAACATTCGCAGGAGGTGACTTACAGTTTTATATATATGATAATGGATTGTGTAGTTAGAGGTAGCGCGAAGGGAAATTAATATATGAGGGATAGAGACCACAGGAAATCGGTATTAAGGGTGCAGAGCTAGGTTAAGTGGTCACAACTTAAACGAAAGAATATTTCTACTTGTAACAGAGAAGATATTTGTATTTTCTATCTGTTTTTACTTACCTCCGCCCCAACACAATTGACTTGTTTGATTGGAATTACTACATCAGTGGCGATCAAACATAACCTTATCACATTCATTGACAAGATGTTTACCGTGTGCGAATTCAGTTTAAAATCAAATTTTGGATTATGAATTTGAGCACATAACTATACATACATTATATATAATGCGTGTGCTAAAGGAGAGTTACGAAATACTAAATGTGTGGTACCACAGGGCTTTAAAGCGTTAAGTAAAACGTAATGTCACTGGAAGGCTGGAGGCGAACTTACGTGTAAGTCGCGGCGAAGGGGTTGACCGCTTCGGCGCAGTCCTCCTCCCCGCTAGCCGCCAGTTTGAAGTGTGTTTAGTCCGTCGGGTAAAAACGAAGACGAAGTAACCACAATCACCACTCCGCTTGATATCACCACAAGTCACTTATCCCGTGAACGTCAACTCACAAACTGACACTAACTCGTACAGCGTTAACAGAAAACAACGAAACAATATGGCGTTTTCTGAGATAATCACGAGTGTTATCAGACTCTCGCGTCTAATCGCGATTTACAGTAGAAAGAAATCCTTCCACTCAGAACCCAGGTTTCTTCCCAGTTCAGCCATTTGCATCACTACCAGGTGATAAATGTGCTTCGTGTGGTTATAATTTGTCTTAGTGACTTGACGCCAAAGTTATATTGTCTCTTATCCTGAAAATACAGGCCTGTGTCTTCCTGTTATCTGTTTCCCCGTAGACATATCACACAATGAGTAGCGTCGTGCTGTTTAATTATCGATATGTGAAATTACTAGGGCAAATTCGAACGCAAATAGTTTTTCTGCCACAATATGTTCTTATACTTTGAGTAATGAGCTTAAGTTTGCCTGAAAGCCCTAAACGAACGTATATTAGGCATATGTTACAACGTATTAACTTACGAAAAATCACAAGTGGAAAAGCTTATCTTCTCCCATGTAATGAATTTTTAGCTCGCAACTAATTGTAATTGTTGTTTCTGTAAGACACGTGATAAATAGTGGTTTGGGTCACTTTATCCTAATTCAAGTCACACGGTTATTTTTCAAAGGCACTTTAAGTAAGTTGTTTATGACTTACATATGTAAATAACATTGTGTAACGCGAATAAAAAATAAAGGCTTTGAAAAGCGCGCTATTCAAAATAACTGAAATGTCTGCCACAGTAACAACACGTCCATAAATCTCTGCATCCAAATTGTGCTGATTGCCAGTAGCATGTGCGTGGTTCCTTATAAATCAGTCTTTAATACAAATATATTGATGTATCTGTCATTCACTAACGCGGATCGAGTGTCTTTTGTTCAAGGGGCGGTAACTACAAGAGTAATTTGGTAATCACGTTTCTTGTTTAAAGTCCACCACGGTTGGCTCCCCGAGGGCAACATTCGCTAGTAAGTGCTGTGGTCCTCCTCTTCTTCTTCTGTCAGTAGGCCGACATCACCCATCTCAGCTGAGCAGGCAACCACGCACGCGCGCAAAAGCTTCCACACCTGTTGATAACCACCGTCATACTGCTCGGCTGGAAAGCTTCTATACGTGAAACACTTTCTAGTACTTGGCTCTCCCGCAAGCAAGCACTACTATCGCTCTCGAGCGCTGAGCTCGAAAGAACATTGTTTTTAACCTTTCAATCTGTAAGTTTAATTAAAGAAATTTAAGAAAATATACGCCTGTTGGAGACAGTGAATGATTTTAACACCAGCAGTTCCACCTATTGGAAATCTCTTTGTGTAATCCAGCCAGTAGAACACACAGGGCCATGTTTATTGTCATCAGTGGTGTATTGTCCATATGTGGAGACTACGCAAGGAACTGGGGTCCACGCTACAAGTGGCACGCGTTTGAAAAGTTCGGCTACTTTTGAAGCATCTGCCACTAAAACACCATGCTTTTTTTACTCATTCCATCACGTCTTTCTAGAAACTGGTGTTGGTGCATTGATGGACACAACGTCCATTAGGGGAATGCTGTAACCATGTATTCGGAGGGGATTGCCGTTTTAGACCACATAAGTACTGAATGAGAAACACGTGTTGATTACAGATCCAGCAATATTGGCTATAAAGATTTGTTTGCTAAATAGAGTTATTATATTCTTCAGTATTACATCTCGGGACACAGTTGTTTTAACAGTAAGGCCTAATTTCATATTAAGTTCGTTTAGGTCGTGTGTGACATAGTTACCGTAGTTGATACATTATCTTATAATAATGGAGAAACACGCAAATATACTTTGCCTTGTACTATGTACATTTACATGAAGTGTTTTCGACACCTGCAAACAAAGAACGAAAACTTGTCTTGCTTTTAGTATATAGTACGTGATATGAGGTGTAAAAATCCACACTGTAAAAATCCGTTATTTTATTTAATAATGTAATTGTCAATTTAGAAGTAATTAATTCAATTATTCTTATATAAAGGCCCTATAATTAATCATTACAAACTAATCATTTAGTACGAGAATTAAGTTAAAGAACGCTGATTTATTTACATAAACACACGTACCATAATTTTCATATAAACATTGTAGGGATAATGTAGAATGATTAATTATTAGTGGGCTCGGGATAAAATTATGGTTGTTATGACCTGTTTATGATTCTGTCTTTCGACTGAGAGACTTCAGAACGGATGGTTACCAGAATCGAATTTCCAAAATTTAAATTAGCAGTGTTTGCTGCTAAAATTGCAGATGTTTTTTCGTTAATGAGGGGAGATGAGATTGATTAGAAATGACGGCGATCTAACAAAAGGCATTTCTGATGTATCTGTCATTCATTTGATGAAACTGAAGAAGACCATGTAGTTTATCTTACTGATTCAGTAGCATGTGCTTGGTACAAGATTAAGTAATCCTTTATACCGTGTAGTTTTAAATGTAAACAATTATTTTACATAACAACGAATCTCATTACACTAGGTGTCATATTATATAGACATATGCGTTTCGGCCCTTATGAGGTCATCTTCAATGTAATTTTTACTGTTTTAACTTTTGGTTCCAGTGCATCTTTCCAGTTTCATAAGCATTAAAATTTTATTTGTTTTGTGTTTACCGGACTGCCCATTAATTTGTATGTTCATAAAACACACGCTGCACTGTGCGTTTTGAACTGTAAGTTAATTTCCGCCTTTCGCCTTCAAAAAGTAATGGTAAATAGAAACTATGACATTGGACGTAAGTCAGATGCGATCGCTGTATGGTTCAGCTAATGTCATTTTCTGGTTGTGAGCCGTCTTTCCATCGTTCCCTCCACGGTGCTGTGGTGATTTGGGTCCGGCGTTCCGCTACTCTATCACCACATCACCAGAGCAAAGAGTAGCAGAGAGTAAAAATAAGTTTACGCAAGCGAGAGAGTGAGTAAGAGAGACGAGATGAGAAGATATTCTCCCCCACCCCCATCCAATTTCACCCCCCCCCCTCTCCGTTCCTTTCGCTGTTATTTAGTAAATAATCTTCACTTTAAACAAGCAGCGGACCATGATTTTCTGCTGTTTTACTTTTTAATGTGTTTTCTGGACTACAGGACTAGTAAATAAAATGTAACAAAGGTTGATATGCAATGAATTTAGGACAATGTAAGTTATGTACGATAGATACATTTTCGCTTGGCCTAGAGGTTATAATATACATTTTTGCTGACGTCCATACTGATGCTTAGATGACAACACTTTCTACTGATTAAAGTAATTTTGAAGTTCATTAGTAACAAAGAAAGTGACGTTCTTCTGAAGAAGATTCTGACAACGAATGTTGCGTTTGTGAAGCGGCTATTAATAACATTATTTAGCCACACATACGCATGTGTGAACAGACATAGATCACTCAGTAAAGACACTGGCTAAAAGATGGATGACAGAGGTTCGATTCCTGTCAGTAATAGGATTTTTTCTTCGCGTGGCGTCATGACCGACTCTGCGATCCAGCTAGCCTCGTACCCAAAGAGCACCGGCTTGTCTTACTGCACGGATAAATAAAGATTCGATCGTGAAGCAGAAAGCTTATCTCCATGTCTAATTTTCACGTGAATTTAACTCCACGCCTCTTATACTTCCAATGTAAGGAGAAAGCACAGAGAAATGAACGGATACATAATCATCTGTTGGAAAAAATCAGTTTTAAAATCTCGATATTTTATGTCTATGTATAAAATCTGTTTACAAAATTATTAATATAACACGGACAAATAATGGTGGACATCGAATGACGCCAACATATTCTCAAATGCATGCCGTAAGGAAAACATAAGAAAGGAAAACCAAGAGTTAGATGGATGAAGGGAATCCATGGTGATATGACAGAGAGAGGACTCAAGGCAATGGCTATTTGGTATCGGAAATCAGTGACATAAATCTATAATTGACTCTGTTTTTTTTATATTATCTTCTTTCATTGCTAGGTCAGCACTTGCTTTCGGAGGCTGGGTGAAACCGTAATGTCGGCACTTATAGAGCGAATCTCTAGTAGAACGTAAATACTAGTTCTGAGTGAAAGGGAAAATAAAGACGCGTATGCATAAACATTAAATAGCTGTAAGAAGAACTAACAAGTAAGACAATGTTAAAATTATAGAAAAAACGAATGTATAACTTGTGTTCTCCAGGATGTGTATCGAAGCCTTTCCCGCCTGAAGCATAACTCAGTTGATATGGCTCTTTAATCACTTAGCAGTTTGGCTTATGCGGTAAAATATATCTCTTTTATTAAGGAAAGATTTTTTGTCCAAATCTCGATCTGTATACCAACAAGGCCTATCTTAATTTAAATTCTTCGTGTTTATACTTAGTCTCCCACGTACAAATGCTGGGTTAAACAGCTACCACTTCGTGATCATCATCTCACATCATTCGACCCCATATAAAAGCTGTAGATGATACAACGTCGTTGAATAACTTGTCCACCCCGTCGATGCTTCTGAATGCAAGCCTTACTTATACTTCGTACAGATGTTTGCCTATCCTTGGGTAATCACCGATAACTGTGTGCCAAATTACGTGTGCTTAAACTTCCTGTTCCTTGCAGTGAATTCACCGCCTAGCACAAATGCGTGTTATCTGAAAGTGATTGTCGTTACGCGTGTCGATAAAATGAAGGGTTTGTCAGTCTCTTTCTGTTGAAAGCATCATCACCTGTCTGAAGCCATTTTATAGTCCGTGGAAACGAAAGATAGTCCGCTATTAACAACGAACATTTCATTATGTCCTTTTTTCTGGTGACGTAGCTGTAACGCTGTAGGCTCGTATTCGGGAGACAACCAGTTCGAATCTCGAAAGTAAAATAGATATGTAAAGTGTGTGGTGCCCTTATGGATTCAAACAAAACATTTGTGCTCGAAAACTGTTATAAACGAAAACAGGAATTTTGAAATTCTTTCACGGAGATGGGACAGTGCAGAAAGATGATTTGTTATCTCGGATGTTGCGCCGTACAGTCAGGTAGAAGTTTACCGTCGTTTTAGTGATGCTTTAATGATGTTAGGAATTGCTATATTGGAAAAAATTCTAGGTCTCGTGTAATTCTGAATGAGTCACAAAATAATATTCTCTACTAAAGACAGGCTGTGAACTTTTGATGACGAACGCCTGTACTTTCATTAAAAATACCAGAACGAAGTCCGAGTTTATCTAGGTTTTTCCAGGTCAAACACACGGCACCTTATCGCTTACAAGATTAAGAGTAAGATGTAGGCAGTGTTATGACACTGTACCATAAGTTTTAATTTCGCGTACGACCGATTCAGTTTTCTGATATGTAAGATTCCGGTGCTTTTACGCTTTTTCTTACTGCGGTGGTTTCCTTAAATTGAACATCTTTCTTTCTAACTGATTCATATACTTTATACGTTTGAAATTTCCCTGCTCTGCCAGACTGTTGCACCATTGGAATGATGGGGTAAAGAGAGAGTAGCTCGTTCCTGTGCTTTGCTAATGAGAGTCTATAAATTGATGACAGCCTACCTTTTCAACTCTTGTGGTTATTTGAGTATTTACAACTCTGCATTGAAATATTTTAATTTTGTAATGTTATCGAATTTAATAAAAATTGTGATTATAAAAAAATGTAAATATTTCAATCATGCTCGTTGTTAGATAACGCCCTAAGCTATTTCCACCTACCACGGATCCTCACGACTTTCCTCGGAAAGATTTATTTTAATTTAAGCTTAATCCCTTCATCTCCTTGCAACAGATTTGCCTGTGAAAATTCTGTATACAGTCCCTGTTTCCACATAAATATGCCATCACAGATAAATAAGCATTATTTTCTGATGCTCCGTATGTAAATTATCTTCGTGTACATACAGACATTAGAATTGTCAAAATCGTGCAGAGGCTCTTATTTGATGCAAACTGGTATCCATCTGTCGAATCCCGTTCGCGTGTGTGTGTCTGTCATGACATTCTAGAGGCCTTGTTACGGGCTTATTCCCCACTCTGGGAGCTCTGCATCCTGTCTCATATTTCATTTTGTGTTGGGTGACCCGTAATGGTTCATCTGTAATAAAAGAAGAGTACGACTATGGCTTATTCCACTTTTTCACTCACCGGCTCGCGTTGTGGCTACTTTCTGACACCTGCACAGTGTGGCCGGTCAGCCAGAATCTGCCGATATGACGTGACAGCTGTCTGTCTCGCCATTTAAGTGGGAAGTTAGTGGTGCACTAAAATTAAAACGGCGAAAGAGAGAAAGAAGTAGGCCTAATGATATTGGGTGAAGCCATGGGTAACCATATTGCAGCAGTGGGAGGCAAAATTTGCTCGTGCTTATTACGACGTGTACCAGGAAGTAAAACCACCATTTGGTGAGTAAATGATAATAATTAAGGCTGATTACTCGCAGCTTCAAAATATAGAATGGGTTTCAGCAATAGACTTTCTAAGCTATGTTATTTGGTTCTGTCTGAGCAATGTGAAAAATCTGGGACTTCAAGAACCTGGGTGTGTAAAATAAAGTCTTCTGATCAGAACCACTGTTGGGCTTGTTTGAGTAGAATGCTGAAGACAATATATATATATAACGGCATAGTGGAAAAAGTACGTAATTAAGAACATAATTTATATTATTCATTATTAGGGTGATCAAGGAGGGTGAAATGGATAGAATATTTAGGATGAGTGGAAAGAAGACAAATATTCGAAAACATTTCTGTCAGAAGAACTGAAGGGAATAGATGTGCGAATGGCTGATAATATTAAAATGAATCAAAAATAAGGTGTAAGGTTGTGATCTTCGTTTAATAGGCTCAGCATAAATTCCGTTCGGAAACTGTTGTACATAGGGTAATAAAGCTTTAGGTTCATTAAGGGCGGGAATTCCTTGACCAACTGAGAGATTTTTATCTCGTTAAGGACTCTGAAGTTCCGTATCACAACACAATTTTTAACTTTTGATCGAATCCTGCTACTGGACTGCGTGCAGTTAGACTGTATGTCAGTTTTCTGATTCACTTATGAATATTAGTTCTATAGGTAAAAAGTAACCAAATGTTGCGAGGATTTATCTTTCGTTTATTTACTTTTCGTCCGTTTGGTCCGCTCTGTTTTTTATCATGTCTCCTTCTTTTCTCTTCCCCTGTTTTCGACAAAGGTAGCTAATGCACTCAGTACGTCTACACCAGGAAGCGAACTAATGTAGTCTCATTATAACGATAATTTTCTTCTCAGCTTTAAAGGTGGGTACTGAGTTCTTCAGTACCCTGAGGACGAGGACGAAGATGGTTCTCGAAACGTTGGTGATTTCTCCAGTAAACTATCTGACACTGCTGGTAGTCCGAAAAGAATTCATTATGTAAACATTGTTTCCCAGTGGTAATATTGAAGCCCACGGTCTCAGTTCGTGTATTGATGTCTTTGGTTCAAATAGCACATGCTATTGTTTTCCTTCTGCCCGCAAACTAGTGACAGGCGAGAACTACTGTTTGTTCCAAGTTACTGCACGATAGATATCCGAAAGGATACATAAAACTGGGCAGAGGATAAGAAGCCTCGTTAGAGAAGGCGTCACGTTGGGACAACTGCAGTGCCTCTGACTTTAATTTGGTACGTAGTCCTATCCCGTTCGAATTTCTACTTCGGCACCGACTAATATGATTCGGGTCTTTCCGTTCGAATGCCGGGATAGTGCCCCCTGCATCACTTAATGTTCCAACTTAAGTTTATGTGGTCGTCTTCTCGTCTCATTCGACGATAATTAAGTTCTGCAGATGTTATGGTATCGTTTAATGGCCAACTAACCGAGGGATTGTACGAAAATTGCAACTGTTATAAGTGGAATTGTTGGCGTTTCCTATAATTTTGAAGTCCTTAACGACAATGTTCCAGTTTCAAGTTTGATATTGAAAATCATTACAGATTTTGGAACTGAGAAAATTGGCGTGGAACGTAATTTAGGACAGCTGGTTTCTGTTAGCATTGGTAGTTCTCTGAACTCATCCATGGTCCTATATTCTACAGATAGAATACTATGTTTCGAGAGCTGGATCTGCTTCTGTCTTCAGATGAACGGTATTAGGCAGTTGGGTCCGTCAGAGAGGTCTAATCTCCATCGCTGTCTAACATACCGAAATATGTAGTTGCGTTTACCTGACGACGGTAGCAGATCCAGCTCTCGAAACGTAGTGTTTTATTTGTAGAATATAGAACGATGAATGAAGTCTAGAAAATATCATTACAAGCTAATACCTAACTTGTTGTTCACAGACTAGAAGACCTATGTATGTCTATTTTTATGGTAAATGTTTGATGCGTTCCTGTAATAAAATCATGTAAAACATTAAACAAAGAAGATTGTCCCTAGATTACGAAAAGGTTTCTTTCTACCCACTTTCTAAATAAGTAATGCGCGAACTTTGCCGAAGCCTAAAATTAAAATACATACCTCAAGACGGCCAAAGAATCAGAACCAAAACTACGTAGTCAGTGATCGGAGTCTTTGTTGTAATATGTGATAAAGTTAATATATTACAAGTATACGCTCGCGGGATTATGCGCAGATATGCAGTATTAAATTATATAATTATGCGTATGAATCATTTAAACGAAATTTGGCATTCTAAGGTCTTCCAGGAATTTGTTACTTAATCGTTTATTTCAATGAGGTGCATGATGAATATATGTTGACAAGCAATATCAGAAAAGTTAATTTTCTGATGTTCCCACGTCTTCCATGTCTGCTGTGTCAACAAGTAGTGAATTTTGAAAGCATGCCAGTTGATATGTTCCCTAACTCTGTTACATTGTAAGGTATAAATTTGTCCTTCAGTTTATTAATATAGTTAGTTAATGTCGTGATGTCTAGACGAACCAAGACCTACAGAAATAAAGCTGAAGTAAACCGTAAACTATTCTGTTTAGAAAGGAACTTTGTGCAATTCAGTTATACAATCCGATTAATATCTTAATAATGGCCAGGCACATTTTTATGGAGATTTTAACGCAGGAATAAGATATGTGCTTTGAAAATATAATTTTACAAGACGCAGTTGGATATAGACTCGCTCGCCCAACAAAATAAGACACGGTGTGCATTTTTATTTGTATATGAGCCAAGCTATAAATTATACACCGAATGTATACCAAGCCTTAACCACTACAAGCTGGTTTTTTGGTAAGAGGTGGCCAGACGGAAGGTTGTATAGTTTTTTAACAGACCGGATGTGCACGGACTGATACGTGGCTGAAAGGGGGGGGAGTTGAAGTCTTGAGGAAGTGGAGGTGAGGGATGGTGGGCATCTTCTTCCGGTCGTCGTCTAAAACTTACTAACTCCGCGTCTTGCCGCAGGGGTATCCATCTTGCACGTTGCATTGTAAACATTACTTGGCATTTTCTGGACTACAGGTTGCTACTCGCTACTCTGCCACAACGCTCACAGCACCAACAGATTAGTTACTGGCGTAACTGTTAACTTTTTGAAACCTGAGTGCACCTGAATAATATTTTAACATTCAGTCCGTACCTCAAAGAAGACACTCTTCTATTATGAAAATCAATGTATTAATAATGGTTTACAGTGAGAGTTATATGAAACCCAGAAGTACAGAATGCAGAATTATTGAGTATTACAGCCGCTGGTAAGAATATTTATCACTGAACTTTAAAGTTATAATGTGCACAGAGTATTGTTACGGTGGTAAAGTATTGAATTTCTAATTGGGAGGTACTTGATTTGAATTCCTCTCACAAAATCGCTTCCTGAGTAAATTTGTCTGCGTTTCAATCTCTTTAGGCTAATGGGAGGATATCTTTTCTCCTTTGACTTAATTGACACGTGAATGCCCAGTTATAAATACATGCCCTACCTGTTTCAACAGGTAGTTCCTCTTCACTTTGTATTTGTGGCTTTTATGATTACTAAAGTAAACAGCTGTTATTTTTTTAAACAGTCTTAACCAGTTGAGGTTGTAATGCTGAAACGTTATGTTTTCTTTGTGGTAGAGAATGAATTAATAAATATTATTTAAATGAGCTTTAGCTTCGAAGTGTTAAAGCTCTTCCGTGTAAACGGTGCGCAGTTTCTCGGCCTTTGCGTTTTGTATGAAATATAAGAAAGACACGCAATCATACCTACGGTACAAATAATATGAAAGAGAAACAAAGAATGTCTCACAATCATTCAGAGATATCTCAGGAGAGAAAGCAAATTCTAACCTGAACATGATGACATGTGATGTGTCTTTTTTATTTTCTGTGCTGGTCACAGTCGAGTCTTTTGTCACACTTTGTAGCTGCGAAAATGATAATAAAGACTGCCCTTATTTATCCTTAGGATGACTGTTTTCTCCGGCAGTTAATTTTTTTACAGTTTTGTGTGTGTGTGTGTGTTTGTCACGTGGTAGCCTTACCATGATGTTCTCACTGGGTATGAACTGAGAATATTAACGCAGAAGGAATGACTGCAAATTTAATATTTTAATTTTTAACAATCAATGTTACATGTGAATAGATTGAAATATCTTCAAGTATAAAGTTCATAACGAAACCAAGAGAAAATTAAGTTTTGGAGTTTCGGGCGGACGTTTGGGCAGGAGAAGGAGGGAGAGAGGGAGAGATAATCAGTTAATGCCAATGTTTGCATCAGTTCGTCAGTCTGACAATTCTGGCTGTCACCTGATATTCTGCTCATGGGCTGAATACTTGTGTGTTCTACATTTTAGTTAAACGCTAACTTTATTACTTGTGAGTTCTGATTTTAGACACCGTGGCAATTGGACGCAGTTCGATATTTTTGAGAATGAATGGGTAACTAATCTTGTGAACAAAGCTGATGATGTCTTAACTGGATTGCTTCTAACTCCCATATTTTTCCTTTCTCGCCTTATTTGTGTTTGCACATTTATTTTTCTTCTCTGCAAGACTAGACAGCCTTTTGTCTGAGAAAGTTACAGGATGGGGTAGTTGATTCTGACGTCAAAAAATAATGTTGTTGCTTTCGATAATGACAATGATTGCGATAACGCGAAGGCCGTCGGTTGTCGCCGAGATCCTTGACTCTCATCCTGCTCTACTTACTCCGCAGGATCACACAGAGCGCCTCTCGCGTGCTGAAGAGAAATCTGCTGACCTCTAATTAGCTAACTCGCAGCTTTGATTCGCGAAATGCGCTAAAGCCCAGTGGGTTAAATTGTTGAAGTACGTACCGTGGCATCATTTAATTGATAACGAATTTGCGCGCAAGAACATTAGTGAATTTGATGCAAAGTTTTGGCGGTTTACGGTCCTGCAGCTGCCCTTATAAAGGGAACCGCTGAAAATAATAACACTCCTTCTCACCGTCAACACATCGAATTAAACTCTTAGGTTGAAGATGTGGTCTGGTAGAAATTGACAGACGCTCCAGAGGCGCTTCAGCATCCATCATGTTCGCCGCTGTAAGAACCTAAAATATCACCAAGTTCTTGGACTTGTCTTGATAGACGAATTAAACTGTTCCTTCACCTTCTGAATGAGCATCCATGGAATCTTCTATCTACCATTGTGTTGATACAGCAGCGTCAGAATTCGGTTTTCTGTGGTTCTACTCAAGTGTTCTAGATATTTCTTTGATAATTGTTATAACTGCATTAGTATATTTAATTTGCTGTTTATTGATCAGATTCACACCAATGACTTCTTAAGCAATGTCATGTTTAAAGGAATATAGATGGTAGTTTTGTGGTTAACCAGTTAGTTCCTACGACTAATCATCATTAACATCGCTGGTTAAGCTTTCCGACTTAATCCGACTATATTATTTTTAAAATCTGTTTAAAATTGGTTTAAAAATGGTCACCGTGTCTTTACTTGGGCATCTATCTTTTTTCTTTATTTAGATTTATATTTCTGTAATATGTTAGGTAGCTTGTGCTATGTGAATTCATTATAAACATTTAGCTTTACCGTCTATGTATATAACGTGCCATTACGTTGATGATATACGCAAAATTTAGTTCCTGACGATTTTTTCATTGCGTCTATGGTCTAGTGAAGTATAAAGTATAGCCTTAGCACTCATTTCGGCAGCCTCGGTACTTTTGATCTCTTGAGTTTAGTCCGTATTTCTGGCCAATAAAGTAACAATGGTACAGATATATCTGATGTTTTTATTGTTCCTGTATTTATATAAAAATTTATGTATCTTAATATCAGTACAATATATAAAACGTTATAGCCAAGTTCGTTCAATTATTTTGTCTAGTCTAATACATTATACTACTTAAATTATTATTTTAGTCCTTGTACGTGCGTTTCATCTGAATGAAAATAATTTGCATTATATTTTGTTGCAACATTTGCATAGCTGATTGTTAATTCTGAATGATGCGTTAATTAATTAAGACTGCAAATAATGCAGTAACGGCGCGCAAGGTATTATGAGTCAAAACATAGGATATGGACTGTAGCATACGGTTTTTGTCTTAAATTTGACAGTTCTCATTAGTTTTTGTGAATATAATTTCAGAGTATTGGAATAATCATTTTTAAATAGAAAAAGCATTTAAGGTATGAAAATTTAGGAAATAAGAAGACTCTTTAACGATTATAAAAATAAAGAGATGGAAGGGAAATCTATTTGAAACTGTCCATATTTGATGTAGAGAGGAAGGTTATTTCTGGTTATTTCTGTGGGTTCAATCTGATGTTAATTATGGGTTCTGCATCAGACTCATTGTGTCTTTATACGTAATAAGTAAAGTGTTGGGCGTGGACCTTACTTTGAATTTTAATCCATTTTAACTGCTGGAGACCATGCCTATCAACACGCCCCATGAGCGCAGAGCATGGGAAAAGTGTGCTATCTCCAGCGACTAGGTTGTCGGTCTTAAGATACTGGAAGAACGCACAGCAGAAAGACATATTTGTTAAATAACATACATTTAGAATTTACAGGAAACAAAATGCTAAGTGTTAGTTTAGTTATTGTTCAAATACCCACACACCGAACACACTGGATGTTTGATTGTTAATCGGAAGTTTAGAAACTTCGACTATGTATCAAGAAAAATTTTTGGATGAATTTATTAAGATTTATATTAAAATACGCTTATAACAAGTCATGCCATTATTATGTTCTGTAACGAAAATTCCACGTATATTCAGCTTACCAAGAAATGAGATTAGTCTGAAATCGAAAATGTTGCTTTTGTAGAAAACAGAAATACATTTTGACAGTGAGATATTGCTAGATCGCCGCCCAACCCCCCAATTTCGAGGGCTACGCTTTTTGGCTGTCCTTGTCAGTTTTAAAGAAATAAAGTCCTTTACTCCAGCTATTCCAGTCATTTGTCATATTTCTAGGTGACAATGACCAGTTTTAATCTCAACAGCAAACTACGTTCACCACTGTTGCATTGCTTGTGACCATTTTAAAGAAAACCCAGAAGGAATATGTAGCTAAAGTAATGTCTAAGAACATACTAAAGTTAGTGGAATAATTTCCGTATTTAACGGATGTACATAAACCACTTGTACCTGGAAGATATCTCACTTATTACACGGTATTAGTTTTTCTATTAAGACACGTTATTGTGTTTATGACAAGTATGAAATAAAATCAATTTAGTCGCTTCCTAAATTGGCGCGTCTTTCGCCGAAAATTAAATTTTCTTGTGGATAAAATAGAAACTATAGACTTAGTATTACTCAAGTATCAGCGTATGTTTACGCAGTGAATCCTTTAAAATGTTAAACGAACTCTACTTTCATTAGCTTTGGTGCGGAAGTGACTTTCATATATGTTAAACATGTGTTGTACTGCCACATCCATTATCTGAATTAAGAACTACATTCTGTTCTAAATTAATTTACTACATTATTTTAAATGTTGTCATTTTTAAACTGTGCCGAATGAAATTCAGATATAGCACAATTTGAAGTATTTTAATTCATACATGGGGCGTGTATTAACATTAGTCAATCAATTAAACATTTGTTGGCTAAGTTCTGTTTACAGAGAAGAGAATTGTCTTGAAGAATTATCAGTATACCGCTGTCGTGTTACATAGAATAGAACATTTATTTTATATTACTCTAGTTGTAGTGATCTGGCGGCACAATGCTAACCAATCCGGGGCATTAGCCATTGATTTCGGTGCAGAATTTTCATTAGTAGGACTTTACAATTTCCCACTAATCACATTGAATTTGTCAGACATAACCTCAAATTTTCTTAGCGACGGTATAATTACCATGCGTAACGTAGCGCCTGGTGCTTCAGTGGGACGTGCATGTCGGTGTTTGAAATGATTGGCTTCAAAAACGCAAAGACTGCACAGAGATTGCTATTTTTGTTAATGTGATGAAGATGCATTGTGTTACAACTCTGTGATTTCTGACGCGGTCTCCTGAGCGAATTAATCTCTGTTTAAAGAATTTCACTTGCGGTGTCAGCTTCACTTGCTGTGCGACACACTCTGTCACAAAACCTTGACAATTCCTCGCGAAAGTGTTCTTTTTAATCTGACAGCTACTGCAGAGTAGGCGTGCGAGACGCCGTTTTACAGATGATGTGTCCTGAGAGGCTTTGCTTTCTATTCAATCCTATTTACTGAGAGTTGAAGTGACGTAAGTTGTAAAATCTGAGCTTTCGATTTTTACGTCTGTGTTATGTTATCACAAATATTTACGTTATTAAATTGTTTGTTTTATAACTTAATATTTGGCTACTTTAATGGACGCCTAGGGTCATATGCTTAAAATCCTTATTTATTCTCAGCCCTCTATATCTTTAATATTAATAAAGGAAATTATTCCTCCCAAAATTCGTCTTAATACCAAATACAGTAAGCAGTTAACTAAGCCCTGTTTCCGTGTACGATGAAAATGTAATGTTTAGACTAATTAGCATAAGTTTCACATGGTCAAGATCAACTGCCTCCCCCCTTTTACACACAATAGAACCAAGAAATAGGGACAGAAATCTGTCAGGAGACGGGATACCTCAGACAGTATAGTGAATAAGAAACGGAATAATAACCGGGGTTCGATTACCGATAGGATTTTTCTCTTCGCCGAAACAACCAGACTGGCTTTGAGACCCACCCTGCCTCCTAACCATCTGGTACCGGGATTCTTCAGGGAAATGTTGTCGGAGAGAGAATCAAACCGCTCACCTACATCTAGTGCTGAGTTTAGGAATGTGTGGTAAAGTACCTCTAATCCCCTATATGTCTGCATGGTCTGGCAAGTGAAGTAACAAAACAGATCTGTGTGAAAACTGAAATAGATATATTTTATTTTTGCAACACCTATAACAAGACGTTTAGACTTAATAACGTTAGAGCAGTGGCCCAAGAGATTAAGTAAGTTGGCGTAGGTTAGAGAGTTATATGGCAGAATGTAACATATTCAGGCACGAAAGGTATGTTTGGAGGGGTCAAATATCTTTGTAGAAGGTCAAGGACATTTCACTAAATTTAGGATCTTAGGAATCAGGCCATTTATTTGTAACCGTTTTTCGTCACTCATTCTGATCTGAAATGTTCAGAACCTCAGCATACAAGTATCTGTGTTGCACGCAGGAATGCTCGACAAATGTCACATTTTCACTTTAATGTTCGCTCGTTCATCATTAAGGTTGGGTTTATTAGCGACAGTGTTGCTGCTGAGTAGAGGGTGGATTCCTACAACTGTCAGTTCGCCACGAGTCTCGGAGAGAAGTGAACATTCGATTAAGACAGTTTGCAGAATATTTAAGAGGATATGCCGTTGGTGGGTGTCTAGTACGCAGGAATGTTCTAGTCAGGATGTATGATGTCTCGTGATTCTAATTATGACGAAAATAAAACTAATATGGCCACTTTTAACATTGAAACTAGACACGTGAAGTTAAAATTAAGATAAAGATGGATATCCACTGTATTTTAGTGCCTCCGTGACGTTCCGTGTGTCTCCTCAAATATAATTTTATCTTAAGCTGTTCCTATATTTGATTTTCTTTTGTTACTCTTGTTTTGATGAACCGGGATAGCTCAGTCAGTATAGTGACTAGCTACGGGCTGGACGGCCGGGGTTCGATCCCCGACAGGGGCAGAGGATTTTTCCTCTAGCCTCTGCGTCCAGACCGGCTCTGGGGCTCACCCAGCCTCCTCTACAATGGGTACCGGGGGTCCTTTCCCGGGGGTAAAGCCGGCCGGGGCGTGATGCTGACCACTCACCCCCATCTAGTGCCGGGGTCAAGGAAGAGAGGAGCTATACCTCCACTCACCCCAAACGCCTACATGGAGTATAGTGGGACAAACTTTACTTTACTTACTCTTGTTTTGAGATATTTCAAATTTATCACAACTTTTAATGGTTCTCATGTCTATTCTTCTTTCCATATTTCATTTTTTATCACGTTATGTTAACGGGTTTATATTACAAGGGATATAAATAAATTCAATCAACCAGCTCAAGAAAATATATGTATCGTACTTTCTCCATTGAGGGCGATGAATGTTGGGATTCATAAATAGAAATCAGCACAGTACATTACCGCGTAATCCGTACATCTTTACCGATAGCCCGTTGGAGACCGCAGTTCCACAGATGAAGCCCCTCACACCATCGTACTTGTTAAAAGTATCTCGCAATATTCTTATTCGGAAACTGTACCGGAAGATGGCGGTCTGCTTATCGCGCAGTCACTAGGCTCCCCGAGGTCGACTGCAGAGGCACAGATTGTATCGGCCGACAATTAACTCGCTCGAATTCTTTCCCAGACTATGGCTACGGCGAGGGGGCGGAGGATGTGATCTCCGGTCAACAGGTAGTGAGCCACTTGCTAGGTCTCTGGCCGCGGAAGTCTACCCGGACACGCAGGCTGATAGTATCAAGACGAAAAGTTTCCTTGCCTTGTACGTCATTTCCCTGAATAGCATGACTACGGCGTCTCTTATAAATTCATCGTTAGTGGCAGAATAACAGCGCGAATTAAGTGGTCGGCCGAGATTTGTTAAGGGCAGAGGAGACTTTTCTTTTCAGTAACGTGTCCATACCGGCTACATTGTCCGGGAAAGAAACAGCTGAAACTCGATGTTGACCGCTTACTTACCTTCGTCTGCTGATGAGGTCTATACTTTGTGGATGAGAAGAATAACATTTGTTAACCGCGTTAATCCGGATAATATTTAGAAAATAGAAACATGTCGTTTGTCTTACTTTCGTGTTTCAGTGGGAAAAACAGCAGAACTGACAAGATAAGATGCATTGTTAGCCAGCTTCGGCCAACTAGATCAGGCTTTCGTTGACAGTCTGTTTGGGGAAGAGGGACTGTATGACATTCCAAGGTCTCACGTTAACATCTTCGGATGTTAACAGTTACGTGTGTGCTGGGCTTCATTTAAAGCTTCGTATCACATTTCTCTCGATTTTAATTGCGTAACTCATGTTCTATGGCAAGTGATTGTGACTCACGGAGAATTTAGGTACGATGTAAAAACTCAATTTCCAAAATTGTCTAAACACCTCCGCCCCCCTCGTCGCCTCAAACCTTTACACGATTTAATGACCTGGTGCTTAAGCATCGAGAAAGCTTTTTAATTAGCATTATAAATTCTTTGCTGTCCGTTATGACATGACTCTCTGGTTATTGAACGACGTCTTTTCAACAGCACAACATAACATCCAATTGCAGGATGATTTGTAATCATGAATTCAGAAGTATGGGGAAGGAAGCTAAAATGAACTGTTATAAGGAATTTTCGCGATATTTGTTTCTAAACAGTTTGGAAATTATATAATAGCTGATGATGGAGGCAGCAGGGACTTGTGAAACGTCGGTGAACGTCTACCAGACTACGCAGTGCAACAACCCAGAAGACAGCCATCTTCGTTTTGTATGCATTTCTTGTCGTCTATGTCACCAAAACATACCATTCTCGATTGTTTAATTGCCTTAATATAAGAGCAGTACTACTTTCTTGAATGATGCACGTATTTAAGAGTTTAACTGTGCTACATACAGCCATAAGTTGCTGAAAGTTAAGCGGTGTCCGGGCGCGTTACGGATACGTGTCTTAAATCTGCTTCTTGTTGCAGTCAGCTGATGACGGCCCTGTGTTCGCGCAAGGATGTTCTGCTGCCATTTACATAATAATATAAATGAACCCGTGATGCAATCGCGTGTGAAACCGGAAACAGTCTGCTGTCCAGTGGTAGGGGGGGCTGGGTTGAAGGCTACATTGAGGTGACCCACCTTCCTCAGCGGTCCCCGTGCTTCTTATGCAAACTTCATTTCCGTTTGTATGTAGTTTATATTACAGTGCATCTTTTAGGCACTTCTTCTACGACTCTTTATATTATAATATTTTAATTGTTTGTCCACAAGTTGTAACGAACATGCAGAAGCGAAACTAGCAAATTTTGTTCCCTGTGTAAGCATACCACATCGTGCTCCAGTGTTAAACTATGCAGCACTGCCTCAGAGATAGGGAGATCATATTAACCGTGTCAGCCTTGTTAGCCCGGCTGACACGGAAAATAAAAATCCTCTGTATTACTTTCGTAGTTCACTGGTTCTTCACACCTTGTAACCGATCATATAAAATGCATAGGTATCTGGCTACAACCAGACAAGCGTTGTAGCCATATTGTCGAGGCGTAAGTTGCTGTTTTCGTCTGAACCACGAAAGTAAGACAGGAGACTTTTACATTTTATTTATCGAAGTGTTAGCCGGCTAACATTGTTATTTTCTTTCACCTTCCTTCTTATTTATTTTGTGAAGTTCTTTTATTTCCATTTCTTTTCTACCTTTCTTTGTGTGATGTTTCTTTCTTAATATTTTTATTTCTTAAGACATCGAATGAAGCTAATCCCTTGGTTGCGACGTTTCATATTTGTGATGTAGAAAGAAGCCAATGTGAACTATTCTTTGTTGACAATCGTGTTGTTCATCTGTTCGTCTTGCTATTCCACAGCGAACCACCCGCCTTACAGATACATTCTGATATTATTTAGCACGCAGGGACCTACGGCATCTGCCATTGTGGCCGACTAATACCCTGTCTTATTTTTCTTATCGCTATACCTCTGGCTTCCTCAGATCGTCAGGATCCTACGTCTTACGAAACTGACAGTAAGACTTCTTGCGAGAGGATTAGTCCATTATGAGACCTCCACCTTCTCATGACAACACACAAACCGCGTTCATACATGCCCAGATCGGGATTAGAACTCACGATTCCAATGTTTAGGCAGCCTGACGCCATGACACGAGGCCCTGATAATTGGAGCAGAGGCAGTCTCTGAAATTTGGAAACTCTTTTCTCACTGGCACAACCAATCTTCCGAAGACCTCGTAACTGCTTAGTCCCACGTGACAGAAACAAAATATTGTAGATTTATAATGAGATTTAATTAAACGAGCTATTGCTTCTGATTCTTATTAATGACCCTTTTATTCTGGATTCTCTGTTAATACTTTAATGTTTGTATAATACTTCCTTGAATATATTAATTTATAACTCGATTGGACTATTAATAATTTAACGGGTTATTAACACTGCGAGACATAGGAAGTACTATATGCAACTAATGAATAATGTATTATTTGTATATATTAATATTTTATACAATTGTTTGTTTGGTGTTTTGACCAGCAAATGACCTATGGGCATATACCAGTAGAAAGGTTAATTTAAGCTTTTACGTCGACAACCGGGAGAATAAAAAACAAGTACAAGTGAGTTCAAAGGAAATAAACATGTCTGATACAGAGTAAAACACCTGAAGATTGAATAACAGGAAAAAAGAAACATTAATGATATGCCTGCGAAGAAAAGTTTCGAATGAAGGTAATAATAAATGTACATGTAACTCACCTACGTTACGTGCCAAAGCAAGCATATGAGTCCTCAGAAACGACTGTCAAATGGTTTTTCTCTGGGGTCATTGTGTAAGGACGTAAATAGATTAAAATTTTCATCATTCAAGAATAAGAGGAGGTAACCTTGGAATCAATCACAAATATATCGCGGCAAAAGAAATTTCCGTGTCTATGCACAAACTAATATATGTACTTGTATATTGAGCTAAGGTTTATTATTTTAGCCTGTATCTCTTATTTCATAAGGGAGAATAGTTTTATTCTACTGTCTAGTACGTCGTAAAATGAATACACAATTTAAGTCAGAAGTGAACGAAAGAGATCAACTGTTGCATTTGTAAATAGATAGATAGTAATAAAACTTAAGTCAAGTGTAGATTTCCCCAATAACAAAGTTTCTCGAAGGTTTCTATCCCGAGGATCAACAGCTAAAACCATACGACTTAATAAATTGGGTCCATTGGAATATGATATCAAGATTAACTCATTTCAATAGACCCAACTGACTATAATATATAGTTTTACCTGACGACGGATGCAGAGTGAGATTCCTAAACGTCGTGTTATTTTTTAATATTTAAATTAACAGACGAAGGAAAATATTCAGTAATACTCATGAGTAAATTTCTTTAACAAAATCGATCTTCATGAGACTTTGACTTGAGTCGCTTCTAGTAATAGCACGGAAGTAATAATTCCACGCCTGCTTGATCTTTTAGCCAACCGAATGGTAAACTCTGGCCACTAATAAAAATACAGTTGGACTAATAATGTACCTACTAGCAGAACATCCTGATAAGAATTGTGAAAGGATATGTAAGTGATGTTTACTTTAAAATTTAAAAGGAGTTTGGTGCAAGGAGTAACTTAGATTTTGCAGGAAACTGGTCGTTTAATATTCAAATATGTTTCTTCTTGAATATTCTCGGACAGCTAACAGGTGTTTTTATTCTAGAATGTTCTATCTCTCTCGTTCTCTTTCTGCGTGGTAAGAGGCCTCTGACCCCCCCCTCCCTCATTTACCTTTAACGGTTCAGTGCGAGGTTAAATAGACCGCATGAAACAGCGGAGGTCACTGGGAGAATTGAACCCTAAAATTATGGTAATTAAAAATACAGAATTCTTGAGTGTCCTATACCACTCTTTGTTGTGGAAATCACAGAGCTTAGTACTTTACGAATTATATTTAACAGATAAAATAATTAAATTTGTCTTGTTCCTGTTTTGCAGTTTTTATATACAGGACTACATTGTATTTCTATAATTAACCTGTTAAAATTATTTGAAGAATGCATAAAAGAGAAAATATACTGGTACTAGGTGCTGTGTATTTTGCATGAAATACATTTTGAACTATCGAAAACGTATCGAAACATGCTGCATAATGATAGGCTAGAATGTGCTGTTTAGTTTAAATAGAAATTTAAGAGAGTTTTTAAAGTTAGATTTGAGGTTCTCACGGCGGCGAGAATGAATATGTCTTCTGTGGTGTTGTGCCTTGTAGTGTGGTAAAAGTATACCGAGTTTCAGAGGTCCTCGCTGCTTCCATCATCAGGGTGAGTCATCGCCCTCCTGATGAAGACAGGAAGGACCTCTGACACGTCGACAAGCAAGCTGTGCTCTATATGAACTTATAGACGGACATTTTTGTTCTTTTACGCTCACGTGCTGTTAAAAGTATAATGCTTCAGATAGACTTCAAAATGAATACTACCTCAGTGGCAAAGTTTTTGCCTTTTGTTTGGGATTACAAGTTTTAAATTTTATTTTTCTTACAATCTGGCAATTATGACTGAATTTTCAAATATATCCTACAGTCTCCCTAAGAAAATTCGAAGATATTATTTTAAATTAGACCAGGGGCGCTGTTTTCCTTGCACAATGAGCCCATTATAACCTCTGCACGCCATAAAACATTACCGAGTATTGTCGTCAAGAGGTCACGATCACTTTCAGCTCACCAAACATAAACGCATTCTCGTGTAATTCATACTGATAAACTTTGTATTGATACAACGGAATATTAACACGAGCGTTAGCCTTCCAGTTCCATAAAAGGATGAGAATTTCTTGATTGATGAATTCTGAAATTTTCTGATTATGCTGTATTGTAATATGTAAAATGGTTGGATTTTGTCCGTCATGTAAATGAAAAATTATAAAACTGTAACGGTTTGGAAGCTTGATTCTGCTTACATCTTTCATAATATTGTTTTAATAATGTCCGCAGAATGAATTTCCATGGCCTTAGACGTTAAAGCAGCAGCTGAGTAAGTTGAAAACTCGGTGCCCAGTCGCTGGTGATGTAGACTGTAGTTCTGCAACTCCTGCAGTAGGCCATCCATCGTAAGAGCGCTCGGCCATCCATCCACTTGTCCATCTCCCGAGACACGATTTATTCCAACTAGGACATAGTTAGCTCCTCCGTTAGCAGAACCCTTCTGAACAAATCTGCTCTAAGAACGTTCCCCAAATTTAAAACAAATTAACTTATAAACTGGGCAGTATTACTAAGAAACTTTTAAACATCCTTATTCCTCGCGCTTTGTTTAATTTAGATTAATTATATATGAATGTGTATTTACTTAGCAAAATTTGTAGTATTCAAATTGAAATCTGTTACGTTATATCCCAAGCTGTATATGCCACTCTTGCAAATAATGCGGTTCTGAATAAACTCCATAGCATTTAGCCGATACAGACAAGTCACAGCGACATTCAACATATCAGAGACTCGGTTGCTAGGGATACAGACAGTCAGAAAATATTGTGGATGTTGAAATCCAGTCATCTAGAAATGGTGCCGCCTTGTATATTTTATAATAATCGTAAGTCATTATGCGGCTTATACACACTGTTTTACAAATAAAGATCCTGTCTGTGTTCTTAATATCAGAATGTATGACGAATTGGTAGTCATGGAGACGAGATGTTTCTGTAACTTGCTTTTGTTCTGTTTCACGTCCAGATGACCTATAGAGCATTCAAGCATTAAAAAATGATAACAGGATAGAGAGGTCACTTTTAAGAACGCAGCATTTTCAAATAGGATACTTTCCTTGAGGTAAAGCCTTTTCATTGGTTTCAATATCATTACAACAAATACAAGTCAATCAGATAATAAACTGTATATATTCTGTACTACATAGAGTCATATATTATACTGCGTGGGGAATAAATTATGTTTTCATTGTCTTTGGAGCCGGGCTCAGTTAGTAAAGTAACTTCGATGCGGACTGGACGTCCGGGGTTCGATTCCCAGCAAAGTAGGTTTTTTTTTATTTACAACGTCCAGATTGGCTCTTTGCGTCCCTCCCCCATTAAACATTCCAAAGGGTTGCAATCTGGATTACTGAGTTTCTGGATTTTTTTTCCAACAGCTGGTATTCTAAAGAAACGTATAGCTTTTCGAAAACAGAATCTGTGTTCGTCCTAGGGGTGTAAGTTTTTTTTTTTTTTGGGGGGGGGGAAATCACCTACTCCGCTGGGTCCTATAGAAAGAACTGACTACAGTCACTTGACCCAAAAGAGTAGGTGCCCCTATCCTTACATCTGAGGACGACGACAGGTCCAGTTTTCGAAACGTGTGTTTTTTGTTTTTGAAATAATGGACAATGGACAACGTCCAAAATATCGGTAATCCAGATTAATGAATTTTGTTCGATGTTCGTGTAAAACAGGCATTGTAGTGAATCTGTTCTGAGTATATTGAAATTGCCTAGAAAAATTTGATACTGACCCCAATAGGCTACTCCTTTCACCGGTATCCATTACGTTAGGAAAAAGGCACATACACGCATGCATACTTAGTACGTTCATTTATAAATGTTTGGTAAATCACGAACGTCGCTAAGGAATGGTCAACACTTTGTATTTCAAAGGAGACACTAATTCAAATTTCGAATGGGAGGCTTGCTCCGAATTAAGGATTCCTATTAAAACAAAGACTGAAATATCAACTTAAGTTAGGCCACGACCACTCCGTTTCATTTAAATTTACATTTATGATGTACAAATTATTATTTAATGGGACATGAATTAAGTGGTTGAAAAATGATCATTAAATAGATAAAGATTCATTACCCACAACACAAACGCAGAAGTTCATGGTTTGACCAACAAGTTCGAAAATTACACGTAGATCAATAATTCTGGACCATTCGTCAGCATTTGATCTTTGACTTTTGGGAATGAAGCCAGTGATGTCAGATTTGTCTAGGGTCATTGAACTTTTCGCGGGAAATTTTTCTGGCCGACAAAACGGTAAATAAACAAATAATACGGCGAAATATAAATTCGAGCACTAAGAAATGCATCCATTTGTGACTCATTTTGCTTTGGGCTCACTATCTGTAGCACGCATTGTTCACTCGGAAGATACGGGGACTCTCAGTGAGTCTCAGAGGACGGTGACGAACTGCCAGAACCAGAGGAATGCTGCTCCCCTGCCCTCTAGAACACAGGCCAAGTCGTTCTCAGTCCGCAGGGGACAGTACGTCGAGACGAAACCTGTGCAGTCGCACTCCGTATATGCCAGTCTATCTCGAATGAAGCAACATTTTGTGTTTTGAGAGACAGAGAAAGAAGTATGTAAATTCAGATGCAGGAAACTGGCTCTTATTTTTCTGCAAAGCGACATTTGGTTGTGTACTAGGAAAGAAGCAGTTAGTACACGTCTCAGAGAAGAACGTTTGGACTTCCTGTCTAGCCAGAGAGGTATGTGGATAACTGAGGAGAACCACGAAAGTTCTAAAGCGGACAGCCGGTCAAATCGGCACCAGAAGCTTTGGAACAGAATCTCCCGAATAAAAACAAGGAGTGCTAACCACTCGACTGAGACATTTGGTGACTGAGATTTATAGTACGTGGTACGCACGAGATGCTAGAAATGTGTACAAAGTTTTTGTTAGAAAACACCACAGGGTTAAATTAGTTGAGAAAAGAGTGTCAAGCTGTAAATTGTTTGATATCGTATCAATTTAAACAATGTTATAAGACATCGGTTCTACGAAGGCGAACCTGGTCATGTATACCCGGATAACTAAATTGAAGAATGAGAGGAAATAGCCGATAAATTTCTTTACATTTACAGGCTTCATGTACGCTGACTTTCGTAGCACTTAGAATTGTAATATTTATAAAGACATATATGATAAAAAGGAACAAAGCTTGTTATGTTTTGTGTGCCGTAGACGTGAGATACAATAAAGTATAATATTAGCTCTAATGTACACTAAAAATACAGAGATTTGCCAAGAAAGTTAAGAGTAATAGAAAATATAATAAGGCATATGATGTATTAACCAGAACCCTAAGACACAACACGATTACCCAATAATTAAGCCCATTAATGTAAATTTAATTCTTCCCGCACTTACTTGGTCTTCCGTGTGGGCGTTTTCCAAGAGAATTATGTATCATGTATGCATTCCAAGTCTCCCCTATATAAACCACATGACCACTCCATCTAAACGTCTTTCATTTAACTATCATAAAAAATAAATGTACTATACAAATGACGGCGTTCCATGAGGGCGATATATTTTGGTTGTTGGGATAAACTGTCAAATATTTACGAAGTAAATAGTAAACAATCAATTGATTATCGATCTGCTCTTGTTTTGGTTTTCATGTGGTAACATCTTTCCTATAGCAGTGTGTTCATATAGCAATGTATTTTGAGGTCCATTTTACGTTGAGAAATTACTGACATCCAAAGAAGTTTATTGCTTTCAAGTTATCGTTATTTTACATTCGTTAGAAATAAAGTACGGTGTATAAATTATATTGATCACCCAGTCGCATTTTATTGCCTTCTTTAATCATAATCATTATAAGATCATAAGACCTACAAGAAACCAATTTTTATGGCGAAAATATTTGTTGCTTTGAAAAGAAGTAGAGAACAAAAAGTATTTCCTTGTTGCGCCATACAAGCCTTTGCAATTTGCCTCATTGCAAATTATTGCAATCAGGTTACAGAGACCCCCCCCCCTGGATGATAGTCGTTGCTGTGGGAACCTTGTGACGTAATTAACTTATCAGCCTTTGATCTGAATCGTGAGGTCCATTTTGCCATATATTTATTTTGTTTTGTAGAGCTGGTAATATTAAGCAAACTCAGAAATTTAACAACCCTTACGGATGCATTCATAAACGACTTAACGATGATCTGGAATTTGACGCCATGTAGACTCACCGCTAGATGCCAACGTCTTGGAGAAACATGCTGTCTTCATCTTCAGGACAGGCATCTACATACGGCGCCGAAACCCACAACAATATTATTACCCTCACTACCTTAAAAAGGTCAAATATCTCATGTCTTAAAATTTCTTTCGCAATTAATATTATTCGGTTAGTTTCTCGTTACAATAACTACATGGCACTCATGTCAATATTAGCTAGTGAAGTTTGGTGCCAATAATTATACGTCATTATCAGTAAGAACGTTCCATATTTATCTGAACTTCCACTTGCATCACATGGACTGTTTGAACACATATGTCACTTTTGTGGTTTTGCAATTATATACCGCTCCATTACCGGCGAACACGACGACAGCAACCAGCAAGTAGCCTATATCCCCTGCCAACTTATGGATTGTTAAGTGGACACAGAAATTGTCTCACAGAATAGCTCCTGCAGAATATCAGTATAACGCCACATAAATATGACGATGTGGTAGACATTGTTTTATAAGTGTACAAGGTCGTTACTTAATTCTGGTTCAGTAAACGTTCTTATGAAGATGGCTGTCTTCTGGCTTATAGCGCCGTAGAGATAGAAGGTTATCGACGTTTTAGAGGTACTTGCTGATGATGGAGACAACAAGCACTTCTAAAACGTCGTGTAAATTTCCAGCCTACACGGCCCAACAACCCAGAAGATAATCATCTTTTTACTCTCTGCCATGAGAATCTGAAGTCTCACAATATTTCTTCTGAATTTAATAAATAGAGACTGTAGCAGAACATATATTTTATGTTACTAGAATGGTGAATTTCACTTGCCCACATACATTAATATATTTTGATTATGCATGTTCCAGTTCTCTTTATATGGACAAACCGTCTATTTTTTCGTCTACCGGCCATTTCTTTTCCCCTTCATTTATAATTTCAGGCATTTTGATCACCCCTTCCGGTTGTTTGTCTTCTAAGATCAGTTACTTTACCGTTTAAACCATTAATTATAATGTGTTCTACGTACCACCTGCTCTAACAGTCAGTGACTTTGCATGTCGCCCACAGATATCATTTGTGTGTTTCATATGATATCAAAATAAGCAGCGATTACTTCCTTAAACAGAATGAATGAACTGATCTTTCTGAGGACACGTTGTGTTTTATTTGCGGTAGGAAGTGAACCATGAAGTATTATTTAGATGGGTTTCGGCTCTATAAGTTTTCTGAATGATAACTGATGAAACAATTTGCAAACATCAAATTTTCTCAAAACTATATTCGTGTTCAATAAAATCTTCTCGGGCAATCAACAGCGTTAACTGGTTATGGTAATAAACCGACGTTTCGGAAACAAACTCTGTCCCCATCTTCAGGGTTCTCATGTGACTAGATCCTCGGAAGTCGTCGCGACAGTCTCAAATCCTATATATTCGTGTTCCTTATGTCCTTATTGTACTAGGCCCTGAAATGTTTTCAGGTTATTATTTAAACTATACAAGTTCGTATACTCTCCGAGATAGGATTAAAGTTCATAGGGGGCTAGATAGGATCGTGGCACACTTGTCTGAAAAGCCGTGAGCTAACTTATTGAGTTACATTGTCCTATCCTCTGTGATACATAGAAAATAAACACCCCACACATAGACATTATCTTTATATTATCCCCTGCAGACGAACCTGAATGTGAACATAAATTTAAAATTCTTGAAGGTACAAATCTTTTTTTGTTTTAATATTATGCAGTGTTTAAAGCTCTGAATCGTGTCAGTTGCATTATGTTAGACTACGCAGTCGCCTTTTGTATCCACAGTTGACCCTCTCAGGTTCTGGCTACGAGATGATTATTATTATATCATGGTAAAGTAATTATAATAATTGTGGAGCTGTTTAATTAAATGCTTTTCGTCGGTGGGCGCCGCCCCTTCTGCACGATAGGGGATCCCTCTTCGGCGTGACTCGGGCCTCGGACGGTCCATTCAAGTCAGTTGGACCCTGGCCATGGACCGCTCCGCTGTGACCAGCTCCTGATATGTTCAGATGTGATACCCTCTCGAACCGTGGAGACCCACCCACGTCCATGACAACAATAGGGTTGCAGGAGGAGCAGAACATTGTAGGAATCACACCGAGACATCAGGACATTTAAGGATTTCCTCCATGGGAAATATCCATGAATCTTCAGTCATTTAGTTTCAAATCCAACTGTTACAGAATTGAAACTGTGTAATTGTCCTTCAAGAATTGTTGAGTGAGATCTGAGGTTCTGACGGAGGCGGTTATGAAGATGGTTGTCTTCTTGTTTGTTGCGCTGTGTAGTCTGGTAGACTACACGGCGCAACTGAGTGCATTACTAATAATATAACACTGGATTTGTAGATAGAAATAATTATTATTATAATACATAAGCTAGTGCTAAGAAAAATTATATGAAATGACAAATTAAGTAAAACAAAGTGGAATATGAAAGTTCATGAAGAATGGGATTGATGTTTCCGGGAAATGATTTGCTAGAAACTTAAATAATCTGCGGCAAAAGGGAAGTTTTTATTAGACCTCTGTTGTCTTTCCAGGGAATCAAAGTCTTGGTCGTAATATTCCGATTCGTATTATATTGCCAGTACAGTAGCGGATTACCAAAACAGAGTGGGACTTTCCTCAGTGACATCATCGTCGTACAGACAAGAGAAAAAAACCCTGCCTATTCTTTCTTGTTGCTTAAGGAAGTGGGATCCGCTCTCACGGACATTATATCCTCTTTACGTGCAGAATGTTCAGTTTCATGAACCTACGTATGTGGTTTTCATTCGTTCTGAGTTGCTGAAGAGAAATCTGACATCCACTGCCCTTCAGATACATCGTCTTTCTTCTCCATCGACCGAGAAGGCTACTAAATACTTCTTCCTTCTTTCCTAGTTCCTAATATCCGACAGCTAAGCCAAACATTGACGCCGACACCAATTTTGGCAGCAACTAAAATATTGGCTGCCACCGGTATTTATAAGCCACCCGTAGATTTCACTGTTCTACGAATAGCAGGTTATAAAGTTTCTTGTTGAGCCTGTGTAACCCACCATCCTCACTAACTGTTTCAGTTCATACGTCCCAAGACCAGATAATTTATATGGCATAACATAAGTTGTATTGAAATACCTTGATAAAACAGAAAATAAAATTTTCTTTGATAGTGCACTGTTTTAAGAGCGAAGAATCGCTGAGGTCCAAACAGAATATCTGCTTTTCCCATCGTAATTAGCTCTATCGGAACAAGTGTGTGAGTGTTAGAATGCAAATTTTACATCTTGACTATCCCACACAAACTTCCTTCTTCACAACCGTGTGGGGAAGAACAAATTTCCCTCACGCCCCACACACATCGATGAAACAAGACAAAAAAACAGAAGAGCCCAACCATTAAATAGCATGTAAGAAACAAACACAGACCTCTAATCCAGCAACTGGTTTGGATAGAGACCTGTGAGAGTGAATTTGTCACTATAATTATAGAGAGGTTCCGGTCCCCTACTCGCCCTCTCCACAAAACAAACGCCCTCTTCCGACGAGAGGGCATAAAGAAGGACATGAGTGCATAATTGGTTCATGGATACTCTGTAACAGGCCGTGTAACCAAGGACTGGATGATGGCGTAATAGCAGTTCGACCAGGAAAAAACTCAGGATCTCACTGCATCGTGTTCGAAGACAACTGACTTCTGTTACGCTGCGTCGTGTGGTCTCATAGAAATTAATCGACGTTGCAGAGGTACTCCCTGCCTCCATCATCAAGGTCATTGTCCTGATGATGGGGGCAGGAAGTACCTCTCAAACGTCGGTCAGTGCCTACAAGACTTCACGACTTAACGTCTCAGAACAGTCATTTTCAAACTAATACAGATTACAAACCATTGGGTTTCAGGTTTTTAATGAGGATTTTTTGATTGTGGTCTTTTGAGTTGTGGCGATATTAGCCTTTCAGGTGGTTGCCGACGTTTCCAAGGAACGTTCTTCTGGTAGGTAGGTAGGCACGTAAGTAACCACCTACAAGATTACGGGGTTACAACCCAGAAGATCACAGCTCACACTTAATAGAATTTGATACCTTTAAATATCTTGGATGTTTTATAAGCTTTAGAAACCGTTATAAATGCAAAACGATAAAAATATATTAATTAAAATTACCGGTTCAATTAGAAAATGATGAATCAAGAAGCATTCTTAACGACGTCTATGCCTGAATTTTTAGAGGCAGTTGTTTTATGAGTGATCACACGGGGTGTAGGGTGTTCTAATGACATGATTCCATAAAGATGGCTGTCTCCTAGGTTGTGTCGTCTTGTAGACTGGTCATGACAATCGTCCTGATGATGGAGACATCAAGAACTTCTGAAACGACGTCAGTAAACGTCTACCAGACTACACGGCGCTATAAACCAGAAGACAGCCGTATTCATACCTGCCGCTGTGAGAATCTAAAGCTGAAATCTCACGATATGATACCAATTCAGACTTCTATAAAAACCATCGAATGAATATCTAAGATAAAGTATCCGTAACCAGTTTACTAATATTAATAAATGCGGTAGGCTTTATATGCTGTAAGTCATTTTTGCATGAAAATCTCTTGCTACGTGTGAACGCACGCGCGAGAACGTGTGTGGTTTTTAACCCACTTTATGACTTTATTACTGATTTTTGCTCTTGAGTGGTAGTTACGTTATGTCGATATAGTAAACTCTTTTAAGAAGAGCTTTTCGGAACATACTAATCACTGATTGGTCACACTTTTTGTGGGCACACCCAATAGCAGGACCATGGTACATTCGCATTAAAGGGAGACCATGCATGGTACGATCGAGCAATCACTGAACACCCACAATGAATGTTCTCGTACTGCACAGTCACAGATAAGCGTAAAGTTTTTACTTTACAAGAGAGATCGCATAGCGTTAAATAACTACTCTAGTTTAGTCCAAATTTCACTGGTGGTACGTAAAATATATTCGGGGAGGGACCGTGTTTGAAATTGTTTGTTTCTTCTTTGTATCAGACCACCCCAGACGTTTCACTGCAGCTCAAAAGTGGCCAATATTATGCACATTACATACGTTAACAATTTCTTTCATCGCTGGCTGGAACTTTGAGCCGCGGGCTCACAACCAGTTGCACTGGTGTTTCAGTAAGTGACATTTCTGACAATCCTTTTAAGTAATCTCTTTAAGCGATTTTCTTCAGTGACTCATTTACGTCAGTTATATAATGACCTGTCATGTTTTTAATTATGACGATGATGATAATAATAATAATAATATATTGGAAAACATTGGTAGATATGAAAGGGTTGACCGAAACATGCTGCAGAATTAATATTTCCTGCCCCTGGCTTAAGACGGAGGAGTAGGCCCTGAAGATCGGGCCGGGGAGAAACTGATGCTCCCCACATCGAATTTAGTTTGCCGGCACTGAATTTAACTGAAATATCTCAAGGCGGTCTGGCGATTATATGTCCAGACAAAGTAATGAACAATTTGGACGGTTCTAATATGCCTTCTTTTTGTGCACTGAGTGGTAATGTGTGAATTTAGACAAGTATCATAAGTACATTTTATGAACTTTGTGTATTTAAAATTAAAAATGAAATTTAAATTAAAATTAATAGTTGGTAGTAGCTTATACGTTGACCTATATTACTATACTGCGATACGGGCGAATGTGAAATAAGCTTCCAGATTTGCAAGTTTGATTTGACTTGAAGCCAGATTGTAAATACTGAGAACTTTTAAACATAAACCACAGTTCTGCACACAGAACATATCTATCAGAAGCTGTAAATCGGTGTTTTAACGAGGATTGAGAAGTAACAATAATAAACTATGGTCTAATTCAGCGCTGTATAATAACGTGGTAATAATAATTACCCACACCAGTGACCCCTTTCACTGCGGATTAAAATAGAAGACCACAGCGCACTTTAAACCTAACTCGACCAAAGAGTAAAAACAACCACACTCACGGATTATTATTTATGAGGTTATGTAACGACACTCTTTAAAATATAGAAATTATGTAGAGAAGAATAAGAAATGTGAAGATTCTTATGAATAGGGAATCAGAACGAACTTTCTCCACTTCAAAGGATCTCTCAGAATTTACTTCAAGAGATGTAGAAAACCACATAAATTCTATTCAGAACATTATTGTATAGCGAAGCTCTCAATAACCCAAATTATTAACGTCGCATAATATGGTGCTTAATGAATAATGAACTGTAAATAAAATAAACAGGAGTGGTACTGGCCGAATTTGAGGTTCTCACGGCGGCGAGTTTTAAGATGGCTGTCTTGTGGGTTGCAGCGTCTGGAATAAGTTTACCAATGTTTCAGAGGTCCTTGCTGCCTCGATGAATGATGTTCATCACCCTGATAATGGAGACAGCAAGGATCTCTACAATGTTGGTAAACTTCTACCAGGCTCTACAACCCAGAAGACAATCATCTTCATATTCACCGCTGTGATAACATCAAATCCTAGTGAATATTACATTCTAAAGGACTCAGGTAAATAGAATTAGGAAAAAAGGAGTATTTTTGAACTGGCATTGATTAAATAGAAACTTAACTGGCTCCATCCAGTGTAGAACCTTATAAACAAAACAAATAAGTATTATTACCGAAAAATAAACGCGTACTTATCATTAAATACGCGGTTGAAAACGAATGAGTTCGAGTTCAATTTCGGAATGCCGAAGCCACTTTTGCAGTAATTCCGCATGGCGGAAGATAACATCTGGTCATGCGCACATGATCGCTCTTCTGTTGCTGCGTTCAAACTAATCAGCTTTTGTAATTTACTACGATTAGGTCTTTTTCAAAAGTTTCATAATGGTTCTCGCGCAATTTGTAAGTTGACCGGGGTTCCTTCCGTTATCCCTCAAGTCACTGCTTCCTGATCCATCTCAAAAATAAGAGTATTTACCGTTAAATAAAATGGCTACACGGTTAAGTACATATCGGTATGTTACCTCAGATTGTCCACGAATTAACCTTCTACGACGATGTTATGATCTTTGTGTTAAGTGTCGATCGTGGCCTTCTGCTTTGTGCCGCTGCATGGTCTGGTCCGGTGTTTCGATTTCTTTTTCACATCTGTTGTCACGAGCAACAACGTAATAAATGAGAATTTATTGAAACCATGATAATTTATTAAAATCCTGCGTAATATTACAGACAGATCAACATATTAATTTTATTAAAAAATAAGTCTTTATTGAGATACCTACCACTGGTTTTTCTTGAGGAATTTTCCAATATTTGGATTGATTTCTGTTTGTGCGATCTGCATAATTCTTCCCTTTGTTCATATTTTGACGTTTTTCACTGGAGAGTTGTCCGGAGAGATAGCCACTGTCAAACATTAACGACGTTAATAAATACGTATTTTCTGTTATTTCATTGTTATATATTTATGAAAATTAAGATCTGTGAAGAACTTCGTCTTCTTTCAAGTGCTGTAATTATATTGCAGGTAGCAATCCTTAAGAACGATTTTGCTAACTGGTTATAAACCTACAACGGACACAGAGGTTCTTACTCTGATGAGTAACGCAGGTTGAACTTAAAGCTAACCACACGCCTCTATCTAGTCTTAATGCTAAGAATGCGTACAGCCTTATCTCAACTTCTCCATTCGTCTTCATGACGTTCAGAAAAAGGAACATATTTTACAATTTGCTGTTATGTCATTTTCATCGGTGTGTCACTTCCGTCCTGAAGATGGAGACAGCATGTTTCTGCGAAACGCTGGTATCTACCATAAGGCGTTACAATACAGAGTACGAACAGGAAAACCTCCACCACCGTGAAGACCTCAAATCACACTTTAACTTTTTTATACATCTGTTTCGTGGTCAGTTTGTTTACTCATTTCTTCAGTGCTCTTCCGATGACTGGTCATGAACTGGAGTGGATTACGTGGGAACGGTAATGACGGACAGTGAGCACTGGACGAGAACTAGATTATTCGACCAGAAAAGTCATCCCCAGGATTCGAACCACGCCCGCTACACTCCATTACGTTGCAGATATGCACATGAATACCGTTGCTTTTTACCACACTGACGGTGTGGCCGGCATCTTACAAGGGCGGCAGTCGCCAAAGTGGCTAGTCGAGTTGAACTTAACTAATAGATAAGAAATAAATCAGCATCCGCCTCGTTTGCTGCTGCGCGGTTAAATAGCCGACGGAGAGCGTAAAGGTTAAGCAGTGAACGTGTCGGTGTAGATCAGGCAGGCAGCTGCCACGGACCTGGAGCTGTTGACACTGCAGGACCTCGCTACCTACCAGCAGAAGCTTGACACTAAACCCAGCGCATATTTGTTTTACCTTTTATCGTTTGTGTGCAACACTGAACTAAGGACATGGACGTTTCAAGTAACAGCAGACAGGATCTTCATTTTGTTTTAATTGTCATATCTTTCAGGGTAAATATTTACGATTTTTTTGCAAAGACGTGTAATGAGGAGACTGTCCTCCTATCTCAAAAAATTACTGAACCTATTTCGAAAAGCAAATTGTCATTGGAAGTTTATACCAAAAGTTGTCGGACGATTTTAATTTTTGAAGATGACTGTCCTCTGGGTGTTACGCTTTGTAGTATGGTAGATGTTTACCAACGTTTCAGAGGTGCTTACTGCCTCCATTATCAGTGTCATCATCATAAATATATTATCGCCCTGATAATAGAGACTGCAAGCACCTCCGAAATGTTAGTCAATTTTTAAGAAACTGCGCGTATCAATCGTATTCATTCTCGCCTCCGTGAGAACCTGAAATATCACCTTTATATCGCCATCTGTCCGAAGCAAAGCAGCTTATATTTCATAATTCTGTATGGTTGTGCACTATCCGATGCCCTTGCAGAAATATATACGGTACGGGGCAGCTCATGTGGTCTATCAGCGTAGCAGTCCAGTAAGCAGAAAAACCCTGGATTCTATCCCAATCTTAACGTAAAAATTATAAAAGTCTAGGATTATAATAATCGAACTCCTAAAGCATCATACTCCTTAATGGACAAATTCAAGCATTATACTGTAATGTTTAATGAACTCATCTGTGATTCTAAACTTTTTGGAGAATAAATTACTCCACTTCATAGACAGCTGCTTGTTAAACGCCACGATTATGCGGCAACTTCTCTGACAGATGTGTGATGCGGGATTAAAGCAATGATAGTTGCAGGCGTTAAGTTCTACTGAATGTGAAATGTCGAATACATTATCTACTATTGCCTATGTGGGAAGAGCGGATGGAAATGCATACGTTTTTTTATGAAATTTGATCGGTATAACCTCGTGAGGAGGCACGTTTGGGATATATACGCCGATCGGACTAAAATATCAAAATGGATTTTCAGTACGTACGATGGTGACAGAATGTTTCTCCGGAACGTTGGTATCTGTCTAAGATTCTATATGGCGCCAAAACCTAGACAACCTAACCTCCGTGGAAACCCCAGATCTGACACTTCTTCCGTCATGCTGAAATGGTTTATAAGAGCCGGCCTGTAGTTAAATTACTCAAATGACAGGAATTGCTTATTTATCGCAGCAGCCTTATGAATGCATATTCGCGTTGGCCAAAATAATAATTTGTATTATAACAGTCTTACAAAACTGCTCTTCCTTTCCTGGACAATAAAATGGGACATTTGCGTGTCAAGAAATAGGCAGTGAGTAATTGTTGGTTATTATTAAATTCACAGTTTAAAAAAGAACAACAGTGATGGGCATAGATCGCTTTGTGCATGAAACCGCATACGATTGCTTCACATCGAAACAACGGCAGATATACATCGCTTTATGCATTAATAATACACCCTAATACGGTTGCCTACTAACCAGGTCAGAAAAGATGTCAGATAGGAAGTTAAATAAAAGACGGGAGAAGATATATGTGATCAAGTTTCATAAAAAAATTTAGACTACTGAAAAGATAAGATTATTGGTTTATAGAAGTGATATTCGGCCAGTGCATGGCGTAAGTAGGGAGAAACTATGTTTATTTCTTTGGACTGTACACACAGAAGTAAATACTAAGTAAAAGAATATGCGTCCCCCCTTCTGGTCCCTTGAAGTCTCCACGTTCCCCTTGTTCTATGTTGAAAGTTTGCGATGGCAAAAAAAGGCAGCGGGAAAGAATATAGCCCAGCAGAGATGCTGAAAGAAGTCTGAGTCGGTGTGCGCGCCTTGTCTGCGGTAGCTCCTGCTTCGTTCAGAGGCGAACTCGACTGGACAGGTCAAATCTCATGCGGGCAAAGTGGGAATAAGGGTCAATTCCCTCGCGTTTTAAGTACAGAAAATGCATTGAGTACGCAGGCCATAAATGTGTCTTTCATTTATCAAGTATAAAGCCATCTGGCTGTAAAAACAATGTTGGTTTGATAACACTGTCTCAACAAGGGGACATGTTTAGATTGTTTATTAGTTTAGTTTAATTTTAACCTGTTCCAGTTTAATTTCGAGAAGAAGGTTGTGACACGATTGTTATCAATGACAATTAAAAATATATATACGTGGAAATGTATTTTTTGATCGGCTACCAATATCGGCTACTTTATAACTTTATCATTAAAATGATTGACGATTCAAAGGCACGTAGGTCTTTGTCTGTAACTTACGCTGTTCGCTAATGACTGCCGCATACTTGTTCAAATGTTGCCACCATTCATGAGGACGTGAAACGTTTGAATGGAAATTGGAAGTGTGCCTTAGACCACTCTAGTGCTACAGTAGCACGGCACAAGTTATGTTAAGGTAGTCATGGCAACGCATGGTAGATATCTTAGCCTGCGACCCGCCTGTCGTATACGTCGCAAGAATCCGGCCCAATAAATTACAAACTCGGCGCACATGTGGGTATATATATGTGTGTGTGTATACGTTGGAGCATCAGCGAGAGAAGAAATAACCGCTAAAGCAAGGTGAATGAGAAGTAATTTGAGAAGAAAGAGTCAAAAAAGAAGTAGTCATTTAATGTTTGTAGAATGCAGTTTGCAAATTTTAAATTGCACAAAAATCCTAATGGATTATTAAACCGAAGCAATTAAACATGCCCTTAAAGACTTTACAGTGATCACGGTGGATTTAACCAGTTCATGAAGAAATATAACAGATTTGTCTGTTTAACAATATATTTCGTTTGGTTCTTTTTTATTTGTCAGTGTTTGTGTTTATAAAATGTTAATTTTGTTGGTCATTTTATTTCCTTATAAATATATATGTATTTACGATCAGCAGTATTCTTATATTCTGATATTATTTGTGGTTTTATCTTACATAATTTTCAAGTAAATACTGGGAGACTCTCTAAACACATTACGAGTATTAACGCTTAATTCTACTTCTTCACTTCTTTATCTTTCACACTCACCCGTATTTTCGATGCTTTATGACGTATGCAGTTAAATAAACTAAGAAAATAAAACCTTGGTTGCAAACAAGATGAGTAAGCACCCGAAATGTTGGCGGAATATTAACCCCTGACACCAGGAACAAGGACCGCGTCTTCAAAAAGAATGTTAAGAAGGCGGCATGCCTCAGGTCGAAACTACCATTTTCAAGAAAGAATTCTGATGTCTTGGCCTTATTTTTAAGAACAGAGTAACTTGGACGACTACTCATTGAATCAGCGGGGGACTGTTACTGTAGGTTAGATTCGTCGGAGTGATAAAATATGCTTTACACGATGTCTCCAAAACTAGCTGCTCCACTGCATTTTCCTTTCGAATCTAAACACGAATCGGAGAAATTCTTTATCAGCTGTCTCTTTCTCTGGATGGACACATGGGTCTGCAGCTACTACTTGTACGTGTCCTATATGTTATAGCGGCAGACTTTAAAAGCAGAAGTGATCAAGTCGATCGCTCTTGGGACTGGTTGTGTAAAATCAAGAAAGTTTCAAGTAACTCCCACAGCGGCCTCTTGTGTAAGAAATTGTATAGTTGCTTAACAGGAAACATTAGTATACTGTCATACATGGTCAACTATAGATACTTGTAATTTTTTTTACCATATCGGTCTTATTAAGCTATACATTCGAAGTATCTCTATTTCAAAAATAAACGCATAAAATTTGAACTCATTGCATCAATAACAATTTATGCATTGAATAAATTCCCATTTTATATTTGTGTGAGTTATGTTCTTTAGCCTCTGTCAAATATGATTTAATTCTGCTATTTAAGACACAGTTACTGAGCCATCACACCACAAAGTATGTCGACACAGAAGTATGAGATTAACATCTAGGCCCAGATTCTTATTCGTGCATTCATATACAGATCGTTTAAAGACATGAAAACCTATCTCCGGGCTCAGAGACAAAATTCTTTACGTCTGAAACAGGATTTTCGTCTGTAGAGCCAATACTACGATGAACAGGTAAACTTCTTCATGAAATGTCTTAATATTTTATATCTTTTTGTGTTCTTATTACAGTCATACATCTATTAATGTCAGTATTTTTTATTACGAAAATGGAAAAAACTCTTTCTTCCTTTCTGCCTTTATATTTTTGTGAAATTTTAGGTTATCGCGTGTATGAAGATGACTGCCTTCTGTGTTGTTTTGCTGTATAGTCTGGTAGAAGTTTACCGACGTTTCAGAGGTGCTTGCTGCCTCAATCGATAAACTTCTACAAGACTGCATGGAGTAGCAACCCAGTTTTAGTTGCGTCTGGAGTTTCAAAGAAAGACCTCGCACTTGTTAATGCTTTGAACCGGTCTCCGCATCTCTGCGTCACGTAGACGATGTCAACTGCCGATAACAAACGATAGTGCGATAATTGAAATCATTGTTAAAACCCAGTGCCTATACACGTGTGGAAAAACTAAAACACTTTTTTGTGGCTTAATTATCGATTAAGTGTTTAAATTAATTGGTGGTTTGAATATAGTCTGGCAGCACTGCGGGTCGCCATTACTTTTCCATTTTGTTTTGTGGCGTGGACTGTTGTATGCACCAGTGCTAAAGAGGAAGGAAGAGGGGTTAGGAGAGGGAGGGGAGGAAATTTTTGTGGGTTTTATTTGCCCAGTGTCCCTGCCCCTTTCGTATGTAGGGTTTATCTGAAGCTGCATGCTGAAAGGATGGGTCAACGTCTCCATCTGATGCAGAAACAAATTCTATCGACTTTACAATGGATATGCCCGTTTCGGAGCAGGAGCGACATATGTCCTCCTGAAAGATTATACTGCAAACAATTTAAAGCCTAGTGGTAACATGCAACAACTGCGTTGACAATGCATAACTGCATTTTGTGGTTTCCAATTTTTTATGATTCTCACTGTATTTTCCTTGATCAACATTAACTAATTGGTCTTTGTAATGGAGAAACGGTGTGTTCTGTTTGCGGTACGGACTGAGTAATTATTGTTAAGGCGAGCTTCGGCTTGACAATTTTAGAAGGTATTTTACAGCTGCCTATCCTAAAACTTCGTAATTTCAATACTGATATTATATTTGTCGCTGTGTGTCGTCTACCAGCGTAATACGCGGCTATGATATTTAGGAATAGACGTAAAATAAAATGGCAATGGTCTATTTTAAGATATCACTTATTTTATAAAATATGCTCTGGACCATGACAAAGACGGTGTTTCGTATTGAGACGATTATTTTCTCCTTAATTTATGCTGATACACCATGACCCGTTTAGAGACATATCAGATGGAGCCACGGGCCACTTTAGATCCATTAGCATGCATCTGAAGACTAGAGGGAGATGTATTGCAGTCCTTGGGCTAAAGGTGTCCTACAGTGAAAGGAAGCCGCCGCATGAAATACCAATAGCACACCGGAAGCCATCTGCCACAATTCATCATCACCACATTGCTCCCACGCAATTCAACCTTCAGATTAAAATACTCTCGTAGCTTCGTGGTATTCATTATTCCGTTAGTTTACGACTCTGTATCAACTGTTGAGTGTATTGTGAACAAAGATTGGTGTGGAACACGATTCAAATTAAATATCTGAAATATCTGTCCTCTCTGTAAGATTTGACGTTTTCACAGCGGTGAGTATGAAGATTTCTGTCTTCTGTGTTGTTGCGCTGTGTAGTCTGGTAGATGTTTACCAACGTTTCTGAGGCCATACTGCCTGCATCATCAGGGTGATGAGTATGAAGATTTCTGTATTCTGTGTTGTTGCGCTGTGTAGTCTGGTAGATGTTTACCAACGTTTCTGAGGCCATACTGCCTCCATCATCAGGGCGATAAAGATTTCTGTCTTCTGTGTTGTTGCGCTGTGTAGTCTGGTAGATGTTTACCAACGTTTCTGAGGTCATACTGCCTCCGTCATCAGGGCGATGAGTATGAAGATTTCTGTCTTCTGTGTTGTTGCGCTGTGTAGTCTGGTAGATGTTTACCAACGTTTCTGAGGCCATACTGCCTCCATCATCAGGGCGATGAAGATTTCTGTCTTCTGTGTTGTTGCGCTGTGTAGTCTGGTAGATGTTTACCAACGTTTCTGAGGCCATACTGCCTGCATCATCAGGGTGATGAGTATGAAGCTTTCTGTCTTCTGTGTTGTTGCGCTGTGTAGTCTGGTAGATTTTTACCAACTTTTCTGAGGCCATACTGCCTCCATCATCAGGGCGATGAAGATTTCTGTCTTCTGTGTTGTTGCGCTGTGTAGTCTGGTAGATGTTTACCAACGTTTCTGAGGCTATACTGCCTCCATCATCAGGGCGATGAAGATTTCTGTCTTCTGTGTTGTTGCGCTGTGTAGTCTGGTAGATGTTTACCAACGTTTTTGAGGCCATACTGCCTCCATCATCAGGGCGATGAGTATGAAGATTTCTGTCTTCTGGGTTGTTGCGCTGTGTAGTCTGGTCGATGTTAACCAACGTTTCAGAGGTCATACTGCCTGCATCATCAGGGTGATGATTATGAAGATTTCTGTCTTCTGTGTTGTTGCGCTGTGTAGTCTGGTAGATGTTTACCAATGTTTTTGAGGCCATACTGCCTCCATCTTCAGGGCGATGAAGATTTCTGTCTTCTGGGTTATTGCGCTGTGTAGTCTGGTAGATGTTTACCGACGTTTATGAGGTCATACTGCCTCCGTCAATATAAGCCAAAAGCAGAAATAAAAGGCTACTGAAAACTCTTTATTTCATACTTTCATGTAAAAGACGTAATATTTGGAGTTGTAATTTCTGACAATGGGATTTCATTGTAATAACAGAAAGGAATTCAGGGTCATCACGTCAGGGTTTTGGATTCTGCGGCGAAGTCCAGCTACAGATGTGAACAATAAATGTTCCAGCATGCGACTCAAATTCTCACATCTTGTAATAATCTTGGACGTGTGTGCGTTACGTCGATACAGTGGAATGTGGCTTTAAAGATGAGAAGCCGTCACGGAAAATCAGGATCGTACATTTCTCGTGCGTTATATTACGCGAAAGAAAACGCAGGCTTCCCGTCTGAGGCATATTTCAGAGCCGCTGGCCAATTTCGCCTCGACATAAAACGGCTATGATGTTTTTCTTCGCGTTCTAGCCAGTTCCTTCCTGAAGATTTAAGATCTACTTTGATAATAAATGTCCGTAAATGCTAATTACCTGACGCCTTAAAATCTTGAAGTTATTGTGTGGTTTGAAAGATTAGTGCATTTTGATTATATTATTCTCTTTTTACTAACTTTGATAAGTTACTGTCGTATGAAATACCAAAGAATTACGATTTTGAGACTGATATATTTCAGAAGGGCTTCGGAGTTACAGATAACTGGCTATGTTTATTATTAGCTCATGATCTATTGGTGATTTTCGAAGTCAGTTGTTACATGCATAAATAATGAGATGTTTTATAAGAGTATCAAGTGTGAATGGCTTAATAATGCCGACACATCAGACAGCCTGTAACTTATTTCTTTTCCTTATTTAAGGAGCTGTAATAACCGTTTAATCTGATTAGTTACGCTCCAGTATGGTAATTAGACCGTTGCAATTTAACCTTTTAAAAGTCCAATGGTATTTACATGTACCGCCTGCTTTAACATCAGTAACTCTGCGTTGTGTATATATAGGTATATACTGCTTTCGTATGATTCGCATTGTAAACAGCGCTTGTTTCCCGAAACAGAGTTTACAAGTTGATCTTTGTAATAGAGAAGTGTATTTTCTTTGAGGTACGGACTGTATTCTTAAATAATTAATTATTTAGATGCGCTTCGACTTTAAAGAATTGAGACCGCGATTTTCAGTACGGTGCTACTTACACCTTTGAAGGTGCCGCAGAAACTTACACATTCCACTCTCTCCTTTGCATTTGTATTAAAATGCGTTCTTAATTTAGTCGGCCCCCTACCTATTATTTATTTCGCTGGTATGATGTCTCTAAGTTAGTTCAGGGTTGTCAAATGTTTTCTTGAGAAAGCTGCAATGCTGGGAAATGTGATAAGGGCGCCACCGCCTTCTAGAATATTGCGTCGTGTAGACTCGTAGAAGTTTACCGACGTTTCAGACGTGCTTACTGTTTCCATCATCAGGGCGATGGGTTTTCCTCGTCTATAGAAAAGCGGGGAAATGGTGAAACTGACCACACACTTTCATCCAGTGCCAAGGTTATAAATGCACGCAGTAATATCTTAACTTCCCCAAACGTCTTCATGGCGTGGTTCTTAATGAAGGACAGTTACAACTTTACCTTTCGTCTCACGTTCTTCGATAGATATTTTTCTGCTAACCAGCAGGAGATGGTTTATGAGGAATAAGCTTGTTATTCTGGAAGCTTGTTTCAGTCCACATAACAGGCTCCATTAGAGTTAGCTCCTGGTTCATGAAACACATTCATTTCTTTGGTACTGAGAACTGCTGTCACTTGATTACTGCTAATATATCGCCAACACTGAAATGTACTCAGTTTCAGAACATTTGGTATTCACATTTTTAAAATGTGAAAGTAACTTAACTCAGACAGTAGAGGAAATAATATATTCACGAACATTAATTCACGTGGACGGCAACCATTGCTCTGTGACAGGTGGGGCATGTTACATCTTCCAAAGAACTCGGTTACATTGCATGCTTCAGTGGCGTGCAGACAGTAGGGCGAAATGTGCTTCTAACGGAGTTCCAAGAGACATGACTCTTTCTGTTTCATAAAAAAATGAAAATAGATAAACAAATAAATAAATGACAGCTCCAGTGGTTCGTAAAATATGGTATATAAATGAACTTTGGCACAGCAGTACGAACTTAACCGCACCGTTACAACACTTAAGTAAGATAACTACATACAGATTTACAAAAATGTAATAGTGTCACTCAGGTGAATTTTTGATTCATTACATTTAATAAAGAGCACATCATGATTACACATAGTCGTTCATATCCAAACAAAAGACAATAAATAAAGACGCTAATACCAACTACAGTCAAACACAGCAGGTGGCAACATTAGTAGAATCTCCTCACAAAGAAAATAACGTGGTTAAAAACAACTTTATATACTTATACATACATAAAAATTACAGTAACAAGGACTGCAATATAATTGGTAAGGTAGAGTGGTCTTGTCTTCGTTTAATATTAGCTGCACTGAGAAGCATCCTAAAACAGCCCATGATCAGTTCCTTTCAAGTCGTTTTCAGTCATTCGAAATCTTTCAATAAAAGCACGGTTTATCCATCGCCCTGATGGTGGAGGCAACAAGTACATATCCTCAAGATGGTAAGCATCGTTGTATTGAGAGGTTAAGGGCCAATAATGTTCATAATTTTATATTATCTTCCTAGTTCTAGAACTCTTCCATAGTGAATAAATGAGCAGATTTAGATAAATTGATTTACCAAGAATCCTATAATCAAATTCATTTAGGTATGTTTGTTTTATTTTTTATTTGTTTAGCATCGTCGTCTGTCTTTTTAGTAGCCCTATTTCTCTTCATAATCTGTTCCTTTTATTAAGAAAGTTTCGCAAAAAGAATATTATGGTGCGGAATATTTCTTGAAAAGCTGACACTGAAGTGGTCAAGATATTTCCTGTTCTTGAGAAACAGCGTTCGCTTTGGCGTACTTTTTGTGCTGCATTATAATCTAGCGCATTTTCTGCGCCCGTCGTTGGATCCAGTTCGGAGAAAGTTCAATCCAGCGTCCGGTTTTGCACGTACGAGGTCCCGTCCCTTAAGATTTCCCCGCTGGTTTCGTTCGCATTTACCGTTTCTTGCGTCCACCGTATGAATTTAAGTAAAAACATTTATTTTCAAGTCTTGTTATGTTTCTGCAAATAACAAATGAGCGTACAGTTTGGTCCGCACGCCACGCGGTCAGGCGTCCTGCAGCCCGGAGGCGGGCAACAGCTGCACTCTGGCCTTTCTCCGTCTTGAGCACCGCCGATGTAACTCATGAGCACCCTAGAGCACAGTCTCGTCCCAACACTACAGACCTCCTACCACCGTCGGGTCACCGCGCGTCGATTTATTAAACGGCAAACAGGTGATTTCCTTTTTTTTTTTTTTGGAGCACGGTTCATCCGTTACACCAGTCATCTTGGACATTGACAATTGACTTAAATCATAAACACGACTTTTCTGAAGTTACCTCTGCTACCGTAGGCGTATTACTACTTTAACGTTGAATAACTTTTATAAAATCACGGTACACTCGACGGAAACTGTAAGATGTAAGGTAACGCTGGTGTGTAACTTCTTCAAACGCCAATAACTCGAGACCTATGTAAGATAGAGAATATAAACTTATATGTAAATTAAAGAGTAAATAAAGGGCTTTTTCTACAGGATGTTTACTTTATTTTATAGTGCATATACACGTAATAACCAACCCTCGTTCCTTAACTTCAACCGCTTGCCACGTCTAAAGCGTAAGAGTTAGATTCGGACATATTGCGAGTGATATACGTAAATAAACACGAGATCTTCAAATTTGCAAACAGATTTCAGCTAACTCTTACGGTTTAGGAGTTTTGGCCATTTATTTGGTAACAAAGAACGGTTCTAGAGTGTGTGTGTGTTGAGTACATGACGCAACACAAAGATAAGCTGTCCGCGGATGACGTCACGTATAGATAAAATGTAAAGGTATACATTAATGTATATATAAAATTTTATTTCAGTACAAATATACCTCTACAGTTAAACGTTATTCAACGTTAACTAGGGAACCGTGGTTCCACTGTCAATTTTTCTTTACTTTGACACTCTTTGTTATTTACGAGCCTGGTTGTAGTTGCTGTTTGGCTCCGTTAATTGTCTGATTCTTTTAATCCGTAACGATTCGGAGGTTGGTGGCAGATGGAATGGCAAAACCCTATGTTGAGCCCACTGATCGATCTAGGCTCAGTTTTGAAAATTACTTGTTTTCTGGGATGTAGCACCATGTAGTCTGGTAGACGTATACTGACGTTTCAGTTTGATGTTAATAAGTAGTGAATAATATAAACTAGGCTGTGAAATTTTATGCTGGATAAACCATCAGTGACTTACACATGTTGTAATACATTCACGTACATGATTTTGATGCCACGGAAACGCCATCTTGTAGGAAGTATTTAAAGATTTTTTAAAGAAATCTTGTGTCTTTGAAGACTACTAGCTGAAGACTACTTCAGTACAGACTCGTTCTACTACAAAAGGCATAGCGTATCATCAGAGGCGGAGGATTTTTTTGCCGATTGAGTAGAAGTGCTGTTAGGACAAGAAAGAGTGGGTTTTAAAGCAATGTGAGTCAGGTCTTTTTAGTCTTAATGTCCTCTGAGACCAAGCCGGTCTTCTGCTGCCCTTGTCCGGCGTCAGTTCGCTGTAAAGCAAACAGCAGCATCCACTATATTCCACTCTGTCACAAGGTAGTCACCTTGTTTTTCGAATGTCATCAGTTAGTGTGTGTTTCTAAATGCGCTTTTATCTTTCCCGAAACTCTTACTCATTTTTGAAACTCAATTTTAAGACTAAAGAAAATTAAATAATCTCACATTGTTTATTTCAGTGACTTTTAGAATCTACTGTAATAAATAGTTTTCAGAAATGTTGTGTTGTCCAACGACTCCTTCCAATACCATAGAATTTATTCTTGCTAAAATTACTTTTTGATCTTTACTTCTTGCTGTGTATATGCGTTTCTTATACAAATTTAGATAAACTGTCTCATGCGCGTGCCATATTCATAATAACTAACCAGATTTTTGCTAAATTTGGTATTGGCAATCTGAGTTAATTCGATTCAGTAGAATTACTGTACACGAAGCTCAGATTAATTAAATTACGTTACTCACAGAACATTCATATGTGTATTTCATCTACACAGTAATTAAAATTTGGTATACAAAATTATTTCTTGCATTCAGAATTACACGGTATGACGTGCCGTAGGATTATTTTTCCGAGATCCGTTGCACTTCATAATCTTAGTTACAAATGTACTCCAGAATTATTTATTTTAAAATTACAATACAATAATTGCGTAAGAATCATGTAAGGGGTAAGTGAGGAAACAGCCATAACCTATAATAGGCCTATGTATTATTTCATGATTCGTGAAACGTTGGTTGACTTTTGCCATATTACACGGCACAACATCACAAATCATTTTCATACTCGCCGCCAAGAAATTTTGTTGTACGCTGTTTGGTTCAGAAATGTCTGTACATACCCCATTTCTTCCTGCTTCCTTCATAGTTAAATTTCTAGGAGCTATTTTGTTATTTTGTTGATATCATCGTTACTTCTATAATCATTATTATTGCACTAATGTTACGGTATACGGACTGAAATACAAGGGCTTGAATTCCGGGAGTGATTTTTTTATAGATTTTTTGTGGTGCCTCAGCCAAAGCCACTTTTTAGCACATCCGACTTCTTCTTCGTTTAAATTGGATAAAGGCAGCTGTAGCGTGAAACTGACCACTCATTTCTCATTTATGTTCAATAATGTGCCCCTTCCAGCATCATAGGTAGTGCTTAGTGACAGGTACACTCTCACTTTATTGTTTATATTATTATTATTTGTTGTTGTTGTTGTTGCTGCTGCTGCTGCTGTAAGGTGCTTAGATCATCCAGACGATAAATGGGCAGACCGCTGCGCTGAAAGGAAAGGCAGGACAGCCAAAGCTAGCCCGTGACATCAAATAAACAAGCGGATGAGTGTGATGGCGGACTCCGATACGGTAAAATATGCGAGCGAAGATGGAAACCTCTGCGTATCATTAAATTAAGCGGTGTCTTCTTCTTCTACTTCTTCTTCTTCGGTCGTCAGACCGCGCGCGGGGCTGCAGCCAGGCTGCTTACGAGGACAACAGTACGCCGGTCCTCGTCGGACTTCTGTATGTGTCGTCGAGACTCTTCATATCTCCGGGTGTTCCTTTCCTGCAACACTGTCCAAACTCACGAGAACTAAACGCGTTCCTAACCTCATTTGTTTCTACTTGGTAGTAGTATGCATCCATATGATTTCACAACTTTCCTTGGATACAGCATATATCGTTTGCGTGGTTCCAATTTATTGCAGGTAACAATTTGTTATTGACATATTTGTTCAACTATTTGAGATACTACACTGTGGAGTCATATGTGTGTAGGTAATCAGCAGTGAAGATTCTTTCGTTTTTGAGAATTTTTTAAAATTATTATAAAACCTTAAAAATACCCTACAGGTTATTACCGAATTAATCGAAATTTGTTTTCTGCAAAAGTAGCGGTCAAGGGGAAAGTCTTACATGACTGTAGATATGAATTTAGTAAAAGTAATTACGTTTTAGTAAACTTATCTACGGATTAGAAGATTGCCTCGGAACTAGTTAGTACATAAAGAATCCTGACCAGAGTAAAACTCATGTCAAAATATAGTTTCATCACTTCTTTTTCAGATAGACTTACTTGCAATTTTTTTTCACTTGCGTTAAGAACAGCAATTACAGAAAAACGAAATCTATCATTTTGAATAATCATTGTATTGACCAAAATGCAAGTGTTTGGAGTCAACAAAAAATGTTTACTCTATTAATCCATTAAATTCCAGTGGTAACTATACAACCTACTTTTCATTATCAGTAACTTTGTATTTTACTTACAATATCTTTATGGGTTTCACACGACTCTCAGCGTAAACAGCTATTATTTCCTTACGCAGTATTAACCCATTAATCTTCGTAATAGAGACGCGTTGTGTTTCTTTCAAGTTAAGAACTGAATATTTAAGTAGTATTTATGAGAACTTGCCACCTTGACATCTTTACTCTCAGTCTATTCTTATGTCCGGGGAGCCTCTAACATTGAGATTCTCTTTCTCCGTTCAGAAACAGACAAACATCAAATTTGGTATAGGATTTGAGACTTTCGCGGCGAGTACAATCAATAAAATCTTCTCGGGCAATCAGCCGCGTCAACTGGTTCCCGAAACGTCAGTTTACTACGATAACCAGTTGACGCGGCTGATTGACCTAGACGATTTTATTGATCAAATTGGGTTTTACAATCACAGATTCTTTGTCTTCAGAGGGTTAACAGATCTACGACTTCGAGGCTGCTGCGTGCAATTTTTCCACTGAAAGCGACTAGCCTTGCTGAAGCAGGTTAAACCGAATTCTTAACCTTGCTTCTCTTTGCAGAGAAATAGCGCATACACGCGCTGATACCCATTAGCCAAATCATAGCTTCTTTCCTTCGTCCCTCGTTTCCTTACAAAAAGAACGTGGCCCCTCTTAGACATTCCTCTGCCGCTCTCGACCGGTATTGAGCTGCCCGATCACGTCCCGGTAACATATCCTCCGTAGAGCCGAGCCCCCCCCCCCCCCCCCCCCCCACCCGAAAGGCACCTCTTGATATCAGTAGCGCGCGGACGTGACGTGCAAAGTCTGCGATATTTAAAACGCTGAAATGACCACCATTTTCACTCTTCTCTACCCGAAAAGCCTCTTTCAAAAGAATGTGTGTATTTTTACGTTCTATCGCCATCAGTTTAGATGTTTTCTAAGTAGCTTCCCTTTCTCTGTCTTGGAAACTGGGACCGGTTTTGCTGTACTCTGTGCGGTTATCTTAGAGAAACACCTAATGTATTATATAGTTTTTTGTTTATTCCGAGTGAAAAATAACGCTTCCCAACTAATTTAAGTGAATACATATCTTGTTGTAACTTACCTTAAAGAAATATGTTAAGATATTTAAACTCATGAACATATATTTATAAGAATATCTAGACACGTAGTTTATTAATAGTTCTCACGACATGCTGTATTACTTTCCTGATTGTCAAAAAAGCATTGGGCATCCGTGTTCGATTCTTGACAGGGACAGAATTTTTCGCCACTAAGTCTGCGACCAACTTATCTGAGACAGAGATAATAGAACGTGAAATTGGCCTCTCATCGCCGTGTGGTTACTAGGTTATACTTCCACGTCCCTTATACGTCTTTATAGCTCATGACTATGCACAGGGAAGAGTAGCCATGTCAATGTCTCGGATAGACAACTCGGCACAGAAGTAATGATTGTGACTGTATTCGGCGGGTGAACACATTTATTTATTATATATCGGTTAGCCAGAGGATTCCATGTTATTTATAAGTTTTTCCAGACGAAATTTAGAATAGGACTTTGAAACAGGACACAACGTATTTCTATCCCTAAGTTTTTACTTCATACATAATTATCTTCTCGTGTAAATACTCACTGAACTGAAGAATAACAGGCATTTCCCAAAATCAGTTTATTTGTTGATGTAATTGTAATTTGTTCCTGTCGTCCTAAATACTTAGATGTTGCTACATTTTCGAAAAATTAATTTGTTGTATTCATGTAACTATTTTGTAGGCTATTAAATTCTGATGAAGAAACATGAATGTAAATATAATATTTAGATTTCTCTGCGTTTACTTCTAGACTAACGTCTTTAGTGGTGGTCAACATTTTTTTTTAAATTTTTGTATTAAATTTGACGCAATCAAAATTACAAGATGTGTTACTGACTTGAGTAGAATATAGAAGGGCAAGAGGCTAATGAAAGGGTGAAAAGAGACTGGAAGATAGGAAGAACGAGTGAGAAAATAAGTTACACGTTCAGCTGTTCTGCTGTTTCTTCAGCGAAAATATTCCCGGTCCGATTTTCATTTCTTCGACCAGAGTCGATTAGAGGGTCCTGGTCACACAGGCTGCATACCTCCATAGCCGGACAGCAGGTGCATTATGGTGGCCACAAAGCATTAGCGGACTTTCAGTTTACTTTTGTTTTATTGTTTTCTTTTATTGCTTTCGGCCTCTTTATTACACTGGAGTCTGTTTTTTGTGTGTCACAAATATTGTTGGTTGTTGATTCGATTACTCTCAGCATGAAGGAGTTGAAATACCTGCCACGTTTTGAGCACCTGTCACAAGACAATGTCACAACGATGGCGTTTGGAACAACTGTTTCATAATAACGTTTAAAATTCATGTATCTCTGTAGCCTGCTAGGGTCGGGATAAGATAGAAGGTCTCTGATTCGAGACGGACCATGTCTATTACTGTTTTCTCCTGTAGATCTTCTCATTCCCTCACTTCTAAGAAAATAAGAACTTCATATGTGAGGCTTCGCAGAAGTTTCGATCCCGGATTTAGTTTCAGGTTTCTTCTATAAGCCATTATCTTTATAATTGAAGATTTCTGCCTTCTGGGTTGTTGCGCTGTGTAGTCTAGTCGATGTTAACCAACGTTTCAGAGGTCATACTGCCTCCGTCATCAGGGCGATTCTTAGTATGAAGCTTTCTGTCTTCTGGGTTGTTGCGCTGTGTAGACTGGTCGATGTTAACCGACGTTTCAGAGGTCATACTGCCTCCGTCATCAGGGCGATTCTTAGTATGAAGCTTTCTGTCTTCTGGGTTGTTGCGCTGTGTAGACTGGTCGATGTTAACCGACGTTTCAGAGGTCATACTGCCTCCGTCATCAGGGCGATTCTTAGTATGAAGCTTTCTGTCTTTTGGGTTGTTGCGCTGTGTAGACTGGTTGATGTTAACCGACGTTTCAGAGGTCATACTGCTTCCGTCATCAGGGCGATGAAGATTTATGTCTTCTGGGTTATTGCGCTGTGTAGTCTGGTAGATGTTTACCAACGTTTCAAAGGTCATACTGCCTCCGTCATCAGGGCGATTTATCGCACACAGAATTAACATAAGGAAAATGGCAGAATAATAATATAATTTGGATTTCCTTTAATGACCATGAAGGTGATGCGATTACTGTATCAAGCTGATATTAATAATGATATCAAATTTCATGTTATCACTGACTTGTTTAGGCGTCTATCGCCAAGCCGATTGCCTTGATAGTAGAGGCAGCAAGCACCTCTGAAAAGTCCGTAAACTTCTACCAGAGTACACGGTGAGACAACCCAGAAGACAGCCATCTTCAAAAAATGCGCTATTATGAAAATTGTAAAATTATGGTATTGTTACGGCTGTGATGGAGAGAGTAATGTGCCTTCGTCAGAAGAGAGAACATTCCCTTTCTAAACTTTGCTGTTCAAGCAGTAGCAACGGAGATCCAGTGATTGAAATGCATGGCACGACAGTCTCTGTTCCTATCATAACTTTATGGCTCCCCTTCGCCCGCCTGCCAGCACACGACGATGATGGCCAGCAAATGTAGAGTGCATGACATGAATTCATCTTCCACACAGATAAGTTATATTATTTACTTCTGATTCTGGCGTCTAACCCTCCCAAGTCAGTGCCGTCCACACAGCGGCTAGCATTCTGCCTCATGAGACCCAGAAGTGACGTTGTACTTGACAACTCCTGCCATGCATTCGAGAGATATCCAGTTCAGATATCGACTAACGTTTTCATTTTCCTGGTTTCATCGGCTTTTCCAAACGCATGCCGGAGAAGTAACGTAAGAAGTTTAAAACCGCTTCTATCCTTGTCCTTAACAATCCATCTTCCATTAACGATCGTTTGACGCTCTGTGACTTTTAAAGATAAATTAACACACGAACTCTTAAATAAACAGAACGACATTCAAATGAATATTGAGATATTACGGTCTTGGCTTTATTTGAACCAGTAAAATAAGTGGCGTATGACTTCGGGGAGTGGGATGGATTTGAACTAAAAGTTCAATGAAGAATTTATGACATTCACCTTCCTTAAAATTCTTCAATCTCTATGATGAGCCTAGTATAAATTGTGTATAAATAATTATCAATTAGTAATAAACTTCTATGCACAGTTTCCGTTAGTATATATGCAGATACCTTAACTTGCTTAAGGCTTACATCGTGGTCATATTTGTAATTATTACAATATAAGCCTGTAACACGTGAGGGAATTTATACGTAGTATAACAGTTCTGGAATATTAGTTTTATTGCCTTTTGATTTTCAGTTCATGAACCCCGATATTTTATGCTCTAAAACAGGCTGGGTGGACGAGCAAGGCCGCCCTCAAATGTAAAATTGTATCGATATCAATGTAGTAATTCTCGAATTACGAGACAACATAGCATAAAATTCTCTTTTGGTAACTTTTGAAAACCGTAGGACTTACGGAAAAATTATACTGGTCATAAAGTGAATGTTACATTTTTTCTGCAGCTTGTTACAAACTTTTCTCGCTAGGAAAATATTTATCGAGTTTAACCTCGAAATGCGTACACAAACGCATGGAAAGATTTACTTATCTTTATCCGATTTTAACCAAAACTTGAATGTGTCCACAAACTAAAGTAAAATTACTCTGTATTAAATTTCATAATAATTTATTTACGCGGCGGGATTTTTCAAAGTCGGTTCGGGCATGGCGCTAAGGAGATAAATTCACGTCAAATTCCGTGTTTCCATTTTGTAATCCTTTACTATTGTAGCAGAGCTGTTGCAAACACAGTTCGGACAAAACGGACTAAGAAAACGATCATATTTACTAACGTGATCAGCTGATACACAATCGTTATATAGTCTTGACTAGGACATGTAGCTTATTCTTAATACCGTCCAGATATATTTATGTTGGCAGTCCTGCCTGTTATATCTTTACAAACCGAGACCAGTTAAAATGTCACGATTCTACACTGACTAGCGGATGGGAAAAAATTACTGAAATTGTTATCGATGTTTTTGACTTGTCCAGGGCAATGGACACACGGATACAGAGGACGGGTTCGGTGGCGTATGTATCTGTATCGATTTATCTCTCCATTTTCTTTGAAGCAGGCGGGATGAGAGGGGAGTGGAAGAATCGAAGCAATCTGTCGTTCACATCTGTCATTACGACTCCTTTCAGCCTGTCTGTCTCTGCGTCTTCCCCGGTTCTTCTGTTCTGTACAGCGCCTACAAAAACACGGCAACATGCTTCATCCTGGCTTGTTCAGCGACGGAACAAATAGTATTACAGAGGTCACATGGCCTGATCAATTCACTTTATCTTCAAGCCTTATTTTTATAATATTTTTAAGAGATTACAAGAGATTTCCTCAATAATATTTTTGTGGAAATTTGAAGGTTTCTGACGATGATGTGTTATAACGTGTAAAAATATTTTTTTAGACTGTGTCCATATTCTAAATTTCAGAAGTATTAAACTACGACGTTTCGGAAGCTGGATTCTGCTTCCGTCTGTAGGTAAAAGAGGGGGAAGAGGACAGAAAGCCTATCTGTTGGCCTCCCTGGCTGAACTAGTCTCAGACCTGTAGTCCAGATTTTTGAGGAAGAAAGTATTCGATTTGCGTGTTTTCACAAGGTTCTCGACGAATAAAATTATTGGGTAAATAGGAGTAAGTTTGTGTAATGCATGGAATTTCCTTTGGTTAGTTTTATATTGTTTTGTTTGATAATAATACAACAAAACTTATCCTAAAGGGAATGAATACGCCTGTTATAAAAATCCTATGATTTGCATTTTCAGCTATGCATGCCATTATTATTATTTAGTGTTCTGTCTGACGACAGGTCCATATGAACAGGATCCTTCCATCCTTTTCTCGGACTGGGACCTGTTCATATACGTTCTTGGCAGATGATCCAGAAGTGGTTTGCCATTGCCTTCTTCTGTGTGTGAATGGAGTAATTGTTGGGATGCCACGGAGAAACTGGGGAAGAAGTCCCCGGAGGAAAACTCCGTGTTGCCTAGACCACGGCCTTGCCCAACACAAGTTATAAATTCGGGCACCGCCGGGAATCGAACCCGAGACCCCAGGATTACAAGGCCAGCGTTCTAACTGCTAGACCACCGTCATATTTTATTATACTATGCATGCCATAGTATAATAAAATATGACATTCCTTGTTCACAAGGTGTGGTAATAACAGTGGCATTTTGTTATGTAATCAGTCTGTACTATCGTTTTAGTTAATGGTTAATGCATCGATATTTTTCTTGTGTTTTTTACGTACTTGTTATATACTCCTACCCTTTACAATATTTTTTTTATCTTATTATTTATTATATGTGTCACTCGTCAGTTATATTACTTGTGCATTGTTTTTATCTAATCCATTTTACTGTAGCCTGTAAAGATAACATAACAGATTATTTAAATCTAAAGTACAAAGTGATATGAATAACACAAACACTGTCTATACATACATGCAAATGTCTGCGTACGGAACCACACAGCGGTTAGTTAATTGTTTGCCGTGAGGTATTGAACTATATTTCAGCGTACAACAGCGTCGAAAACATTGATAAACAGTGGTATGAAGGCTGTTGCAAATATATACTTGAGTCTCTGTACCTAACAAGGGGTATGCTTGCATCCCTAAGGTCTGCCGAGCGAGACAAATGTTACCTTATTGCTCGCATCGGTCAAGTTGATGTCTTCCATATTTCATCTACAGGACGTCAACTCTGAGGCAGCCCTCCCGCACAGCCGTACCTCTCTACCTGATGCGTATCCAAACACCGGACCCTATCTATCACGTGCATGGTCACGACAATTGATTGATTCGTCCAGGGCTTCGAATCCCTTTTGAAGCACTGCTATCTTGTGTCATAACTACGGTCATGTCCACGCATTTCTGCCATCATCATAACGAGACTTAAAGGTATCGGAGGTCCTATAAGAAAAAGACAGATAATGCACCTGCTAATCCGGGCTTAGCCTTTCCTTCGTATGCCTCAATAGACTGTAATGTGAAGATAAGTACATTCATAATTACACAGTTTACACAGAAGACAGACATGATGACGCAATAAACATCCGTTTTTATAAAATACAAAATGTAGGCTAAAAATTGTGATTCGTTGTTTCACTTTTTTAAAATTAATCTGATCTCAGACTAATTGATCAATTTTTATTTTGGTGACACTGTTATAGAGGCAGTACAGTATGGAATGTAATGATGAGATAATTGTGATTATCTGATTATATTTAAGAGGTGGAGAACGAGGCAGTGATTTTCCTTCGTTCGCTGGAGAGACGACAAACCTTAGTAAGGACAGGCGAAACAAAGATGACAGTCAAAACTCTATACTCGTCCTCCAATTTGGGAGTTGGGCGTTGAGGTAATGACCCTTTACCACGAAGTTGTTAAAGACACCTTGGAGGAGCTTTGTGATTGATACCTGGTGTTGCTACTTTAGATAAATCAATGAGGATATTAAGATGGGAGGTTGGAGAAGATTTATATTGTGACTATTGCAGTACGATGACATTTTCTGAATTTCTGTCTTAGCTGGTTTTGACTATTGATTCTGCTACCAAAACGTTAGTTTCTTAATTAGGTATTAATATCAGATCTTACCTACAAAGAAATTTCATATACTCTCCGGTTGTACAAATGTTTCATCAAACATTGATACTGTAATAATATTATATAAATCGACAGTATAAAACGTAAAGAAAGGTATAGAATTAAATGTAGTATGAAACTGTCTCGAGACAACTCAAGAGTTATGCTGGCCAGAATATTATTTATGTGAGTCTACATTCCTTTTCTGATGAAAAAAGTAAACTGCTTGTGTCTTTGTGTGTGTCCCCGCTTTCATATTTAGATCCCACTTAACCGATTTTCGCGAAATTTGGTATGGACTCCATGCCATCAAAGGATTTCTGCTTAATTACATGGAATACATGTAACAGAATCCTTATTAAAAAGCTGATACTACAAACAACTAGTCAAGAAATTGCCCTCTTTTGTGGAACCTAAAGCTTCTTTACCGTGTTCACGAGAGACCACCACAGATTCGTATCCTGAGCCAGATGAATCCAGTTCACAATCTCCATCTTGTTTATTCACCATCTTACTGACTATCAGCGTCCTAAGGAATATTTTGTTTCATACCCTTAATTGTCATTATGTTACAGGTTTTCCATTGCCTTTGATGTATGTTAAAGGACGTTTCGGGTGATGAAGCTACTTTCGTGTTCAGGTAGATGGTTGTAATTTACAAATATCTTTAATGTTTTTATTTCGCGATTTAAATAACCGTGTAAATGATTTGTCCGAATAATGACAATCATTCATGATGACAAGTATACTCAAGTCCCGAAACGTCGTGCACATGAAATGTTCCTCAGGTAGTCGACAATATGTAACGTAATGCGAGATGAGAAGATCCATTTTTAACAGTGCGTCGGCCCAATAATATCGGAAAAGCTAGTAGCCGGTCGCAAAGGCAGTGGAGCGCATTGTGATAGACCTGCCAGGAAGAAGACAAAAACCTTTAAATTACACCATAAATCTTAGTCCAGTTTACTTTCAGTTTAGTTAAAGTTGGAGTATCTAAAAAAATAATAAAAAGAAGCTTTCATGACAGTCGGTTAGTTAACAGAGTAATAGTAACTTCGTCTTTATGGTTTTTCAAATGGTCTGCTTGGTATGGTAAGGCACGCCGGGCATTCATACAGACGGGTCCAAAAACATCAGCTCCATTAAATATGCATCGTTAACATCCGGTTCCAGCTTACGAAATGTTTCACTGTTGTAGAAGAGGGGGAGTGAACCGGATTTATATGGCTTGGGAAAGAGGTCTTATTTCTTGGCGAGCTATTGTCAACAATGTAATTAACTTTAGGGTAACTTAAACTGTTCAACGTTTCTTGGGTATCTGAGCGACTGTAAGCTTTCAGGAAGGACCGCTACATGAAGTTGGTTTCTTAGTTACAGAAGGAAATACAAATTTCGTATTGTCGCTAAGAATGAATCTTACTGTAAACATGGACTATTTCCTTAAACTGCATTAATCAGTTGACCTTTACAAAGGTGAATAGTGGTGTTTCCTTTGCAGTACGGACTGAATTCATTAAAATATTACGTAGACGAGCAAGGTCACAAATGACGCCCCTAATTTATGGCTGAGGGTACGATAGTGTGCTACTTGGTCAGGGCTGTCGCAAATCTTATAAGACGGTGACAGATGATATTGGTAATATGAGCATTAAATCATTTTTATAATTATTCACATTGCAGACTTTTAACTTAAAGTGTGTTTAAGCTTGTGGTTATATTTCGTGGTGATCCTGTCGGGAAAACCATACATTGTGGCAACAAATTAAAACCACACATCTAGAAATTTCCTTCGTAACGCCAAATATATTTAAACATTACTTTAATCCGTTGTTCAGAGTAATGCAGGATGAAGTGAGTTTACAGGCAGTTGTTTTTAACTGTCGTTGAGGTCGGATAGTACATCCATGGCCATATTAAAATTGGTTTTATTTTCTTATAACGGTGATAGAGAGCATCATAAAATCTAAACATTCCTTTGCGATAAGTAACATCTGCGCTTGAAAACGTTGTAAGTCTCGAGTTACGAGAATTTTAACCCCCGTTCTACTCACCTAACTACAGTGCACAATGAAAACATCTTCGGAAAATTATAACATCAGAATCAGCAACTTTTCATTTCTTCACGCAATAATAGAAGAAATGCTGAAGTTTATGATCTGATGAAGAGTTTAGTAAGGTCACGAAATACGTGTTACTCTTTAATACACTCTTTATCATTTCGGCGTTGGTATTGCGTGAGTTGAAGTTATAATCCTTTGTAGATATATACCCGCTTATACTTCATACTGTTGTGACAGTCAGATATACACTCAGAAAAAAATTGTCGAACTGTCTGTAGCGTCGTCACATTGGTGCTCAGACACTTGAGAAACGACGACAGTTCACCGTCAAACACGCTGTCGCCAGTATTTGACAGTGGTAATTATTTTGTGTTCTGAAGACGTTATTTGGGCATGGCGTCACTAGGATTGTTTGAGAGAGGCGACTTGCCACACAGGACCGCGTCCTGTCGAATGTAGCGAGTGGATATTGGACAGTTGCCTTCATAACTAACTCCACAGACACATTTAAGGAACTAATAGTTGCTTAGCCGGTACAGAAATTCCTCGCCTAGAACCTGAGGATTAATTTTCCTTTTTGCAAAAAATTGCTTTTATCGTGAGTCAGATGAGTCTCGTCTACATCCTTATACCGCACATGTTTAAATATGTGTGGGCCTAATCATGTCCTTTCATCCATTTGAAACACAAACTTTATCTGAAAAATAAATAACAACGTAAATTGAACTCGCATTGCCTTTTGATGGTGTTTGATGGTAATTATTCAGAATTAATGCTCATGCAAATGTGCGAGCGTCCTGTTAGTATTAATCGTGAAGATGATTAAAAAGTACGTTCATGCCAAGTTTAATAAAAATACATAAATCGACTCATAAATTAGCAAGGCGTACTACAAACACATGAACTGGCATCATACAGTAGCCTTTGTTTTGCCTCCTTACAAATCAGAGAATAGAAAAATGGTCTAATGACAAATGTTCTGTTGCGATGACGTAGCAGTGTAATGCAAAGGTTAATGGCGTAACTGTAATTTAACAAAGCATAACTACAGGTAAATAAAATTGAGGAATACAACGGTTTGAAGACAGATGAAAAAAAATTTCCAGTGATATGTTCAGAATTTTATCTTTTATTTTTAATTATTGTTTGCAGACAAGTGATCCTTTGCGAGCAAATTTTTCATTGCTGGTATGTCTTAACGTTATTCCAACAAACAAGTTGTCATGGGCGGTGACCACATAAACATTTAAAATGTACTCTAGTAGTTCAATGAAGAAAACAAGTTTGAGAACTGATGTCGGACAAGAACAACACATTCATGATGTGTTCATAAATAAATATGTAGGTGGCAGGCAGCGTTCGGAAATCAAAATACAGTACGCATACTTTAGTAATTCGTCACTGTTTTTGGATTAAGAACAACATAAGCGGTGCACCGTCACGTGACTGCACACGACATGACACGGACACGCCCGAACACACCCGATTCAGCCGCCATCGTGGCGAGACTGGTTACATTGAACGAGACTGTTTGACGGCCATGACGCAGCGTGAGGCATGACGGGAAGGAAATCAGTGCACCCTTTCGACCAAAAGTGACACATGAAATTTTGGGACCTGGTGTGTATTTCATACCATTTATTCGTAAGTTGTTTAATATAATAATGTCAGCAGCCGAGATTATTACGGCTGGTAATACGTGAGTGATGTGGGAGGAAACGGCCTTGACCTATTTTAAAGCGTTATTTCGGCATTTTCCTAGAGCGAATAGGAGTCGACTAATTGCAAAATATTAATATTACAAACTTTTATCCTCTGACCGCCAAGTTAGTTTGGCTCCGTACGATGCTGCCTGCCAAACACTGTTGACAATTTGTGGTAGAGAGCGTTGTGACATAGGTCGCTTTTCTCCCGAGCAGTGGCACACGACGTGACACGATGGTGCCCCCGCCTGCTGCACTCCCCCCACACTCCTACATTACGCAGCAGTGACCATCAAATGCTGTGTACTATGAATACGAGATGATTTTTCGAACATGTTTCGTGATGACTAAGAAGGGGGAAAGGAACAGCATGGCACAGTTGGATGAGCCATCAACTTCAGGTAGAAATGACTAAGAAGCAAAACCAAGAACCAATTCGAATGGATTTTTATCATCAGTCCCGTTTTATAGTGAACAATGCTATCGCGAAGGTACAGCTGTGACTTAACGTAAACTTAGCCTCAATCGTAAGCAAGAACATGAACTGATGCACTGAGATTTGAAGTTCTCGCAGCGTCGAGTGTGAAGATGGCTGTCTTCTAGGTTGTTACACCTAGTCTGGTAGAAATTTGTGACGTTTTAGAGATGCTTTTTGCCCCCATCATCAGAGTAACTCTGAAACGTCGGCGAACTTCTACCAAACTGCACGGCGCAACAACACAGGAGACAGCCATCTTCAAAGACACCACCGTGAACACCTCAAATCCTAATTAAACTGCATTACAACTGCTGACTCGTTTAGTGACAATCAAATGTCAACGAAGGGAAATGAATACATGAATTTGTAACACATTCCAATAGGCAATACTCATGCACCCAAATAGTGCTATGAGGTGAGTGGAAGCCTGACTTATAAACAATTTTGTAGATGGCCATGCGTTTGTGTACCCAGAGATCATAAATTCACTTACCATATCGTAATATTTGCTCTTTCTTCTCACGTAAAATCTTACATTTCCCAAATCCATTGTTCTATATGAACGCTAATTGTATGATAAGCCTGAACTTAGATTTGTAAAATTGTGTGTGGTACTTTCACCATTATTATTCAATACCACCACCTCTATCGTCATCATTATCATAATCACAGTTTATAATAAGACCTAAAACCTTTCCGTCCTCAGCTATGACCCTTAAGGAATCCTTTGTCTCAGGATTTTTCTGATTAGGAAATCGAACAAAATGTAATATATTGTAAGTGTTCAATATAATTTTTCCACTAATACTACGTTCGTAATCAGTTCAGATATGGTTTGTGTATGTGTAATTGTGTCAGCTTTTCTAGTATACGTATATTTTTCTATCTCCATATCTTAAATATAGCAATAGCGCCACCATCAAGTGCAATGTAAAGTTCTATGAAACTGTTTGATCCGTTTTTTCAAATACAGCAAACTTTTTTTAAAATGTCTTTCATTTTGTATTTCTAATGTGGTAAGAAAATTATGGTCATGCTGTATAACTCATACAGTCCAGTTGTTCGTTTTGTTGAACTGTTTAACCGACAAATTATAGGAGTACAAATTACGTATTCTTTTACACTGAATGGATTTTGAGAAAATGTAACTTACAATAAGTTGAATTTGGAATTTGTGTCAGGTATGGGATATATTTGAAAGATATCAGCCAAAATTCAGTTTGACCGACAAATATTAATGTAGTCCCCCCACTTGCAGTCATGTTCTCCCCATTTCCAAATAATTTAATTATTAATTAGAAATAACGCAAATAAATCTGATTACGGCACTACAAACAAGGGGTTCTTGTTGACGCAGTCTGTATTTGGCAGCACCTATCGCAATGAGCGATTGGGCTGCTTAATGGCCCAGTGGATCCAACCGATTTATGTTCTATGGTTTTGCCTGATGACGGGGGCAGAACCACGTCCTATACTTTAACTAAATTTTTAATAAATCGGCGAAGGAAAATGTCCTAGATTACGCGCCAATTTAGTGGCACAAATTTATAAAAAACCTTTAGACAGACATTCAAACTTTTTTATAATGTGAAATTAGTAACATTGTCAATAAATTGCCATGAAGTTTCAATGGTTCATCCTAATTTATATATAAATTTGCGGCCCGCGAGGCCAAGAGCAAGTGTAAATTTGGCCCTCTGTCTAGAAAAGGTTGAGAAACCCTGCTCCATTCTTTCCTGAACAATTCATGAAACTAGTAACTGGCTACATCTAAGTCCGTTGTGGCCGGCCATATACATTCATTTAGCATTAATTATATCATATGTCTTATGTCGCTTTAGCTCCTTGCACAAAGCCTATTTAAAATGCGTGTAGGTTTTCCCACCTCATTTCACTGCGATATAACTGAAGTTCGACGCGCTGGGGTTTCCAAATGACCCCCTTGAAAGCAAAATGCCTAGTTGTTCTCTGAAAAGACTGAAACTTCCTTCCTTCCTCAGTCACACCAATATAACTCCCGGGATTTTCCGAATAGAGAGTTTCAAAATTTTCAAGATCATTCGATTGTCAAATTCAAACGCATATTTCTGCCGATCTGGGGGAATGTGAGTGATAATACTCATGTCATATTGAGGTCATAGACAGGTGAGCTTCATGTGAAGGACAGGACAATATCAGTCCAAGGTTTTGCCGGATAGAGGTCTTTCAATGTTTCAAGGTCACTCGAAAGGACATTTTCAAAGGCATATATCTGCCGATTTGCTGGAATCTGAGTGACCATACTAATGTCGATTTGAGGTCACGCACATGTCAGCGTCATGACATAGTCAGGGCAATATTAGTCCGTCGGTTTTCCGAATACAGGCCTTTTCAGTTTTCAAGGTCATTCGAAATTCAATTTTTCAATGGCATATTTCTGCCGATCTGTAGGAATCTGAGTGACAATACTCATGTCAGTTTGAGGTCTAGGACTGGTCAGTCTCGTGTCAAGGTCGCCACAATATCCGTCCGTGGGTGTATCAAACAGAGGCCTTTGAAATTTCTCAGGTCATTTCTCAGTCATTTTTAAACACTCATTTCTGCTGATCTGCTGGAATCTGAGTGACCTTACTAATATCCGTTTGAGGTCACGCACATGTCAGCGTCAGGATAATATCAGTCCTCAAGGTCATTCGAAATTCTATTTTTCAAAGCATATTTCTGCAGATCTACAGGAATCTGAGTGACAATACTCATTTCTGTTTGAGGTCACTGACTGGTCAGTGTCTTGTCAAGGTCACGACAACATCAGTTGTAGAGCTTTGTTTCCACAACACAAATAGAAGGCATTAAAGACTGTAAAATTTCGATCATCGCTAATTAAAATCATGGAGTTTTGAATATTTTCCAACTTTTCGATACACATTGCAGTGGTCATCTTCAGGGTCAATTCAGTATTTGACACAATATTGGAAAACCTTCAACATTCAATGCTGGTATTCTAGAAAGCTGAGATTATAACCTACATTAAGCTCCAGACGCGGGCACCTCAGGGTAAGAACAGGGAAGATTGTTTTGCATTGGCGTAGTGTTGACTGGTTGCGTCATAAATCGCTCTTCACCACACAACTAATGACAAAGGAACTTTGGATCGGAACTGTTAGCCACTTCGCCACATTGCAGATGTGAATGGAAAGAAAGTGACCCATTAAGATGCAGCGGAGTGTCCTCCTACATATGACGTCGCCAATGTCTTTGTTAAAGAATTCGCTATTCATTGAACCCCTGATTTGGTACCGTTAGCAAGACGTAAGTAATTTATTCTATTTCTATCTGGATTCACAGTAACATAACATTGATATCTTCAGCATGGATCTTGTAAATTCTTTGTTTACAGTTTCTGTGAATCCTGTAATTTCTTCTGAATTACATTTGCGTCATTATATCTACTTTCCTTTAAATGCCTCTATACGGTCAGACTAGCAAGAGATATAAATTAACACACAGTTTAGTAATCCATTTCTTTGCCTATTTTCCACTAATCGGTTTGCATATTTAAAACACATTAATTTTGCCAACTCTAACGTCAAATCTCGCTTCATTTTCTTATTTGTAATACAACGTAACATTACATATTATATTTGACATTAAATATGTAGATTTAACAATAACAAAATAGTCATATTGTTTTTTGATACTTAGCAACACAAAATATCTCTTATTCACTATCATCATAATTTGTTGGGTGCGTTTGAGTCCTAATTGACCGTCTTCAGTGTCTTCTGTAACATTTCTCCAATAAATTACGATGGTCAGAAACAAAAGATTTTGGTGTTAATAAACAGTTACAAGCTGTGCATTGTGAGAGGATATAAAATCTCCATATTGTCGTTTTACATTCTACAAAACAATACTTTCTGAACTTTATAAAAAGTCATCACAACTCCCATCGCCTTCATGTTGTTCATTTAGCATTGATTTTACACTGAACATTCATTTTTTCGTCAATTCGGTCGAATGGACACTGCAACGAGCATTATTCTGAGTTATATGGTTCCAAAACTTCCTGATGCGTTTTTGTACGCTATGACCGTGTATCTGTATGTTAACTATTTCTGATTAGTTTAATGAGTACAGTTAGAGCTTCATATGGATAAGGACTTTAGGTACCCATAGGTACCATCGCTCAGCGCAGATTCCTCAAACCAAATTTAATCGATATCCAGTTTGAGAGACACCCTGTTTTCAAACATTTTCGCATTCTTCCCTTAATGTGAAAGACCAATTTTACACCAATTTTGGAGTTCTCTCCGTTCTTCTGTCTTTATTCTCTCCCTTCATTTCCTTCTTTCTTCTTCTGTTTCTTTTGGCTTGCAATATCTACTCTACTTGATCTATCTGTTTTCGGAAAAATTGTCATATAGACCCATATTATGTGACTTGAATAACAAATAAGGATTGATGCGGTGCCAAGTTAAGTCTCTACTTTGTGAAGTTCTCTACACGATCCACGCTTTTCCGTTCCTAGAAATGATTCTCGAAGGTGAAAATTACAAACTCTTGCGTCCGTCCAAATTCTGTGAAATCTGTTGTGTTCAAAATTCTAGGACCTTAAAACCTTCCTGTGTTTTAACGCTGAGTGGACGTTTGGCCTCCATCGCAAGCCCTCGAAGAAACAGAAAAGATTTCGTATGATTTATGGTAATGTAAATACACTGATCGCTACATTACAAAAATGTGGACAAATTCTGACATCTACTGTCACATTTTTACACTGTAGAAGTGCGGAATAAAATTGATGGCGTCTGTTTTGAAGCTCTCATTTACATAAACTGAACCCTTGCAGTTTAAATCTTCATCTTACCAGCGGCCAGTATTCAGATTTGTGGAAATCCCACACATTAGTTATTGGAATGAAGGCTAAGAACCCTTCTGAATATAAATATCCGAAGAGTTGCAAGATATATTGTGTTACCGTTGAAAATAAGTTTTGTAATGGCGGGTAATTGTAATTAAATGCCAACTTCTACGATTACTATTTATCTGATGCCTCTGGTAACTTCCTGTACTCGATACAGGATAAAAATACTCTATTGGGTGTGTGTGTGTGCGTGTTGTTTTTACTGCAACAGAATTTTCATCATCGCATTCAATAGTCAAATCGGCAATGAAGTTCACATCTTTGTACCTCGTTACTCGAATCTACTATCAAGGTCTAGCAAGTGACTTCTTTCCTTCATTCCCCCCACACATCTCAAAGTATTTAATTTACTGATTAGATAATAGTATTTTTAGGCACCCATTCGGGTCAGGTCTGAGTCTGTGTCTCATTATGTATACACAAAGTCTTGCCACATTCTAACTACAATATTCATTCAAGCGGAAATCATAGTCTATACATAATACAAGTTTGTTTTTCTACTGTAAAAATTCTGTTATGTACCAGAACCTATATTGACTCGTTGCCTCCCTTTATGCTCGTGAGTTTAAGCTTTATTGGTAGTTTTATGAAAGTCAATAGGGATTATTATGATTGATATCATCACCCTGCGGTTCTGCCCACGTCACGCGGACCAAGGAAACGCACAAGGGGCTATAGAATGCCTCGTAAATCAGTAGACAATTCGCGTAAGAAATTATTTAGCTCTGAAAGATTTAAATATTTCGTGGTATCCTGACCGTACCGACGGCCGTCTTCCCTTGAATCGGGATTCTTTTGTCGGAGTAGGAACATCATATCTCGCGACTCGCGTCTTCGGTTTACAAATTTCATGTCGCATGCCATCTGCAGGCTCAATCTTCCTTAATTTTTTGTCGGCGGAACGATATGTGTCGCGACGCTAGACGTAGTTTTACCAAAATCGTCTTGAAGAGCGCCCCAAGGCTTCTCTTGCAAAAGGGTTCATGTGTTGGCGTTAGGACGATAGTCATGGAGACTTTGATCGCCATTTGCTGCTGTGACAATAAACACGTTTAATTTCTCCTGGAGCTATGTTGTTAACACTGAAATCTAAACGAAAGTTTGTACACTACTGCTGTTGAAAGAAATCAGCTCCGAAGAGACTCAGAAAGAATATGAACTTGGTCTCAGAGGGTATTCTAACCTCAAGGTCATATGCGGGCCAAGTGATGAAGCAGATTTGGAGTCGTCTTGTTGTGGTTTGCGCAGACCTGATCAGTGATTGACCATGGTCTTGCCATGTAATAGCAGGGCACGCCGATGAATTGCGGACCCTCCCTCTTACAACAAGATTATGGATTTTAAAGTCGTTTAAGGATGCGCTTGTTTGTAAAAAGTCGACAGTTAATAAAAAAAAATATTTCACCTTCGTTCCCGCCCCCTTCAGCTCTCCCTTTCTCCAGTCTTCTGTTTCATCTTTCTCCAAAATCTGTTCAAATTAATTTTGTACTCCACCCACACTTCCTTCATACGAATTGTGAAGTTTCAGGTGAGGTCAAAAGTAGCCTAAATTCATATTCATTTTATATTTGTGATTCATATTCAGTCTGGAAGGCTAATGGTATGATACAGAATCCAGGGATCCGAATGCTTATTAGTGAGAACGGTTCTGGATCAGATAAAGTGTAACAGGGATCTTTACTCGGGGGATAGAAACCTTCTGAACCTAAAGCCAAAGATGTTAATGCTTACAACTTTTACACATCAAAACGCCTTTATGTCGTTGGTTTCAGGCACAGTGCCTTCCTTATTAATTGATAAATAGGGATTTTTTTATGTTTGCTCTGAGCTGAAAGTAATGGGAATAAAATTAAAATTAAAGGTAAAATTACAGAACGGATAAAGTAAAGGAAAAACTAAGTAAGAGATTAATATACAAAAGCAATCATTCCCCACTGAATTTCAATGGACTTTTACACTATTAATATCTGTGCGTTCTTTACGAGAATTAGCTACTAAGTAAAAGTGCATAATGGTATAGTAATGTCTGTCTGTTCGTTAGGTCGCACGTTTTATTCTCCAAAGAAATCTAACAGACTTCGATTAAATTTGGTACAGAGCTAATATTAAACATGTTAAACTAATGTAACTTTATACCGTATTTGTGAATTGTAAGTTCTAATGCACAAAATCGTACTTATTGAATTTCTAGAAACATGGCTACTCGTCGTGTAAAAATCGCGTATGTGGCATAGAATTGAAGTAGAATATGCAATATGACTGAATAATTTCATTTGATGACTACAATATTTTCGTGTGCGTAAGTAATAATGTGTAGATGCACGGAGATTACGAACCTCACAAAATGCTGTTTAGGGTAAAGTAATAATCTATGCATGGACTCAAAAAGTAAACACTTCCACAATTTTTTTTATTTAAGAGGGGACATTTTATATCACTTGAATTAATGACTTCGTGTTCTGTCACACAAGAAATTAAATAATATTGCTGCAAATTCTGAATATTATTTTATTCCACATAAATATTTGGAGGCAGCATACAGTGAACCTTTTGTTGCTAGGGTGCAATTATGCCACTCCTACACTTGAAACCCACCACTGACTACTCCCTTCCTCATGATCGCTGGCTCTGGTGCAGTATTGGTATAGGACACTTCAAAATATTTCGAAGTTATATTCGATCGATTTTATAAGTTTCTTTAACCAAAGATTCTCCACCTCTTTGAACCTACTTATTAGAACCTTATAAATCAAGTGCTTGTGATCACAGTATCTGAAAAGTAGGAGATACAAGTAAACATGAAAGCATTCCCAGTAATTATGTCCCTAAACATTTTAATTTCAGTAGTTAACTCATAAAACATCAAAATCGATTTATGGCAGAGAATATGCAATGCATAAAAAAGTTGCTAAACTTACCATTTAATATTTTATCTTTTTTCCATGCTCCGATTTACGTGCAGCCTGTAAGAATTATTACATGCGCGTGATTGTTAGTGATTTATATCTAAATAAACCGTGTATTTGGTATGGGGGGGGGGGGTTAATTTTAAATTTTCTAATGATAGTTACATTAAATTATCTGTTACTTATGTAAATAAAATATAATAAACTCTCAATTAAAACCAAATTTCTCACTCATTGTACACCAAACGCAGTAATCGATAGCTACACATTTATTTTCATAAGGTTCAGTACGTAATCTGTAACCACATGAAGCGAATTTTTCTTGAGAAGCTCACAGTCACTGAAATGGTCAATATTTTTTTTTTTGCAGCTTATGAAACCTGAAATTTCATAGCTCTACAGAAATATTAAAATACACGAAACTTTTGTTTTACTTGTTCAATATACACATGAAGCTTTGTCTCTCGCCCTAACGTGAAAAAATAGTATCAGGTCACGTGAGAATAGGATTCTGAGGAGAATATTTGGATCTGTGAGAGAGGAAATTAAAAATGTACGAAGAAAACTGCACAGTCAGGAGTTTCGAAATTCGTATCCTCCACCAGTCGTGTTACTAGGGCGATAAAACGCAGGAGGCTACAATGAGTGCACGTGAGATGAGAAATTTACAATTTTAGTGGAATAACTGAAGGGAAGAAAACAATTAAGAGGATAATATTAAAACGTATCTTAATAAATTAGAATGTGAAGTTGACTAGGTAGGTGTGTGTACCGTTGAATTCTGAAGTACTCATCTTCACTTCGTTATTTTCCATTAGTCATGGCGGTTGCTCTCGGTCTGGACAGTAATTAAAATCTACTGCAAAATTTTTGACGGTGTTTGTACTGTGTGCTTTGGGTCTTATCCTGTACTGAATAATATTACGCTGTGTTTAGCTTACGCGCACGAAGCCCATAATAATAACAATATAACCTGAGCACAAGCTGATACTGCAGCCGATAACCCTGCCTTCTACTGACCAGACTCGTCTGCAAAGAGTGGGGGGAGGTTGCTCATATGAGGACCAGCTCATTTCCTGGTTTCGTCTCAGACTGTAGGTCCGGTTTGTGTTCGAATGTTGGCAACAAGTGGCGAAGAACCTCTGTGATGATCGTTGCTGGATTTATCGCTCCTTATACCAGAAGAACGAGGCATGTAGCACGCACGGGAGAAATAAGAAAATCACATAAAATTTTAGTTAAAGAAACTGGAAGGGAAGAGGATTCTTTGTCGACATAAAGACGGGTGGGAGAAAATGTATCTTAGAGATACACGGTAGGGTATAAGTGTCTTAAAGTTAGGGACCAATGGTTGATTGTTGTGAAGACGACAATGAACCTTCGGGTTCATTAAAAGGCGACTAATTATTTGGCTAACTGAGCTACTAATAACTTCTGAAGAAGGACTTATTTCCCTGGAATTAGGCAGTTCATCTACGACTGCGTCGCCCAAGTTACGAAGCAGGTAGATGTAAAAGAGTCTAAAAGGATATTGGTAGTGTTATAGGCCTGTTACAGTTCGTATTCATAGTTTATTTTTACATAATCCGTTGTTATGTATTCTACAAAAGATCATACGTTTCGGGAGGTGCTTTTACTTCCATCTTCAGGTGAGGGTTACCTACTCAGATGGTTCCGCTATAAAAGGCCATTCTAGATCTTCCTACCAGACCCATGTGAGTAGGCACCACGGCGGAGCCTTCGTATTAACTGTGTTAGCCGGGCTAACACTCTGAAAGAACGAAAAATAAAGTCTTCTGTCTTACTTTCGTGGTTCCCGTGGTAATCTGCACATTGGAACATAGCAGATCCGATGAGATAAAATGCATCGTTAGCCAGCTAGCTAGTACATTTCAGAGGTTTTTGTTATGCAGTCTTCTGCAATTCTCAGTTTGTTTCCATGTCACATTATTTTCCCTGTTCGTTTTCCAATTTTTGTTCTTTTCCTCAATAAGAGAAAATTTCACAAATCTAAAACTTCTTGACGATGGTGAAGAGTCAATTGAATAAAATATTTCTTGGATATATTATTTACTAGACGATGGATAATATCCAAGAAAAATTTTATTCAATTGAAAGTTTCACAGCTGAACAATACGAGTGGTAAATTTGTTGTTTTGATATGTCTTTAATGTTTGGTCGAATGTCGATGTTGAGGAAAGCCACGATACCTGTATCAGGATGGCCACCTTTATGATCTAAAACCGATTAGGGGATTCCCTTCTAGGAACTAGGACCGCTAACTACTCGTACTTCGTCTCTCTACAAGCAAATACTGGGATAGAATCTCAAAGCAGTCCACCGTCGTTTCTCCTTCATTATTAATTAATTATCCCTTTCTTCGACGCCTTATGGCCTGAGCTACTGACTGCATCATTAAATAAACCACAGATAATTAAATATATCCTCAGTACGTTTTCTTCGAACACAAGTGACCTCTGCTCTTCTCTCAAAGAAATTTGGTAACAAGGATTTTAAAATAAAGGGAGATAAGGTCAATTATTAAATTTTATTGCAACTATCTAGCCGCTTTTTTCGGAGTTGCTGTGAGTCTCTGTAGGGTCCAAAGTTTAATGTTCATGGCTTGTTTTGTTGGCTCTGAAGATTGGGCGAAAGTCGTGAAAAACCCAACTCCTAGGAAAGTTGTCCGTCCTCATAAATTCCACGTGCTTCGACAGAACTAGGGGAGTTGAGGGCACGTAATGGTTAATTGCTTCTTCCGAAGACTAATTATTTTGAGACTTTATGAGATTACAGATTCTCACGGCAATGAAGATGCCGACTGTTTTCTTCTGTGCCGTGACGCCAGGGCAATATGTTCCTCCCACCCACCTGCAAGTCCGCACGGCGTCATAACGTAGAAGACCACCACCGACAACTTGACATGTTATTTAGCTACGAACAAGATTAGATGGAACTATGGTCGGGGGATTGGACAGAATTATGAAGAATAGACATGGTGTAGGCCTGTTTCTATATTTGTGTAAAGAGGCTGTGGAAAAAACAGAAGTGTGTCATGTGAGACTGTGTCCTGGCCCAGAGGTGAAACTCCCAAATACAAGTGAGACACTTCACAGCTTGATTTTCGTCTGGACCTTCTCCAGACCTGAAGCCATAGTCAACCTTTCTTATCGACTCGCGTTCCGCGATGTTATTTATGCATGACACCAAGGAAATTTATTAAACAATTAAAATTGGTAATAAATCAAGCTAACTAGCATATATTTCATTCATATATTCTATTACTCAGTAATACTCTTTAAGAGGTCTGAGACTATATGTACTACGCTTTTGTCTTTTTTACCTGAAGACGGAAACAGATTCAAATTCCGAAACGCTGTGGTTTTAATATCACATCCTCTCGTCGCTGATATGTGCACTCACGTATTTTCTTTCTCCAATGTTCGTATCTTCCTTCTTCAGTCGCGCAGATCAGAGGCCACCATAAAATAATAGGTCCGTACCTTCTAACAAGTTCATCCCGTTTTTATTGGTCTTGTAAAGAATAAAACCTACATAGTTGCTTTTCACCTCCATGTTAGGGTATAAAAAATTTCTGGATGTGTGTTCGTTTAGTTGCCCTGTACAGAATAACGCACGCCATTATAAATCAATTTCGAAAACACGTTTCACTCCCAGTATGGTCAGGTATTCGTACGTGATTCTTATTTGTTGTCTTTTTCTTTACGTAGAAAGTGAAATTTATGCCTAATAAAACGTCTTCCTCTTCGTGAGGGTAGTTAAGCGAATGGTTTTAAGACGGTCAGCTCGACCTGATGGCGGCCTTGACGACAAGTCTATTCGTAATTACTTAAGTTGGCTTAAGATTGAGCGAAGTGCCTGGGTTAAAGGATTTCTTCTATGTCACTACATCCCGAAACACGAAACTAGCCAGACATTGAGGATGAAAAAGAGAGAATGTCTGAAAGACAAAGTACGTAAGATGGGAACAATAAAGTAAACAAAATACCATACATTTTATGGGGGCGTAAATGAATACAAAGAAGGATATAATCGTGTGTTGAACTTGAATTAGAGTGTCTAGTAATTTGCATGCGAATCCCCATAGCATTGTTGGAAGACAGAAAAATTGAATTTAGTAAGCTGTTAAACATTTTTACATTTAATTAATTATGAGGTACTGCCTAATCATTGATGGTAGAACAAAATATTTTGCTCGGTCGACATGTTCGTGTCGTTAATGTTTCAGAGGGTTATAAAACTTGTTGAAATGGAAAGGAATCCAATTCTTCATAATAATGTATGTGAGAGTAAAACAGATAATCATACACGTTCCGAAGAAGCTTGTACAATTTTTTTAAAATGTGTAAAATTTAACCATTTCGAATTATGAATTCATTTCACTGGAATAGTAAGTCACACCCAAGTGAGACATTTTGGAAACTCATGCCACAGATTTCCTCGCCGTTTTTTTACAGGCCTGCAAATGTACCGACATACGATGTTCATTTTAAACCACACGAGAGGAAGCTTGCCAAGATTGGACTGGGAAAAAAAAAACAAAGACAAGAAAGTAATTTGAATTTATTCATGTCGCTTAGTTGTGATGTAGCCCGCCCCTTAAACGACCAGGGGTCTTGTTCACGCCCCTTCCTCTCCAACCCACTCGTCCTTTAATTCACGGATTCATACAACTGTGTACCAACACTCCAAAATATTGGCAACAGTTGGTATGACAGAGACACAAGGCAGTTCGAGACGCTGCAGCGGTTGAAAGTGTGAAGTTTTGATCACAGGGGACCCATCATAAAATTGATAATTGATTACCCACCTATTGTTGAAAAAGAACCACTGATCGTGATAGCTGGGGGGCCAAGGGTGGATTAGTGCATTTCTTTTGTGCAGCTCCGAGTCCTCGAATCAAATTCGGATTCATCCCTTGACAACAATTTATTACATTCCCATACATGCTGGTTCCAAATATGTACTTCCTTAGTCGTTTCAGAAAAAGAATAACTTGTTTCTGATTCTCCCTGTAGTTACTGGAGTAATTAAGATTGTGCCGTAAATTTATAATTCTTCGAATCGGCCACCATTGCTGGGGTTGCTGTAAGTAGCCTTAAGAACTATGACCACTCAGTGATCGTTTTACGGATTTTATCGATTCATATATCGAAATCTCTGCTTCGATTATTGGCATTAACACGTTGAGAGCTGGGTATATACAAATCAGCCCTCTTTACAACAAATGACTGTTTCTTTTACCGTTTCCACCCCCCCTCCTGTACCAAATATTTAAAGCTGTCTGCTTTAAAAGTGCAGTGAATATTGAGAACTCGATAATGTGTGGAATTAGTGGCAGCAATATTTAAAATATGGCTGATTGAGTTGGGTTATAAACGTAATCAAGGATACTGCAGAATGTAATTTTAAAGGCTGGTCAAACCGACTTCGTTTGTATTTGGTAATGATCAGGTTACAACAACCAAACAGGCTTGTCTGATTGAAGGTTTATACACAAGTACCAATGGTATTTACGATAATTTTATATTTTCAGTCATTGAAACCGCGGTTTATTTGTCTGAGAGAAGACAGAAATATCTGTTATTCACCTAACATTGTAAGCATGTTTAAATGCCCGGGCAGGACGTCTAGCATGCATACAGCATCTTGATTAAAAAATCTCATGACAGAGAAGTCGTAGGTAAGCATAGGTGAAAGAATAATATTAAAGTGAGAACGACGTAAATATGCTATGCTAATATGAACTGGAGCTGCTTGGTTAACTGAATAATTAGAAGTGCTTAAGAAATCCGAGTATTGTGGAATTAGATGGTTAATTCGTTTCTAAAATGTGTTTGTTTTAACTTATTACAAGTCGCAGACGACCCAATTTCCTGACCATAGGTAAATTGCTAAAAAAAGTTCTGCATTACAGGACTTCGGACTGATACAACAGAAAGTCTTGATTTCTAAGTGCCAATAAGCAAAATATGAACACTCTAAACGTACATATATATTTTTTCTTGGTACGCCAGTACTATTGAATTACGAAGACAGTTGCCACCTTCCCCGTGTTATTGGCTCTCTTATTGGTTAAACCAGTGTCTTTATTTCCACGCCCTTTCTTCTTTCGCTCTCCCCTCACCCGCCTGTATTCACTACAAATTCATGTGTCTGTTTCATTATAATGTGATGCCCTGTCCTTCAGTTTTCCTGCTTATAAAATATGAGAAACGCCCAGATTATTTCGTTTCAAAGAGGCATCCTTCATGTAGTATACGAATGGTCATAAACCCTACAACTCATTCGTTTATTTTCCACACTTTTATGTTTCTTGTTATTGTAATTGTGTTTATTGAGAATTTTCATATTCCGACCATGTTATCGAAAGTGGCGGGAGAGCTGTTCGCACTCCTCATTCGTATTCGGAAGGTCCAGAATCTCAGCCTGGAACCGGCTAACCTGACAGATGTTCTTAGTTTCCTGCAGTCCAAACAGACAATTGTCGAAACAGTACATTTAGATCGTGGCTGTTTCTCACACACAGGTTCTAATTCAATGTTCATCAGTGTGTGGCAGGCAATCATTATTAAATTAACTAGACATTACGCTGAAACATTACCAGCAGAGTCAGAGAGCCTTATGTATTTAGTTTTAGAAATTGTCACGGTAGCGTCAGTAGTCATAATCGCTTAGCGCGCCATCTTACAATTTATAGAACGAGCAGTGCTTACTTCTTGCCTTGCAGCGTGGTTACTGAAACTGCGACAGTGTGCTTCTGTTACAAAAATAAATGTGTAAACTGGTGTTTTCACACTGCCAGTGTTTCCATTCTAATAAATTAACAGACTATGGTGAGTTCGAAAAGCTGACGTTGAAGAGAAAACACAAATTTGCAATAGGACATTTAATAATTTTGAACCATAAGAACACTGTGATCATTATGACAGTGGCTTTTAATTTCACCTGTGGCAAATGTATATTTTATGTAAAATTTCGTGGGCACACATGACATCAGTGGCCCATCATTTTGAAGGATGGACTTTCTTTGTCTTCAGGCATAAAGGGAGGATTCCTAATATTGGATCTGGTAGAAGAAGGTATGTGACTGTTGTATAATCTTAGGGTAGAAAGGATGATGATTTGAGGTTCTCATGATGTCGAAGGTGTTACTGTTACTCTTGTGGGTTGTAATGCCATGTGGGTTTGTAGGTAGATATCACTGTTCCAGAGACAGTATGTTTCTCCAAACTACTGGTATCTGCTTACAACTTGGAACCCAGAAGACCAACATCAACAGGACAATGGCAATGCAGCATGGTGATTCACCTCACTTTATTTACTTAACCTTCTAAAATCCAATGGTAACTGTATGTTCCAATTGCTTCAACAATCAGGAACTCTTCATTTTATTTTTTATGGTTTCATATGATTATTTCCTTAAACAGCATTAACCAATTGATCTTTGAAGATAGCTGTCTTCTGGGTTGTAGCATCATGCATTCTGGTAACCTAAAAGATAACCATCTTCAGACTTATGACCATGAAAACCTCAAATCCTACAGTTGATCTCTGCAATGGTGAAGAGTTGTATTTTCTTTGTGGTACAGACTGGATTCCTGAATATTCAAATGATCTTTGGCTCCAAAGTATATTAATATATAATTATATAAGTAAGTAATAATACTTTTGCCTCCCACTAAATACATCAGTGCAATATATCATTTATTTACTGTGCATCACTTTCTATTTGAATGAACAATTTATCTTATGAAAAATCCTAAGGAACCATGTAATACTAATGAGTAGCTAACTATATCACCATTGATGATTACCGCATATTAATTTGTAAGTTGATCTGAAACATAAATCGTTGTCTCATCTTGTTACCTGCCCTAAGTTTCTCTTTCTGTCTTCACACTCATCTGTTACTTCATAAGAAACTAACTTTACAAGTCAACTTCACCTTCCTGATTACTTCAAAGCCATTATTAAAGCCTAAAAGCTTGCATTATCTTTGTCCACCAGTGCACATTTCCTCATTTCTTCTCTGTTATGTACGTATAAAACACAAAAGTTTGCAAAATGAATACACGTAAAATAGATGCGATAACTTCTATAATTGTTTCTCTATGCCTCTTCCAGTAGTGTATATAGGATTTTATATTTGGGAGAAGGAACCTTTGAAAATCAATTCACAATATCTACATTTTATTACAGAGATTCACAAGTCAATTACAGTACTGACATGAATGTTGGTCCTTGTATTATAATATCTTTCTTTTGTCCAAAAAGTAAAAAAATTCCTTTCATACTGTCCCACACATTTAAGGGAGAAGGATAAAGCCCGTCAACCTCTACTCTAAACACAGCCTTCACTGGTATGTGCATCCTAGTTTTTAAGTACATACATGCAGTATTTATATGTATATATATTCTTGCACATCTACTTCAATATCATATACATATGATTACATCTGTCATCAAGTTCACTAATTAAAAATACATAAAAGTTTACATAAGTATATTTATGCAGCAGACATGAAACATCATACAAACAAAATGGCTATAATAAATAAATTAAATCTGCAATATATGAGAAAACTGATCTTAATTTAACAATGAAAATGCTTGTTCAAAATGGTGTCAAGCATTCCAAGAAATGTGAATCACTAAACGCACATATTCAAAAAAATCATAGGTTCCATCAAGGGTACCCATGTCGTGTAACTAAGTTGCAATACTAATACTGATAAAACCCATATAATGGATAGAATTATTTATCCCAACTACTGTTTACCATGGACCTTCTGCTCTGGCTAAAATTCTAAATTACACACATATATTTTTTTAGTGTTATCTAATGTACTGAAGTTAAATACAGTGGCATTTCTGCAGTACAATCATTTAGGTGCAACAAGTGCTTTCTCCAAGCATGAAGCTGTCTTACATGCAAGAGATGTTTGCAACAAGATTTTAACTATGTGATTTCTTCAGGTGTAGAGCTATTACATGTTCAAGACACATTTGCAATGTGATTTTACAACAATTGACTGAGCTTCCTCCAAATGTCTGTATTTTCCAGGCGTGCTCAAGAATGGAAATCACTTTCAGGATTTTGTCATGTTTTGTCTGCATGGCAGAAAGGCGGAACTCCCAAATGAGGGGTGAGGCAGGGGAGTTGTGGTGGTGACAAGAATAATATACAGTGATGAAAAACGCACACAAGTATCCACGCTAATGCAGCATTTAAACCCACAAGTCTGGCTGCAAGCCTAGGACATGTGCAATTAGGATTGGCTAAATTTCTGATAAAATGGTCATAGGTCATCATAGGTACCTGGTTTTCTATGTAGATATTTAAAAAATTGGTCAGATTTGCAAAAGAAGATAATGTGTGAAGGAATGCTAATTAGTTCTGTTCATTATCACAGGGGGGCATGCAGCTTCCACATTTGGATGGTGATGCAATGTAATTTCTGTAAAATATGTTGAATGCTGACAAGAATTTAAGGAAGTAGCGTTGACCAGTCAGCATAAATATGAAAACATTTTTCTAACCAAAATTCACAGCCACTTCCTTCGACATATAATGAAACACGCACTGTTGAAGTGACATTCAATATGCTGTGTAACATTTAAATTTTTAAGAAATTATTTATCTCAGAAAGAAAATGATTGACACTGACCATATTTCTCAGAATTAGAATTTTCACTCTGAACATCATAATTATATTCATCAAATTTTCAGATGCACAACAGTAAATGACCGTTTCCCCCCCTCAAAGATGACTGTCTTCTTCATCCTTGCCAACATGACAACCTGAAATATCACCATTTCTCCCCACATCATCTTTGTACCTTATTACACTGCTACATCATATGCAATAACTGGAATGATCCTTTCATAAACATTAGTCTTCCCTCTTTTTCACAAATCTGTAGGTTTCAATGAGCAAGACTTTTCATGCTTGTTACTTAATGCAGAGAAGTGCAGATACATTTGTTAGGATACCATTTGATAACAGTTTTGTAATTGGTTAATTCACTACTGTCATACAAACTTTAAGAAATATTTGGTACACATTTCATTTAATGTCTTTATCTGGCATCCCACCAGCGAGGTCAGTAGGCGTTTTCAAAATTATCTTGGAAACAAGTCATAATGTGAGATTCAATTAATTCATTAACTGAAAAAGTTAACTTAGTTCACATGTTGCTATAGACATTTTGAAAAAACTATTATCTGTGAACTTAACCTTTATCATACAAGAATATAGTACTTAAAACCCCATACTATGGAGCAGTCAGCTGGACTTTAAACTCTGTTTAATGTTACTGTGATCTGCAGGCAGTTTGATCACACATTCACTATTACACATGGCCGATAAGAGTTAGTGCACCATTATCACAAAAACATGTTAACACGGGGCAGAAGTATAACAGCCAGTGTAATGACAATTTACCCACTGGGGCTGAATTCACATTTTGAAAGTAAAGTGTAAAATTATTAAGTGAAGGAGCTGTTATTCTTCTTGATGCTAGTTTGATCATAACCTTGGCGACCTCAAATCACAGAAGGTTTTTAAATCCTGTCCACACAGATTTTATTGCTAACAAGACATTAAGTGAAATTTAAAGGTTTCTGATGACACTGTAACATAACATGTATATTTGTTCTTTTGGAATTAATGAGATTAGCTTGACCATGGAGCCTAATTAAGTAGTTCTGCCCTCCCACCTGCAGACAAAAGCAAAGCCAGCATCCAAAATATTGTAGTTTTAATTAAAGGACACTTATACAATTGACAGAGCCCAAGAGAAATAATCATACAGATTAAGCTAGTAACATATACTATGCTGCACTTAAAGTTATCTGTATTTCACCTTGAATTTGCTCAAGATAATATGAACAACCCTATACCTTGTTTTGATGTTACTTTTCTTCAACACTGCTTGAATTTTCCTTTACATTAAATGTATTTTTTATAAAATGTAAACACCTGCATAAACCTCATACCCTGTAATCTGAAGTTCACTGTTAACATTATATAGCGACAGATTTTTAAATCAGATGACATATCCAATATTCTTTAAATATCACATAGGTTACTGCAACATTCACATTATAATTGTATATTCCAGTTATCAGGAAGAGTATGCCTTAATTTGTTAACCTTATGAAAGACTCTTAATTCTAATTATAACAAAAGGCAAGTAGTGGTACAAATCTATTCTAAATAAAAGGTGGTCAAACCATGAAACCATCTTCTTAGTTATGAAAAAGGTAAATGCTTCAAAGTGTGCTGAAATACGATGGCTGTGTAGGTAAAAATACAGAGGAGTTATAATTTGTTTTATATAAGAAAGCTGCATTATAAATATTGTAGCTTAAATGTATTTTATATAAATTAAATCGAGACTTTGCCGCAGTTGTTTCCCTTAACCCATTTGTAACAAATTTTGGCCATGGTGCCCACATAAATACTATGTTTATAACACTGGGAAAAGCTGTTTCTGAAAAGATTTGATGTTAAATTAAATCAGACTTTTTTTTAATGAAGACATTTTTCATTCAGTCTTGTATTATTTTTATTATGAGTTTTTTATTGCTATTAAAAATGAGTCAAAAGCAAATTTTTGTAAACTTACTATTTTACACAAGAAAATAGTTTTCTGCCTGCAGGAAGCAGATTTCTTTATTTTCACATCAAACCATGTTAACAGTTTTTCAATTTTTGAAGCAATTATGTGAAATATAAAAACACACCTTCGAAAGATTCTACATGTTGCAGGCAGTTCAAGGGGCAAAGTGATTTGATTGAAAATGGGTTAACCTGCATCAGAAAGGAAACCTGAGGATATACAATTCTTTATGTTTCGCAGCATTTTCTCTTGGAAAGTTATACCCAAAGACTGGGCCACAATATGCCAAACAAGCAGTGGAAATGTTAAGATCTTATATATCATATGAGTCATGGTTTCGGCAGCTCAATTAATGAAGCTACCCCCTCTCCACCTTTTCCTGGTAAGTGGTGTACACTTAAAAGATAGCCCTTGCTACACAAAACCCCGCGGCACTTTACGTGTACTTGAAACCTCAGTGCCCAGTGCAGTTCAACTGAATTAAAGCCATTGTCAACTTTCGATCCAAATACTTCATTCAGGGCTGCCCGTGGTAGAATTTCTATAAAAGAAAAATTAAGTATGGCAGATAATACAATGTAGGATATGCATTACATATGATTTCTCAGATGTAGTGGTAGTTCTCAAATCCCAACATTAGCATCACATATATTCTTACTGGTGACAGCTGCTTTAAACTGTACAGATTACACTTTATTCGCAATGGAAGGAAGGCGTAAGTTTTATATTAGTTCACTGAACCACATGTGACAAGTATGTAACAATACATATAGATTAACTCACCTCGGTCTTCTTCATAGTTTCCTTATAGTTTGAGTTAAAGTAAGAAAGAAGACAAACAGTTAACTTTAAGAAAATATATATCAATCATTTACTGAATTAATAGGAAATTCAATTAAAGTGTTGTGCAGAAAACTGTTTCACCAACTTTGACATCCTATAATACCACATAATTTAGTCAGTCACATTGGTTAAATAATAATATCCATAGTAAATTTGAAAAACTAAGGAAAAATGTGTTGGCAATTACAGACTAAAGACTCTGTATTCTAATTTCATTGCATTCAGAAATGGCAAGAAAAATAACTTACCAAAAGGATCGCTGTGTGTTAGAAGCTGAACATCATGTTCTTTAGTGAAAGCTTGGAGTGCTGGCGGTACTACGCAACAACTTGCCAAGTTGATTTGAATAATACTTGGCTTTATCTAAAAAAATTCAAGACATAATAAACTTTTATAATAAAAAATGTGTGGCATTGCAGTTTCATTGGAATTAATGAGTACTTAATTGGATAACTATTGTAATAAAAATACTAATTATATTGTCTTGAATTTAGTACGCTGCTTGTCTAGATGTAATTTTTTAATGTATGTATTTTATGTTTTTATACTTGAGTTTGTGACGTGTTCTATATCTACTATTGGATTCTTGGAACTTGTAAATAAAATAAAAATAAATAAAAATAAAAATAAATAAATAATACATTGAAAGAATAGTTTATTAAATACATGTCACTGCAAAATTAACAAAGAGCTAGTATGTATATTACTTCAACATATATTGTACTCCGCATAATGGCAATATACAAACATAGTGAACAGTCTTCATTTATTTGCCATCATGTTATGCTCAGAGCAATTCAACTATGCTGAAAGTTTAATCACCAGTACATTTACTTTTCTGTTGTTTGTATTCAAAGTCAGCTGCATTTTATCTCCATGACAGAAATTTGACTATTGAGTACTTTTTAAAACTTCTAGCAAACAGTTTATACAGAGTATCAGTAACATACCCGAGCCCAACCGTGCAATGCTATGAAGGCGTCTGTCTCAACATCACTGACACCAATGCTGATTAGCTTTTGATGCTCCACATACTCTTCCAGTACCTGCCACAGCTCCTTAAGACCAGGCAGAAGGAGGCTAGGCTCTGTTTTCCAAGGGTATGCAAGAACCAGCGAATCAATGCACGATGTATGAAGTGCAGTAAACACTGCAATCAAAATTTCAAATAAGTAAAATACTAGTCAAGTTCATTCAATTTCAAATTACACTACCTTACCACACCTTACTGTTAATGGCAACAGTGATGCTACCTGCTAGCTTAGGTGATACGGTGGTCACTTAAATGGCCATGTAGTTTGGAATATAATAATTAGATGAATTGTAATGGATTGTAAGGAAACAGGTTATGGGATATAGAATGGATTAAACTGACTTAGGACAATGTCCAATGGCAGAATTTAGTAAATGCAAAATTAATATTATGTTCCTTTTATCAGTCAGTATTTATGATCAGATGTACTCTTACCACTATCAAGAGCTTCTATCAGAGCTTCTTTCTTTAGAGATGATATAAAAACCTTCACACTAACTTTTAACCCTCTTCTTTCTTCTGAATCAAGTTTGAATCCCAGCCCATCTTCCATCCGATAAACCTGTAAGTAAAGACAATCCTATTAACACACTCACATACACTGATGGCCACGAGACATCCTCCTATTTGGGTATATTGGCTAGTTTTACTGATGTAAAATGTCACTGTACAAAAGTCAAAATGAGCTACTTACAACATGAGGTATAGTTGTACAGAGGTTCTGTGATAAATGTTAGTCATTTATTTTGAAATCTATTAATTAATTTTATGCAGATATATTTGGGTATACAAAATAAAATGGTATGCTACTAAGTTGAAATATGCTTCATAACTTATGAAGAAATGAGTTTCAGGTAGATACAAAACTAAATTGATTAAATAAAATAAATCTAGAAAAACTAATATAAATCAATAGACTACAACAAAACCAAACTTCATTAGGTACTCATTCTCATATTTTTAAGCTGGTACCAAAATTATGCTTATGGTGTCTGAGTGCTACAGCTAGTATCTTATACCATTCCTGCAATCACTTGTTGGAAAGCCTGTCACCATGAATGAAAACTGTCAGTTTTGAGCATGGTGTGGTGAGCAAATTTATTACCACTATATCTGTATTACTTTGGGGAGAAAAGTAATAAATTATCCTAAGTAGACAACTGTTAAATTTGTAAAATAGGAGGAAACTTGACAAAATTCAACTTAAACTTCCAAACTCTATCATCATTATATGCACCCTGCCTTCAAGAACTACAGTGCAACACATATGACTTATGACTTACTCGAATAGTATCACCCTCATTGCTGGATGGCTGCCAACTAGCTAGTGTGATCCTCAAACTTTCTATGAGCTGAAAAATGTTTCATAAAATTAGTACAGAAATGAAACAACAATCAGTCATCAGTAATGAAAAGACTAGAATGAGGGCAGTTCAGCATAACGTTCTATAAAGAGATTATTATTAATACAGGTACAGGTACCATACATTTTATAGAGCTGTCAAGTTATGATCACAAACGTAACCATACACCAAAGTGCAGACTCATTTCGTCCTTGAGTAATCGATCAAATGACAATTGCAAAAACGTCTTAAAATATTTCCTTATTTTAAACTTAATTGAGTTTAGATCAGCAGCCCTTACTTCATCTGTAGGATTCTGCCCCGCTTTTTTCTTTACTTCGTTCAAATTAAGTATATTCCCGGTGTGAACGCAAATTTTCTTCACACTTGGAGGTAGGTGGCTCAACATTCCTATGTAGCTATTCCGTCTAAACTTCGGCACCAGTTTTTATACGTCTTACGGTAATGCTCTTCGCTGTACTGAAACGCTACTAATGAAATGAGAGACCACCTGTCAAACTATATAAACCCTTTTCAATGTATTTATACTGAACACACTTCGCGCATGTTGTACTCTTCTATTTTTGATATGACTGTACTACGATATAATATCGATAAGTCCTAATGATGCAACGCTGCAAGTATAATAAAAACGAAAGAATATATACTATACTATAGTGACATATTAACTACGTTGGTGTATTTGAAAATTAATGATATTTTACTGTGTTTTGTACGTTTACTCTAATTTAAAAGTGTGTTGAATATATGTTTTGAAAGTATTACATAGCTTCTCATCCTTATGTCGACCCCTTATCGAAAATCGTTTTGTACATGAGCGTACGAGGAAATCCTTCAAGACTATCGATTTTAACTATCGTTATGATCGAATACAATAAACCTTCAAGTCATTCCGTCTGCGAAAGTTGTTTTCTCCGTTCAAAATATTCGGTTGATAAAGCGTGGAAGCTAGGGTGGTGTCAGGTTTTAGTTGTTTTTGTTGATAAAGGAAGACTTTAACCATGCCTATTGATTTCTTAAGTTTTGCTTATGCTGCTACCGTAGCAACTGGTGGCATTGTGGGATATGCGAGAGCTGGTAAGGTTAATTTCAAATCATGAATTACTAATTTCTTTTAAACATTTTCAAGTGTGTTACAGAGGAAGAAAATGGTGTGTTAAGTTTGTAATGGTTCTCTAATTTTTAATTGTTGGTTAGCATCTATAAGGCTTTTAAGTCATCGGACTACAGAGATTAGCTACTTAATGCCGAGTGTGACATAAGAATTGCGAATGATAGGAAGAAGTCGCATGTTTTTGAGATTTTCGGAATTCGTTTGAAATAAAGTAAGTCATAAAATTTCTAGTCTGGATTTCTTGGCCTCTATTGGGATTGTTACCGGTTGCTTCCAGAACACCGTTCAACACTGCACAATTTTATAATACTAGACATACTTTCAACTGTTCTTGTTTAGAACCAGAAGTATATGCAAGGAAGAAATACAAAATATTATTATGGTGACTTTAAGATATATATGTATAGTATTGTCATTCTTTCTGTTCATATAAATGAAATTTAAATGTGATTCATATGCTCCATGCTGAATTGTGTGTTTTTAATGCCCTTTATGATAGATATCTGTGTATGAGAAATGTTAAACAAAATTATAGACTTCAGTGATTTGTGACATTGGTAGATTTCAAAATACAGAAATTGTAGAACCACACAGAATTTCACTGCATTACACTATTCTCATATTTGTGGGATCAAGATGAATTTTGCTGGCTGTCATGTTACAAATAGAAATTCCTGTCAGTAATCAAACACCAGTCTTCTGTCTATCTCTGAGGTACCAAATTATTAATATGTAAATCCTGCTAACCTGTCATTGTGGATGGAAATGAAGATTTCTGTCTTCTGGGTTGTTGCGCTGTGTAGTCTGGTCAATGTTAACCAACGTTTCAGAGGTCATACTGCCTCTGTGATCAGGGTGATGACGGAGGCAGTATGACCTCTGAAACGTTGGTTAACATTGACCAGACTACACAGCGCAACAACCTAGAAGATAGAAATCTTCATACTCACCGCTGTGAAAACGTCAAATCTTACACGTGGATGGAAATGTTTAACAAAGATAGGAACAAGTTTTTTCCAAAATGTACTGTATAGTCAATCCCTGCAGCATAATTGAAACTGAACATACTGAATTAGAATGACTACTGTCATATTAAACAATACTTTAGAGGCCATTTAACTGAAATGTTCCTCCTATATCAGCATGAGCTACAGTTAAACAGTTTAGTAGGTTAATGAAAAATTATTACAAATTGAGTGGTTGATGGACTGATTTATATTTTATTAGTTAAATGAAAGAATATTGCTAAACTGTGTTTCAATCCAAGCCCTACATATAACATCTGTACCTGTTTGTAGGTACTGAAGAGAATATGGAATAAATCTAAACTTTAAGATAAGTACTGTATTTGGCATTGAGTTTCTTTTTTTAAGTATTATGAGTCATCATCCACTTCTGTGGAGCAGTTGTGTGTTAAACTTGATGAGTCACTGCTTATTATTGCAAAGTCATGGTTCATTACAACATTTATATCGCCATGTTGCTAGCAGTTGTGAAATCACCGCAGAAAAATTGTGTTTGAAATTGAGGAAATTCATTCTAGAGTTTAAGTACAGCTTTGTCTTCAAGTTCTCTTCTTCTGCTTATCTTACTGGATTAGACAGCACAAGTATCTTCATGGAGCAGAGTCCTTGATGAGCTAACAGTTGCTCAGCTAGTAAAATTTCCTAGAATCATGTAAGATAGGCTTCAAAATGATGTTTTGTAGTAATATAAAATAACATGGTGGCTGTGTGAAAATTTTTATTTGGCTTTTGGTTGACAATGACTGATGGATGATTGGAAATAAGGACAAAAAAATTCTGTATGAAGATAGATTATAACATTTCTAGAAAACTTATGGTGCAACATCCCAGAAGACAGTCATTTTGAAACATTGCAATGATTTGCAATATTAAGGCTATATCCATAAAATCTACATTTAAATAGTAAGTTTGTTGCAAGAAAAAATAGTACTGCTGTTGATAATAGCAATAATAGTGTGTAATGCACAATTGACATGGACATGTATTTACAATTTCAAGCAGTAAATAAAAGTTGACTGGTAGGATTTGGTCTTGAGGACATCTATACATGAATCAAAATGTAACCTATGAGTTATATTGAATTTCATTGTCTGATTATTATCTTACAGTACATAACATTTGATTTGTAAGACTGAAAATCTGTGCCATGAGAAAAGAGGCTTTATGGGTTTTGCCTAGAACTTGTTGTTTTCATCATTATTTATGTAATTAAGTTATTTTGAGAAAAGAGTTATTTTACAGGTAGTGTACCTTCTTTGGGTGCTGGCTTATTGTTTGGAAGTATACTGTGTTATGGAGCATACCAAACATCACAAAATCCTAACAACTTTATGTTGCTACTTGGTACCAGTGCTGCATTAGGAGGTCTCATGGGTTTCAGATTTTATAATTCTGGGAAATTTATGCCTGCTGGACTAGTCACAATTTTAAGGTAAGACATGGTGTTATTCACTTTACAGACAGTCATTAACCTGTTATAGTAAAATTGTTGTCATTTTCTGTAGTATCCTATTGGTGTCTACTCATCTTTCCTGATTCATCTAAATCTCACACATGTAGAATGAATGTTTTGTTAGGTTTTTTAACTACCTATGATCAACAGTACATGCATAACTATCAGTGGGAACAACATTAGCACCATTGAACATATGACCTGAAGTTTTGTATGTGATAGATTTTTAGAAAGTATGCATCATTTGTGAAGAGTACTGTTTTATGAAAATGGAAACCAAAAATATGGTGGCGTTGCAAACAATTTTATTTATTTGTGATTTATGTAATGATGCTGTCAGTAGCTTAGACTATGTAGTATCAGATGGTAAGGTAATTAATGATTGGAAAGGATGTGGAAATAAGTGGTCATGACATGGAAGGATGGAGGAAAACCATGAATAGCCTCAGAATGGCTGGTCTCCAGGCCATTGTTTGGGCTTGAGATCTGGATACAAAGCTGGGGTAGCTAACCACGTGGCATAACCTACAGTTGAAAACTATTTAATTCAGGTAGCTAACAGTTAAAAACTGCTGTTTCATTCTTTACAATAAAACACTAACTTGTGGCTTGAATTGCAACAAATCTGATGGAACGTTGTAGTAAAAACTGTAAAATTAATATATTTTCTACATGCGAAGTACTCTTAGGTGTATAGTATATGTATATATAAACATATAGTTAGGATTTGAAAGGGCTGACGTTGATTCTACAGAATCTCACTAAGAACCGGTCTGTCAGTATCCCTACCCTCACATCACATGACACAACACAGTTTCAACTTCTGCACTTGAGGTCATGTGTTTTCTTACAGTGATGTATACACCAGTAAGCATGGAGAATTTTAAATTTCCTGAGTACTTATGGACATATTTTTGTTTTGGCACTATTTTTAATTTTATGTCCCCAATTTTTAGTATGGCATTCTGAAATTGAGCATACTGAATATGACCAAACCAAAGAGTTTTATGTAGGGATCAGTGAATTACACATACAGCATCATATGCAAGTGTGGAAGGAGATCTATAGGAGATACAGGAAGACCACTTCAAAGCCAAATTATTGAACATAACTGCAATGCAGAAAATGGGAGGACATCCAGGTCCACTCCTGTAATGCGGACCATTGAACACACTGGGATGAAGCAGAAATCATCCAAAAGGAAGAAATCAGGATCACTGAGAAAGTGAAGGAGTTGCTATTTCTTAGAACAGTAGAACAGGCCATCAGTCAGCAAAGGCTGTGAGTGACTCCCAGTACTACAAGATATAAAGAAAATGCATACGTAACAAAGAGTTTGAAGGTTCTTTTGACATTGAAACTGCTGATTGTGGTTTCCTGGTTTGTGACACCGTGTAGTATTTTAGGTGGTTACTGTTGTTTTGGATGTAATACATTCTCTTCATACATTGATAATTACCTTAAAGACCACAAGGTGTCACTATCCATATCACAATTGACACATGAGTAGATTTATAACAACCATTCCTGGGCTATCTCATTGGTGTGCTAGCATTGTAGCTGTTGGATAGAACTGAGGTTCAATGCAATTATTACTTCTGTTCTGAAAATTATTAAAAGATAATGAAATATCTGTCAATATGGTAATCACATATACGAACCAACTCTCAAAATATCATGTATATAAAATGTACCTGAGACAGTGGACAATGGATAATATTGATATTTTGTCACACAGTACAAAATTTCTTTCTTTTTCTTCCAGTGTTGGAATGGTTTTGAGGTTTGCAGCAAGAAGTGCTGGCCTTATTCAGGCAAAACCGATTGAGTAGAGACTTTTTCATTCATCTGTCTGTTCAGTTTAGTAATGTGGAGATATATTTAATTATAATTAATTAATATATATGAGATTTTCTACATACACTTCCCTCAAAATAAAATAAGAAATTTACTCTTATCAGTGTGTGTTGAATTTATTTGCCCCTTGTCATTCCTTTTGCTCCTCTGCCAATAAGCACGTGCTTAATTAAAATAATTTCTTCATCACTCTTCAATGTGTTTTGTGTCATCAGTCTCTGTGAAATATTTATATTAAGAGATTTTTTGGAGGTTGTCCATTTCCCATTAGTGAGGTCATTTTAATTCCATCCAAAAACACCAGTCCTGACATGAAATTTTCCACTGTATAGAACTGTAAGACCTCAGTGTTTTCCTCCAAAAACCATATAAAGAAGTCATCCAAATGAACCACATATATCATCATACTTCCCAAAGTGTTATATTCTTGTGGTGCTATTAAACAAATTTGCAGAATAAGCATGGAGCAGGGTGTTTTCTTGATAATCTACAAGAATATGACTGATAATAGAATTGATACATGTCATACAATAGTAGTAGGAATAATATTGTGATTAAGAACACAAGAGCTACTAATTGTAATATAAAAGTGCTTAATCATCACCAGAAGTGCCTGCTTGACAATCAGAGCCATATTAACCCAGTTCACATCTTCACAGTCTATTTGTTTAGGATGCATATTAATATTATTCTCCCACCTGCATCTAGATCAGTTAGGTTTTCTCTGTATTTGAAATCTTTCTTATCTTTTCCATCTGATTATTCTTGACTCAATCACTGTAATAAATATAGACTCTGTAAAGTATGCTTTTCTCTGTCATCCATAAAACCCTAAGGATTGAACATGATCTGACTATGCTATAAGAGACAAATAGTCATTAAAGTGAATGGCTGTGAACTGGACAGCTAGGGTCTGATTCCTGGCAGGTACAGGAATTTTTGTCTTCACATTAGACCAGAGCCTAACCAGTTTCCTACCCAGTGTGTACCAGTGGCTGTATCCCTGAGGGTAAAGTGTTTGTGAAGTTAGCTACTGATCCCCAACTGATACTGCTGTTAATGCTTGTAGCATTGTGCCCCCTATATGCCTTTGCCGTGTGCTGCTAGGACACAGGGTTGCCTTTACCATTACATAATCATGCTAAAAAGGACGGCTATATATACCTGCTGTGTGCATTGACAGGGCTTTAATAGTGCTCTTAACCTTGATAAACTCTGTCATGGTTTACATGTGGATCAACTGGCCATGTGGCGCAGTTGCATGCTATTAAATAGTTAATCCCAAGTTACAGTCCAGCTGGTAGCCATTTTATGCAGGGGTTTATATCCTGTATCCCTTTACAATAAAGTTTAAAGGGAATTAAAATTATTAATAACAGGACAGTTATAAAATATAAACTAGACAAATGCTCAAGATATTAAATAGCTTTCATTGCATACATCACTAATCATATTTCATATGATAAGCCAGTATATGAAGTATTATGTTTACAGATCTCTGAATTACAGTTTGCTGTGTCTACAGAGCCATGAAGTGCATTTTTAAATTCAGATTTGCATAACTGTCCTGTCTTCACTGTGATGGAGTTGTGACAGGAAATGAATTTAAACACATTTCAAATTATTTCATTATATTGAAGATTTGTTTTTAATTTCATGGGAACAATTTAATGAAACTTGCAATATGCGTAGTAAGATGACAGCATGGTGCACTGAAAAGTCATTTGTGTGAAATTTAATTGTGAAAAGTGTATAGGAACTTAAAAAGAAAAATAATTAGATATGTAAATTTTCAAGTACAGTCTTCTCTACTTGAAATTTAGAAGAATGATAGATTCATTTACATAGTGCATAGTGCAAGAGGGTTTTTTTACAGCAAGTTGAAATAACTTATTTATACACAGGTAGCAGAATTGGAGCATTTCAGTGTACTAAAAAGTTGTGTCACTGTAGCATTCTAAAAATTCTCCGTTACTCCAGAATTTTCTTTTCATATTTTGAAACATCCATAATTTCTTTGTTTTCTAGCTCAATCTATTAATAGAAACCCAAGCTAATAATAAGATCCATAAATACCTTACAGCAATATTTGAAACATGAATATTTACACACACATACTCACACACATATGCATACAAAATTTATAGCATTACACATATAACTTTAATGAATTTCAAGTGTTTAATTGGTTTAATTATTGTAACTTATGCTTCTTCAGCAAGGAACAGAAAAACAACGCTCTGAAAAAGTCAGCATTTTTCAGTTTTGGAGTTCGATCACAAGTATGTGCAGTAAATTATTGCTCATATGATTTGGCTTTCTTAATTTTTTCCTGTGTGTGTAATCCCATAGAATTAATTGGAATTCTGATTGTTTTGTGTCTATTATTAATCTTACAAGGAACATTTTTACATACCTTATTAAAAAATGGGGATTTGGTGTTGAATGGTAATTGTAGATTATATTTAGCAGTATGTGTTGGTTATTAAATTATAATGATTTTACTAATGGTCTGTAGTTAAATTATATTGTTTCCTTATAGATAATTTATTTTCAATTTTATTTCCTGTCAAAATCATTAAAGTGTTGAAGTTACTATAGGGGGAAAGAATGATAAATAATTTAAAATATATGTTTTTACTGCCTAGATGGTTTTTTATCATGCTATTTGCAACTCAATTCTATCATGCTTCAACTTCACTCTCTTCCTACTTTTAAGAAAATCAAAGAATTTTTATGACGTATGTGGTTACTGTTCTGACACGTAATTTTTACATATTTATATTTGCCTACACTAACACAAAGACATTGTGTGTTGAGCTGCTTATCAGAAGGAGCAATTGATGTGTCATGTGATACCAAAAGATTATGAATATGAGAGTAATGATGTTACATAACATTTGTATTACATACAGGAAATAGTGACACAGCAGTAACATTGTTTCTTTATCTTATAAATGTTCCTTGTGATGCTAATGGAATAACGTTAAAGTCACAAAACTTGTTTAATTTCAATTTTTCAGCAGTTGTCTGGCGCTGGTGAAACTAACTTGGTGTCAGTGGATATGTGATAAGTTAATGTTTCTACTATCACAGTTGCATATTGAATGCTATGTTAAATTAAATTCTGTATTTGAAAGCTTCTTGAATTATTTTAGTGTCTTGATCATTTTTAGGGAAGCCAACTGGGAACTGTCTCATACATTGAGATCATATTAGTCTGCCAGTTCCACACATTGCATATTATCTTCAAGTGAACTTTTCCCCCAAAGTATCTTGCCTTTTTTTCTTAATGCTGTAAATATTTCTTTTATCCCCATCTTCATTGGTGAAATTTGACAAACTCCAATGCATGTAAGATGTTCACGGGTCTTCTGTAGTTAAGTACATTGGCTCAAATTCATATGAGGATGTGGTGGGTTCTTTAGAATTCTTCTGAGTATTCTTCTTGTGAATGTGTTTCTTTAGATATTTTATACATGAAACTTTGTGTTTGAACACAAGATGTCAACTTCACTCTACAGGATAATGATTTGGCATCATTGTATCACATCTGTGTTTTATAACAAAGTCTTGGCAGGAATGAATGTCTTATACCAATAAACATGCATAATATTTTTGGATAACTCATGGCGTGAACTGTTTGTGAAGATCCACTCATTGAGATTACTAAAATTATTCCATCATCAGGCAAATACTTGACTACAGTTACATGATTCAAGATAAAAATTACAGCTCAGGCACATGTGTGAAACCTGTGATGGCAAGTTTTTTACCTCGTTGAGTGCCTTCATAATTTATCACCCAGAATTACGAGGATCTGGTGGTTTCTAGACATATTGCTGATAATGGTGATAACCACAGGCATGCAAGATTAAGGGTTCAGTCTTGCTGGTGAGTGGCAGCAGATGCACAGACAGCTCTCTGTGATGCACAGCAGTTACGCTGCATGTACTTGTATGAACAGTACTGGAAGCCATAGTGAGTAAGGAACTCCCGACAGGTCATGCTTCCTCTAATGTTGGCTATTCTGTCGATACACCCGTCAATGTCTCCCACTGCAAAATAGCACCATATAATAATGTGAAGGAAGTATTGCTTGCAATATTTTAGTGTTTCTAAGAAAGCTTATGTCAAGATATTTAATTCTGAATGGAAGTTTTGGATCATCAAAAATTGTATATTACATAGAAAGTTTGTGAACTGAGAAATTTTGCTTGATAGTTACAAAGTTATGGCATTGCTGGAGATGCTGAAAATTTGTGATCACCTATGAGACTAGAGCAGTTCTATCGTAGGTAGGGCAGAATGAGGCTTTATCAGAGAAAAATGTTTACATTCTTGATTACCATTAAAATGATTCCAGGATCATATAGCAATTTTTTTTCTTGTCATTGATTTTTTACTGCCAGTTCTTGGAAAATAGTTTTATCAATCTTAACAATGTTTTTATTATCCTCTTTAGAGTTTCTTTTGAAATACCTTTTCAGTGAGTCAGCATAAACTCGTCTAGAAATTGTATGATTGGATAAGTGGTAACAAGGAGCTCTTCCTCAGATGGAAGAGTTTTTAATATTTTTACAGACTTTCCTGCTCTGCTTTGTTCAAAAAGCTGAAAATCTGAAAACAAAGGTTTCGTATGCATATGTTTTGTAGTGTTTGATTCTTGACTATCTTAACATGGAAATCTTCTCATATCAGTTTAGCACATTTATCTGCATAGTAAACGGCAGCATATACAAGTGTTTTTATAAACTGCTGATGTAATTATGCATATAATGCCTAAATTCCTATAAATAACCAGACTGTACACTGCAGTATTTAGAAACCTGTAACTGACTTAGGCTTTGCTCTTAAAAGAATGAGAAGTTTAAGAGCAAATTTTGTAGCGTAGATTTTGTTTATTTTTCATAACTAAATTCTCTCAGAAGGAGAACTTAATTTTGAGACATGTTTAACTTCTATAGTGGACATAAGTGACGGCATTAATACCTGGCTTGTAGCTGTGTTTAAATTTGTTTCTTAAATGCTTTATAAGACTATTTTGCATACTTACATACCACTATAACTGAAATGCATAACTATTTGAAAAACCCATATACTCATAAAGCACAAATACCAAAACCAAGCAGCTATTTACAGTAGTATTGAGCAACCAGTAATATTTATATGTACATATGTTTATTCATATACACAGTAATGCTTTTAAAATTGAACATAGCCCAGGTGAGTTAATTTTCTCTTTTCTTGTCAGAGATTTGAGGCTGTCATGATGGTGAAGATGGTTTGAAAGTTTCGACCCTGTTCATATATATATATATATATATATATATACACACACACACACAAAGAGACATTGAAAATTAAACTCAGGTTTAAAGGACTGACTTTTAATTTCAGTATTTTACCTTCTTTTCTATACACATAGCACAATTCTTTAGACATTTACAGCATTTTATTTGAGCAGTTGCTTAGCCAGTTGGAGGTCAGCATGCACTGAGTCGTGCATTAACATGAACAGACATTGCTTTCACAATAAATCTGCAGTTAATATCTGTGCTTGTGACCAGTCAACTGTGAGGATTGTTTGTATTCATATATGATCATTTAGAGATGTGATACTGAACAAACATATTTCTTGGAGATTAGTTTTATGGAGTTTCATCAGGACATTGCAAAAGAGTGCATGCACTCACACACACCACAGAAAATTTGTTACAGGCTGTATGCACTGTTTTCAGTGAGCAAATGATCACCACATGGCCATCACATTTTTATGGTCTGAAATTATGATTTCAATTTCTGTGGAAATTATAAAAAAGAAAGTTACAGAAATAATCCACACTCTTTGGAAACTTCACAGATCAAAATCCAGAATGTTATTCTAAAAGTCACAGAAGATGAACTTCTACTTATGTCATAGAATTTGTTATGTATATGTGAAATGTACTGAGATGGTTGAGGTCATCATAATATCAGGTAAGTGATCTAGTTTTATTGTAAACAATTTTTTAACATGGCTGAACCTGTGCAGTGGTGGGTGATTTTGTTATGTGAGAGAACCCACTCACCAGTCAGCATCTTATTGTGAACAGGCAGTAATAAGGCTAGAATAGAAAAATTGAATTATTATATAGGTTAGTAGGTCTCTTTCATATGTTTATGAGCTAAAATTAGTAAGCTTATTCCATATGAAACTTCCAGACACATTCATGCATTGTTTTGGGTTTAGAGGTATCAGATATCTGTACCTTGTCTTCTTGTGTGATGGTGATGTTGAGTGTTCCAGCTGATGAAAGAAAGCAGAATTGAATAGATCCATTGTACCTTGTTAAAAACATGGGGTCTTTAAGATGTACACATGGCCTTAAAATGTGTGATGGTAATGTGTATTATTAAGTGGTAATGTCACTAGCAAGAATGTAGATTTATTTGAGAGACAGTTTAATGTGAAGTTGTTAATTTGAGTTTTAATTATCAAAAGATATGTAAAAAAGTGTTTTATCATTTTATTTATCTGTTTTTAGAAAAGTGAGATTTTGTTTCAATGAATTTAAAGTATACAATGTATACGGAAAGTGAAGATTTAAAATATCGTGATTATTTTTAAAGGAAACTGCAAATATTTTAAGAAACAAAGGATGATTGCTTTTATGTAGAATTAAATGAAGCAGTTTTATGGGAAACAGAAATGTGTATTTGCAGCAGCTTCATTAATGAACATACTTACCATTAGAAACTGATGCTTCTATATTCATGTTGATAATAGACGGTGAATTTTGTGATGCTGAAGAAATGTAATTGGGTAGGATTTTGTTTGTTGTGGTTGTTGATGGGGTTGTAAATGCATTATAATTATTATTTAATAGTTTATAGACAGAGTTAGATGTATGCTCAGGTTTAGCAGTTGTTGAATAATAATTGAATCCTACAAATGGATTTTTTGTTGTGCTGCTTGAGTAATATTGGTTGTAGTTATGGAAAATTTTTACTGGTTCAGGAGTCTGACTGTTGGCATTGCTTTTGGTTGTGTAATGATTAAGGTTACCAAAATCATAAGGATTCTTTGTTGTTGTGTATTTGTTGTTGCTGAAGTTGTACAGATTCCTTGTTGTGGAGTAAGAGGCAAATATGTTGAAACTTAGTGGATTTTTTGTTGTTGAATATTGATTGTTGTTGAATGCGTAAGGGTTTTTAGTTGTGCTTGAATAGAAGTAGCTTGTTGATTGTGTGTAATGTTGGTTGAATGTGTGGGGATTTTTTGTTGTGTTGTATGTGCTGTCAAAATATGAATTATCTTTATTGTAATAATTATTTATATATTTATTAGGATTTGGTGAGGGAGTGGGTGTAGTTGTGCTTCCTTTACTCCAGTATTCATCCAATGGTGACCTGTGCATGAGTGATTCATCACACATTATTCCATACATCTTTCTATCAAACAATATATACAGTCAGATTCATTTCATGTTGAATGGCACAAGCATTAAAAAATTAAGGTTTAATTTTGAGAGATATTTTGACAAATATGTTTTAACTACAGTAGGTTATTGTGGTCATGGTATCAAGAGAACAGTAAAAACAAATAATTCCTTTCATGTGTCCATAAAATTCTACTTTAACTGATATACAGCGTTGTGGAATGTATTGAAATGGTCTTGTAGAAAATGATTTCAAAATTACATGATATTCCTTAAAATCTATCTTCATTTTGCTAATTTTATCATTGTCTTCTTTCTAAGTTCTTATGCAAGTTCATTATTTCCCAAAGTATTTACACATTCAGCAAAATAAGCTTTGTTTTGTAAATGCACATGCACGCCCATCCACACATACATAAACACACTGTGCACTGAACACTTTTACAAATTATTTGCAAGACAGAAATTGAACTACGTGCATGCAAAATTGCTTACAGCACATAGTTAAGTTTCTAAATTCCCATCACCTTCCATTAATACTATAGAATACAAAAACTCCAACCTATCACCACTTTTACAAACCAGATTGTGTAGGTACCTGCAAATCACATCATCACATGTAATTTTGTCTAAAGTTGTTTTCAGATTAGCATAATTACTCATATTATGACACCATCACAATAATTCTGACTTGTTTGTTAATCCAAATACTCATGATTATTAAGTCTGTATTCAATATTAATATTCTCTACCCATCACCAGTTTATGGAGAGTTATGTACACATTGTCATGACCACTAAGTCCCATTTGCTTGGATTTATATTTAGAGTTTAAATATTTGTTTATTTGGGGTGTAAGTGAATAATGTTATGTGAAACTTTCAGAAGCCACAGTCTGTTTTCCTTGTTTTGAAATAAAGGATAGAGCTGATCATTATGTGTTTATTTCATAAACTAATGCCAGAGTTATATTATGTTTGATGTTTTAATGGTAGTGAAAATTAGGATTGTGGTCTTCTGGGTTATGACTAAATGTGGGTGGTTACTGACATTTTGGAGTACCCATTTACCTCCATATTAGGGTTGATGGAGATGAAATGTCCCTCAAAAATTTTGGTGACCACCTGCATCTTAACCTAGAAGTTCACAATCCACATAAGAAAATCCCTGTGCTGAAGTAATGCCACATAAATATATGGGGGTGAGGGTATAAAGCTTAGTTCATCTTAACCTCAGCACTAAATGGAGGTTGGTTGTCAGCATTATGCTATGGTCACTTTATCTCCAGGGAGTAGCCCCCTATATCCATTGGATAGGGTGAGCCCTACAGTTTATCTTGATGTTGTGGTGACGGAAAATATTTGTGCCTGTGCCAGGAATCAAACCTGATCATTTCAATAGAGTTCATAGTAGATCACTGCCTGAACTTTCCTGCTTTGTTGATTTTATTGTTGTGAATTCTGGTTTGAAGAATATATTTAATAAACTTGATTTAGTGAATACATTGCTTGTGATTTTCATGTATTTTAATTCCATTTTCCTTTGTGGAAACCACTATATTGCACCAAGGTTTCAGCCTAGTATGTGACTTCTCCCAGTATTTATACTTTATTTCTGTCTTTATGTCATTGGTTCCAGAAATATATTTAATACGCTATATCGAGGTTAGTTTCATGATTAATAGACACAAGTGTAAATATTTATACTTTGATAATGTGGGACTTAGTGGCCTTTGCACTTTGTATTCAGTTCAGTAGGCTTACCTTTGTGAAGTGCCATTTGGGGGATGTGTATAGATAGGCCGTGTCTGTGTAGCAGCAGAATCAGCATCATTGCGTCTCAGGTACGAAGGAGTATTTTGTGAGTAATCTGGGATAATGTTCTCATGTTCTGCCACACAGCGTCCATTCAGACAGTACTATTTAAATTAATGTAGGGATATGATTGAGTAACATTACATTTATGAAATTCAAGATGAATTGGTAGTTTTAATCTTAACAACAATTCTGTATGTGAATAACCACCATGTAATGTGGAAAGTAGTGACAGCTGAGAGAATTGTAAGTGATTTAATGGGCTGTCAGTTGTATTATATTCTGAATGCTTAATTTTTAAGACGTGGTTAGTTCTAGTGGTGGCAAACAATTGATGTTGAAAGATAACCTAAAGCCACTATCCACTGCCATCACTATAAATTTTTTATAAAATTATTGTATGTCGTAGAGTCTTGTACTTATTTCTGTTGCAAAGCGCCATACCTGTGTAGATGTTTATTTCATCTGACTGGTATCCTGCTTTTGTGTATCTTAAAAATTTGGTCTGGCTGGAGCTTAGTATGAGAACTTATGAGCTTGTTAATAAATGTGTTAGAAAAATACAACAGATCAGTTCTGACTGGGACAGTAGCATAAGGGATCTTTATATAACACAGCCTAAACCTTTCTGAAATCTCCTATCTCTAACATTCTTGTCAAATTTCCCAGCTCTTTTCTTTCTCTGTATTTTTGTACTTGATTTCTCTGATATTATATACTTGTATTAATTGTCCAAAGATTGTCTATGTCAAGGCAGATCTAGTGATGGAGTAAACCGATTTCAGTGATTTTGAATTTAAAACATCTTGTGTATGTCCAATTTTACCAGACTGTTCAGATCAACAGAGAATACATAAGAATTCTGAGGTTTCTACAATTCTTGGTTGATACATGTCAGTACCAGAAGAGTATATAGCAGTTACAGTGACTCCTTTATCTTGTTACATCTAATTTAAAAAGAAAATTTCTTGTCATTTTCATAAATGTTGTAGTAGGGCTAAACAATTTAGTTCATGAATTTACCTGTCCGTCACCACAGGGAGAGCCTTCAGCCGCTGGCCTATATGCCACACAGTATCCAGAACCCGCATCAAAGCAGAACAGCTGTGCACATACCCGATCATCTTTCTGTAATGACACATACCCCATTGTAGAAATCATGTTTATTCTTCATTATTAGGGAGATGGTTTTCTAGAACAGATTTACTGATCTGATGGTACGTTACTTAATATATGAAGCTCTATAATTGTAATTAGTAGTGTTAAATATATTTATTTTATCAGAACCACAAAAATAATTGGTTTAGTTCTAACACTACTTTTCCTTCCTGTTCCCATTTTGTGGACATCGTGATCTGACAAGACAAATGGTGAGGAAGAGGGGATGAGTTCTGTGTTCAGTCTCTATATTTCTCAGAAGTGTGGAGGAAGCGTTGTGTTACAAATTACAAATGCTAGATCCTTGAAGTACAGTACTACCTGACAAATTATTTCATATACCCTCGTGCATAAATATTAATTTTTATTGTGGATGATTATGATGTCTAATTTTAATGCCACATAAAAGTGTCAGTTTTCATATAGTAATCAGATATGTTCAGAAATGCTAGTAGTGTCAAATTTTGTAGATTGTATATCAAATCTAAAACTTCTTGACGATGGTGAAGAGTCATTTGAATAAAAATTTTCTTGGATATTATCCATTGTCTAGTAAAATATAAAACGTTACGACGTTTCGGAGATGGGGCTCTATCTCCGTCTTCAGGTTCCTACTCGGTTGGGCCCACTAGATAGAGCTAATCCCCATCTCCGGACAAAGTAAAAAAGTGAAAGTCCCGGAATAATGTTCATATGTATTCATTCCCACATTCTGTGAGTTTTTGTTTTATTTGGCTTTATCGCTTTTAACAAATTTTATTTCTACTATTTTATTCTTTTACGTCCCACAGATGGATGGTGTGGTGATGTCTTTTTATTCAGGGACTTTCACTTTCAGTAAAGGCTGATAACCACTGCCTTGGAATATTTTTTTTGAAATGAGCAAACTTACAAAGCAAGCACTTGTCCCTCTGTCCTTTCTGCACTGAGCATCGAGGGTTAGTAATTTGCCTGGAAGAACTCGAGGCAGAGATTCATCTTCGTGTGGTGAGTTGTATAGACATGTTGCTGTATCACCACTGAAATGAGATAAATAGTAATTTTACCCTTCTTGTTATTAGACCATATTTTGACTGTGGTCTATAACCAAAGGATCATGTATTTATAAATTTAGTTATGACTAAAACACTATTGTTTTGATGTTATTGGGAGGTCTCTTCAAAATTTGCGTTGTCTGGAAAGAACAATTTATTTTTATATACTTACTTCAAAAAATGATGAAAAGATGATATACTGCAAGATGACCATCTGAACCCCTTCTCTGTGTGTCGGAGATCACTCATGATATATCCGTCCTCCCATCGGCATTTCTCTGCACCAGGTCCTCCCAAGTAACTTGGAGGAGGGGAACCATCATGGACAGCCCCTAATCTTTATAACATGAGTACACAGAAAACATTAACAGATCTGTTATGGATTTGACTGACTCATTATTAATAATAGAATCCAAAATTACTTCAGACAAACTGAAGGTACAATATTGTAATTTAGTTATTTATGCACAAATGTTACACCCTGCTTGACAAAATTACTCACACTTAAGTGTGGTTTGAGGGGGGGGGGGGGAATGTGTTGACATGTAACATAAATATTTAGTATAGAAGTATATGTTGTAACAGAATAATTGTTTTAATTTTCATTCACTCTTGTGGTGATGATAATTATAACTTTTTATTATTCTCTACAAAGAATATTAAGCTTGCCGTTGACTGTGTTTACTTCCTACAAAGGATATTGACCTCATCATTGATTATGTTTGTTCCTTGCAAACAATGTTTATACTGGCTGTTAATTAAATGATTGATTTGTACAATGAATGTGAAGCTTGTCATTAACTATCATTAACTTACAAATGTCCCACTTCATGGGCTCCAACAATGATTCCTGAGAAACCACCTGTGTCCTCAATGATGGCAACACTGTTGACTTTTTCTAGTCTCTTGTTGACAACACACGCCCCTCCAACGTATGCAAAACCTGGTGAAAAAAATTGAGAATCTCTTAATGTTTACAGAAAGAATATTATTTGGTATTTAAAACTATCTGCAGTTCATAACATTTCATTTTATTGTCTGGACTATGTTTAACTTCGCCCTTTAACATATTTCAGTTTTGTCACTGCTTGTACCAAACTACCTTGTGGGTGTAATCATGATCAAACTCACTCCAGTTTACATTCCTCCAACATGCTTTTTTAAAAAAAAATTGTTCTCACAAATAAATAATTAACTCACTCATGGAGCAGTCATCCCACTTTACAAGCTTACAGTTACTCATTTGGTCAAGAAGTCCCCACCTTTATGGATCTCAGGTTCCAGACTCATAACTAAATTGCATAACATATTTCAGTATGTAAGACTTGAGGTTCTCACAGCGGTGAGTATGAAGATTTCTGTCTTCTGGGTTATTGCGCTGTGTAGTCTGGTCGATGTTAACCAACGTTTCAGAGGTCATACTGCCTCCGTCATCAGGGCGATGAATTCATCGCCCTGATGACGGAGGCAGTATGACCTCTGAAACGTTGGTTAACATCGACCAGACTACACAGCGCAATAACCCAGAAGACAGAAATCTTCATATTTCAGTATGTATTTGTTTTTCAAATTCAAGAGAATTTTAATTTCAATCTTGGTGTTTAACTAGCACAGTAATGTATTGTATTTGATTCTGTGCCAGTATAAATTTTCCATAATATATGTAATTCAGTTCTAGAGTGAAATTAATTTTTCTCATTTTTCTAGATATCTGTATATAATGGAATATTGTTTGAAGGTGATCTATATTTTTTTATCTTTCATACATTTGCATGAAATAATTCAATTCGCTACTAATTTAAATTTTTGACTAGACTTCAGTTGCAGGAGATCTCATGTGATTATATGTGTTGTTGCATTTGAGTAGCTAAAAGGTGAGACCTACATGAAAGTTGCATGTATTTTTAAATCTTTAATAATAATGAAAAAAGTTCTGTTTCAGTAATAAATTATAAAGGCAATCAATAAGTATCAAGCATGTATGTCTTATATGTGAAACCGAATAGTTAATTATTAAATACAATCTCCATATTTAATATTAAATACATGCACATGAGTCAGCATTACAAAACTCTTAAATTTCCTACACTTTTATTAAATTCTGTATCTTACAGATGAAAATTATACATTTTAAAGCCATTTTAGAATAGTCTTTTGTATAATGCAAATTTTAAATTTAAAAATATGTAATTGTTATTAGTGAATTAATCATTAGTTCCACCACAACTTAAATGTTATTATTTAAACACAGTAAGTCTGTGCTCATGAGGTTAAAGACGTGTTATATAGTTAGACCTCTGCCCTTTAGTTATGCATGATGCAGTACAATCATTCATGAATTAATGTATAGCTTATTAGGTATTGTATTCAGTGCATTTGTTGAATCTTGCTGTAACAAGTATGTTAGTTAAGATGCATTTATTAGTAACGTACTTTGCCATTTGTATCAATACTGTATCTTGATGGATTTATAACAGTTAAGGTATTTATTGTATTGGTAAGAACCAAGAAAACAAGGACTGGAGATCAGTACAGAATTTCTGACCAAATAACAATTCAATGCAACATACTGAATGTCATTTTGCAGATTCATGACTTTGATTAATACTTCACATACTTGTAATGAACATGATTTGTAGACACAGTGAAAGGCCATTTAACCCATGAATTTGACCCATTGATCTTTTTTACATAGTGTTTACTTTCTTGTAATTTGAATAGGAGTCCTGATTTCAATAATGGCATTCCTTAAAACATACCTATAATAGTAGCCGTCACCAAACTGCGTGCTTCAAAGTCACATCAAAATCACACAAAGTTGTGGCACAAGTAGTGGAGCCCAAGCGAGTGAAGACAGCATGTGCTGTTGACTTTGACTTAGAGCCACATGATAAGGGCGGTAAAGTCCTTTTGTGTTCTTGAAGCATGCAAAATGGCGATGACTACTATAATATTTTTAGGTTCTGAGGTTTTGTTGGTACTCTCACATGGTGTTACTAATCTCAATTTGTATAAATAATTACTGATTTAGGCCATTCAGTTTCAGCCCTATCTGATTCTGTTGTACTCTTGAAGCAGAAGAACAAATATTTTGTTGTGATTGATGCAAATGGCAAGAACAGCAGTCTTGTGTTACGTCACACAAGCATGTCAGATTATTGTATAGAAACATATTCAGAAGTTTGCCACATTGGTCATATTCCATTTATATCATAATTTTATTTGGATTTCTTTTAAATTCTATGCTTTGTTATTCATTGTTTTAATTAACTTATGAGTTGGAGGTGACCAAAGTGGAACCACTGATATGACTGATTAATTTGTCCTGTGAGCAAGCATTGATGTTTTTATGTACCAGACTGAAGGAAGCACATTTACCCTTACCTGGGGCTCCAATTCCATTCTTGTTCAGCATTTGGGACAGATAACAAGAGGATGAAAATAATAAAATAGTAGATAAATATGAAGAAACAGATTAACAAATCTTGTACTAATGTCAGTTTCATTGTCTGTGTGTTTCTGATAGTCATAAATTTGCTTGTCATAACAAAGATTTGGCTTCCTAATATAAAAAAGTTTTGAACAGTTTTTACTACAGATTATATAAGAATGCAAAAATTATTGCCAAAACAATTCTTTGTAGTATTTTCAAAGTTCCCCCCACCACTTCCTTCTTCTCTGTTACTTCTAAAAAGTAATTTCATTAAAGAAATTGTCTGAGCCATGAGTATAATTGTAAATCCATTCTTAAACATCATCTATAGTCATTGATGATCCTTTCAGGATGCTCCTATAGTGTCTCAGACATAGTAATCAATAATAGCAGTCACATGTGTGAGGTCAGAGCGAAGAGACATGGGTTTGAGTTCCTGTTATAATGAATAAAATCTCAGCTGCAATCTTAAAGAAAATGCTCTACCAAAGACGCAACTGAGTTAGACTCATTTACTACAGATTAAAAGACTGCAGTATTTAGAACATGAATGGCCTTACAGTGTTGATTTTATAATATGTAGACATCTTTAAGCCACCTTACATGGCTGGTAGCCCAAGAAGAATTGATTATATCAATTTTTGGCTAACAGATTTGTTTCTCATCATAGGTAGGCATCAGTGTTTTTATAAACTTTGTTAAGTTTAAACAAACAAAACTCTACTGAACCTCACACATTTGTCTCTTAGGAAATTGGCAACTCTCTTTTAGAACATCCACTGTTTGTTCCTAATTTTGGTATTAGATTTTACGTGTAATTGTCTCAAAAAGTTAGTTATATAGAGAATAAGCAGTATCAAGCTTTCATAAATATTTGAAGTTAAAGCACAGTAATACATAAGATAAGTTTTTGAAAATGTAGATTGTTTATTTTTTTAAATAGTTACTGGAAGTTTTAAAAGTCTTTATTTTAGATAAGGTTTTAGAAAAAGTTTAACATTATAGATACTTTATAGTTTTATTTATTTGTTTCTTTATCTGATCAACACATGAATAAATAATTAAATGGTTTGTACAGAAATGTCATTGTCTCAGTAATATATTTTGACATGTGTTTTTGCTGTGAAGAAATTATTATATTTACCCACATCCAGTCTTTCTCAGTAGTGCCACAACAATGCAGAAATTCTTTAATCCTCCTACAATATAAAATTTTGTATGTATACAAACTTAGAGATTTTTCTGCACCTTTGGAGGGTGTGCCATTCCAATTTCACTTAGCATATTATCAGGTAACATTTAACTGATTAAAATCAGAGAACCAAAGCAAGAAATGCCATTAATTACATTTCTGTAGCAAACCTTCAGATTATCTATTGTGATACTATAAATGCCAGTTTCTGCAGCCCATTATCATGGAGAGATATGTTTGGTAAAAATAAATCAAATTTTTAATCCTTCTAAGCTTCATCATCTTAAGCACAGTTTTTATACAATATTGAAGTTAATCAGAAACTAATAATACCAGTGTGTCATCATTTATTCTTTATTCTGTTTATAGCTTTCATAAGAAAATAATAAAACTTTATTTTGTTGAAATCATTGTTAATTCTGATGTAAAATTTTCCTTACTTTGTGAAATCATTTGAGATAGCCTGCCATTGATTTCAGATTTTGAAGTCTTGTCTGAATGTTTTCACTGGTGAGGAATGGAGTAATAAGGTATGAAATAAAGAAAAAAGCATTTGTAATGAGCTCAGAAAGTGGCATTTGCATCATTGGCGATGTGCTGATCTCAGTCTCAGTCAAGTTTGGTAGCTCATGTAGCAAGCCTACCTGCAGTGCCTCTGTTGCATACGTCATTAGCATACTGTCTCCTGCACATGTCTAATCTGGAATAACAATAAAAGTCACCATAATATCATTTTTACTTGTACTCTGTAGGTTTCAACATCGTTTTCTGTATAAAACAGAATACGTAAGGAACCATATTCAGAAAAACCAAACTTACAGCAATAGCAGCATATTGAAGTGAAGATGGCTGAAATTCATTAATCTTATGCAGATCTGAGCAAGATGATATTACAGCGTATTATTTTAGGAAATATCTGTCGGTCCTGAGTAAAGTATATGCCATCTAAATTATAAATGGATCTTTATGTTTGGAGGGAAACTTCGGACGGAACCAACTACTTTGAAAAATAAAAAGTATTTTGTCTTTTTATTGTGGTTTAGTGGTACTCCATACACTGGAACACAGAAAAATCAATCGGAAAAAATACATCATTAGTCAGCTGCAGCCATCTAGTAGTTGTGGCTAGCATCTGAACACTGACAACACTTGGCTGGCTGTAGCTGTCTAACAGTTCATTTTATCTGATTAGTTATGCTGTGTTTCAGTGCATAGAGTATCACTGAACCACCAAAATAAGACAGAAGACTTTTTATTTTTCATTTTTTAAAGTGTTAGCCAGGCTGACACATTTAACATGAATACTTCACTCCTGCTTATTATGAATATAATTGATTGAACTTTTTTCCCCTTCTTCTTCTTAGCTACATGAACTTAACTCTTCTGGAAGTAAACAGAGATAGTTATAATGATTTTGTAAATTCAGCTCCTCAGTTCTGCACAATATTGATATATAAACTTATTTGTTTATTATTATAAATATATAAAGAGTAAACAATATAAATGATATGCATGCACAAAATTGAAAGCAGTATATCTTCCTACTATGTACCTTGTAGAGTCATGGTTTGTAATAGTAGTTTCTTCTGATGTTGCTAGATTGGCTTCAGCTAATAATAGAATGATTATGATCATGTTCAACACTACTTAACCACAACCATGACACACATACAATATTAATTTCCCATCACCATTTTGAATTCTCCTGTAAGTAATAATGGGGAAGGGATTTTATACATTGGGCAATATGTACATAAGCTTCATTGATGATTGTTGTTATTGCACATACCGGCCGTTCCCTTGGTACAACGGCCGCCTTTTCTACGTCGACACATGTCATACCTAAACAGCAAGCAAACTTTACTGTAATTCATATCTAAAAACACAATGTGTATGGTATTCAGAAGCATGTGCAATAAAGTTTTCTTAAGAAATCAGCTGTATGAGCATGTAGTTCATTAGATAATGTTTCGGAGACTCTGTCTCCAGCATCCAGATTAATGTGAAGATGGAAGCAGACAGATTCTCCAAAATTTTGGCTATGAACTCCCTGCTCACACAGCTGATTGTCCAAGAATACTTAATGAATTCTTATCAATAGACCAAAATGGCAAGCCTCTGAAATATAATAAATACTTTTTCTATCCAAACAGGAAAACATCCAAAAATAATTCTCTAAGCACTTATTCATTATTTTTTGAAAACCTGGAGATAATCTATAATTCATATAATTGTTTTGATGACCTGAAATAAGACATGCGATATTAATAGTATTTAATTAATTTGATGTTCATTATTAACATTATGAAATGCCTTTTACAGTGATAAGAAGTAGCATGTATATAACAGCAGTAGTCGGGTGTCATTACTGAAAGTAGGGAAACTCGAGCATCATAAATATGAGCGAACAATAAAGTCTCACATTCTCCTACTACTAGATGAATGTATGTGAACAGCTTCATGCTCCATGTGCCTCTGTCTCAAAGAAAAACTAACTTCTGATGCCCACTGAATGAGAGAATGGATGGCCTTCAGGGCTGTTCCGAGAATGACGATGAGAAAACTGTCTATGCTTGTACAAGAAACCAAACTGTGGTGTGCCATTACATAACTGTCACTTTACTTATTGAGCTATTATGACTCTACACCAAAAGTATAAAGTGTATTAATACAATATCTATGAATTAGGCCTACTGCAGCAAAAATTATATATAAAAGACTATATACATCACCCAGCCTTTTGAAGTCATGTATTTTCCTTTAGTAATTTCTTCTGATCCTCTGAAAATAGACCTGAGGAAAGAGTATTAAGAGGGTGATGTAACAACATATCTTACTTAGTGACAGCCACAGCAATGTCGTAAACAGGAAGCCTCCTCTCTCGGAACAGGTACTTCCCCATGTCGGTGAGGGCTGCCGCTGAATCAATAGCATCTCGTCCCACTCGATTACGCTCCAGGTACGGTGTCGCATCACGGCCCTATGCACGTATTTATCAGTAAGGGCAGTTGTTAATTTGTTTTAAATCACCTTTCACAGCCACTACAGTGAGGAAAGTCATACATACCCGTGAAATAATTATTCCTGCTATACTGATGCGAATTTTAGGGCCTTTTAATAATTTGTATCTCAGGTCAACGCCATTCCAAAAGGAGACGAAATATCGCTTGATTTGTACGTTGTCTCCTCCGTGTAGTCTGTAAAATATTTGCAGTTTTAGAACCTGCCAGGAAGGGAATGTATTCCAGCTACATTACTTGTAGTTCACGCACTCAGATGCTCTTTAGCAACATTCATGACTGTATATACTATTAATGAGCACAAATAGTACACCTTAAAGATTTTAACTTTATCAGGACATTTATGTTATTTATTAATGTCTACCAGTTTTAATCCTATATAGTGAATTGTACATTTAGAGATTTTTTCCCTGTATTAGTAAATGGAAATTATGCTCCCCACTTTAAAATTGTGAAATATTTTCATCATAAAAATACATCCAACTTTATATTTAACTGGAACCCATACTTAAGCTTTCAGTTTGTGTGTTATTTTAATAAGCAGAGAATTTTAATCTTGTAAATATGTTTACCTGTAGCCATCATAATCCACAATAACCAAAATTTCTGGATAAATGACATATGGAGCTTCTCGCTTACTTATTGACCGTTTACTACGGAATTTTTTGGCTAGGTGATCTGGTTCCATGAATGCTGAAAAAAGAAAGATGATGAAATTAATTTCCTATACGTAATTGAATGTTGTTTATATTAGTTGAGAATTTCCATGTTGAAATATTAAGATATATAGACTATAGATTCATTGGTTATTGTTTTCTTGTACATAGCAGCCAAGTCAGGGTGCAGTTATCATGTTTTTTGGTGGGGGAGTATAAATTTAGTTGCAGGAATTGTAGGCTACTAAACTAATTTTACCATTATTTCAGAGGCTAGATAGATATTTTCTGTTACATGTATACCAATATAACTGAAAGGTTAATTATAAATACTTAATTAACTTATCTAAAACACCAAAGTATTGGTACCAAGCTTTGTTTATTTGAGCTATAAAAATTAAATGATTTTGTTTGTCCAGATATATCACAAAAAATGCAATTTGATGGAGGTACAGAGGTTACAAACATCCATGTATGTGAATGATGTTATTTCCTACCATGGAATTTTAATTACTGAGATATATTAACACCAGTTAATATGAACATTTTCTTAAGCAGTTAATATGAACATTCTCTTAAGAACTACTTATGGTAGCTGTGCTTAGCGACTTTAGTGTTTCTCCACATCCAATAAGGGAGGTCATGCCAAAGTACAAGAAAATGAAACAAACACTTGTTATTTAGTTTGATTCATTTTATGATTTGTTTATTACAATAAGCTATTGTGGACTTTCTTGGGAGCATGAACATAATTTGTAACATTATATCTATGGGAAATCAAGTTTGAGTTTGAAAATGGCTGTCTTCTGCCTCCATCATCAGGGCCCTGATGATGGAAGCAGCAAGGACATCTGAAATGACTGTAAACTTCTACCAGGCAGTGCAACAACCCAGAAGACAGCCATCTTCAGACTTACAGCAGTGAAAACCTCAAATCCTGTAAGTTTAAGTTCCTAACAAAAGAAAAACTTTAGTACAGAAACCATTTATAACTTATGGGACTTTTTGTTGTTTCACCTGACAGGTTTTTAATGATACTGCTTTAGTTATAAAGATTATTATCACATATAGTAGTAACTAATTGTTATAGTTAACTGGAAATTGTTATAGATGAAATGTTTCTTCATATTAATGGACTTCTGGGAATTTGTATATTCAGTTCTGGTGTTGCTTTAACAAGTATGTTTTTGCATTCTAGATTTAATGGAAAATGGCAAATAGAAGTATGTGGTATTGCTTTTTGGGATATTACCATAGTCACTAAATTCTGGTTCTTCAAACTGGGAACTACTCCGCCTGTAGATTATGTGCTGCTGTGGTTTTGGTTCACTGTTACTTGTACTTTGTATCCTTCTGAGTGGAAAGCCTGTTTCAATAGCAACATCCTCCTGTATGTCCTCCCCATTTTCATCCAGAAACATCTCGTCGTCATCACCACGTTTTGAATCACGTGGTTGATCTAAATGTTGCCGTACGCTAGCTGGCACTGGCTTCACTACCAGGTCATGTCCAATTGTCCCCTCCTGAAACATAAATGAAGCTGATATTTCATGGCAGAAAGTATGAAGATGATTGTCTTCTGGAGTGTTGCACCATGTTGTCTGGTAGAAGTTGCCAACATTTGAGAGGTGCTTGCTGCTTCTGTCATCAGAGCAACGATTACATATTTCACACTTGACTGTATTATTGTGCCATTTGTGTGATGCAGAAAATATTGAAAATAAGTTCTCACATTGATGAATGTGGTAACATGGTTTTGTGTTGGTGTGTGTGACATGAATTTGGTTTCAGTCACCATGAAGATGTTTTCACATTTAATTTATTTCATAAATTTCATAGTGATTTTCAAAGATAATGCTACAATAAATTGAAGATTTCTGTCTTCTGGGTTGTTGCGCTGTGTAGTCTGGTCGATGTTTACCAACATTTCAGAGGTCATACTGCCTCCATCATCAGGGCGATGAAACGTTGGTAAACATCGACCAGACTACACAGCGCAACAACCCAGAAGACAGAAATCTTCAGAGTTTAACCTCTTAATGCTGTTTATAGAAGTAATCACTCCTTATACTGAGGATTATATGAATACAAAATAAAGAAGTATTGGTTGTTGATGCAGGTTGAACATTGGGCTTTAAAGGGTTGAGGAGAAAATGTGCTTTACATGTGCACTATTAACATTTTTGTACATGCCATTATGCCATTAAAACACCTTATGGGCTGTAATAAATTGTTTTTGTAATGAGTAAGCATATTGGAAGTGAAAGTTTGTAGACAATATTGATTTCCAATTAATATATCCATGGTCAGTTGTATAAAATTGTGCTTTATTTTACTTTATCAGCTATTAAGGCAATGGGGTTAAGAAATTACATGTATTTAGGTTAAATTACCCATGAATAAATAAGATTGCACATATTTTTCTTTTTCAGTTGTGAAGGACGTCAGATGCATTATTATACCAACCACAACCTTGATATATTGTTAAAATGGCACACCACATGTTCCTACTTCAGGTAAATTTATGTGCATGTTGGTAGAAGTGTACAGAACAAGTATTTCAAGACCAGTTTGTGGCTGTGGAACCATTCATAAACACTTCTAATGGTTTTTCTATTGACAGTAAGTAGTTCATGCCTAGCATTTTAATAAGAAACCTGTGTTATATCGAAAATAAACCATATTTGCTGTTTTAGAAAGCTGTTACAACTTCTAGCAGCGTGATATATTTTCAGACAGAAGTCAAAAGAAGAAACACGCGGGAATAGAGTGCCTTATAGTCTGATTGTTTAAGATAGAGATAACACCGTTGTCATTGTGCTGGAGACGTTCTGAGTGAATAAAAGCAATTTCAGTTTACGTCACCCCAGCTTTAACGCCAACATTGGTGGTAATAAAGTGTGGTGCTCTAACAGGGCTTGGCTGTATTCTTCATTCAACTTTTGTAGTTCTTGTGTTTACAGAGTTGCATATCCATAGTTGCCTTTCTAACATTAATGACTGACATAAAGTTGTAACTGGCAAGCAGCAACAGTTTCACGATTGTTCAGTAATGTCGCCCCCTACAGTGGAAATGCCAAACAGCTCCTTTCATAATCCCGGCCCATCATGAACTCAGGGATGTGCGATGAATTCCCTTTCACTCGTGGCTTTTGTTCAGTGCAAAAAGGACACGTGGCTTATGACTTTCACGAAGCTGTGAGCGTTTTAGACTGACCACATGCAAACAAGGTTTCTTATATGATATTTGAGGTTTTGTTGTTGTTTATTGGCTCTACAACCCGGTTGTGGGTTTTCGCCGCCTCCTTTTTGGAGGTTTCTTGGTCCTGAAGTGTGCATTTATGAGTAGTGAGTGACTAGCACATTGAATATTTGAGGTTTTAACCGTTGTAAAAATGGCGGTTGTGTTCCACCGAACAGAGCAGCTTTCGTGCTTGATATTTGCAAGGTCTCAGGTTCAGTTATCGACCTGGATACTGGCTATCCTGACAGTATTTTCATGGTTGACAGCTTTTTTTTCTTCTGTCCACACTTTGTTAAGCTTAATAATAATCGCGAAAATAAATTGTCATGCCAAAGTGGGATTTGAGGTTGACACGACGGCGACTATGAAGATGGCTGACGACGCAACCCAGAAGACACCCATCTCCAGATTGTCCCTTAATACATTAAACTATTTGTAGTCTTATTAAATAATAAGGAACTACCAAGAAAATAAAAGACGTGAAGATATTTGTTTTTATTTTTGAATAAAGAGCTCTAATCTTTGTATGTTTCAAAGCTGGATACATTTTTGCTCCATTTAATGGCCCTGATTTTCACAGCTGATTGCTTATTTGAATATTATTGTGTGTTAATATTTATCGTAAGGTTTAAATAAAATGATAATTATGTTTCCACATAACGGGCTAGATCTAAATTTGTATGTGAATAGAACCGACTAGACACTCAAGCCTTCGTATTTACAAAATACGACTTTAAATGTAGGATCTGTCAAATTAAATTACATCATGTCTTAACAGTCCGTTATTTTATCCGGTTTGACAGGTATGCCATGGCGGTTCTAGAATTGATCATGAAGATCACCTCGCGTTCTTAGCACCCTTCGATGACCTTCCACGGCAACAGGACACATCGTCATTCAACACTGCGTGGTAAATATGAAATATTCCTGCTTCAGTATCAGAGTAAAGCTTTTAGATAACTTAATTTCACTGGGTTCATATCTTGGAGAAACAGTATGAAATAAGTCACTTGGTAACCCACACTGGCAACTTCGGCATTCATCTCCTCTTTTTTAAATCCATGTTTACTGTTAGCATTTGACTTTAGGAATTTGAGATTTAAACGGTGAATGTGCCGATTGTGGTCTTCTGGGTTATGACACCTTTACTAACTTTTCGGAGGAACTTATTGTCTCCATCTTCAGAGTTGAAATATATCTGGATGGGAGTGTGAGGTGAAGTGAATTTTTAAAAATAAGGGCGGCACCAGTCGTGATCTATTCGCCACGTAATGGAGTAAAACAGTTAAACGCCGCTGAATAGTCTATTTTCAAATGAGACTCGAACAGGCAAATTTGCAGATATGAATCAGCTGACGTCTGCACTGTGGTATAAGGTTGGTATTTGAAAAGTATACACACAGCGCAAATGGACAAGGATTGGCACATAATTAGCTCATTTGACTTAATCTGGCTTGATGCGAAGTTTTACTCCATGTATTTGTTTTCCTGAAAACAATTCGGCAGTTTATATCGTTTCAAAATGCTACTTTCGATATATTTTTATTCGTCGGATTTATTTAATCAACGAATAAGTTCATCAGTATTAATTTATATAGGCAAATTCAAAGTTGTGTTCATTACAATAAATAAGCAAAATAGAGACTTATTTCACTTTGGTTTGCAACTTGTCCGTACATCTCCAAGGCAGACATGAAAGTACTACTGGTACAATCCTTTAGATATCGTGAGATGAAAAGTTCAAAGTTTAATCGAAAGTGCACCTGTTGTGTATGTTTTATAAAGAAGTATGTCTATAGATATATTCGTAAATCTATTGAAAGACTGAGAATACTGACATCTTGAATACATTTTTTAACTATAACAACTCATTTCGTCAATAGAATTAACGAGGTCTTGAGAGGATGAGAGTTGAAAATTTTAATTAATAGGCCTGCTCATAATAGTCTGTCAACTAGAGGGCCCAACAGATAGACTTCTGTTCTCTTCGTCCCTTTTCGTCCTGAAGACGGAAGCATAATATAGCTTTCGAAACAATATAGTTGTATGATTTGGACGATAGACAAAGTCCAAAACAACAGTTGTACGTGCTTATTGTGCATTATCGTTATAAACGTTCAGACTGAAGTGTTTATTTACTGTTTTGCTCTCCTATTGACCTTGAAGTCCGATTATTACAAATGCAGCGACTACTATTAGAGGGAATTCGCAGCTGGGGCCTTCAGCCAGAGCGTAGGAAAGAATAATTTTCGTTGTATTTGGTTAAACAGAGTATACGCCTATTTCAAAATATTTGGATCTTTATGGGCTGTATATTATTTTACTGCGGTTTCTTTGAATTTTCCAATTTGTCCTCCTATTCTTTGCCAGCTGGCTGTACTCCTCGATCGCACAAAACTGCATGCTTCTTTTGGAATAAAAATTTCCACTTATCCTCTTTCATATTGCTAAGGTGCCAAACTTTTAGGCTACATATAGCAAATTTATCTGTATTCACTTTAATGGACCATTAAGAGTATAATTATAATCATAAATGCTTAGTCTTGCTAACCTCGTCCAATACATTGAAGCTTTTTAAGGAAATTTGGCATCATTGTATCTTCTCAGAACTTATTAACACTTATATTTTTACGAGGTTATTCAAATGCAACTCGTGTCCTTTTTGCACCGTGCCCGTAATGCTGTTCAGTCCAATGAATATTTTACAGTTAATAACAGGAAGATGAGAGAGACCGTCACGAATTACATTTTCTCGTGAACTGAGGGCTAGTTATCTTTTTTTTACTTTCGATGACTGCGTATTTAATAGTGTAAAAATCGTCTTCTCTCGTCCATTCATCATTCTAATTAACAATATTTAATGACTACAATGCAGGGGATTGTTTGTCACAGTGAGGAGTGCTATTTATATTATGATTTACAGGAATCTAATGACTCCACTGTTCGTGCTTTATGTAAAACATACTAAGTGAACACATGATAGGGAAATCGTATCCGTCTATCTGTACGTCTGAAAGTATGAAGTACACTTCGATTAAATTTGGAACTGGGGTTGTACACTGAAAGTTGTTGGTCGGATTTAATTTTGATTTGTATCTCTCGCCGTTTCAGCATTCATTCTGAATATCATTTTATGGTACAAAAGGTGACATGACAGCATTTATTTGTAACGTACTGTTTACTACTACGGTTTAAAAAGCTAAATCCCCATTCCAGCTGGTACTGATCCCATGAACACCTGCATCCGATATGATAAGAGTTTGATGCCTGAATTGTGTTATATTTTATTTTAATTAATACTTGGCTTTTTATTTCAAAATCTGACTATCCGTTAATATTTTACTTTAAATCATAATTTTTTGATCACACGTTTTAATGATTTTATTGTTTATTTACTTTTACTTTCTATGCTTGCGTTTTAGTTGAATAAGTTTCCGACGTTTCGGGAGCTTGTTTTGAGTTTGTAAAAGTACTGATGTGAGATAAATCGGATGAATTGCGTCAACTCTGTGACGGGTATACTCCAGAAACTCAGAAACGTTGCGTTTGGCTGGTCATCCACCAAAAGGGCCTTAAAGCGTATCAATGAGATAGTACATGTCCGAATGAAATGAAGCAAAGTATCCCAGATTGTGCAACACTGTATTATGTGAAGACAAAAATAACATAAAACGTGATCTAACGTTTTGCGCTTTGAGACGTGTTAATATCTGGCGTCTAATAGGTACCGCTTACGCAAGATTTGCTCAGCATCGTCTGAATCGAGTTGGAAGAAAACTGTCTTATTGAATATTCACCTGAAATCTCATTTATTGTCAGCTTGAAAAAATCAAGATCTGTTACTCTACAAACGCATTATGAAATTATTTCGAATTTTACAATTTTGTATTTATTTTATTTCAGGTTTTTATCTGAAGAAACCTTATTCGTATTCTGTTCGTTTCTAAGTGTTATCGTAAATATTTATCTTTGAAACGCCACAAACAGCTAGTGACAAAAGACAGGACATATTTTCTTTCAGGGATCATTTTGAACGCCAAATGAAGTCTGACAATAAAGTACAGGGGTATCTCTTGCTTAGCATGGAAAGGGTTGAATTTTCTCAGGTTAATAATCTTTCAGAAGTTGAATCAAATGTGACATTTTTATTATCCGGAAGAGCCAATGATAATTACAAGCTCGCAGTTTGAGACGCCTCACAAAATATACGTTGAGGGAGTATCCTTTGCATGCAAGATTAGGTCGAGGTAGGAATTAAATACTTGCTTTAGGCTTTAGGGCTATTACAATATAAAGTCCAACGGGCCTAAAATAGGCATCCTTCGCATTAGCGTCTTCTCAAAAAATAAATGACAGTAAAGGCCATCTAAAATTTATTGTTAATGCAAATATAGCATGGGATTAATTAAGCTCTCTGTTAACGTGCAGTGCGTTAGAAAGACCTGTTAAGGTTTTATGAGGGATAAAAATATTATAATGATGTCCGTTCTGACTGCGCACAGAAATGTATAATTATGGCATTCACAAAAACGCCCGTGCTTCTTCGTCACACGAGAAATTCTAAAGCCCTCACAACCTTGAAATCATGACAGTCGAATAAAAGTTGTTACAGTGGCCATCTTTCCATTCGAAGGCCTTCTGTGAAGAACAAAGATAACGCTTCCCAATAGGTCACAAGCTTCGTGCCTTGGTATTTACAGCTGATATTTGTGAAGGAGGGTAGGTCAAGACATATGGCACGTATAAAAAAAGGGCACTCCAAATGTCACGGTAGTTTATCTTCCACTTCTGCTAAGTCATTTATAAATCGAGTATTTGAATTGGATAATAAATCAAATGGTATCTTGAAGATTATACTGTGATCGCAGTGGCTTTAATTTTATTCTTCCTTTCAATGACACTCTTAGCATTATTTATCCCCCTTTCCTTTATTAATTTTGTACGTTTATCTCCTTCCATCCATTATCTTATACTTTTCATCATCTCTTTCGTCTTAAAACACGAATGGAAATTTTCAGCCTTTCTGCATACTACTTTATTTCAAGGTTTCCGTCGCCGATATTGCAAATACTTCTAAAAGCTGTCGAATGGTAACAACACTTATACAAAATATGATATTTTGCCATCTTGTATCAATATTAATAACTATTGTAGGTCTGTATGAACGCAACCAAATATACACTGGCGCAAGTAAACATAAAACTGAGTGTTATATAGAATGATACAGACGATAGTAATTTTGCGTTGACGATTTAGACAATACACGAGGCGGGCTTTGGTACTGGCAGTGTTGAACTTTCTTACCGACGTTTCGGTACGAGACTGCATGGCGTTATAACCCAGAAAATCTTTATCTTTATTTCCATAGCCGTGAAAACCTCAGATCTTAGTAATGTAGAGGCAAAATAATGCTGTTTTCCTGTCTTTATTAAATATGTATTGTGTGTAAAAATATTCCAGACAAGATATGAATACCTTATCTATTATTGTTGTTGTTGCATTTGGTTGGCGAACGTTCCCTTCATCGTAATGTACAGATCTATACTGCATATACTCGGATTTAAATTTTGAAACATTAACTGTGATTACGCCTATCAAAGATGTGTTATGTAATGACGATGATGTAGACTACTTAAACTGATTTCACGGATATTTAAACATTCAAATAGTGCATCCCTCGTGTTAGTACACTGACGTACAGATCGTGCTTTATTCTCTTCATAATGACGAAAATTACAGAGCCAATGTTAAGAATTAGTCAACTAGAATAGAAGCCCATTATTATGTCATGAATACTTCTGTTACAATCGCATGACATCGATGCACCAATTTGTTCCAGCATTGTTGCCTACATCGACCTTGAAATTTATCCATGTATGACAAATATTTGATTTTACGCATAGCTGTGAGCTAGTGAAAGCGGTTGTAATGCAATAATAATGGTCCACTGTTAATTTAAAAGCGTGGCCGGTAACATCAGCAGGTTTATTGTTTATAGAATTACCTCAAATGCTGTCGTAATTACTGTCACCTCGTCCTGATTGCCGTTGACATAGACAAAAACTCGTTCGACCGGGTCGACAGACGACAGGGCTCCCGTTTAATATTCAAATAAAGCAGTTTTCTCGCCCCCTCTCCCTACACTAACTAGTTCCGTGGAGGAGATCCCTTCTTGAGAAACTAGAAGTAGCTTAGCTGGTCAATAAATTCCCGGTGTCGATGTCCACTTAAAACTTACCAGACGACACACACAAACAACACCGACAATTTGATGAAGTTTGTATTGCAAAAAGAATTCTCAGAAACAAGTACTGAAAATCCCTCCATATAACAACATAGAATACATATCAATATAAATACAACATAGGACTAGGATTCAAGATCATACAAGACGAAGTTTCGTCATATTTCGTGATATTTTAACATTTAATCTTTTTAAAACTCAAGCTTAATCGAACATGTAAATGGCTTTATCCGGAGATGTAAATGCGTGATTTTTGTAATAAGTTAAGAGCCAGAAGGTGGACTGATAAGTTCGAAACATGTCGGCCAGTAGTGTGAAGTGAAAAGAATGTATGGACTTGAAAAGTAAAACTTCTTGTTGTGTGAAAATGGACGTGGGATAATATTTTGTTTTTGTAACTACAGCCGTGCTTAAAGCTTCGTTTAATGAACACTAGGGAGCTTTTAATCAATGAAGTGGTAGAAATAGCGGGTTAACTTGGCATGCTCAATGTACCACCCGGTAATAATATGAATTTTACTCTGGTGACGTTTGGGTTTCCGTAACTCCAGCGCCTGAAATACAGAGTAAAAACTACAACTGTAATAAATGAACCAACCTTCATTCAAGACACGTTCTTGGCACCAGAAGTTTTTGAATGAAAATCCAATTTTTGTTGTATGTCTTCTGAAGTGCCGATTTACGATGTAAGTGAAGAATGCATGTAGTAGCAGTTGGCTGGGTGTTTATTATGAGGTCATTGAAACGTTTGTAGTCTCAAACATGGGGCCTCATCGAGATCTTATGCAATGAATTAAGTAGGACCATTAGTTAAGAGTTGTAAGCTAAAGTTATTCTTCAGAATATAAATGAGATATTCTGGTCAAGGATACGTGGGCAGTAGATTTGGTGTCGTGTTTCAGAGTAGTGATCTCTCAGTTTGTGTATGTAATAAGCAATGTTGATTAGTAGCATCGTTGCTAGTGATCATTTGCTGTTAAGGGATTTTGGACCTTATGGGATATTATTTATGATGTACGTGTTGTTATAACCGTTGCCATGATAATGCTGTTTAGCGATACATTTGCCTAGCAATTTCCTGTTAATACTGATTTATTATTGAAAACGGAAAATATTGTGTGAACTGGATTAATCAGGTTCAATACAGGGACCAGTGACGCGTTCTTGTGAACACGGTAATAAACTTTCGGGTACCGTAAAAGGCGGGCAATTTCTTGTCCCACTGAGCGACTGTCATGTTCTCAAGAAGGTCTATGCTCCATATTAGTAGTTTATTTATTGCTAGTAAATTGGTCATCAAGAATGATGGGGAAAATCTGAAGTAGTATGCACACACACACAGTCATATATAATATCCCATAGGGCTCAGAATCCCTTGAACTCTCACGTAGCAAGAGCTGTTTGTATTTCCTTACTATTCACGTATTTGGTTGTGGTTCAGTTAAGGACGTTTTTGGTAGCCCAGATCAAAATTAAATTAGCCTTCCAAGTTACAGTGTAAATTCCGCATGTGAAATTCCGTTCAGTGATTCTCGAAGATAAAACACACGGACGGACAAAATGGTAGACGTGATCTCGCCGTTATGCGCCTGGTGCAAATAGGTGTGTAAGGTCAGACGTACTTATCATGTTTGATCTGTAGTCTGCCTCCATTGTCAGTCTTTTGGCATTGTCGTGTTCAGATGTATACATTTCCTCAGGATGTGATAGGTGTTGAGTCTGATTGGTTATGTTCCATTATACGGGTGACGATGTGTAATTAGTGAAATTTAAAACGTCGATTCTTTCAGTATTGCTTTTACAATAAAGTTAGTGCAGTGATTCCTCAAAACATTACACTGTATGTAATTTTGAAATTAATTAAAATATTAATTGCCTTTTCTACTTGTCTTCTTCCTCTCTTATAATTTCTGGAGACAGTTTTGAAGTCCTAGCAGAAAATTTTGTCCGTCTTTACTTTTATCTTCTTTTCAGAGTTTAAAAGACTGTCATTTATGTTTCTGACTCGTAGGAGACGGCCAGAAAAGTGGGACATAAAATTATCGAACCAATCATGATATTTTGCATTGTTTTCTCTTTGTATTTCCTCTTCATTGGGACCAAGGACACCCAGAAGCATTGCATTTTTGCAGGTACATGACGTCAGGGTCATAAACTGAAAAGGACGATGTGGAAATGCTAGAAATCGAAGACTTCTTTTGCAACTCGTGATAAGTTTCAGCCATGTGTGTATAGAATACCGTCTTAGAAGAAAAACATTCATCCATACGCCATAATTAAGAATAATTACAGCCCTGGGCAAAATTAGTGTTTTCACATTGTTACATTGTTAGATCATATGTTATAATGCAGAGGAATGTATCTACTGTCTGGGAGAGAGAGCGAACCTAAAATTTCCCTCTCAGACCGAAGTACCGTGAAACAGTTGTACTCGGAGAAGCATGAAATTCTGCATTCTCTTACAGAAGCCAGAGGAATTCAATTCCACAATAGTCAGCATATTCAGAAAATATATACCTTTATATGATCTATAGCAGAGGGGCCAGAGAATGTTTTCTCTAGCCTTTGCGTCCAGACCGGAGCCTCATGTATAACGGGTACCGGGACATCTTTCCTTTACTTTTAGTAAACTGTGTCTTTTGTTAGACAAAATGAATGTGTTGAGTAACAAATACTCACCACAAGCAATCCGCCATTTTTTTTATCTCTGTGGACCAAGAGTGCTGCCATGTTCTCTTCGTCTTGATAAACATCTCCAATGTCTTCACCCTGGAAAAATATATGACTATTTAGTAAACGCTTACACACACTAGCATCAACATTTTAGAGTATTTCGTGTCGAAGTGAAGAATATTATAGGCTAACAAAAATGAAGATGTAATTTTATTAAGTCTTAGTCTTCCACATGGAAGAAAATAAGTTACGAATGACTGAAGATGCGCTGTTGACAATATTTATTTTTTTCCGAACATCGCTAAGATAAAATGGAAGGAAAAATGCATAACGACGAACTTCGAAACATATTTTTCTTCTAGGAAATGAATTGATTAAAGCGGTAACATTTCTTAACTGGATGATGGAATTTCTAAATGCAAGTCCATTAAAGCAACTGGAATAATCGGATTGAAACAGCCAATCCTTGTGTGCTAAAACGGTATAAAAAGTCCTTTTTAGTTACGTAATTCTTTTAAAAATAGACTTGAAATCGTTTCCACTTTTACGGCTTGCGGCTAAGGTTCTGATAAATTCTCGACTTAATGGTAAGGATGCATAATTGACCAGTTACTTTCCAAGCCTTGATATTGATTTGTTTCACTGTTCAGCTAATTTCCACCGAAGAGTTGTTAATTATAGGTTTTTCTTATAAACCATACCACTTTATTCCATTTCATTGTATCAGCTACCTGAAACTTCATTTTATATACGTAATTTCGGTAATTACGACCTCAAAGTACTTATACAATTTTCTTTCCGATTTGTTTTAAAATATAAATATTACAACGAAATTATTAAACTGCTCGTTTTGTTAAAAACTGTTTTTATCCGTTGCTACGGCAGAGGTTGAAGACTTGTAACATTTTAGCATAAATATTATTGCTTAATAATGTTCATCATGCATGTTCTACCACACCAAGGACGTCCAGTGACGTATCTGCCCTCTGTAGTTCGTTACAAGTTACGTCTGTCTTTTTTTAGTCATAAGTATCTGCAATCACATGGGGAAAACGTTATTATGGAATAATCCCAAATACACTGTGTAAGTTATTTTTGAACGTAAAACGAAATTTGTGGAACTGAATGCCAATACATTTAGACTGGCATATATTTTATTAAGACGAACAGAATGTAAAAGAGTGCTTCACAAGTAAATTAAGAGCATATTAAATTCAAGGAATGATTGCTGCCTTTCGGTTCAGAAACTTTTGTTTCCTATCTCCTGGTTAAGTCCGTGAAGATTAAACCACATAAACAATATTTTTTCCCGTGGTATTGTGTGTCTATGAAACTTGTTCTCTCACCCTGAAGAAAGAACTGAGATTGGAGGTGTACTCTTCGCCAAAAATTATTACGGTGATCAAATCAAGGAGGATGGGATAGGCGGGTTATATAGCACGCATTGAAATATGATAAATTTACATATAACTTTATTTGGGAAACCTGAAAGGAAGGGACTACTTGAGGATCTTGGATATAGGGACGCGGTACATACATCAATAAAATTAGTCCAGGATTCTTTGCGCAGGTCCTTGTATTTAATTGAAACCCCACTCAGTAATCACACGGCCAAATGGACAGACTTCGTCTGCATGAGCCGAGTGCACGGACACGCCTGCTCTATAGGCAACTTCTCTAGCTAAGTTTTGAAACGGGTCGGTCTGTGTAGGCGGAAGGGCTCAGTTACGACACTGGGAGACAGGATTGATTCCCGACATGGTATTTTTTATAAATTATAAGAGAATTTTGTTTAAAAAAATCCGCTTTATCCTTCGTATTGAAGCTTAATCAAGGTAAGGTTAAGAAGAAAACGCCAACGTTTCGAGGACCATCTTCATCCTCGTCGTCAGGGCCTCAGACGTCAGACCCTGAGGACGAGAATGAAAATGGTTCTCGAAACGTTGATGTTTTCTTCAATAAGTCACCTTACACGGCTGGTAGCCCGAGAAGAATTTATTATAAATTAATGTGATCAATATTTAAGAAAGCGATATGCCGTGAACAGTCAACATTTTGTTCTCATAAAAGGCAGGAATTGACTGTTTGCTTCTCAAGAAGGACTCTGTTTTGTGAGTTAGGAAAATATATGTTTCCCATCATTAAAAAAAAAGAATGGTTGCACAGTACTTTTTGTACGCCACTACTGAGCGCGTCAAAATGAGCAGAAGTGTATTCAGTGTTGTTATAATTCGTTCTAATCATAATGTAACTACAGTTCATAACGTACGTCGGTGAGAATGATATAGATTTGCAGAATTTAGTCATTATTATTGACTCTTTAAGTTTAAAATCTGGTATTTTAGAGCACTTGTATGCTGTTGACTTTGCAAGATCATCCTGAAATCTCACTTTATGCACGACTGAGGTGAAGTGACATTGGCCTGTCATGTGTTTTGCGAGAGCTTCAAGTAGAAGTTGAGCTACGGTGAAAAGATTTCACTTTGGCAAATATTCCTTAACCTACTCTTCGCAAGCTGTTTATTAACTGACGATGTTGGTCTTCTGGTTCGCGAAGCCGTGTAGGCTTGTGGGTAGATACTATTGTTCTGAAGTGCCAATTTTGGAAATTGTTTACCAACGGACGCCCTGACCTTTGAGAGCAAGTGCTTCTCGACAAGGTCCCAGACACTTCATATTCATCATTAACTCACGATAACATAAAATAGTAGAACATCTAGTACCATTCTGTGGCCACTCTCTGACCAGGTTATCACTGTATCAACCAACGCTGTCATCACAGTACAAAGGACCTTCTAATTATGCATGGTATGCACCCACGATAAAAGACGAGTGTATTTCTTTCTTGCATCTGCTTTCCGTTATGGCCTACGTCTGATAATGTGATGCGTTATAAGCTCATATGACCACGCCTCCCCCCTTCTGTATCATCATCTCTGCTACAGCCTTCGGTGAAAGTTAGGAAGAATTTGGAAGGCATCGGCCAAGTATCATTTGGGTGAGACAGTGGTATAAATGTCGTCATCGCTTTCAAAATTATGTTTGTTAACTGGGACCAAGCACGATTCACCGGTTGATACAGCTGAAACGATTATACGCCTTTTTGGCCCCCGTTACATTGATTCTCCCTATGGGATATTAGGAAGAGCCTTGCACTCTGAAAGTTCAAATGTCATCTGCTGAATGTGTTGGTCCCCATATCACATTCATTCAACGGTATGGTGGAGGTATTTATAATTGAGATAATTTGTATATTTTCTTACTGGTCCAAACTGACACTGGGGTCCTACCTAGCCTCCTTTTCACTTGATATTGGAAGATTTTTTCTCGGCTGGAGTGTGAAGCAGACAGTCAAACATCTAATGCCCAGGTCATCGATGAGTATCTAGTTAAGATGAAAAACATTGTAAACCTTTCTAATTTATTTCTTAAAGTATGTTATTTTTAGGTGTGGCCCTGAATTATTCTTTGTTCAGCTCAACTAATTTAGGACCTCCACGCTTTTTGCTGTCGTGTTTTGATAGTTATCGCCTTGAATTCCCCAGGCCGGAACCACGCGTCGTATTTACATTTTCAGTTTTTGACCCTGAAGAACGTTTTTGTTTGCACCTCATTTAGCACGGTATGTGACGTAGTTTTGCTAATTCATCGTCGGTTCGTATTTTCATTGACAAAACACTGCGCCAAATCGTAACTATCTTGAGTTAAGTTCCTCGAATTGTTAATTTAACATGTTTGCAACAGCCGTCCGCCGACACTAATTTTTTAAGATCCATTTTAATATTATCTCATATATATCTTCCTAGTGGTCACTTCCCTTCAGGCTTTCCCACCAAAATTCTGTACCCATTTCTTATCTCCCCTTGCGTGTTGCATGTCCCACCCATCTCATCCTCGTTGATTTCAATATCCTAATAATATTTGCAGTGCAAATTTTGGAGCACATCATTATGCGGTTTTCTCCAGTCCCATATCACTTTATACATGTCAGGGTGTATTTTATTCTCAAGACCCTGTTCTCAAACACTTTCGCTTTGTGTTCTTCCCTTAACGTGAGACACAAGTTTCACACGCAACAAGTAAAAATTATATTAGACATTACATCCTTGTTGTGAAAATACACACGTATATAAAACGTGATTCCTATTAACATAGTTCTTGTTGCCCATCATGTGTGCATGCGTGCGTTTTTTGCACCTGGACTCAGAAAACCGATTCTGTAAGCGAAACCGCTATTATGCTATAGCTGTTACTTCACTGCCACCAGGTGACGACTCTAACGCTGAAGCAACCCCAGATATGAGTGATATGGACGTACCTGTGGCAGTTCACGGTACTCCACTTCCTGCGGCTGTGTGGAATTGGGCTCAGCCGTCCACATCTTAAGGGTCCCGCCCTTGAAGAGACCTTCCGCGCGTTGCAGGGTGAGGTGGACGTCGCGTCCGAACGCTGTCAGCTTCAGACGATGCACTTCCTCCGTCTCTGGTGAACCTCCGTCCCCATCATCATCTGTCTGGACACTCCGCTTTGATAAGGAATGCACGTGGACCACCTCGTAATCGGGAACTACAAAGGTAAGTTGCAAATGTTTTCCTTAAATTTGCATGTCAGCGAACATTAAGTAATTCGTATGAAAATCGAGGCTACTACGTCGATGAAAATGTGGGTAGTTATCTCCTGGGCTATGATGCCGTTTACTCTTGTGAGTGTTCACGTGCCGGAGGAACCTATCGTCACTGTCCTGAGGGCCTCTTTCGTGTTACTCATTTGGAAATGCATGTAATTGTTGAAGCTGTTATCTTCCGCAAATACCTGGGATGAAACCCGGTTTTTATGTGTGTGGAAAACATTTAATCATCTGTGTTTTAGTAAAACTAGTACACTGATAACCGATACATTCTGGGGCTTTAGTGCAATGTATGTGTGAGTATAAATAATTTGGATTCTGTTTCTGTGTGATGACAACGTACAGACGTAACCTACTTTGTATTGTCTACGTTTCTGAGATTCGTCAGTGAGAAGTGACAGACCTATGGCTGTTGCTGATTTATGGTTAGCTGGCAAGGATTTTGAAGGAATGACCATAGCCTACTTTGTGCCTGGATTGACTAAAACCACGAGAAACCTCAGAATGGCCGTTGATTCAACGGAGTTGACAATCGGCCAGCCTTATGGGCGGAACAGCTTCCAAATATATGCAATTCACGTGATTTTAAATTTACGTATCCGACTGCAGATGCCATGTCAGATTGAAGGATTCTTCGAATGCAGTTTATGACAGAAGTTTAGACTCTGTCGCACATCGCGGTATGAAATGTCAGTGGTTTGCCGATTGGCACAGGATGCATCAAGAAATTGGGCAAATACCTGCTTCGGTGCCATTTTGTTTAGAAAGTTCATATTTATTACTCTAGAATTTAATACGTACTTCCGCGTTAAGTAACTTACTTGCCTCGACTATGGAACGGCCTGCGAGTTTACATAGGATAAATATCCAAGGTCGTAGGTCAGAATGTGTATGACAAAACTTTTAAGAATGATTTTTAGTGAAGAAAAATTAAGAAACTACATTACAATGCTATCGGGATTTCCAAAATAATAAATACATCTTTCCATAGAAGGCTTACGTAAGTTTATGTTAATAAAACAAATATGAGGGACTTATTATGTAGATACGTAGGTATTATTACTGATCGTGCAAAAATAATGTTTCGTTTGTGTTTTTCGTTATAACAGATTTGTAGAATCAGAAGTGGTTATACTAAATCGGTCCACTTGAACCTGATCGATCATATTGAATTTTATTAAACTCTGGCGTAATGTAAAATAACTCAGTTAGCAATCTTTCAAGTATGCGAAAGTTTTAAAATCTTCCTGAGCGGTCAACCAACCGCTTTTAATTCAAATTAACGCAGCGGATAGCCCGAGAAGATTTTGTATATGATCACGTAATGTAGCAGATCAATAAATAACAAGATTTGGTAGTGACAAATGTGGCTGGTTCTCGTATTTATGGAAGGAACATAATTGCAGTGCGATCTTTACCTTCGTCGTGACTCGCTACTTGAAATACCGTCCGTAGATCGTCTGAGCTCATATGGTGGTGAATCTGCAAAAAGAGAAGGAAAATTTGAGCAAAATCAAATTCAATGCCAGTTTCTTTAAATTGCTGTGCGAATCGACAGTGACAGGAGCTCTGTTACAGGTTATCTCCTCTTGGATAAAAAGAGAAGTGAAGATATTAGAACAATTAACGATTTTTAATTTAAATTGCTGAATTAATGGTGTAGAAATCAACGGAGCAAAAGAAAAACATCATTTATTAGAGACGTCCGTCTTCTGGGTTGTAGCACCGTGTAGTCTGGTAGAAGTTTACCGTCGTTGTACACGTGTAGTGTTTTCAGTTGCGTTATTCCAAAGAGCATAAACATGAAGCGAGTACTTGAATGACAGTACAGATTTATATAATTATACCTGAAAAATGTTTCATATATAAAGAGCCCATTATTGTATTTTGTGATCATTTTAGTGGACTCACTATCTTACTAACACGTTGTAGTAGATACCTTCTTCAGAAGTTAATTGTCTCTCAGATAGGCGAGAACTTCCCCGCTTTTATGGAACCAGAAGGTTCATTACTATGTTCAGAAAAACCCAACACTGGACTCTGTCCTGAACCAGATCGAGCCAGTTAACATTAAATTTTGTTACCTCTGACATTTTGTGCATTATTTATAAAAACAACTTGTGACCTCATTTAAAAATAGCAAAACCTAAAGGAAAAGTAACATGAAGGCAGTAGGCATCTCTGAAACGTCGTCAGTTTCTACCAGAAATACTCGTCGGTGTGAGAAATTCAAATCTAAGACATTTTATACTGTGAAATTCTACTTTTATTTCAACTCTCAGTTATAAATTGTTATTGTATATTCCAAGCAATAAATATTAATTCGGGCTGGTGAAATCGAAACTGCGAGTACAGAAAACGCTTTGCTGGATCTGCCTACTCGTGCACGGACGGGGAATTAAATTTGGGTTGACTGCACTACGAATCATACGTGATCTCTGTTTTCGCGTCGCTGGCAGCGAAGAGTGGTTTGTTGCGTCACTCACGAGGACGTGTCTTTGGGTCTGTCACTCTGACTTTTATTTCACTTTGGAAGAACACATGATTTCTCGCTGTGTACCGCCGTACGGAAATCCGTCGCTACAGGCTAACCTTATCTAAAAGAGACAATGTCGATTGGCTAGTTGATCACTTGCCGTCGAGGGATTTTGGGCTTTATGGTATAATATGTATGAATGCGTGTGTTGTTATTACCACTGCTGTTAACAGATTTTGTGATAATATTTTAACCGTTGCCATGGCAACTCCGTTAAGGAAAACCTGCTGTGCGCATTTGCTACAACGCAGTAGTTATTGTAACCCCCATAAGAGATCATAATTGGTAACTAAGGAAAGTCATGATTATGATTTTTATGTTATTCTTAGTTTCAACAAAATGTGTTTTTTTAAGTTCTAGATTTTTCCATCAAGAATGACGAGCAATTTTCTAGTTGATTATAATTACCATTTCAGTTACAAACATACGACTACTTATCTTGATATAAGACGCTGTAAACGTAGTGTACTGCTAAGCAAATACCTTGCTCGACCAGATATTGAATTTATTGGAGGCGGGCAACAGGGTCAATTATGTATAAGTCTCTAATAAATAATTTCATCTTGTTGAAACCCAGTGTTTATGTAGCAGCATTTCCTATTTCCTAGTTGAGAGATACGTGACACGCAAACTTCTAGGAATATTAAACTAAAACTTTAAAGCAGGTTACTTAGTATAAATTACTTTTGTAAAGTCCCTAAAGGCGTAAATTTAAACCTACTTTTTGATCTTGCACCTGGTATTACGTATTTCGATCTATAAAGCAATTTATCAGCAAGCTTACACTGCCTTAAGATAAGTTGAACGTACAGTGAAGAAATAAATTTGTGTAGAACAGGAAGATTTCTAGCTGAACTCATTTCTCAAGAGAATGCAGCGTTGAACGTGTTTGTATCCGGTGTTACGTGATTCAAACAATTATTGGTGTGCCTTAAGCTTATTTCAGCAGACACGGGGAAAGGAAGTGTGTTACTCGTTAGCAGACTGCTTTAACATTTGCTCTGCGTCTGTGTTACGTGTGCAGGCAGCTGTTAAGACGCGTTAATTTCGTTGTCCATTGGGCGTAAAGAAGAAATTTTCATGCATAAAGCAACTTATTGCATTTCCTTGATTTTAAGACTCACTTTTTCACATTTTAAAATTTCTGAAATCGGTGTGCGTCTTACATTTTATGGGATCTAAGAATCGATGTCGAAAAATTATACTGTATGACTCAAGACAAAGGAAAATCCCCATGTCATGACCCTGATGATGAAGCAGCAGGCACCTCTGAAACGTCCGTCAGTTTTTGCCAGACTACACAACCCAGAATCCGAGAAAACAGCCATCTTCATACTCGTCGCTGTGATAACCTCAGATCTCACCAGCGATAGACTTGTACTTCAAAAAATCCTACAATGGCTCCTTACGCCCAGTCCTACAAACTCACCATTCATGTATTTACCTCACATCTGATTCGATGTTACATACTCTTTAAAGTCGAATCGATGTATGTAAATAGTGAATAATTCAGCCGACGTGTTACACAATGTTCTTATCTTCTGAGCTAGGTTCCAGCCAGGTTAGCAGAACACAGGTTTCAAATAATCGTGGTAAACTCTATGTGACCAATAATATAAATAACAGTGTAATTAATTTATTGGTATGCTTTGCAACAGCACACACAACAAATAACAGGTAAGCAGCAAAGAACAAGGCAACAACAACAGCAACAATAGTGTGTTCCTTTAGTGGCTAACGTCTTTGTTTTTCGTCCTCTGTATTCGTCGCTTCTGCGTTAATGTCAGTCTATTCGCCTTGCTCTCGGCCGGACAGCGCCGTTTCGGAGTTACGACGCCCCTGCTGCAGGCAGTCGTGACATTTGTGTCCACCCGTAGAACGAGAACCCAAGTGTCTGTGTCCTTTTGAAGGAACTCGCCGACGACTGTCGTAATGGACGGACTACTTTTATGTTACTTTTCTCTTGTTTCTTTAGTCTCGATTGTTGCGCTGCCTTGAAGGTCGCACCAAGTCCAGCCAGACAGGTTCCTTTCGCCTCTTGAAATCTCCTACTCTCCACCCCAGTTTCATATAGAACAGCAGGCTAACCCCGGTCCGAAGCACACAGAATACTAATTTAGTTGCTTTGTATGTACCTGTCCATCTCAAACATCGATGAGAGTAAAAAATTTTCATTACTCGTTGCCAGTTCTCATATAGTAACTACGTTCATCGTTATTAACCAGTTATCATTGAACGAACTTTGCGCTGGATTGGTCAGAATTTCTGATCTCGAGGTCCCTTCTTCAAATCTCGGCACGGAGACAGACTATAACCGCTGAGGTTTTACGTCGGGTTTTTTTGTTTCATCCAGGAAAATGCCGAGATTGTACCTTAAATTAATCCATAACACATCGCTTTGTTGATCGAGGCAATAAACACCTCTAAAACGTCAGTAAACTCCTACTAGACTACATCATCGTCCCAGAAAACAGCCATCTTCATGGCATATTTTAATTAACAGCCTTAGAATTTGCTAGAGGGACTGAGAAAAACACGAAGAGCTTAAATCAAGATGGTCGCTCTCCGTTGGACTTCAGTATAATCATCCTATTAAAATTTCGTGAAGATTATAAATTATAATTCTGTTTATTATGTAGACTGTCCATTCTCCCTTAACTTCCTGTTCCTTGGATCTATGTATTCTTAGCAATTCGTTCTCCTCTCTTGCAATGAGAGACCAAGAGTTGAAGCTGCGTGTTTGTATATTTCATTGTTTATTGCGGATAGGAGACGTGAAGCGAAACGATTGTGCTAAATAGTAGCGACAATTACCCTAAATTGATCTGCTCTTGATTTCATCATGTTTGCGATTTATGTGTATTACTGTCGTTCGTACTTTAAAAGACTTTATTAGCGATACTTATATCACGGCACGTATCAAGCACCAATTGAAAATTACGCTTCAGTTGTTCTGATCAGGAATTCGTAATCTCCTGCTGCATGTCGAAGCAAACTAGAAAGGTACGGGAACAGGTCATGACCAAGATATCAAGGACTCTAGAGAACACGCCCTACTCACACTGACAGAAATGAAAAGGGACGTGATCTGGCGAAGTGCTGTCGTCCATCGGCTTTAGACTTTGTTGGAATTATTCTTACGCAAGAATTCAACTGCAGCGTCGGAATACACGTTGCACAATAATAATAATAATACCTCTGCGTTATGCTGAATGTTGGCCAAGTTGGAATATTAAGCGGTTCCCAATTTTACCTTTTTCTGCTTAATTAATGCTGAGGATATTTTGCGTGAGGAGTTTCTGGGTGACACTCGTCTCAGATCTTGAGATGGCCGTTTTCTGGGATGTTTTGCAGTGTAGAAAACTGACCGACATTTTAGAGGTGCTTACATGCTCCATCGTTCTACCGGATCCAACAGTGTACTTTTACCTGAATACGAAATTATATCCTTCCTTCGAAACATTGTAATTTTTTAAGGTTTAAGTATAATAATGTCATTATCGAAGACAATCAGAGATGAAGTATTGGTAGTATTTGTTTGGCAACACTATCTTTAAAATACGTGCAATGTCGGAGCGCCTTCAGTAAAGAAAGTTGCCTAAGCGCAACCCTGGGCCACTCTTAACTACGGCCCTGTGTATAGTAACTAATAGCATCCAGTGAAAATAGCAAGAGAGCAGTTAGTTGACTTTCGAATTTTGCTGGCCGAGCCCTAGTGCGCTGAATTTGATTACGTATGTCCAGGTAGCTAGACCGAACAGTATAGCCTGAATACTAATGTATTTTTATTTATTATTTTTGAGAGTGTGGAGGGTCTGCTACATATCGGACCGGTCCTAACACGATAACCACTTGGTCAACATTTCCTGCGGCGGTGGAAGGCGTGGTCACCGACAAAACCATAAGCCATAACAGCGTTCGACCGATAAACATACCACTTCTTATTCAGATACACGCGCTCAAAACTTGACGGTACGTCTTATATTTATGTGTAGGTGCATTATGAATTTCCATGTACTTGTGACAGGTGTTTAAATATTATGCATACTCATTGCGACAGTTTCGAATCAGTCACTTGAAACATTCCTTCGAAGCAAGTATCGATGCATACTTGGTTTCGAGACTGTACAAAAACACATTAAGCCGAGTTTTAACAGTAGCCGAAAGTATAAAGCACGTATTCGATAATAAATTGTTTATAAAGAGAATTGGGTAGTGAGTAATAAGGTCTCCGCCTATATCATTTAATTAATAACATTCACATAAATTCCATCAGATACAACCATAGGCTGTATTTATTATCGTATAATAGAAACATTTGAAATGTGGTGCTGTAGAAGAATGAAGGAAAATTAAGTGGACTGGTAAAGTACGAAATGAGCTGGTCTTAGACAGGATAGGCGAAAGAAGAAGTCTATGGAAAAATCTTACCAGAAGAAGATATAGGATGGTGGGGCACATTCTGAGGCACCCAGGATTGGTTAATTTGGTAATGGAAGGAACAGATGAAGGGAGGAATTGTAGGGGGAGACAAAGATTGGAATATGTGACGCAGATATGTGAGGATGTGGGCTTCAAAAAATATGTGGAAATGAAGAGATTGGCGCAAGATAGACGAAAATGGAGGACCACATCAAACCAGTCGAAAGACTGATGAAAAAAAAACCATATTCTTAGTTCTTTGAAGCCGAAATTTACCTAAATGCCAATTAAAAATCGTCCGTACCACAACGAAAACACAGCGCATTTACATACAAAGATTAATTGATTACGCTACGCTGTTTACTCTGATAACGAAACCCATAAATAAATTCCGAGGGCAAAATGCAAAGTTGTCCATTATTAAGTGGGTGGTAAATATACGTATCACTGGGCGTTTAAGGGTTAAAAGCCCGACATATGTCGGCTTGGTTCCTGTTCCAGAAACTATGAGCAGTCGTGAATTCCTGCATTAAGTCCATCACATGCATTTATGTGCAAATGTTTTCGTAACATAGGCCGACGTAAAATTATAATAATTAACCCGTAAATTGCCGTAAGGAAATATTTAGGCCTATTGATTATTACGAGATACCAGCCAGACCTATATCTGTTTAGTCGTTAATTCGCCAGAGTGTAAAGCCTGTAAGCAATAGCAAACAGAAACTCACCCAGTCAAATTCAATCAGCTCATGTATCGCTTTTCAGAACGCCGAAGTGATCCGTATACTTCGTACTGCCACTCGATCATACAAGTAAATGTCAAATCAGACTGTACATTTCTTATTGCTTACTGTGCAAATAGCAAAGTGCTACAGGTGTTCAATTTTTCTTAGCAGAGAAATCTGATTCAGTGTTATTGTAATAACAGGGCAGTTGTGCATTCCATATTATATTTCTAAACATTCCGAAAATCAAATGCTTGACCTTACTTTCACTGAAGTTCTTGTCAAATGATCCTTGTTATAAGCCTTTCACCCTTTAAATAGTGGTATATATTTCTCCCACCTTGACAATCTGCAAGTTTCTCAGGGTAAAGAACGATTATAGGCGTTGGTACGCTTAGCGTCTGTTTTCCAAAGTCGTGTTAATGCCATCCCGGGGTTCATGTGTTACATATTGAGTTTTGTGGTGATGATGTCTATTGAAATCCACAAGCTCGCGTGCAATAAAAGTGGCGTCTTTGGGAAGCGTCGCTTCGCGCGTCTCCTCAGCATTTGTCTTGTGGCGGCGTCGCGGCTTTAAGCGTGGCGACTTCTGTGGAAAACATTTCGTCTTTTGTAGATGTCCGTACGCCTCGCGTAGGTTTATCAGCGTCCTGCCCACTTTCATCTCGAGGCTCGTCCATTTAATTTTATTTTTCAATCTTGTTATGGTGCTGGTGTCGCTACTATAGAAAATTAGTGTGTCGACTTGCAAACTTCCTAGAATTCGATGTAGTAAAGACCGCCCGTATATCTCGACAGCGTGAAATATAGTACGTTATGTCCTTTGACCTGGACACTGTTACATCACAATAACGCAAAGACTGTACTAACGAAACCTCCACAGCCAGATTGTACTCAATAAGTGTGTGAGTGACATTTAATGTTTAATACAAGTGTTTGACTTTCACCTCAGTTTGATATGGGCTCAAGATTTAAAGATATTTTTTCTTCTGGAAATGATGAAGTGGGTCTTTCTCAGTTGCAACACGTGGCTGGTGTTTGAAACAGACATGAACGGTTTGTCTGGTGACTTTGCGAGGATCGTTTGGATGTACACTTTTCACTGTCCACTAAACAAACAACGCCTGCTAATTGATAACCAAAGAAATCACAGCTGCATGACCCTGTAGTAGCTTTCAAAGTAGCCTGTATGTGAGAGAAAATTTTATATTTTGAGACTAAAAGGCGAAGAATCTAAAAAGTATAAAAGAAGTACCTCTGAAACGTCGCCCATCATCTACCAGAGTACACGGCACATCTCAGACGACAGCCATAATTGTTTAATTTTGTTTAATGTGTTGAAAGTCGTAAAAATACAATGCATTTATTTATTCATCATTTACTTAAAGATGTCAGTAGCTCAAACAATATGCCGTCGCGTGATACGATGATTAATTAATAATGAATTATAAAGGATATATAGGAAGCCGTACTGTCATAATTGAAGGTATTTTCTTGGAATTTGCTTAGAGCGACCATATACGTAAAACCATGAAAAATCTCATTCAGGATAGTCGAAACCCGAGCTATGATTTGAAGCCGGGACCTCCCAAATACGAAACAGGAGTGCCAGCCACTCGGTCGTGATAACCAGTGCATTTAAGTAAACTTTTGGCCAGTCAGCCAGTCAAAAGGCGTTGCAGTGAATTTTAAGAAAGTGTGTTAGTAGTACTTGAATATTCATACTCACCTCCATGAGAACCTGAAATCTCACTTAAATGCATTACGTTTATCCAAACTCCTAGTTGTTCTATTGATTTTATTTTTGAAGGTTCAACTGCTGAGGTTCTGCCTTCACATAATAAGACTCCAGAGTGTACGAATGGGTTCTAAAAGTTGCCTCATAAAGCTTTATCCATATTCCTTGTTTCCTAATTTTGATCCTGCCTCTGAATTACGCATATGTTTTCAGCTCGTCGGTTCTAAAACAATATAAAATATCCTAGCCACATTTACATTCGTAGTTATAATAATAGCCGTGTATGTGCTCCAGAAAACGTATAGGTACCAAGTTTATTCAGGCTATTCGAAATATGTATTGTTTCTTCTGCTTCGTTTTATTTTTCATGAAAATAGCCGGTGGCCGTACTTATGAATCGGTCTGTAGTTACTCACGAAGATACCCTCTTATTCGCCTTTGGAGTAAAGGGTTATCTTTTAGAAAGGTTTGTTTCTCTTGGTAATTTTGCTTTCATTCAGCCGTCCTTTGATATAGGCCCGTCTCACGTTTACGTGAACGTTATTACCATTAGAACTCCAAAGAGTACACCTTTCTAATCTTTACTTTCCGTTGGTACAAGTCCTTCAGGCCAGTGATGGATCCAGTGAAATTTATGTGCACTTGTAGGTGTCTGCTCTTAGGTGGGTGATTAGTATTCCGCTTCGGAGTGCAATACGGATCTGCTCTGCACGTGGTCCTTAGCAAGTCGGCACATCTGTTGGAGGTATTGCTCTCATGGAGGGGCGGTAACCTTGGAAACCGTACAGGAATTCATTTTAATATAGTCGTCATTTTATCTTCATCACTTTCGCTTCTGCATAACTCAGCAATTTTACCCATATCTCAGTAACTTATCTCTGTAGTAAAATATCCAAATCATGTTCAGAAGAACGGACACCATTGAGCACAGTCCTTCTTGAGAAGCTGATAGTCGCTCTGATGGACAGAAAATTCCCCGCCTATTATAGTTTATTACTGTGTTCAAGACATTGGACCAAACTTAGAGTCATTTGAATCCAATCCACAAGCTCGCAGCCTCCTACATTAGCCTACGTCTCCCCAAGTGGTGGTATTATTATTAAAATTCCGTGTGCATTTCTTATCCCTCTCATGTGTGCTACATGTCCTGCATATTTCATCCTCTTAGTTCATAAGCCTAATAATATTCGGTGAAGAGCGAAAATTTCGAAGCTGCCCTTTATGCACGTTTTTCTTTCTTTTGACTTCTACTGCCTCCTGCCTCTGAGGTTCATATCTTCTTAAAACTGAATAACGACAACAGCCAGGAAAGAAATGTATCAAAGAGCTGTTTTTTAGTCAGTTATTATATTTTTTGACGTAAATACGTCTATATTTTAGGGTCAGTGTCATTCGGCAAAAAGTGTAACTGCATTGTTATGTTACCTTGGAAACGTCAATTGTTTACTCGGCATTGTTGTTACCTATAAAACATTTCATTACATTACTTTACATTACATTCAGCTACCACAGACCCATCTTAAGCGTAACTAATTCAAGTTAAATAAGCAATGTCTTAATCAAACTTATCTCAGTTGTAAAGCATGTATAAAGGAAATATTTAGAATAAAGCCAATATATAAACTTCCTTTCCGTATAGACGTATTTACGTCAAATTCTCCGGAACCGTGGTTCCACTGACAACTTTTTAAACTGCTGTTTCGTACGGGGACTAGCGAATATCCAGTGCAGTGTAGTCTGCTGTAGTCCGTCCAGTCTGTCGTGGCCCACAATTCATGTGTTTCTTCTCATTCCAAAGATCTCTTGCATCAGAATTGCGAACTGCCAAAGCCTTTGCCCATTCTTCAGGATTCTTTACTTTTCATAATCACGCTGCCATTATTTGACACCACCTAACTTGCAAGTTTATTCCAGTATTGATGCTTAGAATCTGACAGAAAAACATTTTCGGCATTTCAAACGCCCAAAGGTTTTGGTGTGCGGACGGGTCATTAAGGTCTAATATTCCTTTGTAGTAGTTGACGAGAAGAGTAATTTTTTTGTATAACAGAGTGAATATGATGGGGAAAGGAAAGATTAGAAAGCGGGTGTAGGCAATGTGACTGTTTCAGTGCTACCTTTGTAATCTTCTTGCACGACTTTTCACACAGGTGAACATTTACAACACCGTTCACATATTTGTCATCTTATCTTTGACTGACACGTGAAATCGAATCCCGGGTCAGAGGGACGTGCTGTGAGTTTAATTTTTGAGGGGATTCCAGGCAATAAAAGTGTCATCGTAAATTTAAGGTATGTGGGTAAGATATGTAATACTTCATACAGAGAAACTCTCGAGAGTGCTATGTGGGTTTCTAGTGTACAAACAGAAAGTTTGATGTACCAGTGCTAAGTAATCATGAAGGTATACGATTAGGACTGTCAGGATATGAGCAACTTGTCCAACCTCCAGACAAAACACAGACGGACGGAACTATATGAATTTACCTACTCATTCTTTGTACAAAATGTAAAAAGTAGACGTATAATGGAAAAGATCGTTTCCGTCTGTCCGATCTCATATTTCTTCTCTGAAACCACATGTTAGATCGTGATTAAATGTGGTATCGGAAGTCTGCTTCACTGGAATTTGTTATACTGATTTTATTTTGGTTTTGAAACATTTTTCAGTAAGGCATGGAAAAGAATATAACGAATAAATAATTTGGCTTTTTGTAGTGTTGTGTCTCTACTGTTTTATTTCTTTGTACATGTCGCAGACGAGTGAAACAGAACCCCGCGTGGAAATTCTGAGCATTTAGACGCGTATCATTTTGTCAGTATTAAGTACGAGGTGCGATCGGAAAGTTTCAAGACTGTGTCAATAGAGGGCGAACCGGATGTAGTACGAGCTTCTGCCGCTATGGGGTACGGCCTACATTCATAGTGAATCAGTGTGCCAGCCGGCATCATCGAATTAGCATTTGTTTCTTAGTTACGGGCGTTTTGGTAGTGCATTACACCGACCCTCCTGCGATTTCGGAATGGCGTGTGCATCAAATTTTGCCAAAGACTCGCCAAAACGGCTACGGAAACCTATGAAATGCTAAAGCAAGCATTTGGGGAGTCCGCAATGGGTCGTGCACAAACTTTTGTGTGGCATTCACGTTTTAAAAATGGCCGAACCTCTGTCGATGATGACGAGCGTTCTGGACGACCATCTTCGAGCACAACGCCCGAAAATGTTACGAAGATTCGGCAGGCCATTCACGAAGATCGACGTCGTACCATCAACGACTTGTGCGACATTGTTGGGATAGGCTGTGGGACCTGTCAGCTGATTCTAAAGGAAGAACTCCACATGCGACGCATCCTGTCTGAGGACCAGAAGCAGAATCGACTTCTCGTTTGTCAGGAGCTCAAAGATCTTGCAAGAACCGACCCCAACTTCCTTTCTAAGCTCCGTGTGACTTCTTCCTCTTCCCAAAGATGAAAATTCAGCTAAAGGGAAGGAGATTTGAGACGATAGAAGAGATTCAGGCAGAATCGCAGATGGTGCTTGACAGGCTGACAAAGAAAGATTTCCAGGCATGCTTGCAGGCTTGGCAGCGGCGCTGGGATCGTTATGTTCACTCCCAGGGGAACTACTTCGAGGGTGATGGATGAATTTAATACCTGAGATAAGTGTACGGGTAGGCGCAGTATTGAAACTTTCCGATCGCACCTCGTAAGTTCTCTTGAACAGAGGAGGCCAAGTCTGAATCGGGCTGATTGCATGGTGAACGAGCCGCCACTGATTGTTGGTTTCGCGTGGATTGTTGCATGTTGATAGCGTATCTGGTTTCTTTTTCACTCTCGTTTCTTTCCACAACGACCGGAACTTTTACTTTCACAGCCAGTCGGCCGGCTGTTCGCATTGGATCCTCTTTGCAGATCTTAAAAGTCTAGGCATACTTATTTAGAATAGAGATTTCAATGCATGGGTCGCGATCTGTTATATTCATAGAAGTGCAAGTGTGAAGTGGATATCATAAGAAACGAACTATGGAAAGTGCTAGAGGCAACGATCCACATCGCAGCACTGTACAGGAAGTCGTGACTTTATAAAAAGTGCACTGGGAGGAAATAGCCAAATTTGGAGAGATTTTTAATCAAGATCTGGATAAAAATGTTGTGTTGTCAAGTACCCCTTTGTGGACAGTACGGAGTTATGGGTGTTCGAAATTAAACAGAAATTTTTAATATAATGGAGCGTCAATTATGGCATTATTGTTATTTCTGCAATGAACTTTAAAAGTCATAATTTATTGAATTATAAATACACTAGATTTTTATAGTACCTAGTGTACTATCTGCATATATTTAACAATTTAAAGCACCAAGATTATATAAATATTCAGTTCCAACCTCAGAATAAACTCAGCGCGTCCCCGTTTCAAAGATCAACTAGTTAATGCTGTTTCAGGAAATAATTACTGACTATTCCAAGAATACGCTACGGCATTCTGTTTTATCCGACGTGACGTCATTTGATGAAGTATTTTCTTTGTAATTAATTGTCAATATTTCCTCTTATTTTTCATTAGTCCCGGTTTATCTGATATTTTCGATTATCCGACCGTCCTTCGGTCCCGTTTGGGTCGGATAATCTGGACTACTGTAAATGCATAGTAATACCTTTCAAATAGAGTAAAACTATTATACAGTGTTTTAACACACTGTGTAGCAGCACAATTCATTTTACAGAATCATGTTTAATCAGTATTTCACTTCTCTTTTTTTCAGTCTTGAACAGGATACAATCAGTTTGAATCATTGCGCTAGTTGGTCGTGCAAATAAAAGGAACTTCATGATATATTCGTAAAGAGTTGGCAGGTTTGTCGTGATCAAGGCAAGTGTCAGTAATGATTAGACGCTTAACAGATAAAAAGGCTCTCCATTGTGTGTTCTTGCATGTAGTGACAACATAAATATTTCTTTGGTTCAAAAACTGCCAGTGTATTAAAACGTATTCAAAAAGTCAGTAGTAATTACTTCCAAGGACCTTTTGCCAGATATGAATTGATAAGTCTTCGGAAAACTAAAGGACTGAAAACCAAAGCTTTTGTGATCAGTATTTACCAATTTGTAAATGAAATTAACATAAATCCAGGTCTCTAAACAGCATAAGGCTTATACGGATTTCAAGCCTCATAGACTTTGCACTAGATGGGGATGTTTAATTGATTAGACTAGTAAGAACCCTGGTTCCCGTTGTATGTGAGCCTGGATACACACCAGAGGACGAGACGGTGGAAAATTCGTGCTTCTGATGTACTTTTATCACGGAAACCGAACTAAAGACTGTAAGACAACAGACCTAACAACTCGAACAAAGAGATTATTACTCGTTCGTATTCGATAGATGTTGGGTTCTAATCTAGGCCCAGAGACCAGCTATCTCGACTTAACTTTTCGTAGTTTTACTCAGCCAATGCAGAATTCTTTTGGGTGAGTGCTTTGAAATAGGTGACGTTTATTAATACGCTACTATTCGATGGCACATGATCTAAGCGATTGAAAAAACGTCGTCAAATAAGTCTAAAGCCAGCCAACTGCCAGGGCTAAAGCTAGTGGGCGTCTTGAAAGATCCCCTAGAAATTAATATCTGTATTCACAACCTTTGGACCAAGTTGATTTCGTCTGCCACTGACCGTGCTAGAAGAGCTGAGAATCGTCCCCAGGTGTAGGAGCAGCAGAAAGACTTGTATCATCATTCCGCACACTGTTGCAGCCGCCATGTCTGCTTCGGTGACACAGGTGTGGTGTGGTGGCGAGATGTTGGCCGTGGTACTGCTTGCTGGTGGGGAGATGTGCTGACGATGGCGGCACAAGATGTCTCTGCAAGCAAAACACAAAATGTGCATTGTAAGAAGTTCAGTACCAACATCCTCGTTGACTTCAGGTGGTTTAGCGTCCACTGTCATGTCAGAGAACTTTCGTCAAGTATGCGTTGTTTAAAGCGTATATACACAAATACATTTATTAATATAATAATTCGTACGCAGTCTCTGTTTGTTTGCGAAGAGATATAAGCAGAATACAGAAATCTTCAGACTCACTGCTGTGAAAACCTCACGTCTTACAGATGCAAGCAGTTATACCAAATACGCGAAATAAGTTATTCAATGGACGTCTTTTTAGTGTCATACAATATTTTCTGTTCCTTTAAGGGTGTTTGTTATATGTATCCTCCAATTCGTACTCGTATAGCAAAATTACAGCAAACGAGAATGTATGAGACAACTGATGACTGGCCACGCCTTATGCTGCCCGTTTGTGTAGGTTAAGCTAACTTTGTAAGCTGATGCTGAATACATTTCGTTGCTTATAACTTAATTACGCTACCATCGTCCTTCTGTTACGTAAACCGCCATATCTCTACTGACTTGAGACATCACCACCATCAAAGATAAAATTGAAAAATAACATTTATACAAAATATGTCCTTTATTACGTATTACGACTGTATAAATTTGAACTTTTTAAACAGGTATGTAATTGCGTCATTTCAATCTATTCACACTACTAACGGAGGGATTTCCCCGGTTTACCACCTGGAAGAGAATTACGGAACCGTTAAGTCCGTTAGCTTACGCAGAATTAGCATACAGGAACAGATTCAAATTGGCAGTTTATCCCACGAATTACGTATCAAGGTTGTCTATTGTAATATCTGTCATGCTGGCCAATCATATTTGTCTATCAAGCAGGCGGACAGGGTACAAGAAACAGGTTCCGTGCGTAGCCGTGTCCTGGACCGCATTGCTCAGCCTCTGTTTTGACCAATCTCCTTCCGCAAAAGTCGGAAATTAGATACGAAGTTTATGAAGAGTGTGTTTAATATTTCAGGCATTAATTAAGTATGCTAATTATATATCTGCTTATTTTGTTCCTTGTATTAGGGCCAGTTTATTTCTTTTTCAAGAGATAAGTGTCTAGACTGTACTGAAACGAGGCCCAGAGCTGTTACTTCTCTTACTGCATCGTCTATCTTTCGAGTTGGAAGGCGGAGGATCTATTCTAGATCAAGTAGTTTATTTAATCACGTTTCTTGAAATGCAGTCCTTAAACAGAGTTGAAATGTAGAATGATTCTGAATGATAAGTTGTAAATTATGCTGAAATAAACCTGTTTTGAAATTCTGTCTCAGTATTTAACTTGGAAAAATTAAAGAAGCCCACATAAGACCTCGATTTGAATAGTCTGTCTCCAAATTGATGTCGAGTCTGGGACTTCTTGAATACGAAGCTATAATACTATCCTCGATAATAGGAATCGATTTAAGGTTTCTGTTCGAGAATATACAGCCCACGAACTAATTCCTTATCCACAGTTCGACATTATATAACTTATCTCGTTGAAAAATCGTTGTTAAATAAACCAGTATCTGATTATCATACCATGTATTTCCAAGTTTTATTGAAAAATGGAAAGTTTTGTATGATTAAATTATTGGTAATTTATAGATTCGTTTCGATTAATTGTTTAGTTTTCAACTCGGCGTGGAAATAATGTGGTTATTTATTTACTTGCGTACTTCCCTGTAAGGAACAATTTATTCTGCATTTTTATTCATTCTCGTTGCATCAAACTGAAGCCCTTACCTTAAAAGGTACCCCGCGCCAGGTGGTACTGTGCTAGGACTCATAATATTTATATGCTTTCTGTATTTTCGAAATAAAATGGCATTTAGCCTTTAGTGCCATGTAACACCATTGGTATTCAGTCTGCCTTGCCGCTGTCTTTATAAATCTGTGGTAGGAGGCTATTAGGAATTTTTTTATGTTTTCCTATACCCTTCTGTAATGTTCGTGATAATTTTGCACTAAATCACTTTTCGCGGGTTCCAAAGTTGATGGTTGACTGGACGTAATTTATTATGCTTCATGTCCCGAAGATTAACCTTGAGATACAAAACGACATGACCTCTACGGGGCGTGGCGAAACAAAAGAAAGATACAGTCACGGGCCCCATTATGATGAAGTTACTCTACAATTTGATTAGTATTTTCTCTTTAGAATTTAATTATAAGGAGATCTTTGAAGGTCGCAAGTAGCAGAACGTGGCTGAAGGACACAAGGTTCATTACCTAGCAGCACTGGCCTCGAGTGTACGGAATATTCACACTTCGGACATCCTTTTTAAGGCGTGATTTCTTTTTACCTGGAGAAGGATATTTATCGGTATCGTATTTCACGTCATTCTATAGATGTAACACGTCATTTTAGTGTTTGTATGAATAAATGTGCAACTATACATATGTATGAAGAAGTGTCCTGTTGGTTTTCTGGGATTCTTGTCAGAAGACCGTGTCCTTTGATACAGGTTCAACAAATGTTGCGTCCTTGAGCCGGTGAGCAAAGGCTCAAATTATGTTGTGCGCAATTTATTACAGAAATAAATCACGGTTCCTTCGACCACAGAGGCACACTGGAAGCTAGTAGCTTCCCCATAGTGGCATACCAAAATCATCGTTGTTACAGCCACTCATCATCGACTTGGTGTTGAGGAATGGTCGATTAGAGAGAGGTCGATTTGTTGCCTTATTCCATTTTTGCTTAACATTTATTTATTCTCGTGAGATTTTAAATTCTCACACCGAAGTGGGGAATCCTACCATCCCCCAACGTACAGGATAAATAATTGTGTATGAAACCAATTTTTGTTGTTTTTATGTGGTATTAATGTCGAACAGACGCCACGTCGATGTTGTTCTGGGTTGTGACGCCGTGTTAGAACCCAGAAGACCGTCATCGACATTTCCATCGCCGTGAGAAACTCAAATCTCAGCACATTCCATTACTGTTTCGTTACTCTTTTTATCCTATCAGTATGACTGATATTTTCTGACAATGTGGAAGTTTTATATATTTCTTTCTTTCTTATCTGTTCTTAATTTACTATTCTTTGTTTCTTTCTGCCTCTTCGTTCTTTTCTTGTTTCCTTCTGTAACTTATTGTTGATTTCTCTCCATAACACACACACTTTCTTGTCGGATTGATTAACAGAGAATTTAAAGGCTACTCAACTACGTTGATTGTTCTAGATTATAACGAACTTTTGAACTTCCTACCCGGTCCTCTACGGCGAAGTTAGATCTTAGTAAAGTAGTTGTCCGGCATGTTTATTCTAATTGTTCAATAATAAAGTGCCTCTTTATAACGAAATACTGGACCAACAACGTCAACACCTGGTGTGACAAAACATTATACGTCCAACAGGAAGACCAGAGTCTTGCATTATATCTTCCACTACATTAATCTTTTATCCAAATGGTAATGGAGGCCTGTGTCAGTTGACAGTAATGAATTGTTTCTTTATGACATGCACTCGAAGTTTCATACGATATATCGAACAGTAAATAGGACGAAAACCTTAAATTAATTATGTTGTCTTCTCTAAGCGTAGGGTAAAGTGCTTGCTGCCTCCATCATCAGGGCGATGAGGTAGCAAGTACCTCTGAAACGTCGGTAACCTTCTGCCAGATTACACGGCGCTACAACCCAGAAGGCAGCCATTTTCAACTCTCTCCTTATCTTGTGAAGGCCTCATCCCCTATCCAAATCCCTTACTGCTTGTTCTATAACAGAAGAGGCCGCGGTTTTAATTATCCTGAAGAGCTGGATCAGTATTGCTTCTCCGTTACATAGCTGTTTGCCTGAAGAAACTACTAACATAATTATACATATTTTGTTTTAATAATCCATCATTTGCAGAAAGATAAGTGTTTGAATGTGAACTTTGGTACTGAGTGATTATCACTCTTGATTCTTATTCAGGAGATTCTGAGTTAAAATCCCGGCTTGGAAACTGAGGAGCGTAGCATCATGTTTATTGTTTTCTTCAGTCCCCCCCAGGCAAAACGTGATGATGTATTTTTGGTCTGTTAAGTTAGTAACTGAAACAATGGATAGCCAAGTAATACCCTGAAAGGCGAACTGTGTATTGCACATGTGACCTTCCGGTTGAGTAATTGAAGGTGATGATAATTAATTCTTGTTTTCCCTTTCCTGATACGTTGGTTAGTACGCAGCAAGCAATCTTATGCTCTCTCAACTTCTTTTATATTTAAGTTACGTGTGATTGGAATGTTTCTGTGTGCAATTGCCTTTAGAACTCGATTCTTCGTTATCTGACATACTCGTACATGACGTTCTGGTGACGAATTTATTAATGGAGAACTATTTGTCAATTTTTCTATGACGAAGTGCGATATTTAGTGTTTAAAAAGTACAAATAAACGTAAGCACCTTTTGCGTAACACTTTAAAGTATATATCATTTCAGTGACACACACAACAAACGTCAATTTTTATTGTAAGATGACGATAACTGCTGTTATTCCATTAAAATTTATAATAGTGAAGATATTAAAACTCCTCAGTGTGGATGAGAAATATTCTGCCTACTATTCTTTAAATTGATTTCATAAAATAATTTTATTGTGTTGGTAACATTATATATCCTTCTGCGCGGACATCAAATATCTGCTATCACTTCGTTTAATCGTCGAACCTTTTCAAAGTTTTGGTTTCCTGACCTTTTACATCTTCCTTATATCAGTCTTCGGTCATTTTTTTATCGTTCTAACAATTTATTTTGATATCCTTCCCTTTATCTAATTATAGGGCCTGCCTCCCAGCTTATCACTAATATATTTGATGCGTTTAATATGGTCATTCTGTATTTTCCGCTGGCTCTGATGAAACTCATGTTTATTACGTAGTTTTGTAGAAATGTTATTTTCATTCTTTGTATGTCCTTGTACTTGTGGTCCCAGTGGTGTGAATTTGCTTTCATTTCTATATGTTGCTTGGAATTGTCGTATTCCCTTATAATTGATCGTATCTGTAATGTTTACTTAAGTTTAAGACCATAAATATTTTCCTTCATCAGATTCAAGTCGGCTTTCAATGTCATACTTGTTTATTTAGCGCATTTAAATCACTGAAAAGACATAAGGTACAAATCATTTATCTTCTTCTGTCTTCACTAGCCCAGCAGTAAACAAATAAATATCTGCCTATTTGTTACTCTTAGCACGAGAAGAAATGTTGTTTAGCCTCAGGTTAGCCGAGCCTTTGACTTCACTTTCAGTCAGAAGATCACCTGTAATTACATATCCTTAGTTCTTCCTGTTTGAAAGATGCGTGTTGGACTGAACTTACAGGTCGAAAATGTCGTGTCCGAATTGAATGTTCTTGTATCTCGAAATAAGACGAGGCAGACGTCTGATCCCGATAGTATCGTCCCTCAACTACGAGTGAAAGTTACAGTGAGTGGAAACTTCTTTTTAGCACGTGCGAGTTTCAATAATGCGAATAATTGCGAATATTACTCAGTCATTTTAAATTAAAAACATAGTAATAACATAAAATAAACGAAGATTAGATGGACGTGGCTTGTATTACGCATGGGAGAGATGATAAATGCGTACACAATTTTGTATTGAAAGCCCAAAAGGACGCCCTGGATGTAGATGGAATGATAACATTAAAATGGTTCTTAAATGTGATTTAAGTGAATTAAGACCAAACTTCGTCCAGAGTACACGGTACAACAACCCAGAAAACAGTCTTTATCATACTCGCTGCCGTGAGAACGTAAAATCTCAACTTATTACAAGTCCTTTGTGACTTCCCACACTCTTTCGGCTGAAGCTGTTAGCAGCGGGCTTGCCTGTTTACATTAATTCTTATTTTGTTCTCTTGTTGTATCAGAGCAGAGTTTGATTGAAACTTTATAATATAAAAACGGTAATATCCATAACAAGACGTACAAAGAACCATAAAAATTAAACCATACACAACCTGATACGTCTTCTGAAGGGAAGGTACCACTTGAGGGACTGAGACTTGGAAAGATAATATTAGTGTGGATATTAAGTAAGTATGTTAGGTTGTGGACTGAATTCAGCTGGCTTAGGATAGAGTTCACGGTAATGAACTTTCGGGTTCCATGATAGGGAATTTCTTGACCATCTAAGCGACTGTCAGCTTCTTAATAAGGACCCAAATTCATGGGGTTTGGTATTTTCATAATTTCCTCGTTCCGGTAATCGCGGGCTCCTGAATTTACGTTATCTAAATATTACGTACGTAGGTTCATATCCCACGATAGGCATGAATGTTTGTACACTTTTTTTAGAAATGGGTTGTAATGCCCAGAAAAATATGTAGCCCTTTCATGATTGAGGGATATAATGAATATTTCATTGTCACAATGACTTGTAAATATCTCGTGTTTTTAACTACGTAAAAAAATTTGGAAAGTGAGGTACTTAGCAAAAAAGTTGTATCATTTATCATGCTGTTAAAAGTCATTTATAATGAGTTAAAGCATATGATTGGTTACTGTAACAGTGTCTATAGGCCATTTGTACCGGTCCAAGGTTAAGGTATGTTCCAAGCAACAAGTATGTATGTTATTGCCAAGTCGCTTGAATCTGTGTCATCTAGTACAAAACAGAGTGCCACCAGCTGCTGTACTACTGCTCACTTTCTTCACTCGAAATTTCTTTCTAGAAAATCATCTTACACTTCATTCGCGTTTCTTCTTCTCAAGCTCCTACTGATTGGGTCTCTGGTCTGTTCCAATTCAGAATTGACTTCTAAAGCTCTTTAGACATGTTTTGGGACTCCTGTGACGGGATCGCCCCATCGCAATGCCTTCACAACACAAAGCGACACAACGCAGCAAAACATGGACCAACATCGTTGCATTGTTCGGGATTCGAACCCAAGACCCTGGTGTTGAGCGGTGCAATTCCGTTTACGTCTCTGAAGTCGTAGTTATATGAATATAAAATCAGTCGTCTATTAGATCGCTTTGAGGACGCATGTGGGGATAGATCAAACTGGCAGATTGTTTGACTGACAGAATAAAATGATTGTATCACGATGACGACATTGTTTTTCTAGGTTGTGACTCCATGTATAATCACCTTAGGATATCCAGTGTCTCGGCTGGTATTTGAACAACGGACCTCAGATACGTTATCGCTTCTGTTTTCTTGGCCAAATCTGCCACCGTAGGTTCGTCACTTCTGAGACTAGTCGATCAGTGGAACGTATATAATTTTGGACCACATCCAACTAGAAATGTCATTGTCCCACATCTTTAAAACAGAAATGTTGATCTTATTATTTGATTTGCGTTACAATGCATTTGGCGAGCGATTGTTTGGCTCAGAATGGCGCGTTTTCCATTTCATTGCACGCAGTCAAATTTGTAGAGATGCTTAAGGCTAAAATGTTTTGATTTATTTAATTAAGGGCTAAGGGGGACATATATATATATATATATATATATATATATATATATATATATATATATTCATTTGGCGAGAACATTGCTCGAGGCTGTAATTTTCTTGCTGATTCACTCACGAAATGACAGTTCTCTGCCTCAAACCGTTTTAAATCCCACAACATGAAAGCCTTGACTCCACGCATTAGACCAGTGAATATTAATGACATTTATTCCGAGAATAACGCCATCTTGCCCCTTTGCAGGTGGGGGTCTTTTGAATATTTTGATCTCACGAACCACGTTCTTCTAGACGTACTTAATAAAAGAAGTTCCGCCTGTACTTTAAGAAACTGTCAATTTTATTTTTTTGAAGTAGGCACGTTATGGTACAAGGGCCATCGGCGTTATGTGAATATTCATACTGGTAACATAAGGAAGAGTCGTATACTGGGAACGACCCGTTCTTCAAGTGCCTGAGCACTGCGGGTCCCAACTTTTCGTTGGCTTGATCTATGGACATTCGGTAGGACTCCTTGGACGAGGGATCGGCCCGTCGCAAGGCCTCTGCCTGTACACAGGACAGCACAACAGAGAAAAACGCGGACAAACATCCATGGCTTGAGTGGGATTCGAACCCACGGTCCCAGTGACCAAGCGGCACAAGGCCCACGCCTCAGACCGCGGCCACTACAGTAGCTGTAAACTTACTTAAAGTTTCAAAAACAGATATTTGTGTATCGTTTACTGAAGCTATTAACACGAAACCTGAGCTAACGTATGACGGAGCGCTGATATACTAATCAAAATCCGTGATTCATTTTACCCTGCAAAATGGATTGGTCGTGGTGACTAGATCCTATGGACGGCAAGGTCACCCGACTTCACTCCGTCGGACTTTTTTATTATTAATCTTTCTTTAAGATGAGAATTAAGGTTCTCACAGTAGCGAACAAGAAGATGATTGTCTTACGGGTTATCGTGTCGTGTAGTCTGGTAGAATAAGACTTCGCTCTGATGATGATGAGGCAGTAAGCAGCTCTGTAACTTCGGTCAGCTTCTACCAGACTCCATAACGCAACATCCCAGAACACAGTCGTCTTCATATTCGTCGCCGTGACAACCGGCAATCTCACAAACTGATTGCCCTGTCATTCAAGTAATTCCCTGGAACCTGATGATTGATTGCCCTGTTCACAAGATCCCACCGCAGGTCACGTTAATCCAGTACACACCCTCACATCATATCTCTTAGACACCGCAGCTAATAAATAAATTACAGAATACAGACAAAAAATCATGTTGTCATATTTTATTTTGGATATATAATAAAACTGCAATTCGTGATCATTTGACAGCACTGTTATTAGTGTTTCAGCCAAATAATATTCTTTCCTTAGCTAATTATCAAGAATATTATGCCCGTGTATATAGAATTAAGAGGTTGGGGCATTATTCAATATAATTTTTTGACACTTTCATGAAGGGACTGAGGAAACCACATAAACATTCGGGATAGCCGGTCTCCGGACCGAGATTTGAAGGCGGAGCTTCCCATATTTGAAGCAGGAGTGCCAACCACTCTGCCGCGATAGACGAAAGACGTTCGATTCCCGGCACGGGAAGAGGTGTCTTCTTTGCGGGCTCTGGGGCCCACCTGACCCCCTATCGAATAAGTACGGGGCGGGGGGGGGGGGGTCTCTCCCTGGCGTAAAGCGAACGTTGAAGCTGTCCATCTATTACCAAGTTTAATGCATAATCATTACGTGTTTTCCCTTGTGTTCATGTCGTCATGCTTAACGGGACGTCTTTGCCATTTGCATGTCGGAATACAGTATTTGTTTATTGGTCTGTACTGAAGGATGTTGTCGGTTTTTGCAATCTGCCGTTAAGTTTATCCTGTAGAGAGTGAAAAGGGCGAAATAATATAAGAGATGACTTCGCTGGAAGAAAGCAAAATCACTCTCATCACCATCGTTGTCGAAATGGCGAATACCGAACTTGGAAATGGGGTCAATGGACCAGCGCAAGAAAACACCCTGAAGCAAACCGGCAGTCGCACAATCTGCGACATCATAGTGTGGTAAGTTACCGTTTTGTGGAGCCTCAAGATTTTCCACTCGAACAGATGTGAAAACGAAGCATTACTTTCGATTATTCTGCTAACCATTTACCGAACATCAACGAGAAATCCTTTAGGTGAAATGCAAAATAATATTTAGTATTTATTTTCCCTTTACGTTGCTTTGCTTATGCAGTTTAGCTTCGTAGCTTAATGATAGTTCGATTCTTATAATAGACTAGTAGTATACTTAATTCAGGCGCCGTAGCCTGTTTTAAGCAAGTGTTCTGTTTATGTATAATTGTGTCCCTTGGAGTTTTATCGCATCATCATTCCAATTTTGAGCCTTATTTTTTGAACGCATATATGAATGAATGAATGTTGAAACCGGTCATGTCTGTCTGTTCGTCTGTCCGCACGATTCAATCCTAGAACTGCTGGTTGGATTTGGATGAAGTTCGGTATGGACATTAAGCTATTGAGATCTACCCTAAAATTTTACTTTTCAGTATCCTACAATTGTTAAAACCAACATGGCGAGCAAAAACACTTATGACGTTAAATCAACACAAGCACCACTTGATCTATACAATGATGGAAGGTCACAGGTCTTAGAAAAATACAAAAGTTTGGTATAGAAATTCTTTGAAGAATGTAAAATAACAATATGGCGTCTGAAGGGAAGAAATGTTCGACTTTACCAAGTTTTGATGCAGCGACCCTATATATACACGAGTTCTTTATTGTGATGCTGTGTCGTATCCTTATTGTTTTGCTGAACGAAATTAAGCCATTAAGCTTACGTTATCTGTATAGTTTTAAATTAAAGCAACTGGCGTAATTTTTTTATTAACAGTTTCAGTGACTTCGTGTCAAAATAGTTTGAAACTAATTGCAATGTAAAATTCACATGTTTATAATTCTAAGTTGGACTACACAATTCCCAGAGAAGTCCTTGGTCTCTTAATTAGTTTTTTTTCGTAAATGTGAGTAAAGAATGGTCAGGAAACGACCAACTTCACTTTGTTTAACCTTTCTTATTTTGATCCTGTTCCACAATTGCCATCGAGTCAATCCATTATGCATGCATTAATATTGGTTTCTCTAAAAGGAACAACCAAAGATACGCGTCGGGCCCAATGCACTGTAACTTGTAGGCCATTTCCGTTGTTATGCCTGTCCTTCGCGTATCTTTGTAAATCTCTCCGTGAAACTGTCTGACCTCATCCGACTTCCGCCCTAACCTTATGAGATCAAACAATGGCCTATAATGTCGCACGAACAATCATTTTATCAGTACTTCCAAACCAGTTCTGATATACCTGGCCAACAGCCTCTTCCCGTTAACTTTCATATCCCAATTCTAAATCACGAGTAGGAAATAAGATGAAAAAGGACCCCTGGAGCTTTTGTAATAAGGTCATTTAGACCAAGAATTTAGCTTGTCACTACCACAGCGTAACACATACATAGACGACCATGATACTGATATCTTAATTGCTCCATATTTGAAAAACCTACAACCCAGACGACAAGCAGTTAACTGCTAAAAACTCAGCGATCAGATTAGATCACGCTGAACCCTTTCCGATGTGCATGGTCGTTTACGTGTTAGATTCCCACACGAAGCGTTCTTCAGTTCTCATCTTATTACATCATCACTTTCTCATCTTAGAGTCTGATTTTTTTTTCTCGGTTGTATGAGTATTTAGGTTACAGAATGGAAAGATGTTTTACTTCGGGGCATAAAACACAATTCGTGTTACTGTTTCTGCGCAATATTTTCGCACTGATGTATGATCCCATCTGTGTCTGTTGTTAAGTATAAGAATTTAAATGGTTCGTTATTTTCTTGCTTGATGGGAATAACTGCCCGTGTTTCGTGGGTCCGTGGTCAGAACGTCTTTAAATTGCGGATAAATGAGGCATCTTCCCGAAATCTGAATGGAGAGGCGGATGAAAGCGAAGAAAACTGTGAGGAAGCTGATATTTACGCCGAGATTCGAACTTAGTAACTTGCAGTTCAGGATTTACAACCACTGCACGGTTTCATGTTTAGGCACTATCCCACGTGTATCCGGAAGAACTGAGGAAAACAAGAAACATCCGATTTATCTTTGAACCTACTCGGTGTAAGAATCACGCAGGAAATGCACTGGGCTGAAGTTAAAACCCAATGACTTGGAAAGGTTGCTTTCATCTGTCGATAATTCAGATTAAGTTTGAGGGACTGTTTTTTATCACCGGAATTGTGAATTTCGAGTCACAGATTACCCTCTGCCCCACACCTTCTGTATAACACATTGGTTTGTCTACACAGTGGGTTCGTATGTCTGTCGCCCACACGAAGTTGCCGCTGCGAAGAACGAATTCGTCCACAGTCCTTCTGTCGTTAACTTTCACTGCATCTTAGTGCACACTTTTTGATAGCTTTCACGCAGTAATCTCCTGTGAGATTTATTTGGCTGCTGCCAGTTTTCTGGCGACGGGAAAAGTAGATGATCTGGAAACACTATAAAAGCTTACTTCACACCTGGCCGGGGTTCAGTCCATCCGTGACTTTGTGCAACTGAAGGACCAAGCACTTGTGAGAACTAGTAATTATATAACAAATCAAATTTGTGTTCATGATGAAATTAAGATCTGGTCACATTCTGGAATTAATAGCTACCATTCAGTTCAAAATCTTTTTTTGTCTTTCTGTATCATATCTGAGTACCTAAATATTAAAATATATAAAATCATAATTTTATTTATTGTTTTAAATGGGTATGAGACTTGTATTCCTACACTGACAAAGAGGAAGAACACAGATTTAGGATGTTTGAGAACAGAGTGCGGAGAAGAATATTTGTATCAGACAGTGAGAGAGATGAAGTAACAGGTGATTATGTAAAACTCATAATGAGACGCTTCATAACTTGTGCTCTTGAACTAATATTATTGTGATAATTAAATCGCTAAGAGAAAGGTGCAGAAGGGTGAGGGGAAGCAAGACGCCTGTGCTCCCCGTTTTTACATCCCTCCCTCCTCTCCGTACCTCGGCTGGCCGGCCATCAACGAAGCTCAGTAATGTCTTAAGATAAGTACACATGCAGTTACTACTGCAAGAACAACACTGAAAACCGCAGAGAATCTTATGTACCCCGATCGGGATTCTAAACCTCCATCCTGCTATTTGCTCGTTCCAAAGTTCTGATCCGAGGGTTAAAGCGCCAATGGAACCCGCATAACAAGGGATCACGTGATGACCACGCACTCTTCTGTGACATTCGGATTCTCCTGTCTCGTCTCGGTGGATAGACTGTAGTTGTTTATCGCAAATTAAAAGTTATAAATCATCGTACCATAATGGTTGCGCTCTGAAGTTGTTACCAGAACGTGTTGTTGTTATTATGAGAACATTGTTACTGTAATAACTGCAGTACTTCCTAATTTATTAGATAGAAATTCTATTCTATATACATTTGTATATATTTTCTCTTTCTCACCTCCTACTCACAACTTTGACTCTTGTCATTGGAACTGCTATTATCATCCAAATTATATAAATGTTCCTGTTTTATGTGCATTTGGTTTGCCTGCTTCTTCTCTTTCTTCTCATTTCTAACTCTTTTATTTCTAATTGGTCTTTGGGCTGCTAAGTCGGCACGTGACGAAATAAAGAACTGAATTTAAAGAGTTGTTGTTGTTGTTGTGACTGTTACCTTCATGGTATAGACAAGATCGCCTATTCGGGCTGAAAGTGTGTCATTTTGGTAGACAAAGCACCAACACGCCGAACAAAACAAACCGAGACCTAAAAACTGAATTTTATTTTAACATGTTTTAAAAGACGAATTTCATCAAAACTGTGTAAGATTTGAGGTTTTCACAGCGGTGAGTATGAAGATTTCTGTCTTCTGGGTTGTTGCGCAGTGTAGTCTAGTCGATGTTAACCAACGTTTCAGAGGTCATACTGCCTCCGTCATCAGGGCGATTCTTAGTATGAAGATTTCTGTCTTCTGGGTTGTTGCGCTGTGTAGTCTGGTAGATGTTTACCAACGTTTCAGAGGTTCTTCAGATAGAACTTTGTGTACACCCTGCTTTGCTTCACTGTGCTGTACGGCGTAAATGCTATTAAAGTGAATGACATTAAAAATTGACTTGTCCAGTATAACATTACAGATGAATGATACTTGATCTGACCTCTGTCCATTAGCATTAATTACATTTGTATCGTTGAAAGTGATAGTAGATCGGAAAGATACCTGGTTTAATTCCAGCATATTTTCGATATCTGACCACACCCAATCGTCTTTTTAATTCTCTTCATCAACGGAAAATATAAGTTTAAGCTACGATGTGTACTTTGAAAGGAAACTGAAAGAAAGGTCAGAGCGTTTCTTGTTATGGTATTTTCTTTAGAATTGATTATTAGTGTGTTCTAGCGCCAAGTTTACCAACGTTTCAGAGATCCTTACTACCTCCATCATCAGGGCGATGAGTGTAGCGCTGTGTAGTTGTTGTATGTAAAGCTCATATACCCGCGTTGAAGTCACCAGTATTCCCTGCTCGCGTATATTCCCCTTCGCTTTACTAGGACGATGCTCTTCCACTCCCACGCATTAGCAGGCACACAGAACACCATCCTTCCCAACTATTAGTCTGTCATTTCCACAGCTAACCTCCACTCATTACGAAAATTAGAAATAGAAATGTTTTTAAAAGAATGAGAAGGGTGTGTAGTAAGTAATGATACGTTGCATGTAAATTTCAACACTTACTTCTGAATAAATATTTATCTTCCTTCATAGACTCTGCCCACATGTTAAAGCAGATAATTGTGAGCATGATTTCCTCTCTCGACTGACGTGTTTTTGATTTTTCCTGTCAACGTTATACGAACAATGCAAAAAGTGGATTTATATGTTGCTGTTTAAGTAGTGGTATAAGATAATTATGAAGCCATTACATATTTATGAATTTGTCGTATCTGAATGTGTTTTATAAGTGACGCATTAATAAACGAGAAATTCGATATCGATAATGGGTCTAATATTGTTTGACACGCCTGTAAATTTACTGCCACTAATGGTAGTACTTGTGTTGTCATGTCTGGGAATCAGTTTCTGGTTGTAGTCTTGAACTCATCCATCAACCCTTTCCTTCTTACATTATCGTAATCGACAGTGATGTTTGCGTAGTTTAATTCACTGTCCAAACTTGTTTTTGGAACGTTTGTACGAAAAGATCGTATCATTCATTAGCTGGATAGGGGATTCTTTTCTCAGGTGTTTTGAATTTGAATCCGATGCTAAACCCGAATTTGTTCCTCAAGAAATGTTCCACTTTAATTATAACAAAAAATCGGAATTAATTATCAAATTAAAATAATGACATAAAACAAAACATTATATGCAATCGATTATTCCGTCAGATAAGACAATATTAATTTAACGTAAATTAAGATTGCAAATATATCAGAATTTATTGAGAAAAATCCGTGATCATTTGCGTATTCGCTAGCAGCGAGGTTCATCTGACAATCCTCATAACGCACCTGTAGTTTACAATTAACTGCTTTATCTGTTAGGTTCATTATAGATTCCAAGGCAATATCAATATTAAATGCATACGATAAACTTGAATGTCACCTAAATTCAACATTACTGTACTTTTAATTTAATTTTTATATGAAGGATGACGAAATCAGTATTTGACGACCAACACCAGTGTCTGCACGTTTACATCACTTACACGAGGTCAAAGGTCATATCATTAATTAATTAATTATAATCGCAAATATGTTTTAAAAAATCGCACCTGCATAAATGCTGGATCGACCGTATTAAATATCAATGTATGATTTCCTCAGAGTCGTAACACATTTTGATTTTATAACCGTTACCACCATCGTAAGGTTAGCTTCTGGACTGTAGATGACAGTAATTCCTTTCTTACCAGTTCGCTTCCTACGGATTTGCGGGTGAAGATATTGAATTTCAAACATATCAACTACACGTGTTCTACTTCTGAAGTCAATGTGTGTTTGAACTGTCTCGTACCTCATTGGTCTTCTGGGTTGTAACTCCTTTTGAACTGGTTGGTAGATACCAACGTTTCGAATCGATATACTGTCCCCATCTTCAGGGTTGAAGTACACACGGCGTTGCAGCCCAGAAGACCAATATTAGCATCTTCGCCGACACGACCGTCTCAAATCTCATACAAAAATGTGTCTTTCCAAGCAACGAAAATGCCCCAAAGGAGATGCAGTGTGTTATGTAAATGGGAAGTTACAAAAGTTGTTTTATTTCGTGCGATAGTAGTAACCAGTTTCACTGATATACAGTCAAGAAAGTTACTGTATAAAGTTTCTGGAGTCTCGCGCGCAATATGTCGCAACGAAGGCAAATCGATTTATGTACGTTGTTCCTGAATCGTGAAACGCAGGTCAATCAACTACGTATTCATGATACTGTGGGTTTCGTAATTCTTTATGTATGTAGTAGGATGATCTGATTCTGCACTTTGAACCTTCGTTTAAATAAACATTACGGATACAATTGGATGCAGTTAAATATTGCTGACAGCCGATAGTATCTATGTTGACATAGTATTTGGTTTAACAGACAGAACTAGGCTGTGATATTTCGTATGGCTCGTATTGTGTAACATGTGATACATGTACTCGTTATAGTATTTTCCCACCCAGTGAACTTATCTTTCACGTATGATTCATAAAATTAATCGCCGCGCATGTTTTTAGTTTTTCTCAATTTGTTTAACAGCGCATTTTTATCTGAATGGTTATTTTCGTGCGAATGGCAAGACGGTTATGAATAGTGATACAGAATGCAATGTTTTTAATTTTATTTTCTGCAGTTTGAAGAGCTTGGATCTTTACCACAAGCAGATTTCTGACTCTTTTTTATTCAATGTGGGACTTTGAATATAGTAAGTTTTATGGATTGGCCGTGTTCTTCGCGTGTATTAGACAAACACGATGCTAATTAATTCCACGGTACCTTGAGAAGTTGATAGTTACTCATGATTAAGTAATTCTTCACTACTTAAAGAAGCGTATGGTGCATTATCATGTTTACAAAAAAGACAGCCATTGTACCCTATACATTGCCAGTAATATCCAATTCAAAACTTCATACCACATTTCTCTGATACTGATTTAAAGCTCCAAGTGATCTTTTTTCTAGAGATTTCTAAATAAAAATTTGTATGTATTTTTAATTCCCAATGAATGATGTAGGCCTATATCCTTTAATCTCACACTGAAAGAATGTGTAGTACTAATTATAAATCTTATTGTTACTTAGTTTTCACCGTCCTAATGTTACTTTCGTACACACACACACACACACACACACACACACACGCTTACAATTTTGGTTTGCAATGCTAAATTATACACAAGAAGTTAATTTTATGACTTCGAGAAGCAGGAAAAGATCTAATACCGAGGCTGGATGGCTTAACCGTTTCGCGATTGATTTCTGTATGCTCGCTCTGTAGTACTGACTTGTAATAATCCAAAATTTCCCCGTTTTAACACGTATATCCGTTGCCACCATCGTTATCCTTAGACAAACTACGAAAACGCTTCAGGACAATTGGTCCGTGGTCGGATTCGAGCCAGATACTTCCTAATGTGACCCGGGAGCATTACCGCTCTTTTCTAGTTATGCAGCGAGCACATTGAATTTCTTACGAAAATTATACCATGTTCACTATTTCTGTTATTCTCTTCCTTGAAAGTGCTTTTACGTCGGCGTGAAAATAATTATCCCTGGTTACCGGATTCGTTCAGTGACAGTTCGGTGTGAGGAATTAACAGCTACGGCTCTAGAATAATGTACAGTGCAGAATTGTTCTCCCATCGCATCGGATAACTTTCACTTTTATCTTCCACGGCATAGAATCTCCCTTACCTTCTTCCAATGGATTACGCGCTGTGGCGGGTAAGTCAGTCACTGGGTCTTAACAACTGGTGACTGTCAGAAGGTAATACTGCATACTGGCTGGACACATCTTATTCTTCGTAGACACACGACATCTTCATATTTCTGTGGAATATATACTTAGCAGTTCTACGAGAACGTTTTAGAAACCTTTTTGTGTGGTCTCTTACTGAATTTTATGAATCCAATAAAGTCTCTTTTAATATAAGTAGTTATATTGTTGATTTCCTTTTCTTAAGCAAGACGTAGACCTTGTGGTCTTCGAACCTAGAATTTCTATTGATACCGTTATTAAATGTTTGCAATGTAATTCTGCACAAACATGTCAAAATTATTTTCCTTTTTGACTGTTAAAAGACTTTTATCATTAACAAATGTTCTATTGTTTAACATCCATCGACACTGATTGTGGCAGTTCTCTAATTTCATTGGTCCTTCTCGTTCGCGGTCATGTAGGCTTCTTTCTCACTGTCAGTACGTGATTTGATTTCGGATTACTATTTCAGAAACAGTCGCGTGAAATTACAACCATGAAAACTCATTAGATAAGCATGTGTCCTGTTGCAACGTAAATCCCTTTACATGTTAATTACAATCCGTTTATATTAAAATTATACTAACGCCTCTGTCAAACCTAAAGATGGCCGGTTTTAGCAGATTACACTTAACTCTTATTAATTAATTTGGCCACTAAGATAAATATTTATGTAGGTCATAATTTTAAAGTGAGAAAGTACTGTGTGTTAATTAGAATATTCACTTAATGAAGTCACATATTTCCTATTTCTGCGTACATATTTCCGTTCCGGCCACCTCTTCTTCACTCGCTGTGCAAAATTAAAAAGGCCGGCTTCGCGACGGTGGAACAAGAAAAACACTTTCTCTGTTATACAACTGTTCTTCCTTTCTCTTCTCCTCTGCACACGCGTTTCACTGTCCGTTGTACCTCACCGAGCCAGAGTCTTAGACACACTGACAGGTAACCCGGCCATAACTGCAGACTAGTACGGTACTAGTGAATATAAGACTTCTCGTCCGACTGTCTCGTTGTCTCTCCGTCTCTTATGGCAGACAAGTTGAGGTCTAGGCTAGTAAGTAGCAAGTAATACCCTTGAAAGCATGAGCGATATAAGACTTTAATTACCGTAATGAACAACATAAAAGCAATGCTAATTTGTTAGCTCATTGTCTACCACGAAACATTTATGGTAACCTTAAGGGAATGTGAGAATTGCCACTAAGAATTCCCTAGTGACTGTTCCTGCGTCTCTGCTGCTCAGACGCCGAGATCGCAAGTTCGAATCCCATTCGTGGCATGGCATTTTCCTAGGTTTCATTTTCCTACGCTATATGGACGTCATATGTTAGAAGTTGGCTGTCTTCTGGGATGTAGCGCCGTGCAGTCTGGCACAGTTTTAGAGGCGTTTCAGAGGTTCTTGCTGCCTCCGTCGGCAGTGCGATCTCTCAGTGTCCTGACGATGGAGGCAGCAATTACCTCTGAAACGTCGGAAAACTTCTACCAGGCCCCATGGCGCCACAGTCCAGAAGACAGCCAACTTCAAACTCGCCGCTGAGAGAATTCCAAATCCTACTTCATACGTAGTATGCAATAACAGAATGTTATGAACGGTAAATTGGAACGGGCAGGGAAGGACATAGGTGTGATCTTTCTAAGTACTGCCAAAACATTTCTCTGCAAGGATTCAGACGTTCGGTGTATCTTCTTCGTGTTTCTATTAATTTTTTCTTCTCACATCTGTAAAGTGTGTGAAATTACCTGTATGTGATTTGATTTGATCAAAATCATCTCTTCCCACCCAAGCGAGTAGGGCGCACAGCATTTAATCCTTTAAAAGAAACTCGTCTCAGCTTGCTGTGTCTGCTTTCGTCTTTATTTATTCAAATCCTGGTTTCACTGCTAAGCTGTGGGGCTGAAACCCAACAAAATTTTATCTGCCTCTTCTTGTTTTGTTTTTAGTCCCCTTAACAAGTCTCACAAATTGTTTGACGTTTAGTCCTATGTATTTTGTTATTTACATCAGTGGTATTCAACCTGGGGTACGCGAAGACATCTTAGGGGGTACGTGAAATTTAAAAAAATATATATATTATTTTACGATAAACACTGAATAATCAGTAATGTAATTTTTTAACTTATTTTAGATGTAGATTATATGCTATGTATAACTTGAATTATACACCAACTACTTTGGGGGTACGAAGTTGAAGAAAAATTCTATCTGGGGGTACGCGAACAAAACAGGTTGAATACCACTGATTTACATCATATACATATAACACGTCATATCCTAGGTAGTTAAAATGTGAAAGTTGATCCAAATTTGTAATTTTAATGTCGTCTTTGTTCGGACAGGGCATTTCCTACGGAATATCATGAGTTTAATTTTCTTATTCGGTGTTTTATTATTTTGCATATAATAATATATTCAAAATATATTCTTTGTTTATTCTTATTCCGTAATATATAGTCATCTTCCATTCGCTCAAAGTGTCGTATAATCTATCTTTCCCTATATCATTTTCTTTCGAATATATTAACTTTCTTCAACGGCTATTGTAATTCAAAATTCAATAATAAGTGAGTTATCTCACTGTTACACAGACTTACGCTGGGTGTTCAAGGTTTCCACTTAGATCTGCGGCACGGCCCAGCATTAGAACCACAGCTACGTGTTGTTCCTTGTGGAGGCGGCTGGGTCCCAGGGTAATGAATGATACTTGGACCATTATATATCTGCACTCTTTAAATTAGTTACCGGTAAATTTTGTAGTTTAGTCTTATGACATCGCTTTTTGGCGATGACTTCCTTTATTATGATATGAGGTTCAAACTGTGGTCATTACAAAAATGCCTTGATGATGCCGGTCAATTTCTTTAAGACTACACGACACAAGGTTCCAGAAAACAGCCATATTCATACTCGCCGTCGTGAGAACTTAAATCTCACTTAGTAAGTTACTGTCGACTTCTGGAGCTTTACTACGTAGCTTCCATCTGATTACTTGGTCCTTTGTGAATAACTGTTTATCGCCTTTTGTTTCGAAAATATTTAGTGGATTTACAAAGCGGTGACGTGTATGTATCACATTTCGGATGGTGTTACCTTATTGTATTCTCACCCTTGGAATGGCTGTCCTGCCTTAAATTTCCTTTATTCCTTCAGTAAGTATTCGGACAGTACCTTAAAGCAGGTTACGACTTTCATCCGTGTTCATCTTACGAAGTAACTTTTCGTAATCCATTCGACACAACGCAGCTTAATCGAACGTCTCGGCCTCTTATTCGAAGGGTCCTGGTTTTGTATCTAGACCCGGAGATCGGCTGTCTTGGCTGAGGGTTTTTCTCGGTACCCCCGGCCAAGTGTCACCACCGCTTCCTTCCACATCCTTTCCAATTAATTATTCGTTAATCATCCTATTAATGGACAGTATTTAGTCCGAGGTTTAGACAGCGACGTTAAATAAAACACAGATACATTAAATAAATATCATAACTTTCGTAATTAACACGGTCTCTTAAAATCACGGAATGACCAGTTCACTAGACCGTTGCTTGAGGTTAGCTGTTCCAGACGGGTCAAAGTAAAAATGGAAACGCTGAGTTCCTTCAAGAATGCCAACGGCGGGAAAAGTTCAGAAATCCAGTGATACTAATTGCAATACACCGTCGTCGGAATTTGTCCATTTCGGTTCTATTTTCCCAGGACAGCACCACGTTTTATTCAGGCTTTGCTGATGTTCGGTCTTCTTTTAGACTACTCGAAGTCTGCACAATGTCTTATGTAGGCTACCACATTTTTAAGTCTTCAACATTCTTTCTTTACTTTAAGCAACTTCCTGCGTTTCGCACGAAAGCCTGAAGGGCATTGCGATACAATACTTACATAATGAAACTTAATTAGGAAAGCTCAGAAGTAGGTTCGATTCTGAAACTTCAGATATCCGAATCAATTTAGCCCGTTCCACATACCAAGAACACGTGTAATGCCGACGAAGTAAAAGCAACTAACAGAGTATCCAGAATTGCGTAATTGTAGACCATCATCACTTCTGTTGCGTCACTGGCCGAAACAATTTGTAAGTGCTGATGAGTGAGTCATTTCAGGAGTGGAGATTTTTGTTTCAGGTTCTTCGAATTGTGGATGTCACAAAGTTCGTTAGTTGTTGAACGCCCTCTTCTGCGTTTAATTGTCTGGATACTCTTTTATTGTAAGTGACGTGGTAATTTAGTGTTAAGAACGTTAGGCGGTCTTCGTTGAACTGATATACGAGGTGCGATCAGAAAGTTTAAAGACTGCGCCTATAAAAACCCGTACACTTATCTCAGGTATTAAATTCATCCATCACCCTCGAAGTAGTTCCCCTGGGAGTGAACACAACGATCCCAGCGCCGCTGCCAAGCCTGGAAGCATCCATGGAAATCTTTCTTTGTCAGCCTGTCAAGCACCATCTGCGATTCTGCCTGAATCTCTTCTATCGTCTCAAATCTCCTTCCCTTTAGCTGAATTTTCATCTTTGGGAAGAGGAAGAAGTCACACGGCGAATAAGGAGGGTGCGGGATGACGGCCATGGTGTTTGAGGCCAAAAACTGCCGAACTTTGAGGGCGGTGTGCGCTGGCGCGTTGTCATCATGCGTCGCATGTGGAGTTCTTCCTTTAGAATCAGCTGACAGGTCCCATAGCCTATCCCAACAATGTCGCACAAGTCGTTGATGGTACGACGTCGATCTTCGTGAATGGCCTGCCGAATCTTCGTAACATTTTCGGGCGTTGTGCTCGAAGATGGTCGTCCAGAACGCTCGTCATCATCGACAGAGGTTCGGCCATTTTTAAAACGTGAATGCCACACAAAAGTTTGTGCACGACCCATTGCGGACTCCCCAAATGCTTGCTTTAGCATTTCATAGGTTTCCGTAGCCGTTTTGGCGAGTCTTTGGCAAAATTTGATGCACACGCCATTCCGAAATCGCAGGAGGGTCGGTGTAATGCACTACCAAAACGCCCGTAACTAAGAAACAAATGCTAATTCGGTGATGCCGGCTGGCACACTGATTCACTATGAATGTAGGCCGCACCCCCTAGCGGCAGAAGCTCGTACTACATCCGGTTCGCCATCTATTGACACAGTCTTGAAACTTTCTGATCGCACCTCGTATCATTATCCTTGGTCAGGTCTCAAATTCTGCGCTGTGATCGAACAAGCTGTACGATGGTAACTGACGCAGACTCTATGGAGCAGAGTTATTAAGAAGTTTAAGGTTCATCATCTATTCCCTACCTCTTATGGAGTTCGCCAACGGTCCCCGAATCCTGTATCATTAAGATTTATTTTAATATCCATTAAGATCTTATTTAATATTATCCTCCCATATACGAGTCCCGCGCCGTAGCCGCGCGGTCTGAGGCATCATGCTTCGGACCGGCGATACGGAATGCGCGCTGGTTCGAGTCTCGGGGGAGAAGAAATTTTCTCATGAGCTTTCGACCAGTGCATGGGACCGGTGCCAACCCAGCATCGTGAGGAAACTGGGGAGCTACAATGATTAGCGTAATCCGGTCATGAAAGCTAGCAATGGCTGGGAGTTCGTCGTGCTGACCACACGTCACTCTGTATCTGGTTGGATGATGGTTCACCTCTGCTTAGGCATGTGAACGTGAGGCCAGCAGTCAAGCTAGTCGGCTTTGGCTCTCTGGATCTGTTACGCCACGGATTTTTTTTTCCCATATACGCCTCGGTCTTCCGAGTGGTTTCTTCCCTTAAGACTTTCCATCCAAAATTCTTTACAAATTTCTCATCTCCCCGACGGGAGGTTTCAACCCTCGGTCATCCAAACGTGAACTGTTTAAGAGGTTGCTAGGAAGGTGCGGAGTGATACATGGACATAAGACCGTAAGTTTAAAGATGGCAGTCTTCTGGGGTGTATCGCTATGGAGGTAGAAAGTACCTCCGAAACGTCAGTGAACTTCTGCCAGACTACACATTATACAACCCAGAAGAACGCCATCGTCATTCTCGCCGCTGTGAGAACCTCAGTTCCACCTACCGGAAGTCGTAGAATAAGAAACGTTAACCAGTAAATATAAGGATTTAATTGTGTTTTTGTCTCTCTCATAAGAGGTGTTGCACTTCTGATAAAATCAATGTTGGAAAGTTTTGAGAAAAACAAGGAAATGGTGACACGTGCAGTTAAAGTTTTGGGAACCGGTAAATATTATTCTACTCGCAGTGACAGTGGAACTCACGGGAAATCCCAAAGCCCGTCCCATACGTCTTTATTACATGGCGCTAGTGCGGCCTGACCTTTTGGTTGTACATTATAATATAATATATGCAGAGCTGGTTCGAGTTGACCATCAGAAATAAGTTTGTAAAATTCCGTTGATGTTATCAATGGACTGGTCCGTTAAGAATGACTTTGATATCGTATCGTTGAGATTCCAAGCGAATGTCGTAACATTTCATTATTCGAATCAGTCTTGTGAACCTGTCTAATGAAAGAGTCGGAAACAAAGAATCGGAGATGCCGAGGATGACGACACTCCTCAGGGACTGAGACAGTGCGTGCAGCGCGTGCAGGTGTTCCTTCAGTCGGAAGACTCGATCGAAGCCAAAGCCGATGTCCCCTGAGGCTTCTCTTCAGGTGTAGCGGTCATGCCAATAGGACGAGTTGTTAAATCTGTGGATTATTTATACACCAAAACTTATTATGTCAGCGTTCTCTTTTCATACACACATTCCCCTTGGCCGCAATACTAGGACATACAAACAGCGTTAGTGTGCTGTTTAATTCATATACTTCATTATATTCTGAGACACGACCCGTGTTACCTTATACCGAGGGACTGATTCCTTTGGTCCTGACCCAAATATTAGAATAATAATTCAGGGATATACTGCGTTTTGGCGATGAAATTTTTAAAGTGACTCCATTCTGCAAGGTCTGGCTTGTAAGGTCGGTATCCACTCATCTGATCAAGAACTTCCTCTGCCTTTGAGGAATCACACGATTCATTATCCTTTACTTAGCCAGTTTAATCTGTCTCCCAAATTTTGCACCGTGTTTCTGTAATATCGCAGCGGAGGATAGGACCGAATGGAAGAGGAGAATTGAGGAGGCCATGGACCGAATACGGACCGGAGAGCCATAGAAGAAGAAGTTTCTGTAATATCTGTTTTGATACTCCCATTTACTCACAGATATTCCATGTTGCGTCTTCCTCTGATGTTTCTTAGGCAACATTCTATACGAATTTATCATTTCCCTCCCATAGCATTATCATTGATTTAATCGCCCTAACAGTACTGGATGAATACAAATTATGAAGCTCCTCAGATGAAATTCACTGTATTTTGAAAATTGACATAATTGAAACAGTAGCATGCTGGATTGTCTGACGAATCTGGATATCGATTAAAATAGCAGCACGAGATTTGAATCGAAATAACTGACACGAAATATAATTTTTGCCCAAACGTGAACTGCTACTTTGACTCTGAATAACCCAATGTATATACGACTTAGTTTCCTTAAACAAATTAAGTCGAAAATGGAGATTTATTCATATGTAACTGTTTAGAATACCGAACTTAAAATGCTTTAGAAACTGCATTAAATTTAAACTTGAATGTTTTCAGTATCATTTCTTGTAGTTATCTTAAATGTCACCAGGCAAATTCGGAGAGTGTGCCCTACATAGACCCAAACATATATTTACCTCTAGGCTGGAGAAGTTTAATTTGTTTATTATTCACTGCATGTTAGCAAATTGTGCATTGCGAAAAGAATATAAATGTCCTGTGGTAGTTGTAGAAATAATAGGTAGAAGGTACTTCCGGTGACATCTGTAAATTAGCTCTGAGGCTGCTTAAGTGACTGGCCTCTCGCCGGCTGTCCCAAGGGTCATTTATTTGCATGAAGATGTGACTTCAATGACCCATTATGTTGTATGAAGACTGCATATGTTTGTTCTCGTGTTACAGTTATAAAACCAATGATCCAATGATATTTGGTATCGAAATTCGGTATTAAGATTTCTCCAACCAAATTAGGTTTGGTTTAGTTCGATTTTCTATAACACTGCATAAAGGCAGAATGTAATTTGTTATTGTCATTACTATTTATTTTTGTTATTTATTATTTTATTGTATTTCCTGCAAAGTATGCTCGAATAAAAATGCTTAAGATAACAATTACAAACATTAACTAAGATATGTTTAATGATGACATCTTATGTGACCTGGGTCGCTTTTATCATATTTTATAAAACGTTTAATGAATGCGGGTAATCCCAATCAACAGCTTTGTTAACTGAGATCGATAATCGTGTCAAATATAATTGAAGAAACTGAATTCAAATTAGCATCAGTCATGGAAGGAAGTTCTAGAATACCGTGAGACAAAACCGAAAACATTTTATTCTGATGGAATCATCACTATTTTTTTAAAAGGAAAGGCGATAAATTAAAAATTAAAGATGTTTTGCCAATACTTGTAAATTTTTTGTTTTATTTTTTAGCTGCCTTCCTGAAAGCCATTGTTTCTAAGGTTCTTCCCATAGGGACAGAACTTATCCAAAGCAAAGACTTGAAGACGTTGGTGTTAACTCGCAGAAAATAGAAACTAGGAGTACGTTTAAGCCGTCACGGTGGAAGGCAGTGGCAGTGTCTGTCGATTCTTGCGCGCAGGAATCTGTCATAACCGCAAAGAGCTCGCCTCGAAAGCGAAAGTGCGGATTTCGCTCTGATAGGCCTCGCTTGCACCCAACCGTAATGTTGTAAACCGTATTACGAAAACGAGTAGCGTGAACTTCTTCTTGTATTATATTTTGTTCTTCTTATGGCTTGTGCCATCTCAGACAATGGAGATGTGTTTTCTCATTATAACTTGCGGTATTAATTACGTCCCGAATTGTAACACACGATTCTTACTAAGCATGTCTGAATAATATGGGGGAACCTGTAATTATGTAAACCTGCTCAAGATGGCTGTAGCGCCGTGTATTCTGGTAAAAGTTTACCGACGTTTCGGAGGCCCTTGCTGCTTCCGTCATCAGGGCGCGCCATTCAAAACAATACGGTTTCACATCCTTGTCTTTCAGATGAGATAGATTACGAACATTGTTGACCTCCTTTGGGACTGTTACCGAGTTGGACGAAAATGTATCTGTCCGTCCGATGACATTATTGTTTACAACTCTGTTAACAACATCTACTGGTCGCTCATATTGTGGAAAAAATTGTTTTCATATTCGAATCCGAAGGTTCATTGCCATGTTCACTGGTACCTGCTTTCAGCCACATGAATGTAGTCGAGATTCTTTAAGATCCGTTTTAATATTATCCTCCCATCTATGCCCATGTATTGGTATCTTCTTTATGTAAAACAATTAATTTGGATATTTTTAGTAACGCATACTCGGTGTTTCGTTTAGGATGGCTGTGAAAGTGGTGATACAATGAAATGTGTGGCCTACTTGTAAGTCTTGAAGGACGGTATAGGATCATGTACAACTTTTTGAATTGGATGGAGGTACAACTGGGTCTCCTTCACCCATTGTAGTGTTAACATCTTTATTCTTAAAATAACTGACGTGAAAATCATGTCATCAGGCCGTAATGAATAAGTGTCATGTGGACTACCTTGAAAATGTTGGTAGGTAGGTTCTAACTGATTTTTTTAGAGTAAGAGAGGAGAGAGATATTAGTTATAGCCTGTCGTAGCATTTTGCCTTTCGTTTCACTCAAAGTCCAATTCGCCGGTGTCAAAGTAAAGCAATGTAAGTCCTGAACGTTCAGGAAAAGAAAATGAATTTTCGGAAAGTACTTACAAATCATGTTTATTGCTTTAAAAAATATATAGAAATATGATTAAATAGTTTACATAAGAACATAAGGCTGAAGCGAAATTCTGAATTACGTGTATTATGAAATATAAGCTGTAAAGTAACAATTGTACTTAATGCTATAATTCTTTTGTGTAATAAGAAGCAACAACATAACGAATTCATGAAATCTAGATAACGAGTGAACTGTTGGAGCTATTGATGTAGAATTTTGTATAGATATATGTCATGAACATACCTATAAAATCGATACGGAATTTTCATTGCATGTAATCGATGTGAATGTTAAGGTTATATCTGGAAAGTATCACTTTGTCAGAATCTGTATTGGATCTCATATTCAGAAATAGATCGTTACGTAAGTGTAAATATTAATTTGCAGGTTATAGGCTAACCTTGTACACTGGAACATTTGAAGAAATTATACGTCAATTTCTTTCTAAAACTTCTTTTCTACATAACATATACATTAAGAAATAATAAAATTAATTACAAACATGGAATAACAGTAGTTTAAATGTGGCTAATGTTTAGATGAAATTAAATTGTTACGTATCTTTAAAAAGTTTTAAAACAGCAGCTTTATAATAGTTTTCACAGTTGGGTACCGGTGCCGCCTTTATATAAAAATAACCTCCGGTCCAGTTAGTGTTAATGCAGTTATATCTTTTTAACCACTGTATAAAATTTAGGCGTCGAGACTGTTATTGTATTTATTTATAATAAAATTTTTAAAAAACGACTCAATTTGCTGAAAATGGAGGCATCAAGACCTCTGAAACGTTGGTAAACTTGTTCCAGACTGCACGTCGCTATAACCCAGAAGACAGCCATATTCGTACTCACCGCCATGAGAACCACAGATTCTACAAAACCACTAATATTCTTTCGTCAAGGCCTGACGTCATGTCTGTCTTCCAGCGTAAGTTATATTGCAGTATATAGTTCCATCACTACACTTTCACCTCAGGCACCCCACCGGAGTTCCACAGTCAAGGGTCAAGTACGCTGTTAATAGTGAAGTTGTAAGGACGGTCACAGTTTCCAAAGGCGAAATTACTACGAAGCCTACTCGCTTGGTATTCGAAATTATTCATTACAACGATAGCTAAGGTAACAAGAGTTCCAACTGAAAATCATGTCACTTTTCCAGGATTTTATAATTTTATAATCACCTTAATGCAGAATCTTTTATACAAACTACGTATAACTTTTTACATAAGATATTCGCGTATTAAATTAACAATGATTCGTCAAGCAAAAGTATTATTTTTCGACTACTCTGAAGGAAAGTTACACTCGTAAAAGTTATTTTTCGATAACCTGTCGTCGTCCATAACTTTAAGGCCTATATGGAATAGTGTTAGGTCGTTCCTACCTCTAATATTGACACGTCCGCCATCTTTATTTTTCTGACGTCATAAGTTAAGTACAGAGATGGGTTGTCGTGCAGAGGTATAGTGTTTTGAGTTTCCCTAAAGATTTTATCTACTGTTATAACACTGATTCCCGTAATGCAGTCATAGACACACACAATATTCCGTAATGGTATTTAAAAAGAATATAATTCTTTCCATGTTAATAGAAAGTAGTTCTGTGCGATTAAAATCTTGTGTTCCTGTAAATGTATACGTCTTTTTCATTTTAAATACCTTTCTTCATGCATTGAATCTCTCGTTATTTATCTTGCTTTTACTACAACTATTCAAGTTTTCCATTACTTTTTGTCTTCTGTTTTTTCGAGAAAAGAATTTCTCCACGTGAGAACACACAGCTTTTGTTTGAGTTTCTCCATGCACTGTTCCAGATGAACGAAGTTGTCAGCTTCTTGTTACAGTCTTTGGGGAATTAAAACATATTAAACACTAGAAGCTGCTTCCGTACTAACCTGAATCCATCTAACAAAAGAAGCGATCAAAATGTCCGTTACAGAAAATTGCACAGTTCTCGCAAAAAAAAACTGTTTACAATTTAATTCCTTTTTACGTATATTTCTTATGTGTTCGTTTCATTTACGTATAAGGAGGAAGTCGTGTTTATTTGTCCTGTCCGTCCGCATCTTTAATATATAATATATAATGGCGTAGACATTAATGTAATACAAATTAAGATGGCTTTATTCTGAGTTGTCGCACTGTGTCTGATATACATTTACGGACGTACAATTTATCGCCCTGATGATGGAGACAGCAAGTACTTGTGAAACGTCAGTCAACTTCTACCAGACTGCACGGCGCAACAGCTCAGAAGACAGCCATTTTCAACACGTTCTAATGTAAAGTGATCTCAGTACAAAGGAGATGATTACTTTTCAAACGTCAAGTTTTTTTTACGAAAACTGACTTCATCGTTCGAAACGTATATTTTCGAAGGAACGAGCCCTGCAAGATAGTCGCAAAGTTGACTTGAGATTTGAGGTTCTCACGGCGGTGAGGATGTTGGGGTGTCATGCCGTCTGGACTTGTAAGCAAATACCATAGTATCAAAAGAACATACTGCTTCCATCTTCAGGGTTATTCAGCCAGTAATAAAACATGATGAGTTAAAAACTAGATGAATTTAAAAAAGTAAGATTTTTTTCCAATACAAACAATTAAACGATAGTGTCTGTTGCAGCCAGAACTTAGAATGTCGATGCGCAGAAGTTTCTAGTCTTTTTTTGATCCGGAAGGGTGGGGGATATAAATTCTTTGTATATGACTTTTACGTCTGGTACAGCACACATGGCGAGAGACAGCCTTCACCTATATTCGTATAAGGCAGTCCGTCGCCCTAATGACGTGCATGACGTAGTTATACGTATATCAGATCGTTTACATGAATCTCGTCCAGTAGCTTTGGTTCATTTGCCTTACGTGAATTTTAGTTTCAGAGAGTTTTACGTGAGATAAAAGAAATACGTATATGTTAAAAATGTTGTTAAGTGTTTAATTCCTAAAAATCAAGGGCTTCACTTCTTTTAAATAATATTATGACACATTCTTCTAGTTTTTAAATATTTATTATGTATTGGACCTAGTTGCAGAGTTCATGAAATGGCATGATCCCTAATTTACACGAAAGTCAAATTAAACCCTTTTTTTAAACAGGGGCTTGTTATACAAAGATAGACCTGCAGACATTTTAAATATTGTTTATACGATGTTCGTCCAATGAGCCGGGATAGCTCAGTCAGTATAGTGACTAGCTACGGGCTGGACGGCCGGGGTTCGATCCCCGACGGGGGCAGAGGATTTTTTCCTCTAGCCTCTGCGTCCAGACCGGCTCTGGGGCCCACCCAGCCTCCTCTACAATGGGTACCGGGGTCCTTTCCCGGGGGTAAAGCCGGCCGGGGCGTGATGCTGACCACTCACCCCCATCTAGTGCCGAGGTCAAGGAAGAGAGGAGCTGTACCTCCACTCACCCCAAACGCCTACATGGCGTATAGTGGGACAAACTTTACTTTACTTTTTTACGATGTTCGTTCAAGAAAAGACAAGGATGTCATTTTAAAATTAGAAAATCATCGATCCCTAGAAATGTACTTGCTCTAGATACACTGTTTTATCAGTTCCACTCACTTTCCAGCATCGTAACATATTTTCTTAATATATATCTTAATGTTTTTCTCTCGCTTCATGCTCAGTATTTCAAGTGGTCGTCTTTGAAGAGGTTTCTTCACCAAGGTTTATCATTTTATGGAGCACAAAGACGTTTAGTAATCGACAGCTAGGCCTGCCCTTCCTCATACATCTTTCGGTAATCCCCGTTCCTGATGCCATCTCCTCTGCTCTCCACTACTACGTAACACTTCATGTTGTATCAGATACTTTTTCATTGTACGTATTAGCAGTGTACTAATTGAAGCAGGTGACCAGTTAACAAGTCTATTTGCGTGGTCGATTAATGTAAATGCAGATTATTCATCGTCGGGTGTCCTGAAATCATTTAGATACTGGATCGTTGGCGTAATAGATATCCAGCAGTTGATGACATGCTTGTGTATCAACAGAACCCGAAGTTTTAACAGGACCAAATCAGAAGATGGCTGTTTTCTGGGTTGTTGCACCGTATACTCCTACCTCCATTTTCTTTTCATTTACAGCGCTATATCCCTTTTTGCAATCTTCTCGCTAGCAGCAACATGCTGTACTTTGAGAAACGTCATTATTCTAATGTCTGCGGTCCTTGAAATATGTAAAATATGTCAATGGTCTTTGCACGTAGGATATACGTAGGACCTTGATATCAGAATAAAAGTCTGCGCACATATCTGTTTGTAAATATATCAGAATATTAATATTTATCTGAAGTAAATGAGGTCAGCATTGGTGGAGGCCTCAGCTAAGTACGGACAATGAAAAGTAATTTTCGTTAAACCGCAATTATATTATCCGTTGTCGGAATTTATATTTTTCCCTTGTTATTCGTTACTCCATTAATCTCTTACTTGAGAAATAATTGTACGCGAGTTTTGCATTTTACATTACTTTTATTTCCTGTAATGTACGTTTTACGTATCTCTCATCTTCTGTACACACTTGACTTGGCATTCTCTGCTGTTACTTGGGCTTTCTGAAATTTGTCTAATAAGAAACATGTATTTTCTTGCGACGGGTCGACCCTTAGACAATGAGTCGTTAACATATGTCGAGAAAGTTTTCAAAAGGTGGCAGAAGATTCTCCAGAGAAGCCAAGACTGTCTGTATGTTGGTGTCGTAGTGGTGGTAGCGAAGGTTTGAAAGTAAGAGCTATTCCGCTGCACGCCATGAAGGCACTCGTCGGAGAGAGGAGTTGCCATATTCGTTCTTGACCTCGACACTACATTGAGGTGGATGGTCAGGATTACGCCCCGACCACCCTTCACCCCCGGAGTAACTACCCCTGGGACCATTTCGATGGGAGACTGAATGGACGCATAGGCCAGAAGAAAAGTCCTCTTCCCCTGCAGGGGATCGAATCCCGGTCGTCCAGCCATGGAGCGAACAAGTAGAAACTGTTCATTACACAGTGACGTTCGGTGTAGACACTGAATATGTGCATTTACTGAAGTGAATTCCATTTTCTGCACCTGACGAGTCGCTGATTTACAAGAGTCAACAGTGCATTTTAATTTGTGCTCATGTTCTGTCTTAATGAGCATGGACCTTTGTGTTCTTTGTGCCATCCTCTTTGCGATCCAAATGATCAAACAATCTTTGTTTGAAGAAAAGGGCAATACACGTCTCAAGAACATACCAGACTTTTGGACATGTCGGAGTATTTGCAGAACCAAACAGCTGCAACTTGATAAACCGCGGGTGACGTTTCCCTAGCAGAAGAGAGGACGTTCTGGAAGTTAATGTAGAGATAAGGTTCTAGACGTCTATCTGGATAGTACCCATTTCGTATCTCAGCAGGATTATCGGCTATCCTGACTGGCATTCGTGGGTTTCCTCGGTCTCTCAAAATGGAAAAAGTTCACAAAGACTCTTATCTTGAATAACTTCAGTTCATTACATATCTTCATTATGTATTTATCCAAGATTCAGACGTTGGGCTACTATGTTAATTTTATACCTTTGTGTCCCGTCTTTTATTACTGTGTCTCTTGGCTGTAGTATTTTAAATGTCATGGTCATTTACATTCAGATATTGCTAGCTTTGACCCTTGTGTCGGATCTTGTTTTGTTTGTTATAGTTGGATGACTGTATAGGGCTTGCAGAGGTGGGTTCTGTTCATCAAGTGCCCATATTTAGCTTCATTGCCGAACGGAACACTTTACAGTAACGGAGTGATGGACATGGCATCAAAAATGATGCTTTCACTAAACTCACCTAGGTCTTTAAAAATTGTATACCGTCAGCCGTACGATAATTGATTAGTGGTCATTATGTTAAGTCATACAAATTGTTACATCGAACGTCGCTGTCAAGTAGTTGCTACTCCTGCTTCGTACTCACGGGTCTCTGATTCAAATCTCCTTCGGAAAGTCACTTTCCTGGCTCAAATTTCTTTAGATACTGGAATAATAACTTAGATGAGGCCACGACCGCTTCCTTTCAAATCCATTCGTTAGTGGCATATCGTACAATTTTACATTCCCTGTATATCTAATCCTCAGTTATTTAACATATTATTTGAGTGATAGAATTAATGGGACACCCTAAAAAATTAATGTTCTGCAGAATGATGGGGAAAAAAGCATTACTTTGTAGAAGTAATGCATTACCATCATGTGGGGAAAGAGAAAACCAGGTATTAAAAGTAAGTTGCATTACTTCCGCTCCTTTGTACGCCTTAGCTCTTCATAAAACCAGGAACAACTTCGTCATTTTGCTTTTACGGACATATCACCTTCTTTCGTGGAAGGTGATTTGTTAAAATTGTAAAAAATGTAATTGTCTCTGCTGGTATTTTGCAACATATGAGAAAATCTGTAACGTAGTTAATATACTCCGTGTTGTAAGGAAGGACTCATTGAAATACCTAAGTCAATAGCAAACAATTTTTCTATCAGCCCTCTTCTTCCTCTCAAGGACTTTTTGATGAGTATAACGTGTCGGCTGTTCTAAAGTTCTACACAAATTCCATTCGAAGCCAGCAATCAAGCTTCATGTGACATCACGTCTCGTTAGACAAAGGCGTGTCTCCGTGAATCGCCAATTCTCTCAATGTATCTTTTATTTAATTGCGACCTTCATTTATTGTATTGTATTATTTTATTTTCCATTACGTTTCTGTGGTCTGAAATAAGGTTTTATAGATACGAAAACTTTTATAGTTGATTGATCATTCATTAATACACGAACGTTATGGCCGCCATACGACGTTGTTCGCACTTTCCACTGGCATTTAACTGACTCGACTACTCTGTCTGTGGTTGGTTGGCTGACGTGGCCTAAGGTAAAGTTCTTGCTGTAGCGTACCAAAAAGTTAAGGACTCGAACGGAGTCACCTGGTGACAGTCGGAAAGCAACCGTGTCATTTGTACAAGATGTCGAAAGTATCCAGATGATTATGAAACGACCTAAACACGAAACCATTTTATCATAAAAACTGTATAGATATCGCATGTTTTATGATGTTTTACTTTTTACCCCGAGTATATCATAACAGAAGAAAAACATAATAAATAAAAGAAAATAGATAATTAAACATTTAGGTTCGATTTGATGTTCTTACGGCGGTGAGTATGAAGATGACTGTCTTACAGGTTTTAGCTATGTGTAGTCTAAGTTCATATTCATCTTCCTTCTAAATAGTTTTATTGGAATTAGTGGTAGTGTCTTGCACAGCAAAAATCATTAATATTAAAATGTTATAAGTAAAAAATAATACGAGTTCCAACAACGATCAAAGGCAAATACGAACGTAAACGGAATTTACTCGACAACAAACATTTTATCACAATGAAATGCATGCACATAATTTGAAAATAATTAAATACGCAAATTTTATATCGAATTTAGGATTTTCGCCCATTTGCACGCCTCCTGTTAGCGTTTGAAGAGATGAGAAATTGGGACTCCTCACGCAAAAGTGTCCGTACAATGACGTCATGCTTGGTAGAAAAATACTGCCGTCAGTTGTGATAGAATTTGCGTTCCTTAGACCACTGTTACAGCAGCAATTTGTTTGTTATTTCTCTATCACTTCCGCTCATGGCTATCTGTATGGTAATTGTCTAGTGCATGATTGTGCGCTGTGGCCATGGCCTGGCTGTCTTCTCATCCCTGTGCTCACGCCCTTGGGCCCTGACCCCAGGTTGGCGATGTTGGTATAGGTTAATAGCTGCAGGAGTAATTGTCATTCATTTCTTACCAGGGAAACAGCAGTATCATTGTAACTTGTCTGAAGCCACTTCTTTATCATTTCTTTGCATTTGCATATGACACGTTAGTCAAATCAGGGAGATACACTTGACTGTGTTCCTAGTAGCTGGATGGAAGAAACTAGAAATTAGTGCAGAAAGATGGTGGGAAACATCTTGTATGGCGGTCTTTTGGAGTTCATACATGGATATTGTAAACTGGAGTAGATCGACACTCCCGAAACGTCTTGTAACTCAAATATATCATAGACAATAGGTAATATGCAACAGTGTAGCTGGTCGATCCCAGAACGTTATATATCCGAGGCACGATACAGCATCGCGGAACGTGGAGAAAAGACGACGAAGTTAAGGACATGTGCCATTGTGTGCATTCTACGGAGTTGTGCGCGTGTCTTAATCTCATATTAGCCCTGTCCACTGGCCTTGTAGAATTAACACGTATTCAGGAAGTAAATATCTTTGCGTTACGTTTCTACTGACATGTATCTAAATGGCTCGTGATGAGCGCCGGACAAGCCCACAAAAAATCATCAAATAAATCTATTTAGACCGTAAATGTAAACGTGCCTAACGTGACGTCACATTTGCTTAAACGTTTTCTTCTTGTATTTAGCGACGCTTTAACATCTGCATAGGTTTCGTGATGGAGAACGGCAGGGTGATCATGAAGAATTAAATTAGAATGGCGCGAATTTAAAGGGTCGTGGCTTATTTTAAGGGGCTGAAATAGTATTTACACAGAGAAATAGAAAGAATTATGTCGCTTACTCTCCATGAAGCAATTAATTTATTATGGTTAGTTTAGTAAAATCGGTAAATTAATAACTATACAAATTAGTGATCCATTTACGTACATGGACGGAGTGATTTTGAAGGTTACGCAACCCAAAACAGAAATGTTTATTGATGGTTACAATTTGATTACTGAACACCCTGTGACTATACTGGAGCCCACGCAGGTCATGTCATGTTGTAACCTGCTCACGCCAGTCCTTCGGTTGGCTTCAAAACAGTCGAACCGCAGGGACTACTTTCTCGCAAATGCACGGAGTATTCATTGTCGAAAGTAATAGATAAGTGATGCGGATATACACGTTGATGCAGGCAGGTGAAAATGCCGTAAGCCCTGTATTTTCTTATTAAGTAAAGAATGTCTCTTCAGTACTGACTCTGTACGTTCTCATACCACAACTGAAATAGGCGGAGTTTCTGAGTTGTGATGGATCTCGCGTGTGGCAGCTGAGATTATGTAAAGTTTGTGTACGACCTCTCAGGCTCTTTTTCTACCAGGTTCATGGCAGGCCATTCTCAAATGCGCATGGCACGCAAAACATTATGCACTATTGTTTATTCAATTATAAACGACGCTTCGGGAAATTTAATCTGTTCCAGTCCTCGGTTAAAACGTACTCAGTTGGGCCCAATCGATACTTACTTCCTTTCTCAGTAGATTGGGCCAAATTGAGTACGTTTTACCTGAGGACGGGGATGAATTCCAGTCTCCGAAACGTAGTTTAATTAAAATTAGGATGATGGATAATGTCTATGAAGTTTTCATTGACATAACTTTGTTCCTTGCAAATGCGTGTAATTCTGTTCATGTACAGGTTGAAATGATTGTACTTATTAGCTAATTGTCCGATAAGAAATAATGTTAGTTACACAAATAAAATATAATCTAGCAATAGGAATAACACTGCTATTATAAACCGTAATAATGTGCACAATTAGAGGATTTTTCATCAAACATTAAGATGTATGTAGGAGTGGAGGTATAGGTTAGCGCGTTCTAAACTTCGTCGCCAGATGGAGGTGCTACGGTACAAGTCACCAAGCGTTTACTTCTTAGTAAAGAAATACACATGCAAAGAAACACTTTACACCAATTGCTTTCTTTTCAGTATGAATTTGCGTGATTTATCCAAGGTCATTACAGTTTAGCATTACCATTTCTTATGTCACTAACACAAAATGATGCAAACAGGTTACCTGTTCCACATTTATGGAAATGTTGTTAAATAGACAAAGACAGCGTTTTTTAACACAGGAGAAATCCACTCGAAGTCACTGGACGTTAGAACAAGATGTTGCAGATTAATTATTGAATTGTGTTATATTCTCTTATTCATAATGTTGTACTAACTGCTGAGGTTATATAGCTTTCAGTATTTGAATTATTGTGATTAATAAGTCGGAATGGTTGTGTGAGGAATATATGGTGGCATCTTGTAACGTACTGCTTCGACTTGCTTGGAGGAACTGAGGAATACTCGAAGAATCTATCAGAATAGTCGACCTCGATTTCTTCTGTCGATATTTTCCTGAGAAAGACCTTTTTACCCACGGATATTCGTGGAAGAAATCTTTAATAATCTGTTTAAAAAATAAGCGAACGCAACTTATCGATGTTATATTTCAGGTTCTCTCTGCGATGACAATGAAGTTGGTTGACCACTAGGTTGTTGCGCCGTGTAGTCTGGCAGAAATCTACCGACGTTTCAGAGGTTCTTGATGCCTTTATCGTCAGTTCGATAGCATTTGTAAGCATTAAGCCATTTTATGGGCCTGTAAGATGCCCAAGGAAGCTATCCGACCGTGGGCACTGTGTCATCCGCCCCACAGGGTGCAGCATTGCATTCATCCTTTTACCTCTGCAGCAATGTAAAACTTTGCCTGATGACTCACGACACTCGGAACGCCCGCTACAGTCCCTCCGCGCTGAAGTGTCTTTGTACCCCCAGTCACACCTTAATGCTGGTAGATACCTCCTCCCACGTGAGTCATCCTTAGTTTAGCGACATCCCTAACTCCATGGAGGAGAATCCTCCTTGAAGACCTAATAGTGTGCACAGATAGTCAAGAAATTTGCCGCCTTTTATTGAACCCGAAAGTACATTACCGTGTTCGCAAGAACCCGCCACCAGTCCCATTCCTGAGCCAGATAAATTCAGTTTAAATTTACCACCCTATTCCTTTAAGATCGATTCTAATATTATCCTCCCATACGCCTAGGTCTAAGAGTGACCATTTCAGGCCTTCCAGCCAAAATTGTGTACAGATTTCTCTTCTTCAACATTCGCGCCTTGTTCTATGATATGAGCAACCTAGTAATATTTGTCGCTGAGTACAAATTATGGAGCTCCTCAAAATATAAATTCCCATATGAAATCATTTACTGGTTCTTGAGGTGTTCATAATCATCGGCGTTAAGGTATTCGGCTTTTTTATAAAAAATGCTATATTTTCGGTCTCCTAGATTTTCTTCAGTTCTTTTGTTTCTTTTCATTAAAACGGATGTTTAATCGCTGATGAGAATGAAGATCGACGTCCCATTGAGCTTTAAGGGGTGCATCCTGTTGTGTGTTGATCGTTAGGTTGACAGTCCGTCTAGAGAACAATTTTTGATAAGAGTTTCAATGTTAATTAAGATCCATTCTTGAGACTATTATCAAAAACTGTGTTGCCGGACTGTCAACCCACCGAATTTACATCCCAAAGTTAACGTAATTATTCGATCTTTAGCTGCCTTCATTTGATTTTTTCCCAGCCAGCAGTCTCTGTTTGGATCGTTCTTTGAAGATGACGCAAGACTGGCAGCGGGCAATGAACTGCTTGTCTGGTATTTTAATTTAGATTACTCACCAAGGAATAAAGCAGCTAACCGCACCTGTGTTATGGGATGGGTTTGGTTTCTATCTAAAGGACCACAGAGAATGAATGCAGCCCGGAGTGTGATAACCGCGAGTGGGAATGTCAAAAGGGAGTGCTGGCCATGAACTTGAACCCACTCGCTCGCCTAGAGCAAGTCAGTCTGACCCTTCCGATGGTCTGTTCTTGTAAATATCTCCCTGATTCACACATACAAGAATCTGCAATCCGTCTACCTGTGCCAGTGACTGTGTACCCACTCACGACTCAGAATGAGAGGCATTCGCCTGGCCCAAGTACGGAGCTTTTATGTTAACCCGGCTAACACTTTGAAAAACGAACACTATTTAGTCTTCTGTCGCACTTTCTTGGTTTGGTGATACTACAGCAGAATCGATCAGATAACCAGAGTCAGCGAGCTAAATGGATATATCTGATAGATTTTAGTGTTCCCGTGTTTATGCATTGCCACTGAACCTCAGAAGTAAGACACAGAAGACTTTATCTTCCTTTTTCAAAGTGTTAGCCGGGCTAACACAGTTAAAATTAACGCTCCGACCCTACTTACCTATAACTTCAGCCGTGAAGATGGATGCAGTATGTTCCTATGAAATGTTCGTCAAAGCCAGGTCCACTCGGCGTTACTACCCAAAAGGTCAACATCGACAATTTTTTCAAAATATTTACCAACATTCATAAATGTATTTCATATTAAGTTATCTTTTATATCTTAAGCCAGAAATAATGTCACGTAGCATTCTTCTTGGTAAATTGTGGAAAGTAATCTGAGATAAAATGTTAAGCCACTAATCGTGATGGTCTTAATAATGACCACTTGTAATGCATTTAAGTAAAAAAAGTGATGAGGCTTTCGAAGAATATAGGAATAATCGTGCATAAAATGTGAAACATACGTTGGGGGAGAGTGTTCAGTTATTCAGGTTTGAATAGAACAAGTTTCCAGTCCGGATACACGCACTTTAAAAATAACTGCTTGACACGTTAAGTGAAGGAGGCTGCATACGCAGACAACAAGCATGGCGTTATATCTACTCCAGTGTCAGGAAAATATCTGCTTTAATGAGTATTGCTTTTTAACCCTTGAGAGAAAGCCACTTGTCATGTGAAAATTTAGTTAAATTCTAAAGGGTTTTGACGACGGTAGTTTACACTTAAAATGATTCATTGTCGGGACTTTCTCCATCGTCTGTTCTTTAAACCACGACGTTTCGGAGGCTGGTTCTGTCTCTGTCACTCGACAGTGACAGAGACTATCTCTATCTAAGGGACCCAACAGAATAGGTACCTCTCACCTGAAGACGGAGACAGAACCAGCCTCCGAAACGTCATGGTTTTAAAGAATAGACGATGGAAAAAGTCCTGACAATGAATAATTTTAAGTGAATTGGTCATGGAATTTATTATAATATGCTCTATCATTAAGAAATGTGAGATGTTATACTGATATTACTGCGTTGATAAAATGGTAGCTATTAATATTAAATAATATTAGCAGAATTTTTGAGAGGGGCGGGGTCTGCCGTACCACTGACATATTCGTCTTGTACGTAAGTCAGTAGACGTGCTTCTTCGAGCTGTCAGACGTCTCCTATGTATCTTCATGTTACTCTAACTGTCCCTTCCCGTACCAAACTTTGCGCACAATTTGTACATACGTATTTAAGAAATTCTAACCACTCGGCCACGACGTTCGAGTCTCATTATTACTGTATTACTATCATTATCTTCATTCGTTAGTTTGTTCGCCCGTTCTTCCACACGCAGCCTAACACATGCTGGTATCTAGTTGGCTTCTCATCCCTTTCCTGTTTATGTTTTCTGGTTGTTTCTGAACATTATCTTTTTCCTCAGATACGCGATCTTGTACGTGTTGCATTCATCAGGTTAGCCTATTGACCCTTACGTAAATACTTTTATGGGTGTATACGTAAATATTTGTTCGTAGCTCATCCTCCTGCGATTTTCTGAGCACGTGTAAACACAGTAAGAGGAATGGGAACTGGCATTGAAATGCTAATTCATTTTGTGGAAACTTCTGAGCCCGACGCAGTTAGAATATCCTAGTGGAGGCGAGTGTTTGCCAGAAATCATGTCACGTCCAGCGAACTACCAGTCATTGATTCTGTCTTTTTATCCAACCTCTCATGAATTTTTGTGTCATGGTCTTCATCTGGCGTCTTTCTCTCTTTTAATTTTTTTATTTTGTATTACAATAAACCACTTGGAAAGAGATTTTGTTGTGTATAATCCGACCTTCACACAGTACATATGGTATGTTGAATGCGTAGCCTGCAAAGTGTAGGAGTAACATATTTGGAGATTTGCCCGTCTGACACTTACAGCGATGTTTAAAAATAACACTTCATTGTCAAGTTTTGTTACTCCTTTTGAGGACGACCTATGCCTTTTAGGAGTTAATATCTTGTTTACCTGAGTTTAATATTAAATATTTTACAAATACTTAAACATAAAATATTATAGTAATTTTGAAAGAATGTTCCCTCTTTCAGTACAACTATCGGATGTGTTAACAAACATTCAAATCAAATACCGCAAAACGTTTATAACTGGAATTTGATGTTCCATTCAACTTACTGCCATTCCGCAAATTTCATTTAGCTTTATATTATAATTATTTACTACTCAACTACTTTTTTTATCTTGTTTCCCTTCAGCAACTAAAAAGAAATAATATGACTTAATATACAGTTTACACAGAGACTTCGCTGGATGTCAACAGAGGTTAGGCCTACCTTTCCTTCTGTTATTTACCGATGGGGAAATCCCTTACAGCTTTAATTAATTATTATGCCCTCGTACTTAAATAAGAATGTTCCATGTTGTCCATGATAAAACTTCAGCCACTTCAATACCGCACGAAACCCATAATTTATAAATCGTGAATAATGTTTAGACGTGCTATATGTTCGTACATTTGTAAGATTTTGGGGTTTTCACAGCGGTGAGCATGAAGATTTCTGTCTTCTGGGTTGTTGCGCTGTGTAGTATGATCGATGTGTGACCTCTGAAACGTTGGTTAACATCGACCAGACTACACAGCGTAACAACACAGAAGACATAAATCTTCGTTCGTACACTTGTTTGTAATGTACTACATAAGACATAAGTTCGATCTTTGGAAAGTTAACTGCAGCTTCGCGAGTCCACGGATAGAAAGAAATGTTGACTGATAACCAGTGAGTTAAAATACTGATCAGGAAATAACTAGGGAGTCTGAACATCTGTTTGTTGACATTTGGGTTCAGTGCCTTGCCGAATGAAGTGAAAGGACATGTCCAGAATGTCAGTTCTTTGAGGATGCGTCTGTTTTCATAACCTCTGAATTCAGTGAAGGTAGTAGACAGCTTGCACACAGCATTATACAAAATAAAACAATATACGCACGCAGAAGGAACGTCTTTAAATATAATAAAATTAATTTCATATTAAGTAGGATTTTAGGTTTTCACGGCAGTGATTGCGAAGATGGCTGTCTTCTAAATTTATGTTTATGCTATTTTATGCAGCATGTATTATAATATCACTGGATATTCTTAAATTACAATCATTCATCTGTCATCAGAGCGATTGCCCTGATGATGGAGACAGTATGTACATCTGAAACGTTGTCCAATTTCTGCAAGACGCCACAGCGTGACGTACCAGATGACGGTCGTCTTCACAATCGTTAGTTTATCGTGGTTGATATACAAAAACTAAACCGAAGGAAGTGAAAATCTCCTTTTCAAATGAGTAAGCAGCATTTTGACAGGTAACCGGGTACAACTTCAACCAAGAACCGTCCATTTTGACCGATTCCTCGCGTTTTCTTTAACAACTCCAGCAAAACCCGCAGACTACATACGATTTGTTACAAATGAAGTGGAAAGAAAAAAATTATTGCTACACTGGCGCAGTGAAATTATTTTGCGTTACGGGTAAATGCACCCCTTTCACTTGTATTCCGCGTGTGTTTCGTAACGATTCTGTGAGTTCCACCTGCTGTGGTGTAGACAGGCAACCCGCTTAACTAACGTGCAGGAACAGTAACGAACTCTCACGGCGCATGACAATTGTTTTGTAAGAGCTCCGTGTTCTATTCATCGTGTTTCAGCAATGTTAATGAATTAGGCACGTACTTTTGAGAAGCATGATACGTTCTGGCCGGATACCAATATGGAAGGAGGAGGTTGCGCAAAAGATATGCGCGGTGACCACGTAAAATTCTGAAAAATGTACGGAGAAATTGGTAGAAGTCGAGAAGGAAATGTTATGGAATTTGTAGGCTTTGATGTTTTCACGGCGGTGAGACTGGGTTGTTGCGCATTGTGATCCGGTAGAAGTTTGTTGACGTTTCAGAGGTGTTTTCTGTCTCCATAATCAGAACACCTCTGAATTTCTACCAGACTACACGGCGTAACAGTCCAGAAGAAATCCCATCTTCATACTCGCCGTCGTGAGAATCTAAAATGTCTTGATGTGACGTGTTAACGCATTTCTCAGAACACATACCATATTAAATCCTGGTGCGTTTCCAAACCTAGAACAATACCTTTGAAGCTCAGTTGTGAGTATATGTACCCCCTGCTTTAACAGTCGATAACTCTGCATTTTACCCATTCTGCATTTCGTATGTTTCTCAGACTGAACAAAGATTATTGCCTTAAACGACATTTTCATTGCGGTAAGAACTGAATTTGTAAACATTACATAGACGGGCTTACGGGGTTCAAAAGTTTAACGATCTAATGTGCAGTTTCCACGCTTCCTGTGAATACCCGCTGTCCGCTTACAAATCATAGGCCTATTACATAAGCCGCTGTTGCATTTGGTGTATGGTAATGCAGTGACCTTACCGGCTCTGCCAGTTCATCAAACACCCGCAGTTTTCTCACGTCCCAGTTGAAGCAAGAAAGTGGTCTGCTGTGCCGCGACGTTACCAGCCTGTGTCAGTGACGGACTGACGTGTTTATTTACTGCGTGTATTCGGAATTTCAATGGACCCTTGTCATACAATCATAGTTTATGTTAAATTTAAGTTTCTTGCCTCGGTGGAGATGTCGATGTCGGTCTTCTTGGTTGTTACGCAACGTTGTGTTGTAGATAGATAACGACGTTTCGGTAAACATCCTGTCTCCGTATTGTTATTTATCTACAAGTTCACACGGCGTTAGTACTCAGAACACCAACATTGACAATCATAGCGTATGAAACCTGACCTCCCACCCGAAAGGGAGGACACAGATTGACAGTGTTTGAGAACAGGACATTGAGAAGAATATTTGAACCCAAGTGGAAATAAAAGGAGAATGGAGAGTCTTATAGAAATGACTGACTGGCCTACTCCTTAAGACGTGCCAATGAATTACGAAGTACTTAGAATGCTGATTCAACAGTCGGCTTCTCCGAAGTGATGTTCCAATATTGCCTGAAGACCAAATGCAAATCGTCAGCTGGCCTTGAGTTTTATCTCGTCGAATTTGCACAACAAACGTAAGCCAAGCAAGAACCACCCGCACTCGACAACTACTTTTATGCTTTCTTGTAAGCCTTTAACGAGTATTAATTGTTTTCATATTCATTTTTATGCGCCTATAATTTCTGTCTGCATTAAATTTGTAATATGATTGTTATATTTCAAGATGGCTGTCCTCTGAGTCGTTACGCCTTGTAGTCTGGTAGAATTTTATCAATGTTTCATCGCCCTGATGACGGAGGCAGTATGACCTCTGAAACGTTGGTAAACATCTACTAGACTACACAGCGCAACAACTCAGACTACAGAAATCTTAATTTCTTTCCAACATTGTATCGGCATAGCATGTCAACTCTCCTTAATGTTCGTCGTCATTTGAGATTGCTTGTTATTTGCGACTTATGAAATTACACTTAAAGTTACGCAGAAGATTGGATTAATTCGATTAAACTTAATTAGCCTTTCCTTTCTTCTTTTTACATCCTTGTTATTCCTTTCAACGACAGAAACTGGATAAACCAACTTCAGAAGATCTGCTATTGAAAGACTGAAACACTCAAACGGTTTACTGCACAATAGGCCTGTACAGAATTATCCAAACCCGTTCTATGTTAGTTTGAAATTCGCACTGGTTCTGATGTTTATTTTCAGTACTAGTTAATTATTATTTATAATATATCAGTGTTATGATAATGTAATATAAATCCGCGAAATTTAAAGTATTTGAAAAAGTTAGTAGGCTATGGTGTGTTAGGTACTGACTCAAATTTTTTTCTGTGACGCCAATAGGCACCTTAAGTCGAAACTATGAACGGAAATTCTGCCAGGTATTTGGTTAACAGCGTAGTATTCAATAGAAGACAGTAGACTTTGTCCAGTCTCTCTTTTGGAGTTGTTTGCACTGTCAGTTAATATATTATGAACAAGATGGCGCTCACAAAGGTCAAACAAGACCATTGTGCTTACCGGAAACACATTATGCCTGATAGTAATTATCTCTAAAGGTAATTTTACAGTAGCGAGTGAAAGTAAAATGCTGAATGATTGCCTTAAGTTCTAGCTGTGTCCAACTGTACTCATTGTTTTAACTGTTAATTACCTGCAGCTGAACTATGACTGTTCCCCAGTTGTGCTCGTGACTTTGTGAAAGTGCTGTGACGCTCACCATAGGACAATTCCTTTACATTCGTCTATGAAGTTAATGTCACGTGTCTGTTTATATTAAAATCAATTTACATAGTACAAACACAGCCAGTTTTGCTTATATCTCTTTGTACAGCCGAATTCAAGTCTATTATCAATAAATAAGCCTTTGCCACAGACCTATTCTCTTCCAAGCTTCCAAATTCTCCACTAAACAGCCCTTTTGTTTTAATGTGGTATTATCTAACTTATATAAATCGTCATTAAATAAGCCACAAGCCGAAGTAATTTTAATTTTAATATACTAATGGTATTTTATACATGAAAAATTCTTTAATTTATTACTAGTCTGGAGGACGTTGAACAGAATTCCAGTGTGTTATACTGAAAACCATCGATAAATGTAAACAGCCAAACCAAGGTTCTTTCTTAGAAAACGGTAAACAAATTACACTGATAATTGTCTATGCAAAGTATGATACTTCAGACATGTCCTTTACAACAACAATTCCTTTAGCTGTTTCATGAATAATAAAATGCCGTGAGACAACCCAATTTAATATGTTACATAGTTTAATTACAAACTTGGAATGTTTTACTGCAGAACCTGTTCACGTGCGGAACTCAGTAGGTATCTGTGGACACGATTTTGAGCCTCTTCAGTCCATTTCACATTTCCAATGCCCATTCTATGATCCCAGTTCTTTCTATCTTCCAATACTTTCGCTTTCCTAGAGTCCCAGCCACAATGCCGTATCGTTTATATTCCTCCATCCGAATTACATCTGCTTCGTGTTTGCGAGGTTGCACGTTCAGATGTCTTTCCAGAGACCGGTTAAACAAAGTAATGGTTTCCTAATTCTCGCCAATCAGATGTCGGGATAGCTCAAGAAACGACCACTTCCTTCCATATCCTTTCCATTTCATTACCATTCAGAGCAGCTAAACGCGTTGTTTAGTAAACAAAGAATACATTAAAATTTGCCGATCATCTGTAGTTATGAGTAATCGTTCAGCATCTTTTCAAGATGTGGAGCAGAATTCTCCGTCTCTTTCTGTTTCTTGCTTCTTTGTCTTTTTTGTTTTATTGTTTCTTCACCGCGATTGCCCACACGTGAACATGCGCCTTCTCCACGACAGAGAAAGTTGTTTGTGCTAGCTTTTGTTTTCAATTCGCTTTTAAGCCGTAGAACAATGTACGGAGAATGGGATATTGACAGGTGATGGGCTTACCCGACACCATTAATCGCTAGAATAAAAGTACAAAAAAACATGTCAGTATGACAGCAAATCACCTGAACCCGGGAGTAGAGTCAACTCCCGAAACGTCATCTTGCACATTTAATATATCTCAACAATCGATAACGTCCACCAGAATTACGACGTAAAGAATCAACAGCTAACAGAAACCTTTTGATTGTTAGAGAAAGCCTTTCGTCAGTCTCTTGACTATTGCTGCTTACTTTCTTTGGGACAAATACGAATGTTGACCGGATGGGAGAGCTTCTGGGGCCATTCGGCCTCAGGTTACAATAAAGGTATTTCCTTGCATCTGATACGCTCACTAAAGTAGGCCCATGCTGAGAGAACAAGACATTAACTTGATAGGCCCAATGTCACAGGGCCTCGAACGCTTGAGCTGTCCCTTGGATTTCTAAAGGGCTAGAAAGACGGTCGCCCTTGTGACTGATCTTATGTGCCTTCATCTTGAGCATCTAAGTAATTAAACATTTGTCCAATCCAGTGCATGTATTTGAATATCATTTCAAAGTCGTATTGAATGTTTGAAGTGTATCTGACATCCAGCAGGCTGAAATTTCTCATGGTAGGACCAGAAGTTTAAACGCCGCTAATTTTAAGGAATATTACTGTAACGCAGTTCAAATTTTATGGCCGACTTCAGCACGATATATTCAGATATTTTCTTATTTTAGCCATTATAGTGACAGATTTCCAAGTCGGCTCCCGACCAAATTCTGCATGTTTCTTTCTTGTTTTCCTCAGTTGAGCTGTATGTCCAGTCAATCTTCACCTTCTGGTCAGATCAGCCTGACACAAATCAGTCTTTCGACGCCGACTTTCACTTCTGGGATGACTCGCCACAAGAAGATGTGCCTAACCGCAAGGTAGTAAGTGATCTTTTGCTTCGTTTGTGTTGTTCGTCTGTTAAATTACAGGAATGAAGCATGGCCTTTTGTAATATGCAAATTTTTTCTACCAACTGTCAGGTGTCTTTAAAAATTGCTTGGCTGTAATGTGTTCCTGGATTTAACGTTCCTGCGAGATCTTGTGTTTGATATGATACGTCTCACAGAAAAAACAGCCTGTATCTTTGTACTAGGAATAGAACGTAATGCAAATGTTCACGTTATTTAGTTCAAGTCTCAAAGTGACTGCATGGTATAGAACCTTAATTAATCAGTAAATATATATATTCAGATATTCAGAAGATCCCTTGTTACATTGCCCTAAAAAGGCTTAGCACGAGTATTAAAATATCCTGCCACTGGGCCATGCTCATTTCATATCTACCGAACATATTTAGGATTCATTTTTATAGTATTCTTCCATTTACGCCTAGGTCTGCTAAGAGTTCTTCTTACTTCAGTTATAAGACTACACGGTGTGGCAGTCTAGAATACTGGACACTCGCCAACGTGTAAACATCCAATTCCCATATAAACTATAATAATTTAGACGGTAATTTTTAGTAGAACACCGATGTAAAAAAATGGACGCAAAGTTTAAGTTAAACCACTTGAAATCGAAGCTATTGTAAAATGATATATAATAATTATTGAAGCTGCCTGTATAAACATGCACGAAACATCCCACAGAATGAAAAGGAACTTTTAAAGATTCGTAATATAATTGCTAGCGAAGGGGTATTAAAATTGTATCGCAGGGCTACTCCTTAGGTCTGTCCGTAGTGGCTGTGGGCCATTTGTAAGAGCCTGTGGCAGTGTTTTTAAATTTCTGTTACGTAATTTTCCCCTTCATAAATTTTGCTGTTGTAACAACCCATATGTTTTACCTGTGGACACACGTAGGTGTAAACTGACACTAAAAGTTGTTACATTGCTACCTCGTATATTGCTCTAAGTTTGCTGATTAAACACAGTGACAGTTACAAGTAGAATTCCACTCCTGATCTGCACGACAGCTTGTCTTCTCATGAACTGGAGAGTACGTAATGGAAGTTATACATCTACCACTTTATGCCCGTTAAATCCTTGTCCGTGTGCATTATGTATAATAAATGCAGTGTATATCATGGTCCTTCACATGGAATTCTTCTTATACCCTTTTCTCTCCTACGTAGCATAGACGCCTCCTTTACGAGGTTTCATATCGAGTTTTAGACATTTCACAGGGACTTCTTGGACGAGTGATCAGATGTCTGTCTACTTTTCACGATCTATGGAATTTGAATCCAGGCCTGCTCAGGTTGTGTATTCGCGAAATATCTAAACGGTTTAATAAACATGTGGTAGTTACCAGTGGATGTAAGAAATTCATGCGGAACCTCTTGGAAAGTGAATATTTTGTGAAACGAGAATGAGTTTCGTGGAACAGATTCTTTAGGAGCTAATAGTCGCTCAGTCAGTTACGATCCAGTACCGTGTACACAGGAGTACCACCGTATTTCGAAAGAGATTGGAGTGTACTAACTAGTATGGGCTACTATGAAACCAGCGAATTCTGCAGTCAGTAACGATCTATATGCAAATCTAGAGACTGGAATAAAGCACGAAAATAAATTTACGTTTTTATGATATTCTTTTTATTTACCAGCTCCACAAAAAAATTACTTTCTTCAAGTTGTCAACTGCCGGTAAGTTCCGTAACGATGGAACAGCAGCGCCTTGTTGAATGGCGACAGAGCAGAACTCTCTCCGACAGTAACGTATAACGATCCATTCCCACGCACAAGGAACGGTTTCTATAGAAGTGACATTTCATTACGGGTTACAGTTAATACCGTTGTCTTGCGTAAGGAGAATAAATGCCCAACAGTTTTTATATCATTACAAACTCTAATGTTTCATAAAGCTTGTGCCAGTTCTTTGGCATAAAGGGTGTAGTCATGTCTAACGGTTGCGGTACAAGAGAATGGTGTGGGTTTTTATTAACAGTCATTTCCATGTAGAGGAAAATGTTGTGTGGTTTGGGAGGAGATGCCTGTCGACTTATGAAGGAAAGGAGACAACTTCCTTCTTTGCTGTCATCCCACCATTGTTTACGTCTAATTCTGTTGTAGTTTTGTGCCGTTACATAATCATAGTCAAAGCCGGATATGAGGTTTTCACGGCGGATTAGTCGAAATATGTCTGTCTTCTAGATGGATGCAGCAAGGACCTCTTCTACCAGACTATACGGTGCTACAACCCAGAAGACAGCCATCTTCACAGTAATAGCAGTCTCAGGTTACGGCTCGAGTTTCTCGTAGACAGAGAATTAATATTTAAGTTCAGGGAAAGGCAATGAAGTGCCGATGTTTTATAGCTGATACATCACTGATTATCCCTAAACGTTTCTAATCTAACTAACCCTCTTGGGAAGAGTCCTTTTTGAGAACCTAATAGTTAGTCAAAAAGTTCCCAGCTTTTCATGAAACCCAAAGGTTTATTGCGGCATTCATAAGAGCTGGACACTGGTCCTCATCCAGAAATAGGTTAATCCAGTTCACACCCTGCCACCTTATTTATTTTAGATTCAGTTAAATATTATCTTCCCAACTCCTAGTTTTTCTAAATATCTCTTTTCTCCTGGTTTTCTTACCAGAACTTTTTTTATGTATTTTCATCTCTCTAGTGCGTGCTACATGTCCTGCCAATTTCCTCCTTCTTAAACTTGTTTTTGGTATCATATTAAAGGATCTGTATATAGTACTATGGTATTAAATGAAGCCTGCATGTCGAAAACCTTCGGAATCTTAAAAGTGTACCTCATCAACGATTGATGAGGTACACTTCTAACACTTTTAACAGCCATAAGAATTGTGTTTACAATTAGAGAAGGATTTCTCGGTCTCCAGAGCAATCATGAACCAACTGCCCTCACATGAAGAAAGTTAGCTTGCAGTAGGGTGTTTCGTAACCATGATGATTTACTTAACAAAAGAAATCTGATCTAGTATTTTTAAAATTAATATGAAAATTATGCACGTATTCCTCCGTACACAACCCGCGCCCACAACAGCTTTGTCAAATTAAGCAACACGTGGCGAGGCGTGTCTGCTGTGCGATTACATGTCGATACTGAAAAAGTCGCGTCTCGCTGTATGTAGAGTGCGTCCCTGTCGCTGAATACACAATGAAACAATGAACGCCTTTTGTGAGTGTGGTTATGTAACAGGGCGATCCTACCCTTGTTGCTTGTGTGCTGTGTAATATGTAACTGTAAACGTCTCGTTCTGCGATGTTGCAACTTAGAAGACGAACATCGACATATTCACGACCTTAGAAGCCTCAAATCTGTTTACTCCAATTGTTGGTGGTTAGTTCAGCTGCTGTAATACCTCATATATGTGCACAGAGAGCCAAATGTCGGACATTTTGTGACAGGAGAAAACTGAGAAACATTTTCCAACATGTTGGAGTGATTTTCAAATTATCAGACTCGAAATCTCTAATTCCGTGCGGGCACCCTCATCTGTGTGCTTGTGTGCGTAGAATTTTATTCATTTTCGCGTGTTATGTGAAATTTGTTAGATCACGCAGAACAGTTGCCTAGATTCTGGTCAGGTTATGTTCTGCTTTCTAAGTGTTATTTTCACAAAGTGGTTATATAAAATGAACGCGTATGGGGAGGGCGTGTCTTTCTGGTCCCATATTCATCTCCGAAACTATTCAACAAATTTCGGTAAAATTTAGTATATAAATTTAATTCGTATCGGTCCAATATAATAACATTGGTTTCCAAGAGGCCGATATCAGGCTTACTAATTTTTTAACAATCCATTGTACTTAGCATATGTATATAGCATGAAATATAAGTCTGTATGTACAAGATCTACAACTCTTATCGATGTTTATCGCTTTGTTTTCGACACTATGTGATCTTGTAGGTGTTTACCAGACTTTCGGAGGACTGTATTGCCTCCATCTTTAGGGTGCTACTTAGTAATTATCCAATCTCACGTCACAGATTCGGCAAGAGATTCAGTAAAGAATTTGCGACGTAGATTCCCTTCAGATACTTGACTCTATATTGCGAGGGTAACAAGAACCTTGTACTTTAGTAATCTATTTCTATGTAAAAAGTAAAGTAAAGTTTGTCCCACTATACGCCATGTAGGCGTTTGGGGTGAGAGGAGGTATAGCTCCTCTCTTCCTTGACCTCGGCACTAGATGGGGGTGAGTGGTCAGCATCACGCCCCGGCCGGCTTTACCCCCGGGAAAGGACCCCGGTACCCATTGTAGAGGAGGCTGGGTGGGCCCCAGAGCCGGTCTGGATGCAGAGGCTAGAGGAAAAATCCTGCCCCCATCGGGGATCGAACCCCGGTCGTCCAGCCCGTAGCTAGTCACTATACTGACTGAGCTATAGATTCAGAGTTATGGCAGAGTATGGTAACTCGAGCTTCCTTCTGTCACCATATTAATTATTTTTATGAAATTTTAAAGTTCTTTACGAACAAATCAGAACAAAGTTTCCTATATTTGTGTATTTCGAGAAAATGGGTTGTTTCTTCAGACAAATTAAATTTTGTTAACGTTATTTCATAATTCAACAGAACAGTCGAATATGTAACTTAAACATAGTGGTTAGATACTGTATACACTTACCTGGATTAAGATTTCTTCATTATAGACTTTAGTCGGATTTTCAAATTTGATGTTATGGTAAATGTTTACGAAGCGGAATCAGTAGAAGTCACAAGGAAGGATGGCGGCCGTAGATATCTTATGACGTTGCTTGATCCCACTTTCACTTGTTTAATGCGTTTTGCTTTTATTTGACCGATTAATGTTTATTAATATCATTCCATTTTAATTAATCCTCTTCCTTTCGTTTGCGAACTTAAGTTTCTTGAAAAACTAAGAGTATGCAGTATTTTGTTTTAATTCTGTCGAAAATTCCATTTGTTAAATGACCGTAATCTGGACAAATAAGTTTGAATGTGTTTTCTGTCTGGACCACTGTATAAGTCAAATCAACATAACCTCAAACGATTTAGTTTTTTTTTCTGTTTTACTGACATTGAAAGTAGTAGCTATTAATGTCTGTCAGTTATTACAGCCGCTTTGTGTGTCTTGTTACTGTGATAGCTGGTAAAGTAAAATGTCTCTGTGATTATCGTTATTTTAAGAGTTTTTTTTAGAAAATAAAACTACGTTACGTTTCCATCATGTCTCTTCAAGTTGAAAATTTCTCGAAGGAATGTGACTTATAACATTGTCGCTTCAAACCAATATAATAAACTTTTCGTATGACTAGAAACAAATCACATTTGTGTTTCCAAATTTAACTTAAAATAAATGTGTTTAATATCAAAATCATTCGTTCAGAAAGAAGGCGTCCTTCCACTATAATCCAATTAATTGTGTAGTCTTGTTATTTTCTTCCGACGCTGCGAGATGGTTCTTATGTATAGATGTCCTCCTCAAGATGGACGATACGCCATGTTTTCAAGAGCAGCTTGTAACTGTCACTGAAGCGGGTTTTAAAAACCGTTATCTGTCACACACGCAACAATGTGATGGCACTTTTTATCCATGGCAAGTATTAATACTTACTTAAATCACACATAACATAACTGTCTTGCATCGAGTCTTGCGTTAGCTGTGGACGAGTTCAGAAGCTGTGAGGTGTCACTGGTTCGCTCAGCAAGAGGAGACTAAACAAAAGTTGAAAGTTCTCAATAATCTAGGGAAGCGAGTGAATGTTCATGTGAGAGCAAAAGTAATGGGGGCTTCAAGCTTATTCCCCGCTACTCTTGCAACTTCTGCTTCCAGGCCAGAAAGAGAGAGTGACGTTACTACACGTTGCGAAAACGTAGCACCGTTTTCACTTCTCTTTAAACAAAAACTTTTCACGTTATACAAGGAAAAACATGACGAAGGCAATGTTTCCTAAATTAAATACATTGTTTTCATGAAAGACTGCCTAACTATTTATTGAATGTGGTAACACTAAACAATAAAACAAATGGTGACTTACAAATAAATAACAGTGTATTTTTTTTAAGATGACTGTCTTCTGGGATGTTATACTGTGTTATTATTATTTAGTGTTCTGTCTGACGACAGGTCCATATGAACAGGATCCTTCCATCCTTTTCTCGGACTGGGACCTGTTCATATACGTTCTTGGCAGATGATCCAGAAGTGATTTGCCATTGCCTTCTTCTGTGTGTGAATGGGATGTCACGGAGAAACCGGGGAAGCCCCCGGAGGAGAATTCCGTGTTGTCTAGACCACGGCCTTGCCCAACACAAGTTATAAATTCGGGCACCGCCGGGAATCGAACCCGAGACCCCAGGATTACAAGGCCAGCGTTCTAACCGCTAGACCACCGTGGCTGTTATACTGTGTAGTCTGGTATAAATTTGCTGACGTTTCAGAGGTGCCCCCTGCCTTTTAAATTGAGAAAGTAAGCTCATCTAAAACGTCGGTCAGTTCCTACCAGACTACACGGTGCGACTTCCCTAGAAGACAGTAATTTCAGAAAAAAATCCGCATTCGAGAGTTGAATTATTGTTGAGGCTTTCAAGTTAGGTGATATTTTCGTACTGTTTTGTATTACATAACATAAGAACTGAAATGTCTTCATTATTTGTTATAAGTAAAGAATGTCTTATTTGTTTGGAAAAGAATGCCCAGATTTTATTTGCAACAAAGACTACTTTTATGAACGCTATGAACATATTTATCCTTCCTCCATCTACCTCTATTCAGCAGAGATCTTGAGAAGCTGAGAGTAGTTTAGCCGGTCAACTGGTCAAGAAGTTCCTCGTCTATTACGGAATCCGAAAATTAATTCTAATCTTCACAAAAAGCAGTCACCTCATCCCTATCCAAATTCAGATTAATCCATTCTACACCCTCACACGCTACTTCCTTTTCATCAAATGTTAGCATCCTTCAGCTCCGTCTTCTTCCCTTCAGTTCATCCCTCCACGTGTGTTGTTCCATGATCTATTTGCCACTGGCATAATTTTCTTATAGACTGAGAAATGGCAAATTCCCGTATCCCTGGAATTTTTTATGAAGTAATGGATACAAAATGTGTGGATGCGATGAATATACCAGTTTTTACATTTCCTGTCATATTAAAATCGTAGAGAACTATAGGATTGTAAGTGACATTGCACACATCATTTAGAGGTCATAGATATGTCAAGGTCATGTGAAGGTCACAATATATACTCAGTGACTGATTTGGGTTGGGATAGATTGCGTTAGGTTAGGTTAGGATAGGTTAGGTTGCGTTACGTTAGGTTAGCTTGATTGGGTGCCGCTGAAATATCGGATTTATATTTTGCCCATATTTTGTCGCCCTCACATCTTCCGAACTGTAGGTATCAGAGTGATTATTCTCATGTCACGTTGAGGTCACTGTTAGGCCAAGGACAAGACAAGTTCACGAAAATATCCGCCCAGTAGTTTGATGATTACAGACCTCTAAATATTTCAAGATCATATCAAGGTCGTTTCTCTTTTATCTGCCGAACTGTAAGTAACTTATTTATCACATTCATGAAAATTTGAGGTCACAGAAAGGTCAAATCCATGGGAAGTCCACCACAACGTTACACCAAGGGTTTTCCAGATAGAAGCTTCCAAAATATTCAAGGTCTTTTCTGGATAATTTTTTCCTACCCTTATTTCTGCCGAACCGTGCTCATCTGTGTTACCAAACTCATGTCAATTTGAGTTCACGCATAAGGTAAGGCCATGTCAAGGTCACGAAAAGATCAGCCAAAGGGTTTCCAGGGTGGACGCTTCTAAAATTTTCAAGGTCATCTCAAAGTCGTTTTCTCTCATGCTTATTTCCGCCAAACTGTAAATATCTTGTTGCCCATATTCATATCATTTAGTTGTCAAGGACAGGTCACTATCATGTCGAGGTGCCGGCCAAATCGGCATAAGGGTTTGCTCGATACACCTTTCTAAATTTTAGTGGTTGTATTTGGTTAGGTTGGGTTAGGTTAGGTTTATTTACGTTAGGTTAGGGTGCTTTGGGTTATGTTAGATTAGTTTAATTTAGGTCAGGCCAGTATGTGTTGGATTAAGTTAGGTTACTTGATATCTGTGCAAATACCTTATTGCCCATATTAATAACATTTATTTGTCAAAGACAGGTCACTGTCATGTCAAGTTCCCGACCAAATCGGCCTAAGGGTTTGTTTCATACAACCTTCTACATTTTTAGTGGTCATATTTGGTTCCTAAAGTAACCTAACTTAAACCAAAGAACCCTATCCTAACCTAACTTAACACAACCTAATTCATTGGCACCATTTCTGCGATTATGTTGTATGCCTTTGTATCGGTCAGATCACTATCGGAGCATTTGAAATTTCAAGGTTATTTAAACGACATCCGAATTTGTGGAGAACCGTTGACCTGGTAAAGGCCAAGGTCATTTATAGGTCAGTACATCATTAAGTCAACATTATATCAAGGTGGGGCCTGTGCCAGTCGAATGGTGTGACGAATGGACGCGTTTCCAAATTTTCAAGGACATTCGAATTTTTGGAGAACAGTTTGCCTGGGAAAGGCCAAGGTCATATCGAAGTCGAGCCATGGTTACGTCTGGGTCCTGTCAGGATCACAGCAGTGTCAGTCTAAGTCTGTACCTAATAGAGGCGTTTTAAATTTCAAGGTCATTCCAAGGACATATTTGTCACCTTGACGTGGTGGGAAGGCTCAGTAATTCCAATAATTTGGATGACCAGAAGAAAGGGTTAAATCAATGTGCAGTCCGTCAGGGTGTAGGTAGGTTGTATCACTCAAAACGCACAGATAAACATCCAGCAGGTAGAGAAGAAGATGCAAGAACTTCTTCTGACGTGGGTGAGAACATAGTAATGCCCTGCATGGAAGGTAATGGTTATAGTAGGAGAATTGTACCAGCATAAAATTTAGTACAGTAATTTACGGTTTAGTAAAAAAAATGGTGCAATAACCTAGACCCATAAAGTCTAACACGGAATGTAAACATGGCAATGTAATAAATACCACTACCGCCGAATTATTAGTAATGTTTACGTATTGTCATTTCTGTATCATCTGATAGAAATGTAGTTCTTAGAATACGCAGATCTACTGATTGAAGTACAGACCATGTGAAATGTGAAGGGAAATACGATACGTATATTTCTTTGTGCAAATGCAAGATGCTTATGACTATTTCAGAAGTATTTAGATAGCATCTCTCGTAAACACTTCAGCGTAGAACTACAAAAGACGTAATTAGGAAGATTATAACGTAACAACGGACAGACACCTTGTAACAGTGTGAAAGTAATAATATTGATAATTTAACGGTCTTTAGGGATTGCTTTATATCGTCTTGTTCAGTCATCGTCAGATGCCGGTTATTCTGAGAACCATATGGATCCATTATTTAATTGCGACAGACATGACGAGTTAATGCAAATGTCTATGCCTTGTGCATTGTAACGCTTCGTGGAAATTACACAAGATATCGTGTTCCTCCGAAAGTTCGGTATTACCCATAAGTCCACACGTCATTACAACCCAAAAGTCAAACATCGACGTCCTAACGCAGTGAGAAGGCCAGATCTCATTGTAGCAAGTGAATACACATGGCACCACTTAGTGGATACTGTTCTATATATATAAAAAAACATGCTAATCGAATACCGTAATTCCGGTATGGTGCTGTAGGACAGTGACCAAATATATATTCGATCATTGTTCTACATCTGTTGGGGAATAAATAAAACAGGATAGAGTGTCCTTGTTCGTGGGAACAATAGAACGGAAGGTTTCAACACTCGCTGAGTCCTGTTGAATAAATTTCTGTATGTGTAATAGCATATAATTGTTACTGTGCGATCATTTTACGAACGTCGGTAAACTTCTACCACGCTGATACGAATATGCATATGAATCTTCCATTATACTTTAATTGTATGCGCTTTGTTCAAGGAAAGGCAGTAAAACTGGATTAGTGACGAAGATCAAAACGCTTGTGATTTCTAATGTGATACAGATGACCGTAAGATCAAATGCCCAGAACTGTGTGAAAGTGACGGTGATCTGAACCCTGAGGCACAGATCGCCATAGGCCGTTGGAAAACATCAGCTAGCACTGCCTACATTGTGAAATTGTTGCTGGCTTCGACGGATGATTGAATGACCGGAGATGTCTTGGAGGCGTTCTTACATTCGTTCACGAATCCAGTGACACTTGGCCGCCCTACTTCTGACGGCTATGCAAGGTAGCGGCTAATATTAATAATGATATTCACAACGAAGCCTCGTGAACGCGCTCGGGGCGTAGCGGGTCTGGCTAAAACTGTGTTTGTTACTCCCTTACTTGAAAAGAACAGATAAGTTTTACGCTGAGGACATGTAATTACGCAGATTTGGTGGTCTCATGTAGCAAAATTAATCTGATAATGCGAGAAAGGGCAAGGGAAAGCTTAAACTCACATTATCTCAGCTTATTAATGTAAATATTTCCTCTCTCAAAATTGGCACTAGGCCTGAATAATACAGTTTATCTATTCATGTGCTTGACAGAAATCAAAACGAGGCCAATTATAGAGCAACAGTACATGATATGAAATACTTGTTATGTTGTAAAATCTTCAAGTAACTTTAGAGATTAGAAATGAAATTGAAATTCAAAAGTAAGGAAGCCCTATTTTACAATGCGAAACCTGCAGTGTTGTGGCAAAGAAAGTGTAAAAGGAAGTCTTGTTATAAATACTTTTATATAAAGTCCCTAACCAAAATATAATTGTTAAGTCGACTGGATCAGCGAGGACGACTAGTGCCGCCTGTTATTTATAGATGAATTATGGTGCAAATTTGGCACCAGGTAGTGAAAGGTCTGCAATCCTTGATTTAAACTGAGGTGTAGTGCGACTTAATTTAAACCTTCCTATTAACACATTAAAATTGTGTAATTTTTTTCAGCGTTGATCAATTATTTAAGCAACAGCAATTAATTTTTCAAAGTCGAATTACAAAAAAATCCAATCGATTGAAGCTTATTTTTTACGCCAGAGTCAAAATAACAAACGAGAGTGAAATTGCTATTCTGTCGGGGTTCTCTGCTGACAGGTCACGGACTTCGCGTGGCTCGTGAGAACGCAGAAAGAAAGCTTCTTTGTATGCACAGATAAACCTGTCTACTGCCCAGATTTATAATGCGTACTCTAACGAAGTATTTGTTTTTGTAAACATGTTAATTTACAGTTGAGCGTCTTACAGACAACTGTAACACCTCAGTCCAAATGACCTTATCATCAAGCGTGGATTGGGTTAAGGATTTGACTGTACTCCAATTGTTTCAATTACAATTTCCGAATATAGTGAATTCGAAAATCTGGACTAGTATCCGTCTATAAAAGAGGTTCATATTCCGTCAGACACACGACACTGTAATATAACACCGCGATTAACACTAACTTTTAACTTCTATTTATAAAATTGGTGTTGATGCATTACTGGTATTTGCAGGCTATTAAATTAAATAAAATAAACAATACATTATAACTGCGGCTATAAGTCGAACATATACTATTACGTAATCCGTGACACTATTAAACTTTAAATCTGAAGTTCTGTGACAAAAGTGTATCATTACAATGATAAATTTCTTAGAAATCCACCATCGTAATTATGACAGAAACGACGTTACGGAGACTGAAATCTGTCTTCGTCCTAGGGTAAATTCCACACAGTTGGGCCCAATCGATCTCCAGAGGTGGAACTAATTATCGATTAAGCCCAACTAGATAGGTTTTACCTGAGGATGAACACATCGCAAACTCTGAAACGTAATTTTAATTTAAATTAGGACGATTGATAATTTTCAAGAATTTTGTCATTCGCCAAGGTGAAAGCGAGATTGTGATGGAAATTGCATGTGAATTTCCAACAGTAATGGCACAGTGTAACATTTATTTTGGAAAAGAGAGTACTTGATTAAGTGAATTACAGTGTCTACTTAATGCATGGTAGTTCAGACTCAAATATTACAGTTGAATGTTTTTGAGTTTAGAAAACATTCATAATCTCCTCCAACGGGCAGCTTTTATATTTGTTTATTATACGGTAAGAATCTTTTCACAGATAGAAATTATCAAATGTTACTTGATGTTAATTATTTAATGTACACCAAGCACGCACTTAACAGAACGTCGTTCTCTGTCCTACGATCATGGATCATCAAGCTGTTAACACACTGATTGTAGGTTCTTTGACGGTGGCTGGGATCGCATTCTACCTAGGATGTCTCTAGCCTACCCGTGACCTATTTCGATCCTTCTAGACTAGGATTCTTTCAGTCGGCTGTTTCTGGTAGAATTTTTTTAAACTGCTAGAAGAAATTCGTTCTGTCTTTGTGTGTCGGTCATTGGCCTTCAGTTGCTTTTTCACACGCCACTAGTAGATCACAATAGGAATTTCACTAAACCAAAGGCGGAAATGACCGTCCTACAGTACAAGTGTCTGGTTGTTCATTTTAATTGGCTACGTTATAGGCACGTTATGGAATTTGAAATTTAAGGAGGGTAGGTGATTCTACGCTGCTTTCCTATAGACTGTCAATGTACATAGGAATTATTAGGCCTATTATTATAAATATCTTGGCTTCTTTGTCTGTTTGTATGCTTCTATATGTGTGTATTTCTATATCTTTATCTATTCCTATCTGTCTATCCTGTAGGCAAAGTCTGTTTATTTACTATTCTTGATTTTATCTGTAAGTCTTCCATTTCTTTCTTTGTCATTAATTTAACTCCTTTCATGTTATCCTTCTTTCTATCTTTCTTATCACTTTCCTTTAGTTTCTTATTTTTTTATATGTTCTGTTTTAATGATATAGAAGACAAATTTATGGCTCTTCTCGTTGTTGTGAACCATGATTATTTTTGTATGATTTAAAACTTTCACCGCGAGTCAAATTAATGAAATCCTCTCAGCCGTGTGAAATGGTAAAAACTCGTCATCGTTTCAGGGACCATGTTTGTTCCCATCATCTGATGATTATTTTATTACAAACAGTGAATGAATGAACGTCGACAGTGCAGTATGCAGAATGATAAAGATCGCATTTTTAAAATATCTGTACTCCAAACTGGCTTATAACTTTCTTGAATGTTTTAAGTACATTTCTTTCTGTTTGACCGCGAAACAGCGACTCCGTAAGCTGACCAAGTGGTCCTCCTTCGAGCCAGTACTATTTCCAGGCCTATAAATAAAGACTCTGCGACTGCATCGTCAGAATTATTTTCCAGGAATACGTACGCTACAGCGATAGTAACAGATAAAGTCTTTGGAAGATTTATTCCTGTTTCTGCAATTTGTAATTCATCGATCATTCTTCTCCGAGAACTGGAGGTGGGCTGTAATTTGTTGACACCATGTAGCTGCTGTAGGTCGTGCGGAACCCTGCGGGCACAGCAGAGAGAATGTCCTGACCCGTCCTTGAGGACTCGACAGCACCAAGGTGAAGACATGCATTTCTGGGCAAGACTGTACTATCAGTTCAGGCGATACACTTTTAGTTATCATTTAAAACAGAATGGTGGAACATGCACAGCAGTGTGAACAGAGGAGTCGTGGGAAATTTGATCAACAGAGAGAATAATATCCCACTAAGAGGTAGACCACTTAAAAGATGGATAGATGAGGTTGAAGAGGGTATGAAGATTACGGGAATAAGAAATTGGCTTACAGTGGCTAAGGACAGACAAGAATGGAGGAAAATTGTACTGGAAGTCAAGGTCCACAACAAACTGTAGTGCTTGAAAAGAAGAAGGACCTTTTTCTGCTGATATAGTCTGTGGATTAACGCCGTTGTCAAATCTGTCTTCCCTTAAAGACCGTGGCTCTGAATCCATTCCATGCGAACTCCATGGATCATGTAGTTCCTTAGAAGATTATATTCTCTTAGATGGTCAAGAAATTGCACGTCATTTATTGACCCCATGCATACGAGGGTCGTTGGGAAATGGTTCGGGACTCACCTGGAATACGAGCTGAAGTCAATGCTCTGTCGTCACCTTTCCAGAAACCTCCTGATAGAATCGGCTACTGCACAATGTATCCATCATCTTCTGAAACAGGTGAAGCTTCTCCACCATCAGGATGTGTTCCCTTAAGACCGTGGCCGTCTGTTTGCCAACGGAGGGAGCTGTCAGCCCAAGAAATTCCGGACACTCAACCTGTATCCCCATAACATTAACTGACTGGCTAAGCAACCAACTAACTGCGTGCAGAAGAGGCCTGCTGAAGAAGTGGTAGACGTCCGTGTTCACAAGAGGCTGCCAAGTCACAGGCCTTGGGTAACATTCCGTTATTTGCTGCTTTTCCCCGTAAGGACTTGTTAGCCCCCCCCCCTTCCGCCCATCCCCTAAGCTGGAGGACTGCCCTTATCGGCTGTCCACTACTGCTTATTCAGTATACTCTCAGTTATCCTCCGTATCTGGAGGACTTACCCTTCATGTACAAACTGATAAAGCGCCTTTTTTATAATCTGTATTTTATATAAGTAAATGTGTAATATCAGCTCACAAGTCAACTTTTGCGTTAGTACACTTATACACTGTGCCGTTACCGGATCCCGCTGCTTTGAAGGGTAAACACTGATCAAGTGCAGGCCACGGAGACCCACAATCCCTGTAGTAGGACACGCCCTGCTCCTTGATACACCCTGTGCTTGCTGCTTGATACACACCCTGTAGTGAAAGGCACAGACGGACAAAGTGAGTAGTCAAAAGGGAGTGAGTGACGTCGTTGCTTTACATGAAGAAATGGTTCACTAGGCGGACGGTGCGCTTGCGTCGAGGGATACAGTATGTGTTCAATGACGAGGTTATGAAGCTCCTGCAAGTTCTCCGGCTCAGATTCTACAAGCATTTATCGCTGCTTTCATTCGTGTTGGTTACCCCGCCCACAGAGGAAAACCACAAAACCATAGAATTGTTAGTCTCCTTGCTGCGATTCAAACCCAGCGCCTCAAGATTATGAAGCTGGAATGCTGATCACTTTACCTCGTACTTGGTTCATCTTCAAAAATCAGGTTAGCCGTGGTAAATTTCATATCTATGAACGTCACAAACGTAACAAATAATGAAATTAACAAAAATATAAATTATGGAAGTGTTTCTTGTTTCTCGTTTCGAATATTTTTATCAGCCCGTCTACTTTCCGGAACGATGAAGAAAAATAAGATATCCCGTATAAAATATGGATGTGAAACGTGGTCTCTGACTTTGAGAAAAGAACAGAAATTACAAAGCAAAGTGCTCAGCAAAATATTCGGTTTGAAAAAAATACGAAGTGAAGAATTTAGGACATTGCATGCGAGAGACATCCTGACTTACGCTCTGAGCATGTAACTAGACTGGAGAGACAAGAAACACGTTCAGAATTGTTGATGGAGAAACTGCTTCCACTTCTGAAACGTCCATTTGCGAAACAAATACGTTTTGAAGATGGATGGAACTGACTCGTCATCTTATCCAATAGGGACCTTTGTACAAAGATTGTTTAAAAAATCGTAGCACATTTTTTTACGAACTTTTCCGAGTTCCGTCTTTTATTGTTTCTTAACGATTATTATAATCTGAGTAATTAAAATGCGTTATTCATCAAATCTGTCACATTTTATAATTCGCTTCGTCGTCGTCCTTTATAATTTCTGTGTTACTAATCTATTTTATCAGCTTCAATAAAAATGAGATTTCCGAGTGGTATAGACGCCTCTGCTGAACCGTTTTAGATCAGCTGTTTTTAACACGTTAGAAAACTATTTCAGTAAGAGCCGAATAAACGAAACTGTTAATAATGAAATGTTTGACCATGCATGAAGCATGACGCTTTCTCTGCCTGCAACTGTCATTCACTGTGATTCTAATAACGGCCACGAGGAGACGTCGCAGCAGTATCCGTGACGTCACAATCTGTTTCGATCCGGCTCTATCACCATGTCGTGGAAACCGCAAGACTGATTTAAGTTACATTTGTTTCATTTTGCCTAATGTTTATTTTGTTATGTATACCTCGCTATGTACATTCAGGTCCATTGAAACTGTCACAGTTTCGCTTAATTATCATCTGTGATGGTGAAACTGAAACGATGTTTCCAAATGCGATGTCTGTGCTGAGATGTCTTATGTTTAGTTGCAACAGACATTTGGCTTTAAAAAGGTAATCATGAGTATAGGTATTATAGTATACAGACTTTTATATTCACCATATCGAAAATACTTCATATAGAGACCGTTCTTTCTATCACAATTAGCATATTTTAAGAAGCAAAGTTAAGTTCTCTTTAAGCACAGGGTGCCTAAGAAAAAATATTCACAGCAGCCACTACTGGACCCTGTAATGAGTTCTTTGTGCCCAGTTAATACACGCATATTATTGTGTAGTACCAGTAGCCCGTCTACACCTATGTCTTCCAAGTTTTCTCTTTCCATCACTTTTTTTATTTATACAGAGTGAATCAAAAGTATGTGTACAAACTTTGTGTGCGCGTTCCAGTATCAAAAATAAGAAAAAATGTTCCTATGAACATGGGGTCGAAAATGTTTCATTTTCGAAATAATAGCCAAAAATAAGTTTCAATGAATGACTTTGTCAAAATGAATCCAGCTTCCAGCAAAGATTTTTAATTAACATTTGGGCAGGAATTGTTGGCGACATGCTTATTGGTCCACAAATGCTTACATCGCATCTAAGTGGACCTTCATACCGGCGATTCTTAAGAAGACACTTGCCACGTCTCCTTGAAGTTGTACCTCTGAATACAAGAAGACAAATGTTTTATGCACGACAGAGCCCTAGCTTTCTCCGTGGCGCCAGTGATCATCTCAATGAACAGTACCCTCAGCGATGAATTTGACGCGGTGGCCCAGTAGCACGGCCACCGAGGCCACCGGACCTGACTCCATTGAACTTTTATCTGTGGGGTCACTTGAAGTCCGTCGTTTATGCAACACCCATAAATAGTGAAGACGACATATGAGAACGTGTGCAGAATATATGCCAGATGATTCAAGGAAACCCTTGTGTGTACGAACGAATTCGTCAGTCTTGTGTACGTCATGCTCGGGCATGTGTGGAGAATGGAGGACAAAACTTTGAGCATCTGTTATAGATAAACATCCTTGTCCTTATACTTGGCAATAAAGACATGCATTGAAACTTATTTTTTCTATTATTTTGAAAAAGAAATATTTGCGACCACATGTTCATAGGAACATTCTTTCTTATTTCTGATCCAGGAACACACACACAAAGCTTGTAAACATACTTTTGACTCACTCTGTATATATATATATATATATATATATATATATATATATGCATTCATCTCCCTCATATGTGCAATATGCTTCGTCCATCCATGTGTCTGTTATACACCAACCGGATGTACACCACGTATCGCCTTTTGTACGCGTACCTCTGGTTCCTGACCATTAGCCAAGAATAATGTAACCGACCTTGCAGGCTCAAGAAATACTGCATGTTTGCTAGTTCTTGTAGCCAGCCGTTCTTTATACAAATTCCTATAATACAATACATTTTACAAGCTAAGTATCCGTCACAAGGGTTTGACTTGCTATCGCAAGGTCTCTGGATTCATGCCCAACTGTTGCTCCGATTTCGAAAAGATTCCCAGAATACAAACTTAAGTGACATCTACTCCCACGTCATGCTTATTGGTAATATACAGGTGGCCGTGATGGAACAGGTTAGCACAGCAATAACGCCAATAACGTTTTTCGAAAGGTCTCTGGATTGACCAGCTTCATGACAAACGTTTTACGTGGTTTTATCAAGTCCCTCCAGGCGAATACCACTACTTGTCCTTAAAACGAACCGGTATCACTTGCTCCACGTGCATCTCCCAATCCAACATTCATTGACACCTCATACGTCAGTCGACACTACATAAACTCAGCAGTTGATTTACATTAGCATAATTGATTTTTTTTTTTACCCTCGTCCGCGGTTAGCTGAGTTTTAAACAATTTAAATTTGAAGGACGAATCTTTGGTTTGAATATGCTAAAGTAATTAACGGGTTAAATATTTATAGACATAAATCCCGTGCTAAATTAGTTAACAAAGTGACATTTCCGTTATAATAATCGTGTTCATCGTTCTGACAGAAAGAAAAACATGACTCGGACTACTATAGATAGTTTCAGTGAGTCGAAACATGTCGAAGAATGGAGTTATGATTGCATTAAATAGTTGATGTAAAGAGTAACAACTTTGGTCTGAACAGCTGCATTTTGCTTTGATGTGGATTTTTGACATTAGAGAAGATTGATTCTCGGTTGATTAATATAACTGTGAAATTAACAACTAATGTTTCCATGATGACGTACAACTCTTGAAGTGATCGTTCGAGGGTAATTGTGGGCTATTCGAGTGGGGTTCTTCGAAGTAAGTTGTTCTTGTGGCAATTTATCGTAGCCAAGGTTAGGGTCGGCTCATTCTGTTTATATTGTCGTTTACACTCTTGCAGAAATTACAACACGTAATTTCTATGCGGTTTTCCCCTCTTCTTCGAAGCAAGTTTCTTTCGAAATACCACCTCGCGTGACGTAACATGTATTCACGTATTGTGTATCTTCGTGTTTTCCGGCTTCAGACTTTTATACCTCGCCGTCTCATATGTTCAGATCTTTCCTAGACCTCTCTTGAATTTTGGTTTCTATTATATTTGTCCTACATATTTCTGATCTTCCATTCTTTCAATACTTTCAGACGTAATGTAATTCTACTATTTGTCTGTTAATGTCATGTAAATTAACACAGAATTTCTTTGCTTTAGTGTAGGACTGCCCAACTTAAGAGATCTGAGGCTACTTTGGTGGTTGTATATAATTTACCTCAGTGTTTCTCAGCATTTTCTAAGGGCCGAAAAACTAAAACACAGTTCACTATGTTACTGGAAATGGAATCAAATATTATAGAGCTCCTCGTAATGCAGCTGTCCCCAGCTCCTGATATTTATGATAACGTAAATTAAGTATGTTTTCGCATAAAGTATTAATTTAGTGATATCGACTTCTTGAATTGGCAGAACTGACCAGCGAGTTACCTCAGAACTGGGCTGGAAAACTGCAGTTCCTTGGCATGTTACGTAAAGAAAATAAGCGGCCCGTTATATTTTATTACTGTACATATAAATTCTATTATGACGCTTAATTAGCTTTTGAAGTTGTGTAGATTAGAAAATGTACAGGTCCAATGGGTGACTATAAACTAGTTAAGAGTGCCTAGTTCCCGCTACAAAACACTTTCGATATATAAAAATTACAATAATTATTTCTTCATGGCCAACAATAAACGTTTACATATTTGACTTCTCTCTTCTCGCAGTAGTGTAACACAGGAAATCAAATACCAGCCACACTAACGTAGAGTAAAGCTGCCCCACTATACGCCATTCTTAACCACGTCTCTAGGTAGGGGTGGGTGGTTAACGCCGTGTAGTAAGGTAGAAGTTTAGCATCGTTTAAGAGATACTTGCTTCCTACACGGCTTAACAATCCAGAAGACAGCCATATTCAGCTTAGGAATAATTTGTATCTGCTTTTTAGGTGTTCACTGATAACCTTCAATAATTGTCCGGCATACTATGGATGGGCCTACTATATATGATGTTATTCAATGATCTGTACTTTTCTTATTTTAGCAACTGATACAGGCAGTACTTATAATTTAATTGATTTCCTTTTTGCTTTGTTCACCGAAGTTCTAACTTTGAGGTTAGATGTGACAAATTTATGGTGATGATAATTTGTACTATTGAAGCTATGCAAGTTAAGATATCATTAATTACTTAATTATCAATTTAAAGTCTCTGCTAGTCTCGTGCTGAAAGGCCTGAATTTAGTATGCGTCATAAATTTGTACCACAGACTCTTGTAATGAATAATACCTTACCAATTACGTGTACGTTGTATCTCTCTCCATCCATAATCTTAACCTATTAGTGATAAAGTGGTCACTGAGACCCACGGAAGCTGCGCTCCCACTGTCAATTAAGTGTTGTGTCACATCAATTAAGCACGGGACAGTTACTTCAGATCGATAAACCACTCCATGCAAATATAATTATCTTGAAATGATTCTCCAATTTGCACTGTCATTTGTAGGCGTTTACATCCTTGATTACACTCGGTAAAAGCGGAACTTTGTAACTGTATTATGCCACAAGACTCATGGCTCATATTGCAAATCCACATCTTTGGAACTCTTTAGAACGTAGACACTGAATTAGTAACAAAAAAATTCGCATGACAGATTTTCTGCCCACTCGCTCCCACGCCTTCTAGTCGTTGGAAAAGAAATACATTTTTTTGTTTTAGTTCTACGGATGAGGTTGTCCGGCGTTCAGCGTTCACATCTGAAACTCTTAATCTCTCTCTTTAGACATTTGGTAGTGTTCGCTGAATGGGAGATCGGTCCATAGAATGAGTCCTGTTGCACAGAACAGCAAAACGTAAAAACGTCGACATGCATTCGTGCCTTGAGCAGGTTTCTGACTTAACGGCCGCCACAGTAGTCAGCAAGGAAAGAATACGACAGCCTAAAGTTTCTGTGAGAGGTTTCGGGAAATAATTTTTAGTAGGTGATGAAATTAACATTAATAATGAATTATAATTATTGCTATTATTGAATATAAAATTAGCTCACGTACCTGTTAACGCGCAGAAGTAAACCACTAACTTCAGATAATATCTTGTCTCTGACGGTCCGTCTCTGAAGAGACCGGTTCAGGCAGAGACCGGTTCTTGAAGGAGAATTTTGAGAAAAAAATGATTTTTTTCAAAACTTTTAAAAAATCAAAAATGCTCGAAATTGTCCAAAAAGCGCACAAAACTAAAAAAATTGTAGAATTTCAACTTCAAAAAATTTTGAAAAATTTTGGTTATCAGCGATTTTCGACAATTTGCAGCCGTCTTTGCAAAGACTGGATGAGTCATAGACCGAGTCCGACAGAGGCCGGGTGAGGCAGAGACCGAGACCGGCAGAGAACGGGTGACAGAGACCGAGTCTGGCAGAAAAATTCTAAAACAAATTGAAGTTGAAATTTTTCACAATTCTTTAGTTTCGTGCGCTTTTTGGACATTTTCCAGCATGTTTGATTTTTGGAAAATTTTGAAAAAAATTGAAATTTTCAAAAAATTTAAAAAAGGGTATAAATGTCACGAAAAGCGAAGATAACGAAAAAATTTCGAAATTTTCGAAAAAAATTTAAGTGCGAATTTTTCAAAGATTTTTAGTTTTGTGCGCTTCTTGGACATTTTAATACAATTTTTGATTTTTTGAAAAATTTGATAATTTTCTTCAAAATTCTCGCCACTGATCCTGTCAGAACCGGGCTCTGTATGACGGGTTCCCTGCAGCACACTGTCTCCGACGGACTCGGTCTCTGCCGGACTCGGTCTCTGCACGAACCGTACTCCGTATCTACCCGATATCTTCCAGGCCGTCTGTGCAAAGACCTGGTTCTACAGAGGCCGGGTGAGGCTCTGACCGATTCAGGCAGAGACAGTGTGAGACAGACAGTCAAGCAAACAGCCGCTGTCGTAGACAATGGCAGGCAGAGACCGGATGAGGTAGAGACCATGTCAAGCAGATACCGGGTCGGGTGAAGCACAGACCGAGTCAAGCAGAGACCATTTGATACACACCGTGTAAAGCAGAAATCGGTTCAGGCACAGACCGAATCCGGTTGAGCCTTGGTGAAGTAGACAGCCTGGCAGAAGCTAGTTCTGATAGGGATAGGTAAGGTCAAATTTAGAAAAAAATATTTTCAATTTTTTCAGATTTTTCGAAAAAATCATAAAATGCTGCAAATTTTCAGAAAAGCGAACAAAACCAAAAATTTTCGAAAAATTCTAAAAAATTATAAGTTGAAATTTTCACAATTCTTTAGTTTTGTGGGCTTTTTGGACATTTTCCTGCTTTTTTGATTTTTCGAAAATTTTGAAAAAATTGAAAATATTTTTTTCTAAATTTGACCTTGCCTTCAAAATTTTCGAAAATTTTAAAAGAATTAAAAATCATTATAAATGTCATGAAAAGCGAACAACTAAAAATTTTCGAAAAAAAAATTGAATTCGGAATTTTTAATTTTTTTTAGTTTTGTGCGATTTTTCTAAAAATTTCATAATTTTTGTCAATTTCATCCCCACACGATCCCCGCCAGATCCGTTCTCTGCATGACCCATATCTGTGCCGCACACTGTCTCAGACGCACGTGGTCTCCATCGGACTCGGTGTCTGCACGAACCGTTCTCTGTATCATCCTTTATATGCCTGGCCGTCTGTACAAAGTCTGGATCGACAGACCGCTCGAGGCGAAGACCGAATCATTCAGTCTCTTCTTCACAAGGTCTGTGCCGAACGCGTTCCTCGCCTTACACTGTCTCTGCCGGACGTCTATGCCTCACCCTGGTCTCCGCCGGAAGCGTTCCTTGATACGACGGCGCGTAAGAAACAGGGCCATAGAGAGACCGGATGGTCTAGTGACTGTGTACAGCAGGGTCCCTGACAGTCAGTGACAGGTTTCGCCAGAGACAGACCACGCCAGAAAACGTGTCTGGCAGGTATCGGGTGGGGAGAATTTTGAAGCAAATTTTCAAATTTTTAAAATTTTCAAAAAATCAAAAAATGCTGAAAATCTTCCAAATGGCGCACAAAACAAAAAAAATCACTTCAAAGTTTTTTGAATTTTTTCGAAGATTTTTGGTTTTGTGCTCGTTTTAGACAATTTCCAGCATTTTTTGTTTTTTCGAAAATTCTCAAAAATTCTCAAAACTCCCACACTCGAACTTAACTAGAACAACTTCCTCCTAGAATTCGTCTCTACCACAGCAGGTCTCTGCATGACTCGTTGACAGCCTCACCAGCTATCTGCCTCACTCAGTCTCTTCCTCACAAGGTCTCTGCCGGACGCGTTCTCAACATCACACTGTCTGCCGGACGTCTATGCCACACCAGGACTCCGCCGGAAGAGTTCCTTGCAACGACGGCGACTAAGAACAGGACAATTGAGACCGAATGATATAGAGACTGTCTACAACCGAGTCCCTGTCCGTCAGAGAGAGGGTTCGCCAGAGACAGGCCACGCAAAATTTTGAAAAAATTAAAAGAATTCTGGAAATTGTCCAAAATGCGCAAAAAACCCAAAATTTTTGAAATATTTCACCTTCAAAATGTTTTCGAAAATTTTCAAAAATTTTTGGTTTTGTGCGCTTTTCAGGCAATTTCCAGCGTTTTTTTAGTTTCCGAAATTTTTGAAAATTTTGAATATTCTTTTCAAATCATTCCCCAATTGATGCATGCTAAACACAGTGAATGCCTCACTCTGTCTCCGGCCGACTCGGCCTTTACCTCACCCGTTTGCTGCCTGCCTCGGTGTCTGTAGCAACCGGCCTCTGCAGATCTCGGTCTCAGCTGGTGAGGTTCTCGGCCTTACGTGTTGCCTGCAGCACCTGGGCTTCTACGAGACGGGACGTCTGAGCCGTCACACAGCGACCGTTCCCAACAGAGCCCGAGTCAGGCACAGACCTCATTCGTCTGAGAGAGTACATCAGAAACAGTCCGAGAGAGACCGGTTCTCCAATGCTTGAGGTGGTGGAATTTTCAAAATTTTGAAAATTTTCAAAAAACCAAAAAATGCTGGAAATTGTCCAAAATGCGAACAAAACCCAAAATTTTTGAAAAATTTCACCTTCAAAATTTTTTCGAAAATTTTCAAAAAATTTTGGTTTTGTGCGCGTTTCAGGCAATTTCCAGCGTTTTTCGATTTTTCGAAATTTTTGAATATTTTTTTCCAATCATTCCCAAATTGATGCCTGCGAAACTCGGTGAGTGCCTCACACTGTCTCTGCCGGACTCGGCCTTTATCTCACCCGTTTGCTGCCTGCCTCCGTGTCTGTAGCAACCGGCCTCTGCAGGTCTCGGTCCCAGCTGGTGAGGTTCTCGGCCTTGTTGCCTGCAGCACCTGGGCTTCTACGAGACGGGACGTCTGAGCCGTCACACAGCGACCGTTCCCAACAGAGCCCGAGTCAGGCACAGACCTCATTCGTCTGAGAGAGTACATCAGAAACAGTCCGAGAGAGACCGGTTCTGCAGTGCTTGAGGTGGTGGAATTTTGAAAATTTTCAAAATTTTCAAAAAACCAAAAATTGCCGGAAATTGTCCAAAATGCGCACAAAACCCAAAATTTTTGAAAAATTTCACCTTCAAAATTTTTTCGAAAATTTTCAAAAAATTTTGGTTTTGTGCGCGTTTCAGGCAATTTCCAGCGTTTTTCGATTTTTCGAAATTTTTGAAAATTTTGAATATTTTTTTCCAATCATTCCCAAATTGATGCCTGCGAAACTCGGTGAGTGCCTCACACTGTCTCTGCCGGACTCGGCCTTTATCTCACCCTTTGCTGCCTGCATCGGTGTCTGTTGCAACCGGCCTCTGCAGGTCTCGGTCTAAGCTGGTGAGGTTCTCGGCCTTACGTGTTGCCTGCAGCACCTGGGCTTCTACGAGACGGGACGTCTGAGCCGTCACACAGCGACCGTTCCCAACAGAGCCCGAGTCAGGCACAGACCTCATTCGTCTGAGAGAGTACATCAGAAACAGTCCGAGAGAGACCGGTTCTGCAGTGCTTGAGGTGGTGGAATTTTGAAAATTTTCAAAATTTTCAAAAAACCAAAAAATGCCGGAAATTGTACAAAATGCGCACAAAACCCAAAATTTTTGAAAAATTTCACTTTCAAAATTTTTTCGAAAATTTTCAAAAAATTTTGGTTTTGTGCGCGTTTCAGGCAATTTCCAGCGTTTTTCGGTTTTTCGAAATTTTTGAAAATTTTGAATGTTTTTTTCTAATCATTCCCCAATTGATGCCTGCGAAACTCGGTGAATGCCTCACACTGTCTCTGCCGGACTCGGCCTTTATCTCACCCGTTTGCTGCCTGCATCCGTGTCTGTAGCAACCGGCCTCTGCAGGTCTCGGTCTCAGCTGGTGAGGTTCTCGGCCTTACGTGTTGCCTGCAGCACCTGGGCTTCTACGAGACGGGACGTCTAAGCCGTCACACAGCGACCGTTCCCAACAGAGCCCGAGTCAGGCACAGACCTCATTCGTCTGAGAGAGTACATCAGAAACAGTCCGAGAGAGACCGGTTCTGCAATGCTTGAGGTGGTGGAATTTTGAAAATTTTCAAAATTTTCAAAAAACCAAAAAATGCCGGAAATTGTACAAAATGCGCACAAAACCCAAAATTTTTGAAAAATTTCACCTTCAAAATTTTTTCGAAAATTTTCAAAAAATTTTGGTTTTGTGCGCGTTTCAGGCAATTTCCAGCGTTTTTCGGTTTTTCGAAATTTTTGAAAATTTTGAATGTTTTTTTCTAATCATTCCCCAATTGATGCCTGCGAAACTCGGTGAATGCCTCACACTGTCTCTGCCGGACTCGGCCTTTATCTCACCCGTTTGCTGCCTGCATCCGTGTCTGTAGCAACCGGCCTCTGCAGGTCTCGGTCTCAGCTGGTGAGGTTCTCGGCCTTACGTGTTGCCTGCAGCACCTGGGCTTCTACGAGACGGGACGTCTAAGCCGTCACACAGCGACCGTTCCCAACAGAGCCCGAGTCAGGCACAGACCTCATTCGTCTGAGAGAGTACATCAGAAACAGTCCGAGAGAGACCGGTTCTGCAATGCTTGAGGTGGTGGAATTTTGAAAATTTTGAAAATTTTCAAAAAACCAAATAATGCTGGAAATTGTCCAAAATGCGCACAAAACCCAAAATTTTTGAAAAATTTCACTTTCAAAATTTTTTCGAAAATTTACAAAATATTTTGGTGTTGTGCGCGTTTCAGGCAATTTCCAGCGTTTTTCGATTTTTCGAAATTTTTGAAAATTTTGAATATTTTTTCCTAATCATTCACCAATTGATGCCTGCGAAACTCGGTGAATGCCTCACACTGTCTCTGCCGGACTCGGCCTTTATCTCACCCGTTTGCTGCCTGCCGCCGTGTCTGTAGCAACCGGCCTCTGCAGGTCTCGGTCTCTGCTGGTGAGGTTCTCGGCCTTACGTGTTGCCTGCAGCACCTGGGCTTCTACGAGACGGGACGTCTGAGCCGTCACACAGCGACCGTTCCCAACAGAGCCCGAGTCAGGCACAGACCTCATTCGTCTGAGAGAGTACATCAGAAACAGTCCGAGAGAGACCGGTTCTGCAATGCTTGAGGTGGTGGAATTTTGAAAATTTTGAAAATTTTCAAAAATCCAAAAAATGCCGGAAATTGTCCAAAATGCGCACAAAACCCAAAATTTTTGAAAAATTTCACCTTCAAAATTTTTTCGAAAATTTTCAAAAATTTTGGTTTTGTGCGCGTTTCAGGCAATTTCCAGCGTTTTTCGATTTTTCGAAATTTTTGAAAATTTTGAATATTTTTTTCCAATCATTCCCAAATTGATGCCTGTGAAACTCGGTGAGTGTCTCACACTGTCTCTGCCGGACTCGGCCTTTATCTCACCCGTTTGCTGCCTGCCTCCGTCTGTGTAGCAACCGGTCTCAGCTGGTGAGGTTCTCGGCCTTACGTGTTGCCTGCAGCACCTGAGCTTCTACGAGACGGGACGTCTGAGCCGTCACACAGCGACCGTTCCCAACAGAGCCCGAGTCAGGCACAGACCTCATTCGTCTGAGAGAGTACATCAGAAACAGTCCGAGAGAGACCGGTTCTGCAATGCTTGAGGTGGTGGAATTTTGAAAATTTTGAAAATTTTCAAAAAACCAAATAATGCTGGAAATTGTCCAAAATGCGCACAAAACCCAAATTTTTTGAAAAATTTCACTTTCAAAATTTTTTCGAAAATTTACAAAATATTTTGGTGTTGTGCGCGTTTCAGGCAATTTCCAGCGTTTTTCGATTTTTCGAAATTTTTGAAATTTTTGAATATTTTTTCCTAATCATTCACCAATTGATGCCTGCGAAACTCGGTGAATGCCTCACACTGTCTCTGCCGGACTCGGCCTTTATCTCACCCGTTTGCTGCCTGCCGCCGTGTCTGTAGCAACCGGCCTCTGCAGGTCTCGGTCTCTGCTGGTGAGGTTCTCGGCCTTACGTGTTGCCTGCAGCACCTGGGCTTCTACGAGACGGGACGTCTGAGCCGTCACACAGCGACCGTTCCCAACAGAGCCCGAGTCAGGCACAGACCTCATTCGTCTGAGAGAGTACATCAGAAACAGTCCGAGAGAGACCGGTTCTGCAATGCTTGAGGTGGTGGAATTTTGAAAATTTTGAAAATTATCAAAAATCCAAAAAATGCCGGAAATTGTCCAAAATGCGCACAAAACCCAAAATTTTTGAAAAATTTCACCTTCAAAATTTTTTCGAAAATTTTCAAAAATTTTGGTTTTGTGCGCGTCTCAGGCAATTTCCAGCGTTTTTCGATTTTTCGAAATTTTTGAAAATTTTGAATATTTTTTTCCAATCATTCCCAAATTGATGCCTGTGAAACTCGGTGAGTGTCTCACACTGTCTCTGCCGGACTCGGCCTTTATCTCACCCGTTTGCTGCCTGCCTCCGTCTGTGTAGCAACCGGCCTCTGCAGGTATCGGTCTCAGCTGGTGAGGTTCTCGGCCTTACGTGTTGCCTGCAGCACCTGAGCTTCTACGAGACGGGACGTCTGAGCCGTCACACAGCGACCGTTCCCAACAGAGCCCGAGTCAGGCACAGACCTCATTCGTCTGAGAGAGTACATCAGAAACAGTCCGAGAGAGACCGGTTCTGCAATGCTTAAGGTGGTGGAATTTTGAAAATTTTCAAAAAACCAAAAAATGCCGGAAATTGTCAAAAATGCGCAAAAAACCCAAAATTTTTGAAAAATTTCACCTTCAAAATTTTTTCGAAATTTTCAAAATATTTTGGTTTTGTGCGCGTTTCATGCAATTTCCAGCGTTTTTCGATTTTTCGTAATTTTTGAGAATTTTTAAAATTTTTTTCTAATCATTCCGAAATTGATGCCTGCGAAACTCGGTGAGTGCCTCACACTGTCTCTGCCGGACTCGGCCTTTATCTCACCCGTTTTCTGCCTGCCTCCGTGTCTGTAGCAACCGGCCTCTGCAGGTCTCGGTCTCAGCTGGTGAGGTTCTCGGCCTTACGTGTTGCCTGCAGCACCTGGGCTTCTACGAGACGGGACGTCTGAGCCGTCACACAGCGACCGTTCCCAACAGAGCCCGAGTCAGGCACAGACCTCATTCGTCTGAGAGAGTACATCAGAAACAGTCCGAGAGAGACCGGTTCTGCAATGCTTGAGGTGGTGGAATTTTGAAAATTTTGAAAATTTTCAAAAAGCCAAAAAATGCCGGTAATTGTCCAAAATGCGCACAAAACCCAAAATTTTTGAAAAATTTCACCTTCAAAATTTTTTCGAAAATTTTCCAAAATTTTGGTTTTGTGCGCGTTTCAGGCAATTTCCAGCGTTTTTCGATTTTATGAAATTTTTGAAAATATTGAATATTTTTTTCTAATCATTCACCAATTGATGCCTGCGAAACTCGGTGAATGCCTCACACTGTCTCTGCCGGACTCGGCCTTTATCTCACCCGTTTGCTGCCTGCCTCCGTGTCTGTAGCAACCGGCCTCTGCAGGTCTCAGTCTCAGCTGGTGACGTTCTCGGCCTTACGTGTTGCCTGCAGCACCTGGGCTTCTACGAGACGGGACGTCTAAGCCGTCACACAGCGACCGTTCCCAACAGAGCCCGAGTCAGGCACAGACCTCATTCGTCTGAGAGAGTACATCAGAAACAGTCCGAGAGAGACCGGTTCTGCAATGCTTGAGGTGGTGGAATTTTGAAAATTTTGAAAATTTTCAAAAAACCAAAAAATGCTGGAAATTGTCCAAAATGCGCACAAAACCTAAAATTTTTGAAAAATTTCGCCTTCAAAATTTTTTCGAAATTTTCAAAATATTTTGGTTTTGTGCGCGTTTCAGGCAATTTCCAGCGTTTTTCGATTTTTCGAAATTTTTGAAAATTTTGAATATTTTTTCCTAATCATTCACCAATTGATGCCTGCGAAACTCGGTGAATGCCTCACACTGTCTCTGCCGGACTCGGCCTTTATCTCACCCGTTTGCTGCCTGCCGCCGTGTCTGTAGCAACCGGCCTCTGCAGGTCTCGGTCTCAGCTGGTGAGGTTCTCGGCCTTACGTGTTGCCTGCAGCACCTGGGCTTCTACGAGACGGGACGTCTGAGGCGCCACACAGCGACCGTTCCCAACAGAGCCCGAGTCAAGCACAGACCTCATTCGTCTGAGAGAGTACATCAGAAACAGTCCGAGAGAGACCGGTTCTGCAATGCTTGAGGTGGTGGAATTTTGAAAATTTTGAAAATTTTCAAAAAGCCAAAAAATGCCGGTAATTGTCCAAAATGCGCACAAAACCCAAAATTTTTGAAAAATTTCACCTTCAAAATTTTTTCGAAAATTTTCCAAAATTTTGGTTTTGTGCGCGTTTCAGGCAATTTTCAGCGTTTTTCGATTTTATGAAATTTTTGAAAATATTGAATATTTTTTTCTAATCATTCACCAATTGATGCCTGCGAAACTCGGTGAATGCCTCACACTGTCTCTGCCGGACTCGGCCTTTATCTCACCCGTTTGCTGCCTGCCTCCGTGTCTGTAGCAACCGGCCTCTGCAGGTCTCGGTCTCAGCTGGTGAGGTTCTCGGCCTTACGTGTTGCCTGCAGCACCTGGGCTTCTACGAGACGGGACGTCTGAGCCGTCACACAGCGACCGTTCCCAACAGAGCCCGAGTCAGGCACAGACCTCATTCGTCTGAGAGAGTACATCAGAAACAGTCCGAGAGAGACCGGTTCTGCAATGCTTGAGGTGGCGGAATTTTGAAAATTTTGAAAATTTTCAAAAAGCCAAAAAATGACGGAAATTGTCCAAAATGCGCACAAAACCTAAAATTTTTGAAAAATTTCACCTTCAAAATTTTTTCGAAATTTTCAAAATATTTTGGTTTTGTGCGCGTTTCAGGCAATTTCCAGCGTTTTTCGATTTTTCGAAATTTTTGAAAATTTTGAATGTTTTTTTCTAATCATTCCCCAATTGATGCCTGCGAAACTCGGTGAATGCCTCACACTGTCTCTGCCGGACTCGGCCTTTATCTCACCCGTTTGCTGCCTGCCTCCGTGTCTGTAGCAACCGGCCTCTGCAGGTCTCGGTCTCAGCTGGTGACGTTCTCGGCCTTACGTGTTGCCTGCAGCACCTGGGCTTCTACGAGACGGGACGTCTGAGCCGTCACACAGCGACCGTTCCCAACAGAGCCCGAGTCAGGCACAGACCTCATTCGTCTGAGAGAGTACATCAGAAACAGTCCGAGAGAGACCGGTTCTGCAATGCTTGAGGTGGTGGAATTTTGAAAATTTTGAAAATTTTCAAAAAACCAAAAAATGCTGGAAATTGTCCAAAATGCGCACAATACCTAAAATTTTTGAAAATTTTCACCTTCAAAATTTTTTCGAAAATTTTCAAAAAATTTTGGTTTTGTGCGCGTTTCATGCAATTTCCAGCGTTTTTCGATTTTTCGTAATTTTTGAGAATTTTTAAAAATTTTTTCTAATCATTCCGAAATTGATGCCTGCGAAACTCGGTGAGTGCCTCACACTGTCTCTGCCGGACTCGGCCTTTATCTCACCCGTTTGCTGCCTGCCTCCGTGTCTGTAGCAACCGGCCTCTGCAGGTCTCGGTCTCAGCTGGTGAGGTTCTCGGCCTTACGTGTTGCCTGCAGCACCTGGGCTTCTACGAGACGGGACGTCTGAGCCGTCACACAGCGACCGTTCCCAACAGAGCCCGAGTCAGGCACAGACCTCATTCGTCTGAGAGAGTACATCAGAAACAGTCCGAGAGAGACCGGTTCTGCAATGCTTGAGGTGGTGGAATTTTGAAAATTTTGAAAATTTTCAAAAAGCCAAAAAATGCCGGTAATTGTCCAAAATGCGCACAAAACCCAAAATTTTTGAAAAATTTCACCTTCAAAATTTTTTCGAAAATTTTCCAAAATTTTGGTTTTGTGCGCGTTTCAGGCAATTTCCAGCGTTTTTCGATTTTATGAAATTTTTGAAAATATTGAATATTTTTTTCTAATCATTCACCAATTGATGCCTGCGAAACTCGGTGAATGCCTCACACTGTCTCTGCCGGACTCGGCCTTTATCTCACCCGTTTGCTGCCTGCCTCCGTGTCTGTAGCAACCGGCCTCTGCAGGTCTCAGTCTCAGCTGGTGACGTTCTCGGCCTTACGTGTTGCCTGCAGCACCTGGGCTTCTACGAGACGGGACGTCTAAGCCGTCACACAGCGACCGTTCCCAAAAGAGCCCGAGTCAGGCACAGACCTCATTCGTCTGAGAGAGTACATCAGAAACAGTCCGAGAGAGACCGGTTCTGCAATGCTTGAGGTGGTGGAATTTTGAAAATTTTGAAAATTTTCAAAAAACCAAAAAATGCTGGAAATTGTCCAAAATGCGCACAAAACCTAAAATTTTTGAAAAATTTCGCCTTCAAAATTTTTTCGAAATTTTCAAAATATTTTGGTTTTGTGCGCGTTTCAGGCAATTTCCAGCGTTTTTCGATTTTTCGAAATTTTTGAAAATTTTGAATATTTTTTCCTAATCATTCACCAATTGATGCCTGCGAAACTCGGTGAATGCCTCACACTGTCTCTGCCGGACTCGGCCTTTATCTCACCCGTTTGCTGCCTGCCGCCGTGTCTGTAGCAACCGGCCTCTGCAGGTCTCGGTCTCAGCTGGTGAGGTTCTCGGCCTTACGTGTTGCCTGCAGCACCTGGGCTTCTACGAGACGGGACGTCTGAGGCGCCACACAGCGACCGTTCCCAACAGAGCCCGAGTCAAGCACAGACCTCATTCGTCTGAGAGAGTACATCAGAAACAGTCCGAGAGAGACCGGTTCTGCAGTGCTTGAGGTGGTGGAATTTTGAAAATTTTCAAAATTTCCAAAAAACCAAAAAATGCCGGAAATTGTCCAAAATGCGCACAAAACCCAAAATTTTTGAAAAATTTCACCTTCAAAATTTTTTCGAAAATTTTCAAAAAATTTTGGTTTTGTGCGCTTTTCAGGCAATTTCCAGCGTTTTTCGATTTTTCGAAATTTTTGAAAATTTTGAATGTTTTTTTCTAATCATTCCCCAATTGATGCCTGCGAAACTCGGTGAATGCCTCACACTGTCTCTGCCGGACTCGGCCTTTATCTCACCCGTTTGCTGCCTGCCTCCGTGTCTGTAGCAACCGGCCTCTGCAGGTCTCGGTCTCAGCTGGTGAGGTTCTCGGCCTTACGTGTTGCCTGCAGCACCTGGGCTTCTACGAGACGGGACGTCTGAGCCGTCACACAGCGACCGTTCCCAACAGAGCCCGAGTCAGGCACAGACCTCAGTCGTCTGAGAGAGTACATCAGAAACAGTCCGAGAGAGACCGGTTCTGCAATGCTTGAGGTGGTGGAATTTTGAAAATTTTGAAAATTTTGAAAAAGCCAAAAAATGCCTGAAATTGTCCAAAATGCGCACAAAACCCAAAATTTTTGAAAAATTTCACCTTCAAAATTTTTTCGAAAATTTTCAAAATATTTTGGTTTTGTGCGCGTTTCAGGCAATTTCCAGCGTTTTTCGATTTTTCGAAATTTTTGAAAATTTTGAATATTTTTTCCTAATCATTCACCAATTGATGATTGCGATACTCGGTGAATGCCCTACACTGTCTCTGCTGGACTCGGCCTTTATCTCACCCGTTTGCTGCCTGCCGCCGTGTCTGTAGCAACCGGCCTCTGCAGGTCTCGGTCTCAGCTGGTGAGGTTCTCAGCCTTACGTGTTGCCTGCAGCACCTGGGCTTCTACGAGACGGGACTTCTGAGCCGTCACACAGCGACCGTTCCCAACAGAGCCCGAGTCAGGTACAGACCTCATTCGTCTGAGAGAGTACATCAGAAACAGTCCGAGAGAGACCGGTTCTGCAATGCTTGAGGTGGTGGAATTTTGAAAATTTTGAAAATTTTCAAAAAACCAAAAAATGCCGGAAATTGTACAAAATGCGCACAAAACCCAAAATTTTTGAAAAATTTCACCTTCAAAATTTTTTCGAAAATTTTCAAAAAATTGTGGTTTTGTGCGCGTTTCAGGCAATTTCCAGCGTTTTTCGATTTTTCGAAATTTTTGAAAATTTTGAATATTTTTTTCTGATCATTCCCCAATTGATGCCTGCGAAACTCGGTGAATGCCTCACACTGTGTCTGCCGGACTCGGCCTTTATCTCACCCGTTTGCTGCCTGCCTCCGTGTCTGTAGCAACCGGCCTCTGCAGGTCTCGGTCTCAGCTGGTGAGGTTCTCAACCTTACGTGTTGCCTGCTGCACCTGGGCTTCTACGAGACGGGACGTCTGAGCCGTCACACAGCGACCGTTCCCAACAGAGCCCGAGTCAGGCACAGACCTCATTCGTCTGAGAGAGTACATCAGAAACAGTCCGAGAGAGACCGGTTCTGCAATGCTTGAGGTGGCGGAATTTTGAAAATTTTGAAAATTTTCAAAAAGCCAAAAAATGCCGGAAATTGTCCAAAATGCGCACAAAACCCAAAATTTTTGAAAAATTTCACCTTCAAAATTTTTTCGAAATTTTCAAAATATTTTGGTTTTGTGCGCGTTTCAGGCAATTTCCAGCGTTTTTCGATTTTTCGAAATTTTTGAAAATTTTGAATATTTTTTCCTAATCATTCACCAATTGATGCCTGCGAAACTCGGTGAATGCCTCACACTGTCTCTGCCGGACTCGGCCTTTATCTCACCCGTTTGCTGCCTGCCGCCGTGTCTGTAGCAACCGGCCTCTGCAGGTCTCGGTCTCAGCTGGTGAGGTTCTCGGCCTTACGTGTTGCCTGCAGCACCTGGGCTTCTACGAGACGGGACGTCTGAGCCGTCACACAGCGACCGTTCCCAACAGAGCCCGAGTCAGGCACAGACCTCATTCGTCTGAGAGAGTACATCAGAAACAGTCCGAGAGAGACCGGTTCTGCAATGCTTGAGGTGGCGGAATTTTGAAAATTTTGAAAATTTTCAAAAAGCCAAAAAATGCCTGAAATTGTCCAAAATGCGCACAAAACCCAAAATTTTTGAAAAATTTCACCTTCAAAATTTTTTCGAAAATTTTCAAAAAATTTTGGTTTTGTGCGCGTTTCAGGCAATTTCCAGCGTTTTTCGATTTTTCGAAATTTTTGAAAATTTTGAAAATTTTTTTCTAATCATTCCCAAATTGATGCCTGCGAAACTCGCTGAGTGCCTCACACTGTCTCTGCCGGACTCGGCCTTTATCTCACCCGTTTGCTGCCTGCCTCCGTGTCTGTAGCAACCGGCCTCTGCAGGTCTCGGTCTCAGCTGGTGAGGTTCTCGGCCTTACGTGTAGCCTGCAGCACCTGGGCTTCTACGAGACGGGACGTCTAAGCCGTCACACAGCGACCGTTCCCAACAGAGCCCGAGTCAGGCACAGACCTCATTTGTCTGAGAGAGTACATCAGAAACAGTCCGAGAGAGACCGGTTCTGCAATGCTTGAGGTGGTGGAATTTTGAAAATTTTCAAAAAACCAAAAAATGCTGGAAATTGTCCAAAATGCGCACAAAACCCAAAATTTTTGAAAAATTTCACCTTCAAAATTTTTTCGAAAATTTTCAAAAAATTTTGGTTTTGTGCGCGTTTCAGGCAATTTCCAGCGTTTTTCGATGTTTCGAAATTTTTGAAAATTTTGAAAAAAATTTTCTAATCATTCCCAAATTGATGCCTGCGAAACTCGGTGAGTGCCTCACACTGTCTCTGCCGGACTCGGCCTTTATCTCACCCGTTTGCTGCCTGCCTCCGTGTCTGTAGCAACCGGCCTCTGCAGGTCTCGGTCTCAGCTGGTGACGTTCTCGGCCTTACGTGTTGCCTGCAGCACCTGGGCTTCTACGAGACGGGACGTCTGAGCCGTCACACAGCGACCGTTCCCAACAGAGCCCGAGTCAGGCACAGACCTCATTCGTCTGAGAGAGTACATCAGAAACAGTCCGAGAGAGACCGGTTCTGCAATGCTTGAGGTGGCGGAATTTTGAAAATTTTGAAAATTTTCAAAAAGCCAAAAAATGCCGGAAATTGTCCAAAATGCGCACAAAACCCAAAATTTTTGAAAAATTTCACCTTCAACATTTTTTCGAAAATTTTCAAAATATTTTGGTTTTGTGCGCGTTTCAGGCAATTTCCAGCGTTTTTCGATTTTTCGAAATTTTTGAAAATTTTGAATATTTTTTCCTAATCATTCACCAATTGATGATTGCGATACTCGGTGAATGCCTCACACTGTCTCTGCTGGACTCGGCCTTTATCTCACCCGTTTGCTGCCTGCCGCCGTGTCTGTAGCAACCGGCCTCTGCAGGTCTCGGTCTCAGCTGGTGAGGTTCTCAGCCTTACGTGTTGCCTGCAGCACCTGGGCTTCTACGAGACGGGACTTCTGAGCCGTCACACAGCGACCTTTCCCAACAGAGCCCGAGTCAGGTACAGACCTCATTCGTCTGAGAGAGTACATCAGAAACAGTCCGAGAGAGACCGGTTCTGCAATGCTTGAGGTGGTGGAATTTTGAAAATTTTGAAAATTTTCAAAAAACCAAAAAATGCCGGAAATTGTCCAAAATGCGCACAAAACCCAAAAATTTTGAAAAATTTCACCTTCAAAATTTTTTCGAAAATTTTCAAAAAATTGTGGTTTTGTGCGCGTTTCAGGCAATTTCCAGCGTTTTTCGATTTTTCGAAATTTTTGAAAATTTTGAATATTTTTTTCTGATCATTCCCCAATTGATGCCTGCGAAACTCGGTGAATGCCTCACACTGTGTCTGCCGGACTCGGCCTTTATCTCACCCGTTTGCTGCCTGCCTCCGTGTCTGTAGCAACCGGCCTCTGCAGGTCTCGGTCTCAGCTGGTGAGGTTCTCAGCCTTACGTGTTGCCTGCTGCACCTGGGCTTCTACGAGACGGGACGTCTGAGCCGTCACACAGCGACCGTTCCCAACAGAGCCCGAGTCAGGCACAGACCTCATTCGTCTGAGAGAGTACATCAGAAACAGTCCGAGAGAGACCGGTTCTGCAATGCTTGAGGTGGCGGAATTTTGAAAATTTTGAAAATTTTCAAAAAGCCAAAAAATGCCGGAAATTGTCCAAAATGCGCACAAAACCAAAAATTTTTGAAAAATTTCACCTTCAAAATTTTTTCGAAATTTTCAAAATATTTTGGTTTTGTGCGCGTTTCAGGCAATTTCCAGCGTTTTTCGATTTTTCGAAATTTTTGAAAATTTTGAATATTTTTTCCTAATCATTCACCAATTGATGCCTGCGAAACTCGGTGAATGCCTCACACTGTCTCTGCCGGACTCGGCCTTTATCTCACCCGTTTGCTGCCTGCCGCCGTGTCTGTAGCAACCGGCCTCTGCAGGTCTCGGTCTCAGCTGGTGAGGTTCTCGGCCTTACGTGTTGCCTGCAGCACCTGGGCTTCTACGAGACGGGACGTCTGAGCCGTCACACAGCGACCGTTCCCAACAGAGCCCGAGTCAGGCACAGAACTCATTCGTCTGAGAGAGTACATCAGAAACAGTCCGAGAGAGACCGGTTCTGCAATGCTTGAGGTGGCGGAATTTTGAAAATTTTGAAAATTTTCAAAAAGCCAAAAAATGCCGGAAATTGTCCAAAATGCGCACAAAACCCAAAATTTTTGAAAAATTTCACCTTCAAAATTTTTTCGAAAATTTTCAAAATATTTTGGTTTTGTGCGCGTTTCAGGCAATTTCCAGCGTTTTTCGATTTTTCAAAATTTTTGAAAATTTTGAATATTTTTTCCTAATCGTTCACCAATTGATGCCTGCGAAACTCGGTGAATGCCTCACACTGTCTCTGCCGGACTCGGCCTTTATCTCACCCGTTTGCTGCCTGCCTCCGTGTCTGTAGCAACCGGCCTCTGCAGGTCTCGGTCTCAGCTGGTGAGGTTCTCGGCCTTACGTGTTGCCTGCAGCACCTGGGCTTCTACGAGACGGGACGTCTAAGCCGTCACACAGCGACCGTTCCCAACAGAGCCCGAGTCAGGCACAGACCTCATTTGTCTGAGAGAGTACATCAGAAACAGTCCGAGAGAGACCGGTTCTGCAATGCTTGAGGTGGTGGAATTTTGAAAATTTTCAAAAAACCAAAAAATGCTGGAAATTGTCCAAAATGCGCACAAAACCCAAAATTTTTGAAAAATTTCACTTTCAAAATTTTTTCGAAAATTTTCAAAAAATTTTGGTTTTGTGCGCGTTTCAGGCAATTTCCAGCGTTTTTCGATTTTTCGAAATTTTTGAAAATTTTGAAAAATTTTTTCTAATCATTCCCAAATTGATGCCTGCGAAACTCGGTGAGTGCCTCACACTGTCTCTGCCGGACTCGGCCTTTATCTCACCCGTTTGCTGCCTGCCTCCGTGTCTGTAGCAACCGGCCTCTGCAGGTCTCGGTCTCAGCTGGTGACGTTCTCGGCCTTACGTGTTGCCTGCAGCACCTGGGCTTCTACGAGACGGGACGTCTGAGCCGTCACACAGCGACCGTTCCCAACAGAGCCCGAGTCAGGCACAGACCTCATTCGTCTGAGAGAGTACATCAGAAACAGTCCGAGAGAGACCGGTTCTGCAATGCTTGAGGTGGCGGAATTTTGAAAATTTTGAAAATTTTCAAAAAGCCAAAAAATGTCGGAAATTGTCCAAAATGCGCACAAAACCTAAAATTTTTGAAAAATTTCGCCTTCAAAATTTTTTCGAAATTTTCAAAATATTTTGGTTTTGTGCGCGTTTCAGGCAATTTCCAGCGTTTTTCGATTTTCGAAATTTTTGAAAATTTTGAATATTTTTTTTTAATCATTCACCAATTGATGCCTGCGAAACTCGGTGAATGCCTCACACTGTCTCTGCCGGACTCGGCCTTTATCTCACCCGTTTGCTGCCTGCCGCCGTGTCTGTAGCAACCGGCCTCTGCAGGTCTCGGTCTCAGCTGGTGAGGTTCTCAGCCTTACGTGTTGCCTGCAGCACCTGGGCTTCTACGAGACGGGACTTCTGAGCCGTCACACAGCGACCGTTCCCAACAGAGCCCGAGTCAGGTACAGACCTCATTCGTCTGAGAGAGTACATCAGAAACAGTCCGAGAGAGACCGGTTCTGCAATGCTTGAGGTGGTGGAATTTTAAAAATTTTGAAAATTTTCAAAAAACCAAAAAATGCCGGAAATTGTCCAAAATGCGCACAAAACCCAAAATTTTTGAAAAATTTCACCTTCAAAATTTTTTCGAAAATTTTCAAAAAATTTTGGTTTTGTGCGCGTTTCAGGCAATTTCCAGCGTTTTTCGATTTTTCGAAATTTTTGAAAATTTTGAAAATTTTTTTCTAATCATTCCCAAATTGATGCCTGCGAAACTCGGTGAGTGCCTCACACTGTCTCTGCCGGACTCGGCCTTTATCTCACCCGTTTGCTGCCTGCCTCCGTGTCTGTAGCAACCGGCCTCTGCAGGTCTCGGTCTCAGCTGGTGACGTTCTCGGCCTTACGTGTTGCCTGCAGCACCTGGGCTTCTACGAGACGGGACGTCTGAGCCGTCACACAGCGACCGTTCCCAACAGAGCCCGAGTCAGGCACAGACCTCATTCGTCTGAGAGAGTACATCAGAAACAGTCCGAGAGAGACCGGTTCTGCAATGCTTGAGGTGGTGGAATTTTGAAAATTTTGAAAATTTTCAAAAAACCAAAAAATGCTGGAAATTGTCCAAAATGCGCACAAAACCCAAAATTTTTGAAAATTTTCACCTTCAAAATTTTTTCGAAAATTTTCAAAAATTTTTGGTTTTGTGCGCGTTTCATGCAATTTCCAGCGTTTTTCGATTTTTCGTAATTTTTGAGAATTTTTAAAATTTTTTTCTAATCATTCCCAAATTGATGCCTGCGAAACTCGGTGAGTGCCTCACACTGTCTCTGCCGGACTCGGCCTTTATCTCACCCGTTTGCTGCCTGCCGTCGTGTCTGTAGCAACCGGCCTCTGCAGGTCTCGGTCTCAGCTGGTGAGGTTCTCGGCCTTACGTCTTGCCTGCAGCACCTGGGCTTCTACGAGACGGGACGTCTGAGGCGCCACACAGCGACCGTTCCCAACAGAGCCCGAGTCAAGCACAGACCTCATTCGTCTGAGAGAGTACATCAGAAACAGTCCGAGAGAGACCGGTTCTGCAGTGCTTGAGGTGGTGGAATTTTGAAAATTTTCAAAATTTTCAAAAAACCAAAAAATGCCGGAAATTGTCCAAAATGCGCACAAAACCCAAAATTTTTGAAAAATTTCACCTTCAAAATTTTTTCGAAAATTTTCAAAAAATTTTGGTTTTGTGCGCGTTTCAGGCAATTTCCAGCGTTTTTCGATTTTTCGAAATTTTTGAAAATTTTGAATTTTTTTTTCTAATCATTCCCCAATTGATGCCTGCGAAACTCGGTGAATGCCTCACACTGTCTCTGCCGGACTCGGCCTTTATCTCACCCGTTTGCTGCCTGCCTCCGTGTCTGTAGCAACCGGCCTCTGCAGGTCTCGGTCTCAGCTGGTGAGGTTCTCGGCCTTACGTGTTGCCTGCAGCACCTGGGCTTCTACGAGACGGGACGTCTGAGCCGTCACACAGCGACCGTTCCCAACAGAGCCCGAGTCAGGCACAGACCTCATTCGTCTGAGAGAGTACATCAGAAACAGTCCGAGAGAGACCGGTTCTGCAATGCTTGAGGTGGCGGAATTTTGAAAATTTTGAAAATTTTCAAAAAGCCAAAAAATGCCGGAAATTGTCCAAAATGCGCACAAAACCCAAAATTTTTGAAAAATTTCACCTTCAAAATTTTTTCGAAAATTTTCAAAATATTTTGGTTTTGTGCGCGTTTCAGGCAATTTCCAGCGTTTTTCGATTTTTCGAAATTTTTGAAAATTTTGAATATTTTTTCCTAATCATTCACCAATTGATGCCTGCGAAACTCGGTGAATGCCTCACACTGTCTCTGCCGGACTCGGCCTTTATCTCACCCGTTTGCTGCCTGCCGCCGTGTCTGTAGCAACCGGCCTCTGCAGGTCTCGGTCTCAGCTGGTGAGGTTCTCGGCCTTACGTGTTGCCTGCAGCACCTGGGCTTCTACGAGACGGGACGTCTGAGCCGTCACACAGCGACCGTTCCCAACAGAGCCCGAGTCAGGCACAGACCTCATTCGTCTGAGAGAGTACATCAGAAACAGTCCGAGAGAGACCGGTTCTGCAATGCTTGAGGTGGCGGAATTTTGAAAATTTTGAAAATTTTCAAAAAGCCAAAAAATGCCGGAAATTGTCCAAAATGCGCACAAAACCCAAAATTTTTGAAAAATTTCACCTTCAAAATTTTTTCGAAAATTTTCAAAATATTTTGGTTTTGTGCGCGTTTCAGGCAATTTCCAGCGTTTTTCGATTTTTCGAAATTTTTGAAAATTTTGAATATTTTTTCCTAATCATTCACCAATTGATGCCTGCGAAACTCGGTGAATGCCTCACACTGTCTCTGCCGGACTCGGCCTTTATCTCACCCGTTTGCTGCCTACCGCCGTGTCTGTAGCAACCGGCCTCTGCAGGTCTCGGTCTCAGCTGGTGAGGTTCTCGGCCTTACGTGTTGCCTGCAGCAATTGGGCTTCTACGAGACGGGACGTCTGAGGCGTCACACAGCGACCGTTCCCAACAGAGCCCGAGTCAGGCACAGACCTCATTCGTCTGAGAGAGTACATCAGAAACAGTCCGAGAGAGACCGGTTCTGCAGTGCTTGAGGTGGTGGAATTTTCAAAATTTTCAAAAAGCCAAAAAATGCCGGAAATTGTCCAAAATGCGCACAAAACCCAAAATTTTTGAAAAATTTCACCTTCAAAATTTTTTCGAAAATTTTCAAAAAATTTTGGTTTTGTGCGCGTTTCAGGCAATTTCCAGCGTTTTTCGATTTTTTCGAAATTTTTGAAAATTTTGAATGTTTTTTTCTAATCATTCCCCAATTGATGCCTGCGAAACTCGGTGAATGCCTCACACTGTCTCTGCCGGACTCGGCCTTTATCTCACCCGTTTGCTGCCTGCCTCCGTGTCTGTAGCAACCGGCCTCTGCAGGTCTCGGTCTCAGCTGGTGAGGTTCTCGGCCTTACGTGTTGCCTGCAGCACCTGGGCTTCTACGAGACGGGACTTCTGAGCCGTCACACAGCGACCGTTCCCAACAGAGCCCGAGTCAGGTACAGACCTCATTCGTCTGAGAGAGTACATCAGAAACAGTCCCAGGGAGACCGGTTCTGCAATGCTTGAGGTGGTGGAATTTTGAAAATTTTGAAAATTTTCAAAAAACCGAAAAATGCCGGAAATTGTCCAAAATGCGCACAAAACCCAAAATTTTTGAAAAATTTCACCTTCAAAATTTTTTTGAAAATTTTCAAAAAATTGTGGTTTTGTGCGCGTTTCAGGCAATTTCCAGCGTTTTTCGATTTTTCGAAATTTTTGAATATTTTTTTCTGATCATTCCCCAATTGATGCCTGCGAAACTCGATGAATGCCTCACACTGTGTCTGCCGGACTCGGCCTTTATCTCACCCGTTTGCTGCCTGCCTCCGTGTCTGTAGCAACCGGCCTCTGCAGGTCTCGGTCTCAGCTGGTGAGGTTCTCGGCCTTACGTGTTGCCTGCAGCACCTGAGCTTCTACGAGACGGGACGTCTGAGCCGTCACACAGCGACCGTTCCCAACAGAGCCCGAGTCAGGCACAGACCTCATTCGTCTGAGAGAGTACATCAGAAACAGTCCGAGAGAGACCGGTTCTGTAATGCTTGAGGTGGTGGAATTTTGAAAATTTTGAAAATTTTCAAAAAACCAAAAAATGCTGGAAATTGTCCAAAATGCGCACAATACCCAAAATTTTTGAAAAATTTCACCTTCAAAATTTTTTCGAAAATTTTCCAAAATTTTGGTTTTGTGCGCGTTTCAGGCAATTTCCAGCGTTTTTCGATTTTACGAAATTTTTGAAAATTTTGAATATTTTTTCCTAATCATTCACCAATTGATGCCTGCGAAACTCGGTGAATGCCTCACACTGTCTCTGCCGGACTCGGCCTTTATCTCACCCGTTTGCTGCCTGCCTCCGTGTCTGTAGCAACCGGCCTCTGCAGGTCTCGGTCTCAGCTGGTGAGGTTCTCGGCCTTACGTGTTGCCTGCAGCACCTGGGCTTCTACGAGACGGGACGTCTGAGCCGTCACACAGCGACCGTTCCCAACAGAGCCCGAGTCAGGCACAGACCTCATTCGTCTGAGAGAGTACATCAGAAACAGTCCGAGAGAGACCGGTTCTGTAATGCTTGAGGTGGTGGAATTTTGAAAATTTTGAAAATTTTCAAAAAACCAAAAATTGCTGGAAATTGTCCAAAATGCGCACAATACCCAAAATTTTTGAAAAATTTCACCTTCAAAATTTTTTCAAAATTCTTCAAAAAATTTTGGTTTTGTGCGCGTTTCAGGCAATTTCCAGCGTTTTTCGATTTTACGAAATTTTTGAAAATTTTGAATATTTTTTCCTAATCATTCACCAATTGATGCCTGCGAAACTCGGTGAATGCCTCACACTGTCTCTGCCGGACTCGGCCTTTATCTCACCCCTTTTCTGCCTGCCGCCGTGTCTGTAGCAACCGGCCTCTGCTGGTCTCGGTCTCAGCTGGTGAGGTTCTCGGCCTTACGTGTTGCCTTGCAGCACCTGGGCTTCTACGAGACGGGACGTCTGAGCCGTCACACAGCGACCGTTCCCAACAGAGCCCGAGTCAGGCACAGACCTCATTCGTCTGAGAGAGTACATCAGAAACAGCCCGAGAGAGACCGGTTCTGCAATGCTTGAGGTGGTGGAATTTTGAAAATTTTCAAAAAACCAAAGAATGCTGGAAATTGTCCAAAATGCGCACAAAACCCAAAATTTTTGAAAAATTTCACCTTCAAAATTTTTTCGAAAATTTTCCAAAATTTTGGTTTTGTGCTCGTTTCAGGCAATTTCCAGCGTTTTTCGATTTTACGAAATTTTTGAAAATTTTGAATATTTTTTTCTAATCATTCACCAATTGATGCCTGCGAAACTCGGTGAATGCCTCACACTGTCTCTGCCGGACTCGGCCTTTATCTCACCCGTTTGCTGCCTGCCTCCGTGTCTGTAGCAACCGGCCTCTGCAGGTCTCGGTCTCAGCTGGTGAGGTTCTCGGCCTTACGTGTTGCCTGCAGCACCTGGGCATCTACGAGACGGGACGTCTGAGCCGTCACACAGCGACCGTTCCCAACAGAGCCCGAGTCAGGCACAGACCTCATTCGTCTGAGAGAGTACATCAGAAACAGTCCGAGAGAGACCGGTTCTGCAATGCTTGAGGTGGTGGAATTTTGAAAATTTTGAAAATTTTCAAAAAACCAAAAAATGCCGGAAATTGTCCAAAATGCGCACAAAACCCAAAATTTTTGAAAAATTTCACCTTCAAAATGTTTTCGAAAATTTTCAAAAAATTTTGGTTTTGTGCGCGTTTCAGGCAATTTCCAGCGTTTTTCGATTTTACGAAATTTTTGAAAATTTTGAATATTTTTTTCTGATCATTCCCCAATTGATGCCTGCGAAACTCGGTGAATGCCTCACACTGTCTCTGCCGGACTCGGCCTTTATCTCACCCGTTTGCTGCCTGCCTCCGTGTCTGTAGCAACCGGCCTCTGCAGGTCTCGGTCTCAGCTGGTGAGGTTCTCGGCCTTACGTGTTGCCTGCAGCACCTGGGCTTCTACGAGACGGGACGTCTGAGCCGTCACACAGCGACCGTTCCCAACAGAGCCCGAGTCAGGCACAGACCTCATTCGTCTGAGAGAGTACATCAGAAACAGTCCGAGAGAGACCGGTTCTGTAATGCTTGAGGTGGTGGAATTTTGAAAATTTTGAAAATTTTCAAAAAACCAAAAAATGCTGGAAATTGTCCAAAATGCGCACAATACCCAAAATTTTTGAAAAATTTCACCTTCAAAATTTTTTCGTAAATCTTCAAAAAAATTTGGTTTTGTGCGCGTTTCAGACAATTTCCAGCGTTTTTCGATTTTTCGAAATTTTTGAAAATTTTGAAATTTTTTTCTAATCTTTCCCCAATTGATGCCTGCGAAACTCGGTGAATGCCTCACACTGTCTCTGCTGGACTCGGCCTTTATCTCACCCGTTTGCTGCCTGCCTCAGTGTCTGTTGCAACCGGCCTCTGCAGGTCTGAGGTTCGCTGCCTTACGTGTTGCCCGCAGCACCTGGGCTTCTCAGAGCCTTGTCACACATTGACCGCTCCCAGCAGAAATTAAAATTTTCGAAAATTTTAAAAAATTATAAAATCGTTGTCATTAAAAAGCGAAGATGTTTAAAAAAATTCGAAATTTTCGAAAAAAATTAAGTACGAATTTTTAAAAAAAATTAGTTTTGTGCGCTTTTTGGGCATTTTCCTAAAAAAATTTAAAATTTTGAAGAAAATGATAATTTTCCTCAAAATTGTCCCCTCTGATTTTGCCAGAACCGTTCTCTGCATGACGGGTTCCGTGCAGCACACTTGACTCCGTCGGACGAGGTCTTCTGCCGGACTCGGTCTCTGCACGAACCGTACTCCGCCGTCTTTGCAAAGACCTGGTTCGACAGAGTCCGGGTGAGGGTCTGACCGATTCATGCAGAGACAGTGTGAGACAGAGTCGAGCAAACACCCGCTGTCACAGACCGTGACAAACAGAGGCCGGATGAGGTTGAGACCGTGTCAAGCAGATGCCGGGTGAAGCACAGACCGATTCATGCAGAGACCGGTTGAATCAGGGACCGAATAAAGCAGAGACCGTTTGATACACACCGTGTAAAGGAGAAATCGATTCAGGCAGACCGAATCGGGCTGAGCCTTGGTGAAGTAGACAGCCTGGCAGAGGCTAGTTCTGATAGGGATAGGTAAGGTCAAATTTAGAACAAAATATTTTCAATTTTTTCAAATTTTTTGAAAAATCAGATAATGCTGCAATTTTTTTTAAAAGCGCACAAAACCAAAAAATTTCGAAAAATTCTAAAAAATATTATAAGTTGAAATTTTTTACAATTCTTTAGTTTTGTGGGCGTTTTGGTCATTTTCCTGCATTTTTGATTTTTCGAATATTTTGAAAAAATGAAATTTTAGAAATTTTCAAAGAGTTTTAAAAAGGCTATAAATGTCATGAAAAGCGAAAATAACGAAATTTTTTCGAAATTTTAGAAAAAAATTCAAGGAATTTTTCAAAAAACTTCAGTTTTGTGCGCTTTCGGGCATATTCCTACATTTTTGATATTTTAATAATTTTGAAAAATTTGATAAATTTTTCAGAATTTTCCCCACAGATCCCTGGCAGAACCGGACTCTGCATGATGGGGTCTGTGAAATACACTCTCTCTGAAAGACACGGTCTCTGCCGGACTCTGTCTCTGCACGATCCGTACTCTGTATCAACTTGATATCTGCCAGGCCCAGACTGCTTCACAAAAGCTCATAATAATGGCTACATACTGCCCTCCTTATGAGCTTATATAATGGCTGCAAAGAGGGCTTCATAACAATGTATTTTATTTGCTATATAGCCCTCTCCATAACATTCCACTTCATGACTATAGAAAGTGCTCCATAACATCCCATTGTAATGGCTAGATAGACCACTCCATAACAGAAACTGATAACAGCTATACAGAGCCCTTTGTGACAGCCCATGATAATGACAGCAGTTTCTATAATAAAATATTTGTTTATTTTTTTATTATTTATTTTACTATGAAATAATCCTTCTTTTGAAATCTGTAAATAAATAATAAATAAATAAATAATAAATAATAAATATCCCCCCATAAGTAGAAAACTAATTTTTTATATTGCTTCTTACAGTGTATTCTCAGGACTGGAGAGATTTTTCTATAAAGGTCAGTCTGTGTTTAATTCAGGTTTCATTTTACATGCAAGATACAGAAAATTACCTAAGAATAGAATATGACAGTATCCCAATATGTAAGAATATTGTTTTAGGAGTCATCAGTTGGTGTCCCTGGTAAGACATCAAAATCCATTTCTGATCCATTTAAATTCTGAAAGAAGAATTAATAATAAAAAAAATTATATAACATTCTCTCATAAAATATGATTTCTACTAGAATTCTTTTAACATTTTTTTTCTGCCTTCTTTAATTCATAATCTCATTTTACATAGATGTAGATGCACAAATTTTGGGAAGTTCTATTTAAAAAATAGGAATTTCAGTTTATACAATACTAAAACAAGAATTTCAGGGAAATACATACCTACTTTACTTTCAAAACACCCATGTTAAAATAGAAATTAACCAAACAAAATTCCATCTATGACTTCTGACTTCCAAAAATTTGCAAATATACGAGGTGCGATCGGACAGTTTCCAGACTGCGCCTATAGAAACCGTACACTTATCTCAGGTGTTAAATTCATCCATCACCCTCGAAGTAGTTCCCCTGGGAGTGAACACAACGATCCCAGCGCCGCTGCCAAGCCTGGAAGCATCCCTGGAAATCTTTCTTTGTCAGCCTGTCAAGCACCATCTGCGATTCTGCCTGAATCTCTTCTGTTGTCTCAAATCTCCTTCCCTTTAGCTGAATTTTCATCTTTGGGAAGAGAAAGAAGTCACACGGAGCTAAATCCGGCGATCCGGCAAGATCTTTGAGCTCCTGACAAACGAGAAGTCGATTCTGCTTCTGGTCCTCAGACAGGAGCCTTGGCACAAACTTGGCTGCGATGCGTCGCATGTGGAGTTCTTCCTTTAGAATCAGCTGACAGGTCCCATAGCCTATCCCAACAATGTCGCACAAGTCGTTGATGGTACGACATCGATCTTCGTGAATGGTCTGCCGAATCTTCGTAACATTTTCGGCCGTTGTGCTCGAAGATGGTCGTCCAGAACGCTCGTCATCATCGACAGAGGTTCGGCCATTTTTAAAACGTGAATGCCACACAAAAGTTTGTGCACGACCCATTGCGGACTCCCCAAATGCTTGCTTTAGCATTTCATAGGTTTCCGTAGCCGTTTTGGCGAGTCTTTGGCAAAATTTGATGCACACGCCATTCCGAAATCGCAGGAGGGTCGGTGTAATGCACTACCAAAACGCCCGTAACTAAGAAACAAATGCTAATTCGATGATGCCGGCTGGCACATTGATTCACTATGAATGTAGGCCGCACCCCCTAGCGCCAGAAGCTCGTACTACATCCGGTTCGGCCTCTATTGACACAGTCTTGAAACTTTCCGATCGCACCGATCGTAATGTCAAAGGACTTATATGTCCATTACTGCAGAGCAAATAAATGCATATTTTTAAAAATCAGGTTCCTATGGATAAATATAAACGTTGCCTAAAGAATGAGGACATGATACAGTAAAAGAGACAAGATGCATAGTCATCAGAAAAGACATGGTAGATATAAATGCATTAAAATTAATGCACTGTGTCATAAAACACCTAATTTTTTTAAGTTTATTATCAATTAGTGATATCACCTAGCATTTCTACCTAAATAGATAAATCAATAAACAGAATGTGCATGTTTAGGGCAATGAAAACCTTCACACAAAAATGGAGACTATTACATGCTATAAATTAAATTAAATTTAAATTAAATCCGTGGCGTAACAGCTCCAGATAGCCAAAGCCGACTAGCTTGACTGCTGGCCTCACGTTCACATGCCTAAGCAGAGGTGAACGATCAACCAACCAGATATAGGGTGACGTGTGGTCAGCACGACGAACCCCCGGCCATTGCTAGTTTTCATGACTGGATTACGCTAATCATTGTAGCTCCCCAATTTCCTCACGATGCTGGGATGGCACCGGTCCCATACACTGGTCGAAAGCTCATGAGAAAATTTCTTCTCCCCCGAGACTCGAACCAGCGCGCATTCCGTATTGCCAGTCCAAAGCACGATGCCTCAGACCGCGTGGCTACGGCGCAGGACTTACATGCTATAACTATTACTAATTACTGTTATTAGACACTATGTTTATCATTTCTATAATGTACAACACAATGTCCCAAGATCCTCTCCACTGAAAGAAGTGAAGTTACCTTCTTGTCCCTGTTTCTTTGCCTCAGATTCCTGTCATCAGAAACACTTATACAGCCATCAACAATTCCAGAATCCTGATCACCAAATGCTGTTTCCTCTCGGTTTAGCAATCTGCCTCGGCTGCCTGCCCGTTGCATTTCTTGTGGCTGTTTCTTCTTTTTCCTCCCACTTGCCTGTGATGCATTGTAGCTAATATCTGGATGCAGGTATTCACTGTTAATAATCTGGGTTTCATGCCTATTCGACATAAAATAAATCAGTTTAACTTTATTTCTATGCACAGATATCTATTTACGATGGATTCTAGAATACCTCAACTTTGTGTACTTACAAAAGAAAATCTTTTCAAGTAATGACTTAGTAAGCAAACTCGCGTGTTATGACAGAAAATTTCAGTATTTATCAGCATATTCTGAAGCAGTACTGTTTGATTTATAAGACTCAGATTAACTTCAAACCATCTGAAAATGTATTATATCCAAGGCATCACATACCCACATCAAGACTGATTTTTGATGATAGTAACTCTGAAGTTTTTTAATAAACATATATTGCATCAGTATTAAATCTATTTACCTGACTCCTGGTCTGCTTCCTAATGTGAATCCCATATTCATTGCACTGCCCATCATGAGGGTGCCTGCTGTACCCATGGTAGGGTAGTTGCTGCGATAACGAGCAAGTGATGCCTCTGTCCCATCAATCGAGTGCTCAAATTGAAATTGACGATATGTAGGCACACCAAGTGTCACAGTTCGGAGCTAAAACAAGTAATCAGTTACCACAAATGTTGTAATTTCTGAGTCTTATAAAAGTGTCCATTTGTTAAGTTTCCGTATGTAGAGATTAGATAAAGGTCCTAAGCAGCATTTCCAGATGATTTGAAGAAACACAGACCATCTAAACACATCTTTAGTTTACTTTTACATAATATGACTGTTATACCTGCTGCTTCCTCATCTTTTCTGTTTCTTTTTTCCGTTTGATGACGAAAGCACCTATAACAAGCGACATGATCCCAAGCATGCTCACAATAACAGATGCAACAACAGCATACACCACTACATTAGACTTCTCTGCAAGAAAAACATAATCATATTGTAAGATTTGAGGTTTTCACAGCAGTGAGTATGAAGATTTCTTTCTTCTGGGTTGTTTATCAGGGCGATGAATAATGAAATTCATCACCCTGATGACGGAGGCAGTATGACCTCTGAAACGTTGGTTAACATCAACCAGACTACACAGCGCAACAACCCAGAAGACAGAAATCTTCATAATCATATTGTTACACACCAAAGTAAATGTCCGTTTTAAAGCGTTGTAATGCTATCCCCAGGCACAGGCAACCGATCATGAAGACATAAACAAGAATGAGGAATAATGGTGCATTCAAACTGCAGTCTTAGAATGAGGTCATCAATCAGTTTCAAACCCCAGTGGACATTAACTAAATGGACAGAAGTGTGACTATACCACAGCCATTCCACATATAGTGGTAAAAAGACACATCCTAGTACCTTCACTGCGAATTGAATCCTAATCCGTTCTGAACATAGTGATGAAGAAAAAATCTAAATACTGTATTCTTGTGAGGAACTGACCCCATTCATAGATAACTTACTGACTGAGCTGAGATGAGCCTTTATTTACCTATATTTTAAAAATAAGAGCTCAGTACAGTAACAATACAGAGTAGTCAGGATTTGAGGTTCTCACAGCAATGAGTACAGAAATGGCTGTCTTCTGAGTTGTAGCTCTGTGTAGTCTGGTCGAAGTTTACCAACATTTCAGAGGTCTTTGCTGCCTCCGTCATCAGGGCAATCATCACCCTGATGAAGGTGGCAACAAGGACCTCTAAAAAATTAGTAAGCTTCTATCATACTACATGGCACTACAACCCTGAAGACAGCCATCTTAATACAAAGCAGCTTGACAACTTTTATGACATTTAAAATTAAAACATAATTGTACATAATCATTCACACACAGCTGTGATATAATACACATTAAGTTTTCAGGGCTGACACCTATCAATACTGAACTTTTATGAGGCATGCAGTCTCGCTGCAAAACTGAACTACTATGTGGACCAGTATCTTTGTTTTGTAATACCAGAAAAGATAAGTTCCTACTGTGACGCATTATCCCAGTGACAGAATTCTCCAACAAGCATAACTAAATGACCTATTCCCAAGTCAAATAATTAGTCAAGATTGACAAAATGCCTGGCCTGTTTATTCATCAGACTTGTCACCAATTAACTTATTCTGAAGTTAGCCTTACCAAGAAATTTAAACGAAATAAAGAACAAATTTACTAAAGCCATTATACAGCGTGTTTCAAAAGTAGCTTTACAACTTGAGGGCGAGATATTGGTGAACTGATAGGAGAAACATGTAATTTCAGAACATGGAAATGTAGTCGAACACTTCAAGTTTTATGTCCATCGGATTTTTATGGTTCACTGTGACTTCCATTTGTTATGCGGCAGACGTCCCATCTGTAGTCAATATCTTGCCACACGCGGTGTTGCATCTCCGGTGTCACTTCAGCAACTGCGGCGGTAATTCGAGTTCGGAGTTCGGCCACATTTGCAGGTAAGGGTAGCACGTACACTCAATCTTTAACAAATCCCCACAAAAAAAAATCTGAAGGTGTTAGATCTGGGGAACAAGGTGGCTATGCTATTGGTGCGGCCCGACCAATCCACCGACCTGGGAAACGGTTGTTGAGGTACTCGCGCACTTCTCCGAGATAATGAGGGGGTGCACCGTCTTGCTGGAAGTGAATGTGTCCTTCCTGGTCATCTTCGTCTAGTTAAGGAATGAGGGAGGAACTGTTGGAGCATGTCCAGATACACAAAGCCGATAATGGTCTTCTCCATGAAAAAGAAGGGGCTGGGAGCGTTTGCTGTGACGGTTTTCGGTACTACAGTTTATGTGCATGAAACTTGATGTGTTTGGCTAAATTTGTGCATTTAAAATTATTGCGCATGTCCTTTAAATAAATTTATATTCTTCTGTGAAGTTGTAAAGCTACTTTTGAAACACGGTGTACATATCATGACTCTCATATTACATAGCGTGTGTGAACAGACTGGATGTTAATGGTATGTCTGCCTATCACAGCTGGCAGTCATATTGATATCTTGCTGTAGCCATGAATTTATGACATTTTTGACAATACAACAGTGACATGTCTAATCACATGTGACATCAAAGTAAATCTACACATATAAAGTGTAGAATGTAACAGTGTATACTTGTAAGTTAAGAATAATTAATTTAATCATATGCAGATTTTCAGAGTTTACTCAAAATTATAAAATCTGTATCTTGGACAGATCAGTATACACGCTTTTACATTCAAATGAAGTGGCCAAACAGAATGTAAGCGTGAATGAATAAATGGAAGAGGGGTAAGTGGCACTGTTTTCAAACTTCGCATCATCTTCTACATTTCAGTATTCTTTCCACTTCATATGAAGTACAGTACTCTGCCTAGTGGGGGCCTTATTATAGTCATAAAGTGCATTCCGAGGAAGGTTTGATTTTGGGTCAATGAGCCCATGACTGTAACAGTTGCTTGGTACACCTACGTAAAAATACTTTCTTTGGATTCTCTTTGTTTAAGTGGGCCAAAAATATTTGCTCCAGCCCTGGTAATGCTAAGGAGACATGAAAATATTACTACTGAAAAATATGTAAAATTCTTTCCAATTTAAAATTTCTCAAGATGATAAATTAGAAACTGTTTGTTGACCAAATTTGATTATATTTAATGATAAAGTAAAAGTGTGAAAAATATATATTTAAGGTTTTATCGTGATCCTAATTCACTCCATCATACTATGCCATGTGGTGAAAGTTACCAAAATTCCTCTAAAATGTCAGCAGCAGAGTGAAACATTCAGAAGATTCTACAGCGAATGTGAAAACAACTTCACCACTTGTAGTCTGGCAGTTGGCATGAAACCTTATTAATCAAAGGGGTAACAATCTTATACCCCACCTTATTTAGTAGTATTGCACAACTGATGAGTCAATAACACAAGACAACTCTAACAAGGGGAGAAAATTCTAAATTCTGTTACAATACTTTCAAATATTATTAAGCCTTAAAAATTATAATATCAGCAAAGAATAATTAAGTTAGGGAACAATTCTTTAAAATTAAATGTACTTCACCAGGCCTGTAGGGTTCTATGATCGTGACTGTCTGTGGTGGAACATTCAATTTCTGATTATCCAGGTCATGTAAATTCAGATCACCATTCAGTAAAGCATGAGCAATGGCTGGAATAACTTCCTTTGCAGTCTTCACATCCGTATCCACCAGCATCACAGTAACGATTATGCTACCTAGAAACAATTCACTCATCTTCACACTGATCACAGAAGCTATGGTACTGTACAGTGAAAGTAAATATTAAGAAAATAATGTGTGTTTATAAGCACACTATATTTTGAAGGAATTATTTTTGGTACCACATCATGAACATTTATGTTTTAAGGTTGAGAAATAAAGTTTATTCTCCTAAATTTCATCAATCCACTTTAGGAACCCTTTCCTTGAAAAGTTAGAGCATTCACCTAAAATTACATTCTCTTCTAAATAAGTCTCCATTACATGTTCCTTTCATCCCCTCCATAAACAACAAACTTTACAATGTTTCATAATTTTGCTTCTGAATGAAAAGGAAATTAGTGTAACTATATATCTAAATTATGCAGATGGAATAAGAACACTAACAAATTACATTTCTGTAAAACTAACAAACACAGGAACAACCAGTGGATTTAGAATAACAAACAGAAATGCATGTATATTTTAAGTAAACTTTCTGAAATGTCTTGTACACCCCCAATGATATGGAAATCGCTCATCTTGCCAGATTCCAACCTCTGTTACAATTCCTAAGGCTGGAAAACTATAAATATACAACATAACAGGATCACACCTTGTCTTAATACCATTAGCAATACTTCTCTTACATTTATGTACGTAAAACAGATACCAAAATTTCTTAATGTTATTACTTGGTAAATATATTTATATTTGAAGAAAATTGTTTTATTAGTTTATAGATTTTTACCTGGAGATATATCAATATCTTGAATCATTCTTTCAGGCATTTGTATTTGTCCCAAGATTTCACAGCACAGTTTCTGTTTAAACTGTTCCTTCCGCTTGCCCACGGTTGCATTAAAGTCTTCCTCAATCCTATACATTAAATCTCTTTTTAGAGAAATATAACAATTAAAGTGATACATAACTGAAGGCATTTAATTGATTGACTACATATTGCCAGGTCCCTGAACATACTCCGGTCACCTATAGCAATGCCATCTCAGTTTACATTGTCTTAACATTTCTCTGCAACTAAGACAATTTTTTTTATAAAAGTCACAATGTACTATCTAAGCTGTATTAAAAGTTTCCAAACTAAAAATCCTTGGTTCTGGAAATGTTATGTGTGAAAATTAGTATTCTGTTAATTAAATAAAGTGTGCTGTTTCTGTATAAAATATAAAATAAATACATTAGCAACATTAAGCTGAAATTAAACACCAACTGTACAACAGCATAGCCTGCTTCTTAATACACCATATCGCCTGCTGAGAACAATAGTGACGTAACTCAGAAATCACCGATTTTGAGTTATATCCATAAATAGACTTGCAACATTCACCTTGAAATCATGCATAGGCAGCGGAAGTGTAGGTCCGCCCTATGCCGCTAGGTAATGATAAACGCCACTATTGTCGGGAAGGTTTCACTCCATCTCTTCGTGCATGAGAGACGTAAGACAGTGTGTGGCCGACCTTACAAATTATGTTAATTCAAAGCATATTGTGAATAAAGTAAAAGAAATTACTCGAGTAAGTTGTATGGCGGACGAGGAATCAAAGATTGAAGTTGCGCCAAAAGTTCGAAGGCATTTTTCTCGAAACTGTGATTTCTGAGTTACGTCACTATTGTTCTCAGCAGGTGATATGTCCTATGCCCAGATAGTTACATAAATATGAGTTGATAATAGTTTTTAACCCACGCTAAAGAACAGTTACAAACAGTTACACCATGGCTGTATGTACTTTGTGGATGTTTACATATTAAAATTCTTCTTGAAATTAATTGAATGACAAATTAAACCTCTTAACCTTCAAATACCAAACCTGTATGCTAACAACAACTATTTCAAAATTCCATATATAAATATTATTAGTACTGTTACATACTTGAATGTTATACTGTAAGTCTCATTGGATACTGGCACTCCTTCCCTGTCTGAATGAGGAAGATCCTTACAGCACAAGACATCATGAGTGTTCTCTAGAACAGTACTAACAGCAGAAGAGGGGTCTTGCATTGTCCCTGAGGTTGGTATTGTAGAAATTTCTGATTTCAGTACTGTTCCCCAGCCAGATGTTGCTTCAATAGTAGTAATAGTAGTTGTAGTATTGGGTGACGTAGTTGTAGGAGCAGTGGTAATAAGAACTCTTAACACAAAACATAAGTCCTACGTTTCAGGGCTATACAGTAAACAAGGAATATACAATATGAATCTGTATTACATAAAACACGTTTCATGAAATAAAGGATGTGAATTACAATTATAAACCTATAACAAAACATCTTCACAGCATGGGATCTTTCTCCAGTACATAACAGTTCTTCAAATGATTGAGAAATCATGTTATGGAACATAATAGCTCATCATCATCACATAACATACAATCATAAATATTTAAATTTAACAAAATGGCACCACATTGAAGTTTAAAATATTCACTTTATAAGTGAAAATAGTGCTTGATGAAGAAATAATGGAACAAGCAAAGAACTTTAATTATCTTGGCTGTGATATTACAGATGTTGAATATCATCATGTAGACAGAAAGCTGCATAAATTCCATGAAATATGTAACACTATTATGTAAGATCTCTGAAAAATAAAGCTTCAACTGAAGTCAAAAGATTCATACTAACTTCCACTTTCCAAAATTTCTATAAGAATGTGAAAATTGCCTTTTGATGAAAATAAAAAAGTCCAAGCTATGGAAACTTGTTTTTAAGTATAAATAAATAATTTACTGGTAATGAGATTGTGAGTTAAGACTTAAGTGTACTCTGTACAAAGGAAATGAGCCAGAATTATAGAAACAGAGAATTGGTCACAATATGAACAGGGAATATAAAATTACAGAATTAATGAAAGGACAATTTAAACTAAGTGAGAAAAATATTGAAAAAGGAAAAAGACACTGCAGAAAGCAAAGAAAAAAGACTGGTGACTCCTTCCGGTTTAACCTTTATCATACTGGAATAAGGGATTCAAAACCTCATACTACAGAGCTGCCAGCGATGATGGAGGCAGTATGACCTCTGAAACATTGGTTAACATCAACCAGACAACACAGCACAACAACCCAGAAGACAGAAATCTTTGTACTCACCACTGTGAAAACATCAAATCTTACATAATTCAAGATATATGCAGAAATACAGATCTGTTTACTGAAATTTGCAAACACTACAAAAGGTTACTCACGTATAATATCCCAGAACGCTGCATTTGCATACCAAATACATCTGTGACTTAATAGTAATAGACTTTTCTGTGGCACAGCTGTCTCCACTCCATGTATTCTCCTTCCATGTTGCACACTATCAAGACAATAGAACACTTTTAATATGTCTGTTGTAGAATCCATCACAAACATGAACAACACTGTAAATAAAATTGATCTGATTCAGAACAGGGTCTAGCCAGTCTTAAATCCAAACTTTAGATAAGGTAATTTAGTGCCTTATCCCTAGACAAACTGGTCACCAGAGTTTTATGTTATTTCTACAGCTAGCACTATTGATGAACTCCCAGCATATTGCCAACATTTCTTTCAGTCCATTATTCAGTGTTAACAGTTCACAATCAGCAATCGCTTACCTGCAACACCTTGTCAGGCTGAAGTGGTGCACTGCCCACTGGAATTTTAAAGGTAACAGGATAGTCCAACTTACTAGGAACCTGCTCATCTCCCATCGTCACCAATCGTACCTCAAACACGACACTACCCCTACAACATTAATTCCATTTATAAATCAGGTATCATGGCATTTATAATATGAACTGGTAATTTAATTTATTTTTTGAGAGATCACACTTTATTTACACATTTGTTCTCATATCTAGCAAACTTTCACAATGACAGTGACAAGACATTATTGGCCTTGACTTATCATAATCATGAACATAACAGAAAACACCTCCCTTTTCTACATTGTGATGAAATGTTGCCAGATACAAACATACCAAGATAAACTATGCATTCATATTTACAAAGAATAATGAAAAAATTCATAAGAGATACAGTTAGATGTCAAATAGCATAATTATGATAAAACACTAAAATAAATAATAGATCATTTACATTATTTGGGCATGCAAAATGAAAGATACCCTTACAAGTATGACAAGTTAAGGCAATGAAGAAGAAAAAGATCCAGACAAAAACAGGAAGACAATATTCTTCAGAACATACTCAGAAAAAAAAAGGATAAATGAGGTGAAACCAATGCCTTAACTGGGAAGAAACTGGGCTTTCTGAAACACCTCTCCATTCAATATAAGAGAACCATCTAATAAAGAAGCAAAAAGGCAAGTATCAGATACATGCAATAGCTAAAACTGAGCAGGAGTGACTTTTTATATCAAACTGCAGTCACTATTAGATTATCAGCTGTCACAAACTATGTAAAGAACAACACACCTCTTTTGCACTTCAACTGGCTGTGTACTCCTTTCCATGGCCACATCTGTAAGGTAGTCTGTCGGGAATGCTGCACCACCAAGGCATGTTTTACCAGAAGAACCAAATTTCTCAGCAACAGTCTGGCCAAGGTTAATCTAAAAGAATAATATAAATAAATACTTTCTAATCAATTTAGTCCATAATATTAATTGCTGTGGACGCAAAATAACTCCGAGCTTTGATGACTGTTACAAATACAAATATGGGAGGGGCAGGAATACCATAAAGTGACAGCACCTATGGAGAGACAATCCAGTCCTTCCTTATAGTATTGTAGGTGAAATTATATTTAGACTGCAGAAGTAGCATGTACAGGTTAAGGCATGTGCCTACATTCTTTGTGTTTTATAGTTCCTTTGGTTTACAAATATGCTGTAATGTAAATGTCAGTGTATCAAAATGCCACCAACTGTGTCAAAATTATAAGGAAAATATGTTTTCAATTATAGCTCAGAGAGAGTAAACCATTTACACAGATATGCAGATTCTAAAAATAAAAACTTACCAATCCTGTTTCATTTACAGCTAAAGGAAACTCTGGAGGAAATTCTGGTATATTGAAGTCAGCAGTCTTCAAGATATGATCCTTGGAAAGAAGTTTCTGTACACTAAAATGCACAACTGTAGTTCCTAAAGAGGAAAATAACTCAAATTTTAAATCTAAACTGAAGTCAGTGGTCGTCACATGACCCTTAGAAAGTTCCTGTATAATAAAATATATAATTGCAGTTCCTCCAATTCACTTCCTATCTTTATTCCTTTGTACTAGTTTCCCAGATAAAATGTGACTTCCTTTTTATTTGGTAATGTTAAAAGAATTATTGCAGCTATAATGACCACACAGATCTTTATTTCTTTATCCACATGTTACCATTTTCATCTTCTGCAGCAAAAACTACTTCTTCACTTTTTAAACTGTGATCTACTGTCATTTAAAAGAACTTCATGTACTTAAAAACATTTAGAATTGGTTGATAATGTGACTAGTGATTTGATATTTAATAAATTTATTTAATAAATTACCCACAGAGATTAAGAATACCTCAAATAAGCGTAAAAAGTTCAAGGTTGCATTAAGGCATTTTTTAATTACTTACTCGTTTTATACTGTGGATGAGTACTTAATTGGATAACTATTGTAATAAAAATACTAGTTATATTGTTTTGAATTTAGTACGCTGCTTGTCTAGATGTAATTCTTTAATGTATGTATTTTATGCTTTTATACTTGAGTTTGTGACATGTTCTATATCCACTATTGGATTTCTGGAACTTGTAAATAAATAAATAAATAATAAATATTCCTGGCATTTATTTGTAAATATGCCTGAAATATTTCTGATTGGTTTATGTAAAATAAATCAGCTCTGCTGAACTAACATTTTAATTTTTAATGACAATTTAACATTCTACTCTACTTTATATTTATATATTTTTATTGTTACTAGTGTTCCTTTGAAACTCAAGTCAAGAAGTATGTTTCCTATTACATATATGAGTTCTCCAATTCTCACTACATTAAATTAAATATGGCAATTTTCCAAACAAGCATCCCAAGACAGCAACACACATGCCGTGCCAAAGAAATAGCTGCTCCATAAGAATTTTGTCAGTATCTCATAATTTCCAATAAATAACACAAACATCACCTGTAAAACACAGCATTAAAGTTTTCTAAAAACATGTAGCCTCAATCAGAGTGAAGTGACATTACTTTGTTAACCTTTAACAAACTGGAATTGGTGATTTACATTCACAGTACAAAGCTGCCAGACAGTCTTTAACTCTGGGGTTTAACAGTATAGAAGTATACTACTTTGACACATGGCCAGATGGACCACACATAAATCATGACAATAAAGATTAACTGACATTAATATTCCAAGAACTGCATGACACTTACCTACAGGAATCTTCTGATCCTTCGCCAAACAAAGATGGTACATGTAGATATGCAATTGCTGCAGCAACTTCTCCTTCTCTTCCAGAACAACAGAACTGTTCTCACTTTTTATCAGACTCTCTGACAATTTAAGAAAGGACTGCACCTGCAGTGATCCCACTTTTCTACATTACTATTTCTAGCATAAAAATACTTCAAGGCAGTTTATTCTGTTTTTATAAAGCCAAGTGGGCCTATGCTAGAACGATAAGGATGGTAATTCAACATAATCTCCTAAAGTAAAGGTAAATGAGAGACATAACCTACAAACAAATTAAGAATGTACTCATAGTGTAACAATTCCCATACAGTTGCCAGAATTTGATCTCTAACCTTTATCAGATGTAATTAATGTAATCGCGATAAACAAGCAGTCAGATATTCCGCAGCCAGTCACTTCAGCATACAGAAACACACATAGATCTTCATGTAACACGCCTGTTATCTGATTTTAACCAAAATTTGGTGTTGATAAATTACTGCATTTCAGAGTAAAGAGTGACTGGTTTTAAGATTTGTTTAGACTTTTTAAAAAACAGGCTATGGATAAGTTCAAAACAAAGAAACTACTAATATAATACCATCACCAAAGACATTAAGAAAACTCACTTGCATGCTTTATCAGACTGTATCTCAGCACCATTTAAATACATCAGTCCACATCTCAGTCTCATGTAATAAAATATGGTCACCATATTTTTGGTGTTCTTACAATGAATATTACACATGATGGGAGATAACTTCCACAAAGCATTACAGGATTATACCATCATACAGAAAACTTCTGAAGTATCCCTCATAATAAGTAGGAAATTATACGAAAGAAACTGCTTGTAGACTCTTTTACAGATATTAAATGGCACTGCATGTGTTTCTGTGCCATCACTTTTTCCTACAGGCTGCACCTGAAGTAATGGCTTTTGAAATGATGGCAGAAAACATACATTATAAATAAATTAATACATAAATAAAAAAAAAACAATTTACTAATTATTTATTTAGGTTTATAGAATGTTTTATAAGCAAGTCCTTCAAAAAATCAGCCATATTGTAATATGTAAGTTTTTAAAATAACTGAACACTTTGGCTTGCTGAGCAGTACTTACATTATTGACTGTAATAAGCGTGGTTGGTTGGGTATCTCCACTGCTGCGTCTCTGACGTGACTGCCTTTTAGAAGCTGAATCTCTGTCTGGAAATGATCTGTATTTTAGTCTGAGTTCTGTAATGAATACAATTGTGGAGTGGATATTATAGTAACAGACAATGAATAGACAAATGGATGTTAAAAATACAACAAAACAATGTTCTACTTTAATCCCATGGAAAATCAACTTAGAAACTGTGCATTAATCAATCAAGCATGATTTAAGGAGCCAATTAGTATAAATGAAGGTGTTCTTTTTCCACTTCCTACTGCAAGTCTACACTTGGTTGGTTTTAAAACACCCATCATGAGCTGCAATCACATGTGCTGTGAAATACATCTTTAACTAAATTCTCTTTGGAATTTACTTGTCATAAAATAAATACCACAAATTCAGCCAAGAATCAAACAAGAAAACCAATTGTTATTATTATTATTATTTACTTACCACCACTATGTTTTGCTACACTAAGAATTTTATCCTTAAATGCTGCAAGATCTTGCAATGTTGAGCCTGACATTGGCAATTCACTAAGCACAATGATGGACATATCCAGGAAATCTAAACTTGACCGCAAGGATCCTGAGTTTGCATCCAAGCTAGAAAGAAAATTAATTCAGCAAAGAGGCCTTAGAATAGAATATAAGTACTAAGAAAAGTCTGCATCAAACAGGTTGGACTTTTGGTAACTTTTCTGACTTGTCTTCAGATTGAACACTGATTGGTTGGAGAACAAGCTATCATTTACCTACTTAAATTCATAGACTTCCTTGGCCCTATCAAGCAAATGGCAAGATACCACCTTGAAATTTGGCACATTCTTCTGAGCAATTCATCATACCTGCACATGCACAGCCAATGAAGTAGAACAGGTCATAGCACAAATACAATACTTGTTTCTAGTACAAATATAAATACATAGTTATAACAGCTATTGACAGATGTTCGGAACTACAGTATTACAGCAAAATAATTATGATGAAAACCATCACCATTATTACTTGCATGTATTCATAAATTCTTCTACTGAGTAGGAGTGAGATAAGAGATACTCTTTTAACACTGGCTTAAACATTTTTTATCGTGGTTTAAACATATTTTAGTAGGTTGAAGATTATTGAATAACTTAATTCCAGTATAGTAAACTCCATTTGATATTTACTGAGGTTAGAAATCGGCACATAAAGGTTGTATCTGTATTTCATTCTTATATTGTGGAAATCTGTATTTGTTTCAAATTTTTCCATGTTATCCATGTTGTTCACAAAGTAGATAGGCAAATAGAAGTCAATTAATATCTGTAATACTGACATCTGTAGTTGATTCACCAAACAGACAGACTCAGTCTATTAGTATGTGTGATGCGAACATCTGTAGTTGATTCACAAAACTGATAGACAAAAAGAGTTCAGTCAACTGTGTAACTGTGACATCTGTAGGTGATTTTCAGAACAGACAGACAAATACAACTCATTAATAGGGCTCCAAAGAATAGATTCTCCCCTTCAAACCCCTAAATGTCAGAGAAGTTCCTATATATAATAAAGTATTATATTCAAAAATTATTCCTCACCCATCCTGTTTTCTCATGAGTTCCTTTTGAATCACACTCTCAAGTATCTCAGCCCCTGCAGTGAAGAGACTGTGGTTTGGCAACTGTTTCAAGGTCTGCAGAGATGTTTGAGCCATACTCATTGCTTCAGGATACTGCTCAGTTGCAATATAGTCTGCAAACTGTGTACCAATTTGCCTGTTGCAAAACCATATCAGTGTGTTAGTATACTCAATACTTTATGTATGATTGAAGTTTATGTAATTATGACTTCCAATGTTATTTATCCTTTTAAAGACATTGGTGAAATGATAAACAATCAGGTCAAGGTTTAACAATCACAATTTTATATTTTCTAGACAGAAAAAAGCAAAATGTTCAAATGAAAAGTATGCAAACCTGACCTATTCTATAAATATGCTCAGCAGATTTCATATAAGATAAAAACTGAAGTTGATGATGATCTGTAGTGATTACATTCTTACAGAACAAATCTGGTTAATACATACTGAACTTCCATAAGGGTGAGGTTACTTGGCAAGGTTGTGGTTATTTGTTCACCACTTTCTATGGCACAAAGCCTATGAACATCACACACCATCAATACAGGAATGGTTACAGTCTCAGGACCCATAACTGAAACATTCAAAAGATACACATATATAATCATGTTGATACACAGATGGACTATTTGGAATATCAATCTCATAAACTAGTGTAATCATATTTAAAAACCACAAATAAATAAATCCATAACTAGATTACTCAAAACAATTTCCTTTAAATTTATTCTCTTCTAAAACTTTACATGACAATTTTATGCCTCAATATAAGTTAACTTGAACAATTTTAGGAATTCCGTGTCAAAATTTCAATTCAGTATAGTGGTAATAGTGGTAGTGAGGATTATATAGACATTTTTTAAGGTTTTCTTTTCAATAAACCTGAACACAAATTTAAAAACTGAAACTGTACTCACAAAGGATCTTTGTTTTTATTTTAATAGTCTTTGATTCATAGTTTGGATATTTTAATCTATGACAACTGGATTTTATTGAGCCACAGCAAACATTAACTGTATTTTATACCATAAACCAAAATTAATTTTGTGTAACTGAACGTCATTATACAAAAATAAATTTTTTGTGACTTGTGAAAACTGGATTTTAACTAAAACCATAGGCAAAATTAAATACAGCTTACACAGTAAATCAAAATTAAATTGTACTAATCAAATAACATACACAAGAAGAAGAAAAACAGTTCACCTGCAGGAAGAATGGTGGTGACTTGTAAGTCCACATTTGATGTGCTAAAGAAGTGGATTTGCTCCTGATCACTGAAGCGGTATCCATACTTATACAGAAGAGGATAGTCAGCAGAAAAATCATCTGCCAAATCAGTGCTGAATATAAACCTCGTGCGCAGAGCCTCACCTTTTACAGGACTCACCTGTGCACCATCACAAATATTAATAACTACAATTCAGACTATTCCTTGAGCACTTAAAATTATATTGGCTGATCAAGAAATGGCATGCTGTTATGAGACCAAAAAATTCATCACTATGACCACAAAACCCCACCAATGGACGAAATTATGAGCCAGTTCAATCCAGTTCATACCTTTTAAAGTTATTTCCTTTAAAATTCAATTTAATATTATCCTCTGATCGATACCTAGGCCTCCAAGTTCCCTTTTGCTCTGCAGTCTCCCAACTAAAAATTGGTAGGTAATTTTGTTTCCCCATGCATGCTACATGATCTGTCTATAATTATTCTAACAATGTTAAGTGAAGAGTATAAATTATTAAATATTTTATTATGTATTTTTTTCCATTCTTATATCATCTGTCTTAAGATCAAATATTTTTCTTAGCGCTTTCTCAGTCACTCTGTATTTAATAAAAGCATGGTTCTCAACACAAGCCCACCATTACAACTTTCATTTTAGACTGTATATCTTGAGGATAAAATACTCTGAAATAGAAATAAAATATTTCCTTCTAAAACTCTGTAATTTCAATCTCAGAATTCTGCTGATTTCTTTTTTCTTTGGAAACTGAATCAATTTTCCCATAAATTGAAAATGGAAAGATTTTTAAAAATGATATCTATTCCTGGATTCAGCATCCATCTCCATCCATGAAGTAAGTCCACAACTGTCATCAATTAGTGATACAGCAGGTTTCATCAGTAGTACTTAAGTAGAAACCTAAGTACTCAAGCATCTTGTCAGAATGATAGCAGCCATGTAGGCTTATCTAGATATTACAGCTACATTACTGTCTTTTGTAGCTGTTTATTACATGTGGAATGTATGTATAAAATTTAGCATTTTTGAAGTTTGTACATATTATAAATCATTTACAGTCTCCTATGATCAGTAGTTTTAAAGAAAATTGATAAATTTAATTTAAGCTTCATATAAAGCAAAGCACGTGTTTGAAAAATATAATTGAAAATTAAATTGTTCCAAAACATTTTACCAAATGTTATCAAAATCTGCTAATTACCAAACGTTCAAGGATAAAACATGAATCAGACCAACAAGGCCTTCCCATTATGTGTTCATTTGCACTTTATGCAAAGAGAACATAAAAATAGTCTTCAGAAAACCAAATATTCCACACGCACACACACAGATAGTGAAAGCATATTGTAGTTTCAAAATCATGCTTATATCTCACAGTACCATATTAGGACTAGGGAATACATTTTAAATCCTTACCTTCAAAAATTTCACAGTGGGGGGAGAATTTGTGGTAATAAGGAAATCTGCGTAGCTTTTCACTGGTTCAGAGGGGCAGACCACACTTAGACGCAGTTTGTATACAGCATTGTCCTTCAGACCTGGCCAAATACCTGTAGGCCCAGGTATAACTAAAGGAAATTCTCTGCAAAAAGAAGTTGAGTTTGTACAAGAGAAGAATAAAAGTTTGCTGATGACTGCCATAATCTGCAAGTGCAGCAAGGAACAAGGACTTGCTATTTTAAGCATCAAGCAAAGAAGTGATTCTGCCATCATTTTAAAATGCTTTGAGATCCAGTTTTTGTGAAAAATAACTCTGATAAAACACCCATACTTCTCAAAGATCTATCTCCACACAAAATTTCAAGAATCTATATTTAATCTGGTCAGTGATAGTAAAAATTGTTGTCAGTGTGCTGCGTATCACCATACTAAAACGTCTTTATATTAAAAATTTAAACAAAAAATATCATGGTTAGCATCTGATATGATCAGCTTAACCAATGTCAATCAATTTAAAGACAACTAAAACAGAATGATATTACAGCATGCTGTACCCTTGCAGAACTATTCCATCTGCAATGCACGGCAACCTGCAATGCAATGGAACTATTTGTGTATAACAGTGAAAGTGTTAATGTTACTAGCCGTTATTTCCACTTAAAAATTTCAAATGACTACCTTATTGTTATTGTTGACAGGATGCCACAAAGGACCAAAATTAAATGTCTTCAAATGACATAAAGTTTATTCCAACCATCAGGAAAATCAGTCAGTTAATGTCTGTCACTGAACCAGGGGCAGATACATTGATACAAACATGCAGCTTAATATTTTTTTAAGGGACAGGATCCTTTCAGGATAATAAAAAACATAAATAATGTTATTACCAACCTGCCAAATTTATCCTTAGACTCCTCCAAAGTTACAATGACTGTATCTCCAAGTCCAACTACCTCAGCCAAGTTGAAGTATTCATGACCAGGATCCTGCTGTACAGACCACCACATACGGCAGCCTTCTCGGGTATTCATCACCACAGCCGGAATCTTCACACCCTCTTTGGGATTCACAAATTCCAACTGGGCTCCAGAAGGCATATTCACAGTAGCCGGCATCCCTGGCACCACAGCAACAATAGCTTGTGCCTCTGATGGTGACACCCCAGTTTTTGAGACTTTCACGGTAAAAATGTACCTGCATGTTTAAATGTCATCATAAAGGTATTCAAATAATGGATAAGTTCCTGATGTGTTAACAAATAAAATTTTCATATATCTGTAATTGGAGATGTCAGGAGAGCAAAAGTAAGTTCCACAACTGGTTGTATTGCATTGCTTAAAATGACATGACAATACCTGACACAATCTGTGTTGTATACATCTGATATCTGGTGATACAGATATGATTTTTAGCATTCAATTCCTTTATTGTTATTCCAGATCTTAATAAAAATGCAGCAGATTGATATAGATGTTGGTCTTCTAGGTTGTAATGCCATGTGGATTTTAGGTAAATAAAATAATTTTGCAACACTTGCTTCAGGCACATAAAAATAATAACAATAAAATTATGTACTGGAATTCATTGTACACTCATAATTAGGACAGAACAGGCTGCATGATAGATGACAATGATATCTGCACTAAGAACATTCAGTGATTTGTATTACTTGTGATCTCATCATTCATCCTATCAAATTAAGATCTAAGATAACCATCTTTTTTCCTGGATGCTAATTAGCAAGAATCTGCATCTAATATTCACATAAACATAATATTACAAATGCAAAGAACTGAATAATGCCTTTAGAGGCGGCCATGTATTTTTCTTTTGATTTTTAATCCTGAACTTCAGACTGATTAGCCGGGAATTAATATGATGCCTGGCTACACTTATAGACTTACTTGATGATAATAATCTGAGTGTCACAAACTCAATGAAAACTACATACCTCCCAACAGGTAGTACACTAGGTGGTATTGTCAGTACAGGCTGCTGGAATGCATCTTTGAATGCACTTTCCAAAGTAATTGGTTCTCCAGCTCTTGGCAATAAGCATCTATCTCCTATCTCCTGCTGGCAACACCATAAAAACTGAAATAAAATATATCTACCTTTAGTAACAGTATTGATGGTACCTTTATATTTGTAGAGCTGGGCTAGTAAAATCAAATTTACTGTTTTGTAAAACCAAAAGACCATGAAACTAAATATAAAATATTATGTTTTATTAAAATTTAAATCTACTTTCTAACAACTAAAACTATTTAGGACAAAGGAAAAATATCCACAGTTGACTTAACAAACAGTTCACATTAAATTGAATGACCAAGTTCCAACATCTACTTTACTCCTGAGAAATACAACACCTGTAAGGCCCCTGGTGCACTGTCCAGATCCTGCGATTGTGATGCATCTAACTGTAACATCTGTCCTGTACCCAATACCATTTCCTGCTTTGTGATGTATGCCTTTATTCCTTGGGAAAGTACTGCCAGAATATGCCATGCCTGAAGCACACAGTATCAGTTAAATGGTGGTTATAATGAGTCTCTCAAAACAACAACAGGATTAAGGCTTCTCCCTTCCACAATTAATACTGTTCAATTTTTCTGTTTTTCATACTGCTTCCATAATATATTACTCAAAACAAAAATAAACACAACTGATTGTAAAACATATCTAATATAGTCACAAAAGTTCCTGTGAATCTTAAAATTAAATTTACAATTAACTTTAGACCAACCAATCCTTCAAAATAATTCCTGAAAATAAATTGAAATAAAAAGATGCACAACTTGTTGTTGCAGTGAGCAATCTGGTAGAAGTATATAAATTTTCACAGGTGCTTGCTGCCTCCATCATTATGGCAATCATCCTGACAATGGAGGCAGCAAGCACCTCTGAAATGTTAATAACTACTGCCAGATTACATGGTGAGACAACCCAGAAGACAACATCTTCATACTCATGAAAATCTCAAATCTCACATATTTAAATAAGTAAGTCCTTGCAAGGAACTTCACGTGATTCTGTTATATTTACATTTTACCAAATACAAAACTTATAATCAACATAATGATAGCATAAAAAATATTGAAGCAAATCTTACATATGTGCTTATCATTTCAGCTGATTCATTAAGTTCCGAGGTACAATCACAGCTAATATTGTAAACTTTTCCACCTTGTAGCACTCCATTATGAAGGCACAACCTGTTCCCGCTTGGCAGCTCTATTTTCTGTGCTAATTCACCTTCAATTTTCCACTGACACTAAACATAATAAATGAAGAAGCATGGCTAAAATATGGCCTCTACAACATGAATATCAGGATTACAAAGAGCAGGAGACAAAGCAATATTAAAACACTGTGAATTTTAAGTAAAATGACAAACGCAGATGCCAATATTTCAGATGTGAAGTATCTTTTCCTTGCCATTGTGCATGTAATAAATATTCAGTAGTTCTGTTAAAAATCAGTAAACAAATTTTTATATAAATCAATTCTGATAAACTAAATTTGTATGAACACTAAAATTTGTGACAAGATCGTAATATGCAATAGTTAACAATTTGAAAATTTTAGAATCTAAATTTCCTTAACAATAAGGAATAAAACTAAGAAACACTATGGAACAAAATTAAAAATACTGAATTTCAGTGCATAATTCACACACATTCTCTGACAAAATGGTCACTTTGTCTACTTCGAAAATCTGAAGGATCACAAGAATTATCCAAACATTTTCCAGGCTGCATACTTACATTTAGAGTAGGCATCATAATTTGTGGCTTACAAGAGACAAATTTAGCTTCAATGTAAGAGACAGCATTGCTTAGTGTTGTAGTAGGTCCCACTAGAACCAGTTGGGATGAATTGATTTCATCTACAGAATCACTTTTCTCAGTATTAGACATCACATGAAAAGAGAACTGCTGTGTCTTCCCCTGCATCTGTAGCATGTTGATCCCAGTCACACTTACTTTGTACTCAATGCCTGGCATCAACTGAAACAAAATCACTCATCAATATACATTTATGTCTGTGGTATAGGTCCCACGCCGTAGCCGCGTGGTCTGAGGCATCATGCTTCGGACCGGCGATACGGAATGCGCACTGGTTCGAATCTCGGGGGAGAAGAAATTTTCTCATGAGCTTTCGACCAGTGTATGGGACCGGTGCCAACCCAGCATCGTGAGGAAATTGGGGAGCTACAATGAGTAGCGTAATCCAGTCAGGAAAGCTAGCAATGGCTGGGGGTTTGTCGTGCTGACCACACGTCACCCTATATCTGGTTGGATGATCGTTCACCTCTGCTTAGGCATGTGAACATGAGGCCAGCAGTCAAGCTAGTCGGCTTTGGCTCTCTGGAGCTGTTACGCCACGGATTTAATTTTTAATCTGTGGTATAGAGCCACATGTTAAATTGGGGGGAGAAGAAAAAGTTTGTTCATGTCAAATCAAGTGCCAAAGACTCATAACAACAACGATAAATAATCTGTTCTTGGACAGTGAGAATCATTAAACCAATTATGGACAGCATTGTATGCAATAAAGATAAATCTGTCTTGTACTCTACAAATGATCAGCAGTCAAATGCTGTCATCACTCTTTCCACTAACACCTTTAATTACTGAATATCCAGTTTATTATTTTGTATTACTTTTATTGGGAAAGAGGCAGACAGACCACTGCATTATAGAAGATATCAGAGTCTTATGACTATGGGCTCTAACCATGGTAGTGTTGATCAAGATCTGGTTACTTTGTGGAAAACCTGAAGCTTTCTTCAGATAAGTCTGAAACAATCTAACACTCCGCCAGACCATCAGGTTGTGTCGTTGGTCCTTTGGTGTAGCTGAGAAGTCTACAGTCCAGTTATATTCAAGTTTCTGTCCCCCAGATGATACAATTCTGAAATTAAAAATACAAATAACAAAAATATTTGTCAAAAATTATTTTCGTATCATCAAGCCAGTTTCTAATAAATGACTATTATGTTTAAAATGATTTGTATATTTGAGTACACAAGCAACATGGATATAGGTGCCTAACAAATATGATATTTCAAAATACAACATAAAATTTGATTAAGGCATGAGAACAATAATTTACCTTATGACCTGAGGTCCGAACATGCTTGAACTAGTTGAAGAACTCACTACTGCAGGCCTGTACACCAGTGCGCTGCCTTGTTGGGCATCAGGACAGATTAACTTTGGTGCATCCACTTTGATCTGAGGAGTACTAATCTGGTACAGCAATGAAAAATTAATAGACAATTTTTAAAACATACAATTAATATTTTATTACATAATCCACACACTTTCAATTATCACTGTGAAACTAAGGAAAAATAAATCCTTGTATATCTTCTAAACTGGTACTCCATTCCATTTTTAATATGAAAGATACCAATGAAATTTTATATATAAAGTTTGAATGGGATAGCAGCAGGTATCAAATCTGAGAGTATGGAATGAACAAAAAGATATCACAGTTTGGCTAAGATTGTTGTGTTGTATGTTGCATATCACATGACCTTGCAGTTATGCAAATACAGCAGAAGACACTGTGACACACCATAGGATCATGACATAATTTGATGTTAAAGAACATGGCTGAAGATTTTATTATTAATGTTTTACTTTGTTTGAAACTTATTATTGTACAGTGTTTGGTAAACATTTGTTACAGATTATAAAGAACTTACAAACTACATACAGAAATGAAATACAAATATAAGCCGTCTTTGTTCAAGATAAATACTGGTGATCGGCTCTTGTAAACATATCACAAAAGAGCAGAAAACACAAAAACTATCTTTGCAATGCAAGTTTCTTACTATTCTTCAAATTTCCCAGATTCCCTGTAATATCTCACACTCTGGTAAACTTTCTCAGTCTGGTAAAACTTTAATTTTTGTTGTATTGCATTTAATTCATATATATATATATTACTAAACAACATAATCATGCAAAATACTTTGATTACAACAGTTTTTCCTTCCAATCTTGATCACAGTGGTTCCTCTTGTAAACTTCATTCATGTTTTACAAAATAGTTGACAGGGAAATTGTTAAACATATTGACATATTAGACAGTTGAAATACCATTATGCTATTAACTACTGTTAATCAACATAAACTAATTTAGACTGTGGTCTTCTGGGTGGTTGCCAGCATTTTGAAGGAACATGGTTTAAATGTACCCTGAAGATTACAATCCATGTTTTCACTAACATTAAACACTTAAACCCACAAATAAAATAGTGCAATATTGATTTATGTCTGACTATTTTACTGAGTCTCAATAAATGCTCACTCTATTTCATTCTGTTACTATGTATCACAATGTTACTGTAAACCATACCTCAAGGTCCGGTGGAGCAAGGGTTACTTTCCCTGATGCAGGAGCAGTGAGTGATAGATCTGACTGTTCTCTGAATACCTTGCTGCTATCTAACAACTGTAACTCAGAGTTAACCTGTATCTTCAGGTTTGATCCCAAAGTGACAATGAGACTGTTTGCCACAAAACTGCAGTTGGCACCTGAAAAAGAATATAGTATCTGCTAAACATGTATTACAATCTACACAACAACTATGATTCTTCAGTGACATTTATCTCTACACTCAGTACTTCAGACAGCTATTATTTATCAATGCATTTAATATTAATAATTTAGTTCTATGTTTTTTTAAGTTCTTGTGCATTCAGTTTCAATAAGTGTTTTGCATGGTTATTTGTTTATTTGTAGGATTTAAGGTTTCACAGCAGTGAGGCTGAAGATGGCTGTCTTCTGGGTTGTTGTGTCATGTAGGCTGCCCTTATCATCAAAGCAATGATGGAGGCAGCAAGGACCTCTGGAACTAGTAAACTTCTACCATACTACATGGCGCAACAACCAGCAGACAGCCATTTTCATTTTTTTTAAAGTGGCACCGAAACTGGTGTTTCTCCAAGTATCTCCGAATTCTCCTATCAATCAGTGTGCATATACTGATCAGTAATCAAATCTGACATGTATCACAAGACCAACCAGTGAATAACATATCACAGTCTTGGTCCTGACCTCATATTTGGCCAGACTCATGAAAGGGAGTTTGGTTGCTTTGTCGATAACAAATGCATCCTGAACTCTAACCATTTGACAAGAATACTTGAACACCAATTCAAGCAATTACAATACTGTAATTAGAGAGTTTTACATTATCTCTCAAAAACACTACAAGAAAAGATGCAAAATTACATAGAACATTTAATTCTGTTAATTCACGGTATGAATAACATATTAAATATATAATAAATTTTAATTCAACATAATTACTGCATTACCCACCATCTCCAAGCAGTGAAAGTGTCTCTGGAGTAAAGATGTCAGAACACTTTTCAGATCCATCCACGTTATGATCAAATACAATACGCACTTTTTGCAATCCATCATAGAACTCAGCCATCTTTATGACAGGTGGAGGAGCCACTGCTACCAGCTCTACTGGAGATGGACAGCTTTCTCTATAAATTATTAAATCCTATGTACACTAAATCAGGAGTTGAAGGACCAGGACAGGGACCGGTGAAGGGCTTTGGTTAATTCGATGATGAACCTTTGGGTTCTGTAAGCCATCTAGTTAGTTAGTTAGTTATGTATACTAAATCATCCCTTATGAAAAATTCAACTTGTTATTCTGTAATTACTTTCATGTATTCTTCACATAGAATGAGGACTGAGGACGTCATATCTATCTGCATATTTAATTTTCCAAACCCCTTAATAAATGTGGAAGACATTTTGTACTGTTCGTCTACCTGTAAACTTGTATTGTCCGTACACAGAGGTTTAATTTAATACGTACTTTTCATGAAGCTCAAATTTTATCCAATTTCACAAAAAAAAATTTTAACAAAAAATTGCATGAGATAAAATACAGATCCAATATCTTTACTAACTGTTATTTGTGACATTTTTTGATGTGGTGCAGTAAATATATTCTATACCTCTGTGAAGTACATCTCCTTACTCCCACTATAAGGCTCTTACACAACTTAATTTTGTTACTGCTACTTTTATTTTCTTTTACTATACAATCCTGAAGGGATACAAATTAATTTTACAGCACTGACATCGTATTTCCAACATCACTTTAAATTTTAGGTCTCCACGCAACCTGGGTTTCTTGTTATTATTTTTATTACATTCTAACATTCCATAATTAATACAACATTCATTATTTTCAGTAAATTTATGATTACTGTTAAAAAAGCTAAGATGCATGAAACACCACAGTTTTCCAGTTCTGATAAAACCTAACTACAATTAAAATTCACTTTTCAGAGTCTCCAGCCCTATTCAGATATGATGGTATCAAGATCTGAACTCAATAAGAAGAAGCACTATTTTAATTTATTTGTCATTACACAGATAACTTATTTTGTATCCACATTGTTCTTCCCAGTTCTTTTAATGTTTGAGCTTAAAAAATATATTTATTGTTATTACTACATTAATTCTTTATTCACATTTATTTTAAGACAAATATAATCAAGTGACGGAGGCAGTATGACCTTAGAAACGTTGGTAAACATCGACCATACTACACAGCGCAACAACCCAGAAGACAGAAATCTTCATAATTAAGTGACTTGTAAGGAAGCTATTCTATTTTCACTTAATAATTCAGTCATCAGCACATACAAGTACCTGATTTAGGCCACACAATTTACGGTCTTCCTTTCTTTTGTGGATAACTCAGGTGAAACTAATAACCATTTACCAACACATTACATTTTTCAATCTTAAATTGTGGATCCCAAATGAGCATGTTTACTGAAAATGCCATTATATCAGTAATCATGCATCCAGAAGTTATAAGGGTTTATATCACTAATTCTATCAGATATACCTGTCAATGGCTGCATCCCAGGTATATGCAGCTCCCCACTCCATGCGACTCGCTCTCTGGGCCGCGTAGGGTCTGCACTTGACACGTCCCGTTACCACCTCTGCAGCCTGCACAACTTCTGCAGTTTGTTGTCCTTTTCTTTGCACATAGCACAATACATTGCTGTTCTGAACAATTGTTGGTATTGTCAGTTCCATCTGTGGACCAAACAATGCAAAATAAAAAATAGCCCAATGTCTAAAATGCCATTCATAAAACTTCTGAGATACGCAATACATTTCAGAAGGTGTTCAGGAACGTAGGCATAATGACAGACATTATATGTGGCAATTTCTCTACATGAAAATTTATACAATTTTAATGGAGGGGGGGCAAGGGTGTTCAGATTTCAAAGTGTTACTGTTACTCTAGCTTACTGCTCACATTCTATATCGACTTTAGTAACACAGACTCATAGTTGACTGATCAGTCTTACAAAATACCTGTCACATATAATACTCACTGCATAATCACTCTATTCCAAAAGCCTATGCTCACACTCTAACACTCAGTATTTTTTATAACAAGCTGTTTTCCTGGAATGTAATTAGTGAATTATAGGAGAAACAGCAGCACTTCCAACTTTACCTCAGAAGCATGGGATTACTACATCTCTTCTTCACACTAAATTTTTATTCATATTTTTATTTTAATTCTTAAATTCACTTCATTTTCTCCTTCCAGACTTATTTTTGATGGAAAAGAAAGTCATTTATTAATAAAAGAGTGCTGTCATTAAGGGAGAAAGGAATTAAATGACAGAGTAAGCCAGAAAATCTGTGCGTGCAACTCCTTGGGCATATATTGAAGCTTCCAGAGGGACCGGAATAGTGATATTAACATACAATCAAGGCTATTTAAAATTGTGCTTAATGAAAATAATGTGAGCCAACTGTACTTCACAAATTTTAAAATATTATTGCCTACGACTATGCGGACCTCATTGCTTTTTCAGACCAGCACTGAAAGAGTTACACAACAGCACACATACCTGAAACTCTCTGCCAACAGTAACATTGTTGGGTTTGTATTCTGTAACACAGAGTTGTTTGCTGTCAACTATCAAGAGAGTCACTTGTTTCCCTGAAGCTACAGGTCCTACTGTATTGGAGCTACAGTTAATTGTATAAAACCCATCAAGCTTTTCTGTGAGGATTATCTCCAACTGGATCACACCATCTTCAACACTCATCTTTTCTACCTGCTGTGCCTACAACAGAGATAATAGAGAATCATGGCTGTTCTTCACACATTACTAGAATAACACAAATCAGACTGACAGGTGTCACTAAGTTACAAATGGGTAATTTATTTATCACTATTTGTTATACATGAGAACATTCTGCAGTGGACAGAAAATAAAATTCTTCTTCTTCTCTGGCTCTCCGGTCCATGTTCGGTCCATGGCCTCCTCAATTCTCCTCTTCCATTTGGTCCTCTGTTAGATCCGTCTGTTCGAGGCTTTGATTAAGGTTCCAAAACATCTTCCTTTTTATGATGCAAGGTTGTTAGCCTTGCGACCAACCCCCAACCTGCAGGACCAGGATACCTGTCTTAGTCTGACCTCTCCCCCTTGACCAATCTGACTAGGGAGGTCCTACCAGTAGCTATGGTACCGCCACCGAGGTACTCAAGCCCCACCACCAGGACAAGGTGCAGGTACCATTAAGTGGGGTAGAAAATAAAATGCTGCAATGAAAATAGCTGTCTTCTGTGTTGTAGCACTGTATGGTCTGGTAGAAGTTTACCAACGTTCCAAAGGTCCTTGCCACCTCCATCATCAAACCAATGAGTGAGGACCTCAAATCCTACAAAATGCTGCAACGATATGGATATATGAAAAGAATTTGAGATATAGATGGCCATGAAAACAATTCACAAGCAACCACTGCTGGTAACTATCTGTTTGGCACAAATTGTCCTCACCATTTCACATATAATTCCTAAGTGGTTGTGACCATACTTCATGTGGCAAGTCTGTTTAGTTTGGGTAGATTATAATGCAAAATTGTTAAAATGGTATAAGAATTCACAGACATACTTTCAAAATTCAATGTGTCCCCCAGTATTTCATAAAAGAATAAGTGAGTTTGTTTCCTATTCCTCTTATTATAACATAATCATCTACATTAAGGTTACCTGGTATCCTTGTTGCTGTCGATTTGTCGGTTCCAAACTGCAGCTTAAGTCAGGAAGATTACCAGGGTTGATTCCTGCTCCTCTCAGGTTGACTGTTGCTAATTTCTCCACGGCCTTGTCCAATGTCATCGGATATACAGATGTGATTCTTGTACACCCTGTTGAAAATATATTTTACATAGTTCTGTTTAAATCTGCTTAATATTGTGCAGGATGTGCCAATAATCACATCAACCTGTTTCCAACCCATTTACCATAACAAATATCTTTATTTTTTATTTCAGTCACATTCATCATGATTCTGATATAATAGTATAATCCTGTTTTGCCCAGAACAATTGTATAATTCTCTGGTACTGATTGAATTAGTGCAGTCGTTTAGAAATAAATACACTCATAATTTTAAAGCTAAAGGATCAAACTATCCATCAGTACATATTTTAATTTTTAACCTTTATCAAATATATGTCACTGTTTCCACATAGGGCAGCGTACCATGCATTGCAGTAACGTATCATTAAACTGCTAAAACCTTGTAGTTAAAGTCTTACTGGCAGCCATGAGGGTTAAACCCCTATTCCTCTATGATAAAATTTAATGTGCTGTGGAAAGCATCCAGGACTCGGTTTAAATGCTTGTTTTCTTAAAAACTGATCTGGCACATTTATCAATATTCTTATCTGTTTGAGATGTCTAACTGCAGAACATGAAGGTAATATTAAAATATATCTTCAAGAAATAGGATGAACAGATCTAAATTTGTGTGGTTAATGAACCTTCAAGTTCCACACAAACAGTTAACTTTTTAGGATTTGATGCTCTCACAGCAGTGAGTACAAAGATAAAGAAATATCCTATACCATAAAGTTACATTCTCATCAGTTTCCAGAAACTTACTGTCACGTAAGTCATCATCAAGCCCCAAACAAGCCCCACAAGCATCGGATATCTTGTTACTTCCCACCACATTATCACAGCCAACACAGTTGTCATCTCCACCACACACTTTGCAGCTGTCCAGTCCTTCAGTATCCAATCTGCCTGTTTCCCCTCCCACACACAGGCCGCACCTAGAAACATGTTGAATATGAAACAAAACACCACATACTGTCATTTCAGGTCCGCAATGGCAGCGCGGTCTGAGGCGTGGGCCTTGTGCCGCTTGGTCACTGGGACAGTGGTTTAAATCCCACTCAAGCCATGGATGTTTGTCCGCGTTTTTCTGTGTTGTGCTATCCTGTGTACAGGTAGAGGCCTTGTGATGGGCCAATCCCTCATCCAAGGAGTCCTACCAAATGTCTATAGATCAAGCCAACGAAAAGTTGGGACCCGCAGTGCTCAGGCACTTGAAGAACAGGTCGTTCCCAGTATCCCCAGTACTATCATTTCAATCATGGTAGAGATTGAGGGAAGATACAAATAATTGGAGAAAAACTATAGTTTTCTCTGACATCATTAATAAAGGACAGGAAGTGGCAGCATGGTTATAGACCAGTCAGGAAATACTTAACTGTTACATTTAACTATTGAAACATAATTTACAAAATGTTATTCATATGAATCTTTAAAGCAAGGTAGCCTTAATTTCCACTTCTCTCATATTCTGAATTGCCGCTAGAATAAGGGTTGTCAACCTCTTCATTACCACTGACCGCATTGGCTATTCATTTCTTTGTCAAATGCAAAATAATAATAATAATCAAACTTGTTATTTCTCTAACATACACAGGATAGCTGGAGTTCACTTGATAACAGATATGGTTGTATTTCTTCACACAAATTACTTAATAATAATCTCTCAGTAAAAATCTAATTAGCTCATTTCTATGAAAGAAAATAACATGCTTCATTTTATGAAAGAGAGTTCAAAATGTTTCCTAAATGTGATTTAATATACATTCTTCTTCAAAATATTTTCCTTAATTTTATTGTTCTGAAAATACTGATCACATTATTACTAGATTGTAAAAAGCACATAACTCAAAATGAAAGAAAGGTATGTAATAAATACAATAATGCCATTAAATTATATTAAATAGGAAATAATACAAAACTGAGACAAATATAACATAATACATATGTGTAAGGTATAACATATAGACAACAAATAAAAATATGTGTTTCCTGAATGTTGCTACATATATGTTTTGCTGTGTGGACCTCTAATGCAGACTCACAAATTGATAAATGATCCCGAACCGCCACAGGGAGCCGTTTCATTTCTTCTCTGCAAAATGAAATGAAAACTATATAGTCTAACGTTAAAGAACAACAACTGTTGCAGATTTTCTATGCCTCTTCTAAAGTATTTTAATTCATCATCATCTCCATGGTTTAGCCTATTATGGACTGTTCTGTCTCCAAGGAATTTTCTGTTTTGAGTAAATAGGATACAGTACTCTGCAGTTAAAATTGGTCGTTCCAACTTTTTTGTTGGCGGCCTTTACCTCGTTTGCCTTTAGGTTTATATTTATACATTTTTTGTGGAATTATATTGGCTTCCATTCTCTCTATATGCATTAGCCAATTCAGGTTAGGTTACAGTGTAAGATTTGAGGTTTCCACGGTGCCAAATCTGAAGATGGCATGCACAATTGTTTCTCAGGGGGGCAGATTAATGTAAAATAAAGTAGGCAGTGAGAACTGTGTAACTAAATAGAATGTCTTACCTCAAAAATGACAACATTACTCTGTCATTAATGAAATACATTGGTATTATATTTATATCTCATTGTTATCAATGGGTAGACTGAATCACTTACCAGATTAGTGTTGTATTCCCATATTCCTTTCGTCTTTAAAACTTGGAAAAGCAGAATACAAGCACCTGAATAAACAAAAGATTACCAACTGTTACATATTCATATAAACAATGCATTGCACTTTTCAGAATAGCGTGTTCAGCAACTCTGCCATTTTCAATAGTCCAGTGTCGATAATAAAAAATAAATCGAATAACAACTACCGTAAAACAGATGTTCCAGTTTTATGATAAACTGCATATTGTTAGCAAAGTAACTAACAAGTCATGTGTTTGCCTGCTGTACCCATGTATCTCTATGTTCGCCGCAGTTCTTCCCCATTATGATTAAAATGTTTTAGGTTGAATAGCAGGTATGTGTAAACATAAGATCGTCATAGCAACGAAATTGATTTTCGTTAGTTCTAGACCGATTACACATGCTCAGTATTCTTAAAAATCGATTGTATAGTACATGTAAATTATTTCCTAAATAACTGAAATAACTGGTAATTTTTAAGGAATCTGTCGTTGTTTTAAACACGAAAGCACAATTACTGGCTGTCTGCTGATCAAATTTTTAACAAGTTTATTCTCGTATAACTGCATTTTACTTTCATTCAGTGTATGCAAGAAAGAAAAAAACGAAAAACTATGATTTGAGGTTCTCACGGCGGTAAGTACGAAGACTGCTTGCTGTAGAACTCTGCTGCACAAGCTATGAATGTCGAAATGAATAAAACAATTTTAATAACTGGACTACTATAGTTTGGTTTTCAATATCACGCACACGCGCGCGCGCGCGCGCGCACACACACACACACGACTGGCCAGACGAAACAGTGTGATTTTTGGACAATTTATATATATATATATATATATATATATATATATATATATATAAAACGCATAAATAAAATCTTCTCGGGCGATCAGACACGTCGGTTTCTTCTTTCAACCAATTGATGCAGCTGATCACTTGAGATGATTTTATTGAGTTACGTCGCCAAAGCTTCAAATCATATATAACGCACAAACGTATATATAATGCTGTTTATGACTGTGTAAAGCACAATTCCAAAATAATCATGGTCAATTATAGATTTATAACAAGTGGCCAAATTCTTGGGCATGCAGAATATTACATAAAGTAGAGTTTGAAGTGGAAGATGTTTCAGTGTGTTTCTTCATAATTAGCCTATAAACAGTTCAGTCACCTACATTTAACATCATATACTGTCATTCTTTGCTGTTTTAATTTTATACACACAGTTAACTTTTATTTCGTTGGCAGACATCTCTGTTCCAAAGCCTCGTTTGGCAAAAGTTATGTCAAATGGATTTCCAGGTTACTGCAACACTTCTCAATGAACTAACAACTATAAAAAACTATTTATTGGAAATTAATAATCAAAAGATTACTGAAGTTACTACTTCAACGTAAAAATTAAGCCAATTTCAAATTAACCACATTGAAATGCATATTAAGTTGTACCTTATCAAGAGAATAATTAACAATTAGTTAATAATGGACTACTTTTCAATAAATAAATTATATTTTTTATTTGTATACAGTCTGTTTCAAGTTTAAGAAACAAGGAATATTACTATGACATAAATAAAGAAACTCCATTTTTTATTTACATTTGTTAAGCAAATGTAGGAAACTAGATATGAAAGAATACACAAACATATAAGTACAGTAATGAAGTAGTATCATTTTGTTTTATTTCAAAAAAGAATTTATGTAAATTAAATTATTAAATTTATATTTGAATTAGATACTATGTACTTTTATAAATTCAGAGGATGCAATAACAAAATTTCAGAATTGCCTTTCAAATATTATATTCTTAGATACTAAATACAATACAATACATTTGAAATATATAACTATCTTAATGGTATCAAGTTTCATATTCCAAAAGATATAAACATTACACAAACTATTATTATTCTTATTAGCTATAGGCACTTGTTCAGTCCATGACAGACAACAAATTTACAGAACAAAAATAAGTAATCTGAAATACATCTGAAGCCCACATTTCATGACGATATTAAAAATGTTCCTTCTCTACACAACAAATAGGGATAAGTGAGTTTGCTCACTGAAAGAGAAAACTACGAAACCCCAGAACAAAACGAGTAGCTTTTACTTAAAAATGGACTCACTTAGCAATTTTCCATCTCTCATTCAAGAAACATACTTGAACAAAATGCAATAGTTATGACATAACTAAAGAGAAGAAGTGTTCACTTAGTGGTTATGTTCTAAACATAAAACATTTTGTATAATTCAAAATATATTACCTTTCGCAGTTGCATTTTTCAAATGCAGAACTTTGTTATCGATAAATTTGAAATGCAATTCTTGAATATTAATAGTAACATTACAATGAAACTTAACTAGTGACAAAATCAGTCTGATTTTTTGATTAAATAATAATTGCAAAACTTTCAAAACAAAATCCCTTGACCACTGCAAGAATTATCTGGTACATAAAAATGAGTAATAAAAATGCAGAGAAATTTATGACTGGAAAGCAAAAACTCCAAGAATCACATCATTGATCCCCATAAAAATTTGATCATGTCTCGCCTTGTTCATAATCAACATATTCTTCTTCTGCCATTTCTCCACCAACTCCTTGATCTCCATCATCTCCATAGTCATCTTCGGCAGTTGCTTCCTGTAAATTGAAATCAAAATTTTTTTAAGAATGAACAATTTTCAAGAAAAACATGGCATTACAGAAATAATTACAAATGCTACAACACATGTCAGAAAATTTCTTTCAGAAACAAAATCTGTCAATTAAGTTAAAAGCTACTTTTATTGGGTATGCTTTTTTATTATTCACTGGCATACTCATAGAAGTTCATTCATTTTCTTTGTGTTTATTCATTTTATACTTGTGATAGATTTTAATACATCTAAATTATGGCTTGATAGCCATTATATGGGAATTTTGTCAGCTAAATAAAATTTGTTTTTAACCAAGCTGTTGTTCGGGTTTTCAATGAAAAGTCTGTTTTATAATTTGACAATTACCTGGTACTGCTGGTACTCAGACACCAAGTCATTCATATTAGACTCAGCCTCTGTGAACTCCAGCTCATCCATGCCTTCCCCTGTGTACCAATGTAAGAAAGCCTTACGCCTGAACATGGCTGCAAACTGTTCAGAAATGCGCTTGAACAATTCTTGAATTGCTGTTGTGTTGCCAATAAATGTGGAAGACATCTTCAGTCCCTTTGGAGGTATATCACAAACAGCCGTCTTAACATTGTTAGGAATCCATTCCACAAAGTAGCTGCTGTTCTTATTCTGCACACTCAGCATTTGCTCGTCAACTTCCTTCATAGACATTCGACCCCTGAAGAGAATAAGTGAGCGAGTTTCTCAAAATGTACAATATTCTAGTACAACACCTAAACTGAAGGCAAACTTAGTTTACCACAATTTCTTCATTTTACTTCTGTTTGCAGAATTTCTTGAGAGGGGTATTGTTACTCCAGATAAACCAAAGTATGCTACATTAGACATATTTTATTTCAATTTCAGCTTTCTCTTCTTTCTGAAGTCTCCCTCCAGTTTAATATTAACCATAAACCAAAGATTATTTGACAATATTTTACTGCAAGAGCACTCAAGGATGTTTTACCTGAAAATAGCGGCAACCGTGAGGTAACGGCCATGCCTTGGGTCACAGGCAGCCATCATATTCTTGGCATCAAACATCTGTTGGGTGAGTTCTGGTACTGTGAGGGCTCGGTACTGTTGGCTACCACGAGAAGTCAGAGGAGCAAAACCTGGCATGAAGAAGTGGAGTCGTGGGAATGGAACCATGTTGACGGCGAGTTTACGGAGATCAGCATTTAGCTGACCTGGGAACCTGAGGCAAGTGGTGACGCCAGACATTGTGAGGGAAACTAGATGGTTCAGGTCTCCATAAGATGGGTTAGAGAGTTTCAAAGTACGGAAACAAATGTCATAGAGAGCTTCATTGTCGATGCAGTATGTTTCATCTGTATTTTCAACTAGCTGATGGACTGATAAGGTAGCATTGTATGGTTCCACCACTGTGTCGGAGACCTAGAACATGTATAAAGAATACATTTTATGTAAGAAATGTATTAAAGTTAACATCAATGCCCTTTTATGTTTTCTGCAAGTGATTTCTAATTAATGATGTACCAAAAAATGTAATTTCAAACGAATTACATGTTGAAATTATATGCTGTAACATCACAGCTAATTATACAGATTTAACTTATTCTAAATTGCAAGGTTGAGACTCTGAACTGTTCAGCAATGGTGCCCGATCAATACCAATAATCTATGCACATTTTGTTTAAATATGAAAATTAAAACTGCTGTGTCTGTCGATAGGCAATGAAGTTATCTGAAGATTATGCTGTTGCCACAAAGCAGACAGTCGAAAGTCTATGTAAATAAGTGAATGTTGACTGCTGTACTCATTTGTGCTATTACACACTAATTTCTGTGGTTAATTGTAATTGAAATGATTTGTGGAAACTGTAAATTTTTATCTGACCATGATTGGCCAGGTGAAATTTGTGTCTGGAAAAAGATAAAGACGTCATTACAAAAAGTCCTCTATAAAAATAATAGTTCCAGAATAGGGTTCAACTAATGCAGTTTTTCAAGGAAGGCATTCCTGGAATAATGATAATTCAGACCTCTGATCTACATGTTTATCTTCAGTTTCCACATAACCAGTCTGTTTCCACTACACAGAATATACATGCCTTTGGTGACGGCATAACAGAGTAAGTATTCATAATCCTATCAGGGTATTCCTCTCGGATTTTTGAAATAAGGAGCGTTCCCATTCCAGAGCCAGTTCCTCCTCCTAGAGAGTGTGTGAGCTGGAACCCCTGAAGACAGTCGCAGTTCTCACATTCCTTCCTGACAACATCCAGCACAGTGTCCACAAGTTCAGCGCCTTCTGTGTAATGACCCTTGGCCCAGTTATTTCCTGCCCCACTTTGTCCAAACACAAAGTTATCAGGGCGGAACAACTGTCCATATGGACCAGCACGAACTGCATCCATTGTGCCTGGCTCTAGATCCAGTAAAATAGCACGTGGAACATACTTGCCACCTGTTGACGAAGTTGCAACTGAAAATTAAAACAAATTCTCAATTAGATCCTTAATGAAGAGTTGTCTCATTATAAGGTCTTTGGCCTCTGGTTTTATATACTGGACCAATGGTACAGTGTTTTGCTGTAATGTTTGTCAGAGAATAATAAAAACAAAGTTAAAACTGTTCAACAAAAGTGAAATTCATCTGCCTTGAAAATGGCAGAGGATTGTGTTAAATGTTTTTCTTATGGGATGCAGAACCCCAAGTGCACCTAAATTTTTATCTCACCTGCGTTACAAACCTGAGAAAATCTGTTCACTGGTATGAACATTCAAAACCGCATTACAGCCTAAACTATTCATTTTTGTTTTAACCACGTCATAATTCTAAATGTATGTAAATGTAATTAACTTTTTAAACAAATTGAAATGTACAAATCGATGTTTACCTGTGTAAAGAAATGTATATATATTTGCATTTTCGTGGCTTATTCTATTAAACATTATAAATTTCAATGTGCTAATAGATAGACTAAATTTAATGCAATCGTGCACAAAATTAACAAAATTTTAAATACTTTGCCATTAAGATCAACAGAGTTTCTGTTACATATTGCTAATTGGTTACCTAATACATATTTTATAAAAGCTCTTAAAATGCTATATTTAGATTATTCTGTGTCAGGCCTGAAGATCAAGATAAATGTTTTATGATTTGGACATATGAACCAAGGCTCTGTTTTGATTCATGCCATAATTTGGATGCTCCGTGCATAAGCCGTATATGACAGATAACTAATTATATCATATACAGAATTGGAGGGGGGGAAGAGCATGACATCATTAGGAAATACATGACCAATTTAGGATGCCAGAAGAGAATGTATTTGGCAAGACAAGAATGACTCACAATAAAGCTAGGGACATCACACTGCAAAGCAAGTCCAAATGAGCTAACAATGTGACAATTAACTGTACTTTACGTTCCACATTCTTACCAGATGCCTCATTGTAGTACACACTAATTCTTTCCAGCTGAAGATCTGAGGTACCTTTGTAGGTACCAGTAGCATCAATGCCGTGTTCATCAGATATGACTTCCCAAAACTGTAACAACAAATAAATACATTAATATGATACACTTTTATTCATTCTATGCACAAAGTACGTCAAAAGAACACATTATTCATGTCTGTCTGTCCTCAATCTCTATTTAACAGGCATCTGTTGAATGTGGTACACAGGGTCCTATTTATTTATAGTTTATTTAACGACACTTTTTCAGCATCTCAGACTATATGAAGAGGGTATGGAAGGAAGCGAACGTGGCCTAATTTAAGGCACTATACTGGCATTTTCCTGGAGGGACTGAGGAAATACATGTAAAACCTCGGTCAGGATAGTCAGTCTCCGGGCCGAGATTTGAACACGGGACCTCCCAAATACGAAACAGCTCTCAAGCTTGATGATGTAGCAGTAAGCTCCTGTGAAACGTCAGTCTACCAGAAAATGGCCACGTGGGAACCTAAAATATCATGCGAAGAAAAGTATGTTTCTTTTCTAGAAGTCATTGACTATACGCTGAGTAGAGGCAAACTGAGGTGGACGTCGGAGTTCGATTTCCGACAAGGGCGGATGCCGACGTACCGATGATTCTTTCTGCGGGGTAGAACGATCGAAGTGTAGAACTTACACCTTCATTTCCCTGCTCATCTTCATAGAATAAAGATGCTTAAAATTAAAGAGAACCGAAATAATTTATTTATCTCTTAGCAACATTGTAGGTTACGTAGCGTGGAAATTTCGTAACGTGGATCTTGACATCGTCATTACTAAAACTACAACTAAATAAATAATACACATGGGATGTGAACTATGTGAAAAATGATAGGTCAATGGGATTTCTCACTAAAATGCTTTTATCCTACAAGTGAACCGTGACCACTTAAGGCCGGTGTAACAGCTGTTCCATTTTCTCGACGCAGATGTCTTCAAATTACATCACGTGCTCAGATGACATTCCCATACAATCGAACAGGATGTGCTGTATGACACTGCTGGAGCACTGAGGAAGCAAGCAGTCCATAGGGAAATCCGTCCTTTGTCAAAGTCAGAATAAAATGCAGTAGACTACAAATTAGCTTCCCCCCTCCCCGTTAAAAATTTACGTCGTTTTTCAAACAATAGCCTATGTATAATCTACATGTTATGCCCGGTATATTACGTCAGCATGAAGCCAATAATATAAGTCAATATCAAGATAAACATAACATAACTACATAATTTTACAATTTACTGTTTCATATTGAATTTGAACGTTGGTTGAAACACTTACTGGCAATCAAACAGTGGAAATTAAATGTCATAGGTAGGAACAAGGCAGGCCACGGTAGGTTAATTTACAAGTTTCAAGAATAATGTTCCCCCTTAAGACATTATGAAGTGTCCTTTGCTTTTTTTAAAAAAACATCCGGACGGAAGTTTGGTTCATTCGAGAAGACTAGACGGTCAATGCAAAGAGAAGCAAGTTAACAATCCTGTAGTTACTAAGCACGTGTCAATTACGTAATCCGAGGGCAAAAGCGCCTATGCAACCCGCATTACAAGGGGTCACACGATTATCACGCACTTTTCTGTGACCATGTGCACTGTCTCGTCTCGGTGAACAGACTGTAGTTTCATGTTCTTCGAAGAAATGATAAATGTATCATGTTCGTTTCCCTTTGGATTTTAATAGCCATTAAACTTCTTAGTCAGATTTATGAAATGACTGAAATATTAACTAGCGGTTTGTGAAACCGAACAGGCTATTTTCCTTTCCGTAATTACACTTTATTTTGAAGGAGTGGCAGGAGAGTTCGGGATAAATTTGGCTAGCATGTTATGAAAACCTCAGCATCGATGGCACTCGAGTCCCATGCCAGATGCAAATCGTTCTTTTATGAGTAATTTTATATCCTGTCACGTACATGCACGCACGCACACTCATTGATTCATCCACACAGAACTCATTACTCGCTCTACTGAGTGATATTGCAACAATTTGTTTTCTGTCACGCCGAAAGAGTTTGAGATTTTTACGTGGGGATTAAAAAGTTATTTGCCCTTTTGCTATAATGAGTAAAATTTAATATTTTTTCCTTATTTAAGAGACCCTACAGTTTGTAACTAAGTGCTGTTCCCACACAATTGCCATGTTCTCTCCCCAGTGCCCGTCCTGTTTTGAGATGCTAGCAAGAGCTGCGAAAACCTTCGAGCATATAAAATGTTTCGGGCGATTTGCTGGAAAATTTGGGTAGGTACTGTAGAAATTTTGTAATTGAAAATTTGAATTCGCAAAAAAAAAAGAAAAAAAAAGATGCAGTTATTACTTTGCAAAATATTTCCATTCCTATTGGAAGGGAATTTTTTGTGTAATCGTGTAAATCTTTTATCCGCGTGGTCATGAGTACTGCAAGCAAAGAAAGTGAAGGGCGAAAGAGAATTCATTGGAAAATTATTTTAGAAAAGGAGTCGCGGATTCTGCTTTATGCAGGCAGGATATAATCCTTTGCAGCTCACCAGAACAGACGTCAGAACTCGCCGAGTTAACTTCTAGCTGTGGAAGATTCTGTTTTAATAACGTTTTGAAATGCATCTCTTTCCTGGCGGAAATACACTCACGGCCTGGGACTCCGCCCTCGGTCACATATGGAACAGGCCGTGAAACAGAATGCTGGCTTTTAATGGGAAAACCAAATGACGTTTGAGACATTCATCCCGTTGACTCCCTACATTCCTGGAGTTGACAAACGACGTCTGGCGTTCATCTCTCTCTCCAGGCAACAGAGACCAAATGCTTATTTTAGCCGCGCTTGCGTGTTTCGAAAAAAAACAGTTGGAACTCCACTAACTGAACATGCAACAACGACTCACAAGTTTAGTATTTTCTCGTGCCACTATTTAACAACGCCTGGCTTCTATTTAAAAATTAAAGTGGCGTATGTTTCATAAATGTACTCCAGTGTCGCTCCCCACACTTCTTAACGCTAAATTTAGATGTCTTTACACAATTCCTCCCTCCTTACCTACCCAACCGAGCTTCTCGTCATCATAAAAGGTGAAACAATTTATGGTCGCGTTTGAAAGCTCAATTCAAGTCAGGTCAGTGATACGTATCTTGAACCTCGTTATCGTAAGAAACTTACTTCAGTAATGAAGATGGAGGTCGAATGTTCTTCTGAAACGTTGGTGTACAACAAGAAGACCAAAATCAAAACACGCCAGAATGAAAACCTTAATTCCTACATCGCAGGACCTTTGCTTGTAGCACCGACCTTCAGACAAAACTCAAAATCAGGAACTTAAAATAACTCCTGAATATCACGGTCTCAGGGCCGAGATTTCAACACGAGACCTCCCAGATATGAAGCATGAGTGTGAAAGTATCCGTTTCCAAATTGCATGCTTCAAGGTCAAGGAAGGATCTCACCACCACCACCACCACCACCATCCCTCTTACCACGCAGCTCTAAATCACCAGGAGAGAGTTGCTAGCTTTGCTACTTTGCGAGGTCTGATCTGTCTTCACTCATTGGTGTTGCTGTGCCCTTGACTCGACACTGATGTTCGGATTAAGTTTGTGTGTAGTCACAAACAGGATTTGACATTTTGAAACGATCTCAGAGTAAACGATTTTTCAGTCCAAGTTTTCGTATATTCTGGTTTATCCTTTCGGAAGTCCTGAGCTAACCTGACAGCTCGACTTAGATCACTGTTGCCTTCAAAAGGGGAAGTGCAGTTTATCTTCATCGAAAAGAATTGTCTAGCGGCTGTTGCCTGCTGACACGTACTTCGTTTGTTTTGTGTCCTCACGACCCCACAATCCTCAGCTGTATTTAGAAACAAAGAAGTACAAGATCCTACTGGAGCCGTGGACGATTCACCGGAACTTCCATTATAAAACCACATTCCATACACGTCGTCTTTCAGCCATCTTATCTATCATGCTTCTGTGTGCTCACGAATTTGTGATGAAATGCATATTATGTACACAGCACGTCTCATGTACCCGTTTCTACAAGGAAATAAGATATTAAGAGTACCTCAAAAATTATGACAACACAAGAAATGGCTGACAAAAACAATATTAACTTCCCCCATTAGTTCTGCGTTGAGTAGAGACACATTTAACATGATTGCTACTTTGAAATTTGAATTCAAGAAGGGCAGCGATTTGTGATCTGATGCTGTGGTCAGACGGTGAAAACTAGACATATAAATGATTCCAGTTCAGTGCAGCTTTGTGTGTAATCAATCGTATTAGACCAGAGGAAAGTTTACGAATGGGCAGAGCTTCAAAGAAAGGCGGGCAGGTATTCTTCACCCTGTCACAAGTTCCATCAAATTACTTGTATTTTTCTTTAATTTGGCAGACCTGATTGGTCTTACATCCCATTGCTACGACAATAAAAATGGTGTCCGTCGCCAGGTATCTTTCTTATGACTCCAATACACAAAATTACCTACAGTATGAGCACACACATACGTGCTACATAATTATTTCGCATTGCTTTTCCGAGAATCTGAGATTTACTTATTCGCCATATTTGCTACAACAGACAAAACATTTTACGTAAGCAAAAAGAGGTTGAGTGAACCTGTGACATTTTTAATTAACGCGTTCACTAGAAATAGTTAATGTAATTTAGTGCATATAACGTTGCGCAGTGCTATACTACCAGGGTATGAGTTAGCGTCTTCGCCTTGAAATGCCTTCCACTTCACAACTTTTGACAATCTATATTTGGTGCGCCCCCAGTATTCATTCCAACATCCTTTGAAACCGAAGCTGATCCATCTTTAAGGAGTTGGGGCGTCATTTAAAACACACTTACAGCCATTCTCATGAGGTGTTTATGTTTCTTTGCTACTTTGGAACAAAAGCAAAGATGTGTAAATTAAGTTTAATGTCAGACACTAGCAGAGAGAGTAGGACACCTGTTGAAACATTCATGAGGACAGTTCATCGCACCGTTAATTTTTAACTGGGAATCAGGAGACGCCGAAATTCCGTGGCTAATGGGCCAAGATTCTAGAAAATACAATCCACAAGTGTGTTTGTTCCCTGCGCCATGAACAGATGTGAGGATTTATGGTAAAGATCCACACATTCTAATCGTTAGCAGTAGATGAGGTGAATACTTATGCTTCACGCTCCCGGCCCCCTTAACCTCCGGATGAAGACCACACTATACCTATTGTACACAAAGCTGAAGGACCTCACAGCCGATCTGAATGGAGTGGCGAAGAGGGAATCTAACCTAGATCATCAAGAACGTAGCCCTGACATAAGCCATCTATGCAAATGTAACTTTCCTCTCTGAACACATTGTACTACAGACAATTCCATCAGTAAGTTTAGATTTGGTTCTTTTTGTTTCGCTGGCATCGTAATGGTTGTCCGACACCAGTGTCCGCTACCGTCTAGGTCCGTCTCCCCACATGGCAAACCAAGCGAGACGCAGCAAAGGCGAACTGCAGAAATGCACTTTCTCGTGAGACGAAAGATTTTCTTTTTTCACAGGGCAAAAAGGCCATCCGAGTGCCGAAATTTGGTATTTATAAACCGCGAGATAGCTTTCACGCACTAAGTAACATTCGTTTGTTAACTTCCAGCTACCTTACGAAAAGATCATAACTGTAAACTCCAATCTTACAAATGCATCCTTGTATGGAAAGGCGAGTTGCGCCTTCGCAGTCTAGTTCATCGAACCCAACCTCCAAGTCAGAGTATCACCCCATGTCGGCTGTCCGCGGCTGCTTGCTCTATTCTAAGCTACCTTCCATGTATGAGCTACTTCCCCATCCGCGATCTTACGACGCGCCGAATTCGTTAATTACATTAGTAAGAATTAGTTGTTGACCTTAGCGGCTTGTTTTGAGACAGTACAATTTCAATTAAAACTTCCTCTCCCCTAGATGGGGCACTCTGGTCAGTTCAGATTCACATTTCAATCGCAAACACCAAATGTTTTTGGGATACGGTAAGTTTTCTTATACGATGGATCAGAGATTTTGATAAGGACCTTAATACCAGGCAACAAAGAAAATCAAGGGCGAACATTCACGAGTAGCTCTGGACGGCCTGATGCGGTCCAGAAGACAAGGGCGAAGCAGAAACATCAGGACTAGGTTTGCCAGGAGTTCTAAACCAGCACTTGCCCAACCAGTTAACTCCGAAACATGTAAAAGATACAATAAATCTTCCGACCCTAGACATCTCGAGAACATTACGTGCTACCACCACGTCAGAAATTGTCAGCTTTACAAATTTATTAATTTAACAGTTAAAAGAGGACTACAGTGAAACCAAAACGTCTAGATCTTCGATTACAGTAATAAGCATAATCGAAGCATGGTGTATGGTGTTCGGAATAAATGTGGTCGTCATGGCTACTGTGACTTCCGTTAACCAATAAACAGCTTGTAACAAAAACTTTAGGTTATAAAGCTATTTGTAAGGAACCATGTTTATTAAACTTTAAGGTTTATGGGCTGGAAAGTGAAATGACCTCTAGCAGAAGAAATAACTCGCTGCTTCGTCGCATTCCTGGGCGTTTACTAAACTTCATTGTGTCGCAATGACTAATTTCCCTTTTACGAGAATAAAGCCCTGAGACAAATATTTGTGTCTACGGGAGATGATCAAAAATATTCGTCCTTTAAAACTTTCTTTTCGCTCAAATTAGTTTTTCAGGTAAATAAAATCCTTCATGTTCGACATGATTTCATTTTCATACATGAAGCTACCCGTGCTTGAAATTCTGTATAAAAATAAGTTAATTAGTGTACAAATGGCAATTTTATGTTATGTTCGACTGACTAACAAGTAATTACTTAATATCTATCCTAGTCGCAAAATTCTTCTATTTAAACAACTCTATGTAATTACACTCGGCTAAAGTTTCAGCTTTACCAAATTAAATTCCACTTCGTAGCGCTATTTCCTATCATCTAGTCGTTTGAAGTTGACCGACCAAAAGAAAAGTACTCATTTTGAAATTCCTCTTGTAATTGCCTCCATTTTCCTTTCCCTTTGTATAGGTACCTTACAAAAATCTCCCCTTCAATTTATTCTCAACCACACACCTCTGAAACGTCGGTCAACTTCTCATCTCCCCGATTGTGAAGGCGGTAAGAACCTTAGAAATCGTCTGTAAACAGCCAGACTACAAGGCGCGTCAACCTAGAAGACAGCCATCTCACAATCGCCGCTGTGAGAACCTGAATTCCTACCTAAAAGGTGTCCTTTGTCAAACATCAGTTGCCTTTTCGAATAAAATATAAAAAATCGAACGTACTGGCGGTCGTCTGATCGCCGACTTCGATCTATTTGGCATGCAACACATTCATCTAAATCAGATGCCTCCGAACGGATATATTAAAATTGGTATTTATGAAAGTAAAAAGCATGAATAAAACCCACTGTACTTATTAACAAGTACAATGCGACATCCTATTCATTTTATTTTTCTGCAATTTTTACTTCAAGGGGCTAGATTATGTGCTTCTGTTGTCCTCTACTTCGCCTGACGAACAGGCGACTGGGCCTGTCGGATGTGTCCCGAGCACGACAGTTCCCCATGACGTGGACTCTTGATGAGTAACATTGGACACTGAAATGGATCAGCAGATAATATTAACAGGCATGACCTTCGCTTCCTGAGGTCTAAGACCGCTCTTGGAAAAGACATAGGTCAACGAGTTCTTCCATGAAGAGATGAATGTGTTCATTCATTGCATCACGAAGGATACGTCCTACGTGCGCGTCGGCTAGCAAGCTTAAACCAGCAGACTTGTACTCGGGAGACATCCAGTTCGAATCTCGACCTAGATGTGACAATGCTACTAATCCATGGGTTGAACTTTTTTTTTTAGCTGTCTGCTCGAACTCCTGGTTTTCCGAAAAGTAAGCACGATAACCTTATCTGAAAATAACAATTTTAACTACACTACAAAGTTATTATGCTTTCAAAGTAATTTCTCTGCTTCAGTATTTGTCTTGAGTTTCGAAACCGCGCAACTTTGAGGGGGTGGGGGGGGGGCTGAATTTTCTTAAGACTTTGAAGACTTCCATCAAAGCTCACCGCTGTTAACTGTGTCACGAAGCTAACCGTGGTCATTTTGAACAACCACACTAGATTTTCCAATTGATTAAGTGCCAATGCTGACGTATGTAGTAATTTGGTTCATTAAAATGTCTATTTCATTCATTGAATGTGTCTATACATCTTTTTGGGGGCCACTGTACTGAGTAATTCACTTGTGATAAAATAGATTTAGTCTGTAGCTCCTTTTCAACCGTTGATAGCTCGGAGATTTCAATTTCTAAGTAGAAGAAATTAAAAATCGAATTCATCATTTCATTATCCCCCATTTCAAAACACCACTGAGGACAAAACTCATCTGTTTACAACGCATGATCTACGTTTTGTAATACGCTGTCTTCACTCATGTCTAATCAATAGTCTTTACTTTCTAGTTCATATTTAACGCCTGTGGTTGCAACTGCCTCCAATTCTCTGTCTGGCCATGACGTGGCTGCCAACAGCTTGTCAAAAGCAAATAACCTGAAAATCAATGTGTCGTAAAATTTAACCGTTAATTAACACGGTCAGCGAACACAGGCCAAAAACCTCGAATGCCTCTCTCATTAAACTCTTCTTTTATGTGCGGTTAGCCAGTAACTTTAGAGAAAAACTTTTCCACGGATCTTGGAACAAATTTTTTAGAATGTAACCTTTGCCACAACCAAAATTACAAACTAAACAACATTATGTACAAAGTATATAAATGGGCTGAGCTATTAGTAAATATTAATGAAATACTGCAGGACAATAAAAAGTTTATTTACAAATCATAGACAACCGTTTTGTCAACCAGGGGTCGCGAGCTGGATGCGGCCTGCGAGATATCAACTTCAATTTACGTGTGTATCAATGGTTTGCATGCGGGCCGATGGCGATCACGGAATTCTCGCCACTGGGGGCTTAAGTTCAATGTATCTCGCGCCTTCATATCTGTTAATACCACTTTTGAAACACGGGAGTTATTTTGGGAGCCTTATGGAAAACAAGATCATTTTGTCCTTGGTTTCGACATGACACTTAGATGCCCAGTCACATCACTTCTCTCGTCTGCTCCTCCACAAGCGTCCCTGAAAACAGTGTCTGTTCTTGAAATAGTCCAACCGTCAATTTCAAATTTAAAGTCAGTACTACCAACCGATTTCTACCACTTTCTTTGCTTGCACTGAAAGTAATATTCCTCGAATTGCAATTTTCTTTCATTCCATGCTTACAGGTTATTTTCACATAATTTCATTAATGTAATCGCTTCCAGACGTTCACAATTTTATTTTTAAGAAGCCACTCACACAAAGCAAATAATTTATTTTTATTTCAGTCCATCCGTTTAACGTTTCAGAAGCGAGTTTCATAACATTAAACGTTTTCCATAATTTGATCAATTTTACGCGTGTTGTTTTTATATTCAAGCCTAACACGTGCTTATTTCTTGAAAACATTGATGCGTCCAGGCATTATCGCAATAGTTCGTTCGTGAAAGTTTATCGCTAACCATTCACAGATAAATTATAAGAGCACTACTGTTTCAAGGAAAGCTGGGACTTTTCACAAACAGCATTCACTTGCTTCAAACCAAGGAAACGCTGCTGTACCAATGCATGTAGATCCAGGAAATACAGCGGCATACTAAAGTATATATTTTTTTGTCTTTGCATAAATTTATCCTTATTTTAAATGTTAACCTTCCATTTTATACATTTCTTTCTGCTTCTCACTGTCGCCTTATGTATGTACCGACACTCAAGACGTAATTTTACACTAATTCTCTCCTTTTCGTCAGAAGCAGGCAAATATTCCTGAGAATACAGGTTTCAGTTTTATACAAAGTTCCCTTTGAGACAGGTTTCGATGTATTTACGAGTAACTTTTGAAAGAAATGCCATAGCATTCTCAAGGAGAAAATGGCCGATAATATGTAATCGTGAAAGAATAGACTGATTTCGTTTGCTGTTACCGTGAACGTCAGAGCGCGACTTATAATGACTCCCACACCCGAGTTTTCATGGTCTTTCCTTAGCCGAGATTAAACATGAAATTAGGCTAATTTTCGAGAACTATACTAGTTCCTATTGCATGTATAGGGCCTACATTACAAATTACTACTAAAATTTTTAAATTCAACCCATTTTATACTGACCCACAACCCCCCCCCCCCCCAGTATCGATCCACGTAACAACCTACAAATCTCACGAACTCTATTTAAAAACACAACTACTCGAAAGTTTTCTGACAGGTACTAATTCATTTATGGCTCATTTAACATCAATGCCAGTAGCCCAAACTATACAGCGTGGATTAAAGGAAGAAGTCTGATAATAAATTGGAAACGGTGTGGAAGTAGCCGTGGCCTAATTTAAGACCCCCAAAATTTGCCTGGAGAAACTGAGAGAAACCACGAGAAATCTCAGTTAGGACAGTACACATTTGAACATGGGATCTCCCGAGTACAAAGCAGCAGCAATAATCACTCGACACAGACATTGGCAATCACCGTTAACTGCTGTAACCAAAAGTCATCAGCAGTAAATTCGTTTTGCCTCTCGCACACAAATTCTCATACATTTGTATTTATACTTATTTGTGTGTAACGATCTTTATAAACAATTTTAATATTATCATTCCATCTACTCCTGTATCTCCCAAGTGGTCTCTTTCCTTCAGGTTTCCTGACTGAAATGTATGCATTTATCATCTGTCCCATGCGCGTTAGGTGCTGAGCAATTAATTTCCAAAACACTAGCTAACCATTGTCATAACACGTCTGTTATGAGACACGCTTGTCACCAATTAAACCCATCGTTTTCCTGTAGGAATAACATATCACTATAAGCTGATCCCATGTGTATGACAAAGAATTACAGAATTCTAAACAGAGACTCCAAACAGATTTGAAACTGCACCATATGGGTGTCATTTCCAAGGGAAAGTTTTTTAAACAGACGCTTGAAATGAACCAACCGGAGCTGATAGATGGGTTGCAGGAGCAGTTGTTAGGAAATTCGTATAAAAAAATCTCTTTTTGTGGACAAAATTTACAAAACGCGATTATAATTGTGTCAGGTAGTGACGAAAATTTAAGTGCTGTATTTGTATCCTTTGCAAGTCGTTTACGGTAACAGAATCTAACTGATTATTAATTTGTGAAGAGATGACGCATTTTTAGTCTGATACATACTGAGTAATGTTTCAGAGGAGCTTACTGCCTTCATAGCCAGGAAAATGACCAGAAACTGAGAATAGTAAGCCGGCATGTTATTGTTACAGTGGCAGCATAGTGGGAATTAAACCGATGAATTAATAAAAATACAAAATTTAAAACGATGTTGTGAAATATACGACAAATACAAGCCTAACTTCTAACTAATTTGTATAGTTATTTAACCCAATATTTATAGTTCTTGCTGGTCAGACAGAGGCACATATAAAGCCAAGTTATTTTCAGAACTTCTTGCTTGAAAAAAACTAAATGCATCAGACAAGATTGTCGTTCTACAGCAGATGTGCGAGTAAACTGGGAACGTTCGTGGTTGCAATGAGGGTGATAAGACGTCAAATGTTTCATCTTCATATTAACCGGAACTCTATTTTTAGCTAATTCTCTAACCAGGAAGTTCGGATATCTCGCTATGTTAATTTCGCCTCTTCAATCCATCAGACAGATAATCCAGGGCAACGTTCTGTACTTATCAGCTTATATAACAGCAGTCCTTGCACTAAAACAGCACTCTGAAAGACTCCAGTCACTAAAACCTTTCTCAAACTAATTCCAATGCAAACAACAACACCCTAATTATATTGCATAAACTACACGTCTTGAAAAAGCTGATAACTACAGCGAATAGTCCGCTGCATGCTTTCAAGTGTTCTTATCAATTAATTATATTAATAATATATAATATATAAGTCCTTAGGAATATATGAATCCCAATTTCCTTGTTCATTAATCTATGTGGTGGGGCTCGTAAAAATTATAAATTAGTTACGTAATTAATGTGATCCTTTCCTGTGAGCAATTTCGTCTAGTACAAGCTTTGACGAAATCACTTACGTCAGCTATAAACGAAAATACCACTCTAGCGCCATATTTGTATATGTTATCATATGAAAAATGGCTCACACAAAATGTGTCTGTACTCAGAATTGCACATTTGTAATTCCAATTGTTCGTTAGTGGTCACCATAAATATAAATTTCGTCAGTCCACCATATTTCTCTCTTTACATTCTACAAGAATTGCCTTGGAGTTGGACAGAAAATCATCATACAATAAGCCAGAATGTGTCAAGAAATGACGCTAGTCGATCGGAGGGCCGTCATGTTAGTATTACTAATAAAAAAATATTTTGTTCAAAATAAGATTTAAGGCGACATAATGTTCGTGGCAAATCGGCTGAATTAACATTTTGATAGATACTAAGTTTTTCGTTGGCTCTTGAAATTTTACAGAAATTCTATACAAGCCCATCAAGTCCATACTTGTCCATACTTAGTATTAAACCCAGGTATGCTGTAGTTGCATCTGATAAGCAAACATGTAGACTCAGGTCTGTTTTCCTGTTTTCTTGTGACCTGGAAATCGAATCAGCAGGGTTCCATCCAGCCAAGGACAGATTTCTTTACAGATTTTCCACTGGATCATTTGTTATGACAAATGGTTGTAACAGGTATGGAGGGGCATGATATTACAATATCAACTGAGTATTGTATTTTCTGATTTGGATTCAACTTTTCCGAAGACTATAATTTTCTTGGTGTCACAATAACTGCCTAAAATTAATTATATTTTTAGATGTATTACCTGCCTTTCGGAAAAGATGCGAAGGGAGACGTTTCCGAATTGGGCTGCGCGACCCGTACAAGGAAGCGAGGGTTGTCAATGAGTTCTCACAAAGAAATTAATAATTCAATTTCGTGTCATTATTATTTTATATCAAATTTAAAACTAAAAAAACAAGTGACGCGCACGCAGCTGCGATTTCTTTATTTCAGATAAATATGTTTGGAATGTTCCAAGTGTATAACAGGTCTATGTTCGCAGAGATGTTTACTTACTCCAGCTTCGTTAATTTTCAGACTTGTGAAAACAACATGCAAAACTGCCGATGCCTGGAAACGGTTCGGATCAAATGGGTGTAGGGAATGAGACAAAGTGTCACGTAACGAGGCCAATTTTCTTATAAACTGTGTACTCTGATTACAAAGCGTTCTTACATAGCAACACATTTAAAGATCCGTTAAGTAGCCAAGTAAGGAAAATATAACTCATAAGGCAATTTCAGTTACGAGCCTGAACTGAAAGTAAAGAATTAAAAAAAAATTACGTTTTGGATTCGAATTTTAAATACTTGATTAATATACATCATATAGCATGTTTTATTAGAACTTATTTAACAAATGTTGGCTGTAACATCTGACTTCGCGTCCTTGCACAAATTTCTCGGAAAGAGACGACTGCCCTAAACTTATTAGTCTGCAAACATCAAAGTTTTTATAACTTCTTCGAAACACTTCGTCATCCGTACTGTAACAAAATGATATCACCAAAGTACTTGACTGCAGTAAATGGGAGTTTCAACACTGGAATATTTACTTCGACAATCACCAGCCTGTGTGTGTGTGTGGGTGATAAAACATGCTGGCGGAAATGACTTCCTCATAATGCGTTCAAAAGGGTAAAAGGACCTGAATCTAGCAGCTGCTGTTCAACATCGAAAGATAAGAAAATTAAGTTCTTATCTTAAAAAAATAGTGCATGCCCATTATAAGAATCATTTGGCTGATGCCGATTAGGGATATAATCGCAGTTTATTCTGAGAACCTTATGGAACCCATAAATACTCTTGTGATCAAAACACGAAGATATTGGATGTTAAAGCATGTTGCATGTGCTTCCATTTATATAAGAGTGCTTTAAATGATTTGTATCAATTTACCGGTAGGCCAAATCTTTGAGAAAGTAACAGAGCCTATATAAAATGTAAACAGTAACGCACAAAAGTTATAAACCAAAAAACTAAAACAAGTTCATTCGTCCTGTTGAACACAAGATCCTGAAGAAACAGCGTTTCAGGTTATTTAAAAAGTTCTCCTTGCGGCAAACTTGAAAGTACAACAACCCCAGATCTGATCTCTAGTGTTGGGCTTCAAGCACTGCAGCCTCTGTTTATCGAACAAAATGGTTCGCTTTGATCTGAAGAGTTTCCACATCAGTCGATTTATCAAGTTCGAAAATATAACCGTAAAAGAGACGGAAGTACATGCTTACAACGGAAGCTTAAAACTTTCAATGGCAATTATAATACGAATATATGATTTATTTTAATCTTTGATATACCTCTGTTTCTTGAACCAGTAAATGGGGCAACGACATATATATTTGCGGAATGTCATTACACTTACTAAACTGTTCAAATTCATGATTGGTCGCTTCTATTATCTTTGTCGTTTCTTTGTTTGCCCCAACTCCTTTGTCTCCAGTAGAACAGAAAATGGTTGTTTTATAAATGGCCTCTTTCACAGCACGCACACTGAAGGAACTGAGAGCAACTTCAATCTTAATGACGTATGCCTCGACAGTGAAACATTACGAATAAAAATCAGACAGGCTCGTCAGTAAACCAAAAGGTTCTCTTACTTCCAGTTCAGTAATTTGTTTTAAAAATGCAGTAAGTATTTTGGCATTTTATGACCAACTTTTTGGGTCAAGAAATGCCAAGTACAACCCAGAAGACCAACATCGATATGTTTGTTAACGCAAATCTATAGGCTCTGCAAGATTGTCATAATAAATACGCAAGTTCATAATTTCAATATGTATCGTTTGTTTGAAGAAAACCCCGACCAAGAATGGGTACATAAATGGGAAAATAAAATCCTCACACCTGCAGAAGCCAAAAAACAACTTGTAGTTCGAAGATTTCCGTCTTCTGGGTTGTTGCGCTGTGTAGTCTGGTCGGTTTACCAACGTTTCGGAGGTCATACTACCTCCGTCATCAGGGCGATGAAGATTTCTGTCTTCTGGGTTGTTGCGCTGTGTAGTCTGGTCGATGTTAACCAACGTTTCAGAGGTCATACTGCCTCCGTCATCAGAGTATGAAGATTTCTGTCTTCTAGGTTGTTGCACTGTGTAGTCTGGTCGATGTTAACCAACGATTCATCGCCCTGATGACGGAGGCAGTATGACCTCAGAAACGTCGGTAAACATCTACCAGACTACACAGCGCAACAACCAAGAAGACAGAAATCTTCATCGCCCTGATGACGGAGGCAGTATGACCTCTGAAACGTTGGTAAAATCTACCAGACTACACAGTGCAACAACCTAGAAGACAGAAATCTTCATACTCTGATGACGGAGGCAGTATGACCTCTGAAACGTTGGTTAACATCGACCAGACTACACAGTGCAACAACCTAGAAGACAGAAATCTTCATACTCTGATGACGGAGGCAGTATGACCTCTGAAACGTTGGTTAACATCGACCAGACTACACAGCGCAACAACCCAGAAGACAGAAATCTTCATACTCTGATGATGGAGGCAGTATGACCTCTGAAACGTTGGTTAACATCGACCAGACAACACAGCGCAACAACCCAGAAGACAGAAATCTTCATACTCAATCGCCCTGATGACGGAGGCAGTATGACCTCTGAAACGTTGGTTAACATCGACCAGACAACACAGCGCAACAACCCATAAGACAGAAATCTTCATACTCACTGCTGTGAAAACCTCAAATCTTACAACTTATAGTTCGTGCTTCAAAATACGACGTTTATGTATCATGGTAACACAGGAAAGAATAAGAACACGATCTTCCGAGAGCATTCTAGGCAGACGACTTAATATAACTGAAAGCCAGGAAATGGAGGGGCAAAAAGAGAAATACGAGAGCATTTGAACGACGTGTGTAAGCATTGTGATTATCTTTCACGGGATATTTTGGGTACCGTGAAGGGAGAACTGGATTAGTTAATATAATCAAAGCGGTCATTCATTCCAAACTAGTTCCCAGATATTGACCTCTTCAGTCTCTGCCGTGAGATCACCAGAAACACATCTCAGTCTGAACAAAATATAAAACAAGACGGGAAATCGTGTTATTCACTGAAGTGATGACGCGTTTGTTTTCTTCCACAAGTCACTGGTCTTTATATAAATCTATTATTTCACATACAAATCGATTAAATCTGAGCATGCACCTGAATCAACTAAAGAATAAAGCACTTAAACCTGAAAAGACTGAACGGAAACAATGAAAGAACTTAGTTAAGATTTAACCATAATTGTTGCAAAGCGATTCACACGGCACACACTGATTATTTTTTGTACTAAATCTTTGTTGCTTAATATTTTCAACACAGAAATAAAATTTTCGATAAGACCAATTTATATTTTAATTAGATATATATTTGATTAACCTAATTTTTCAATAATTATATTAATATAAGCCGTTTTTGAGACAACAAACAAACTTATAAAACATGCAAACTGACATGGGAAACGTATAATTTAGAAACTAGCAGTTATTTATTTTTCAATAAACACATTTTTTCCCCCAAGAGTCGCTGATCAAAGGTTCCAAGAAATGCTGACCAAATGTCTCCCAACATTTTCAAAGCCTTTCACATTAGTAAAATTAGAACATATTAATAATTCATAATGAAAGATGAAGCTTTATTTTATTTCCAAGTCCTGCATGATTTCTGGCCTCACACCAACGTTCATCTCAGCCGTCAACTCATCCTTATCACATCTATAGTTAAACATGAAACTGCTCTTACAATGTTGACTTCTGAACACTAATCTGGTTGTCAGTCAAACTCCGTTAGAGCAGACAGACCTGTTAACTGCGATTTCATATGAACAAAACAAGGAAGATTTCCATTTACGTCAGTATCTTAAGAGTCAAGGGCGGTGATACGGATTTTTGTATTGAAACAACTGTCTAAGCTTTTCCCCCACCACGCAGAGCTACTCACTCTTGTTTTCCAAGGGAGATAATTTCCTTAATTAGCATCGGAATATAAAAGTTTCAAATTAATAACTGTTATTACTCCTTCATCGTATATCAACAGTATTAGTGGTTTAAGATATTTATTTTATTTGAAAAATATTGGTTCTCTTGAAACGAAATATTAATATAAATCCATGTAAATTGGTCTAAAATTGAATTTTAAAAGTAGAATTTGAACAATGTTTCATTCTACGAGAACAATAAATTTAAACGCGACTGTGATTAAAAACTCTTGGTTTAGCTCCTTTCAAAATGACATTAACAAAGCTTGATATATACAAATCATCCTACAAAATTATTAAACACTGGTATAATTATTGAAAACCGTATCAACAAGATCTTATCAAGAAAGAAAAACAATGCCTCCATTTCAGCCCTGAAGATGTAGTAGTATATTCCTTCGAAACGTTGGTATACCACCTGCAGATCCACACGGCGTTAACATACCAGAAGGCCACCACCAAAGGTTCTTACAGCTTCAGCTTAGTTTTCGCACGACAAGAGATTTTGTTCCAATAGCGCCCCTGTAACCCCAAGCAGCTGTAGGGTCCTATTATCAAACGATGTTCCTCCCCTACCAGTTGCTGGAATTCAGGTTTTGCAATACACACAGCATTGCTTTCGTAACGGAACACTGGGACAAGCTTCTTTTCAAAACAGATTTCATTCCAGAACATTCGAAGACGCTGATTCATAGGCTTTTATACTTTTTTTTAAAAAAACGGGCCTGTCAGATTCTGATGAAATTGGGCACAAATACAACAAAAGATTCTTATTCTTTCGGAACACTCGGGACAATGTTTCTTTCGAAACAAATTTTACCTAATAAAAAACTATTATTTAATTCTATTTATTGGCGCTGAAGGACCACGAAACGTCCCGTCACCCTTTGCATCGCTATCAATAAGAGAACAATGTGATTCCGATATATTAATAAATCTGCCTCAACCTAATTATATAGAACAAGGATGTATTACATGTGGTGTGCCGAATTTTCTCGCAATACAAATTAAATAATTTTAGGTAGACAAAATAGCTTTCTTTATAAGCACTGTTTCAGTATATACCTACATTAGCGTCTTTTAATTGACAGAATTCGACCGTTTATTAAGTTGTCAAATACCAAATTCTGAACCACACAAAAGCATTGCTCCCTCTTAATTCAATAATCGTGCCTCGTTGAGGCATCCTTGGAATTTAATAAGTTGTGACTCTTTATACTACGACACATTTGTATTACACTAGCGTCCATAAATACTAGCACAGAAATCCGTCGCTTAACCTTACGATCCTCAGACATACCGCGATTTACAAGACCAAGAAGAAACTGGTGGACACCGGCCACTTTTAACTCATCAAAACCACACCGAGTTTAGTCGAAAACCCTCAAGGGGAGGGATCTCTTTGAGGACCTAGGACGAAGGCGAAGTGTTAGCTAAATCGGAGTTACAATGGAAAATGGACTGTAGTCCGCTAAACATATTAAATGTTACTCAGCACAACTAATATTCCTAGTGATCAGTGTTGGGCAATCTCTGAAAAAAGATAACACGGGCATTGCCAAATCTTAAAACTTCTTGAAGTAAACTACCAAATATATTTATGGTCAAAATATGATACAAACCTCGCATTCTACATCATTTTATTATACAATGGTTCTCAAATCAATTAAATGTAGTAATCAACTTTTACGTCGTCCAAGATGTAGGCTATAAACCAAGGCTACTGTTTACCTGGAGAACATTCTCTGTTACAGGTCAAGAGGATTCAGCGCCATCATAACAGAAATCTGCCAAATGAACCTCTTTATTTTCCTAAAACATCCTTTAATATCCTCCCATCTAAGTAACTTCTAGGGTGTTTTTAAAATAAGTTTTAAGGAACTTTGCGTAAGTAAGATTTGAGGTTTTCACAGCGGTGAGTATGAAGTTTTCTGTCTTCTGGGTTGTTGCGCTGTGTAGTCTAGTCGATGTTTACCCTAATGACGGAGACAGTATGACCTCTGAAACGTTGGTAAACATCAACCATACTACACAGCGCAACAACCCAGAAGACAGAAAGCTTCAACTTTACGTAAATTGACTCCGGTTAGTAATGATGCCTTATCAGAAACTTGGGTCATGTATCGTCAAATGGGGCCATTTGTGAATGTTGAATGGCGAATAATGTGAAAAATGAAAATATCACGAAAACCCTCAGTCAGGTTAGCCAGACACCGGGCAGAGATTTTAACCAAAGATATCTGGCATACAAAACAGGCGTGCTGACTATTCTACCGCAACATTCAGCGAATTTACTATAGATTGTGCATGTCCCCAAGTTCCAAGCTTACTCACACGTCTTCAAATGTTTCTTTCACTACAGTAAGGGTATTACGCGTTTCATTAAAATGATAATGTATGTGACAACGGAAGCAGTGACATTGCAACCAAACTAAAACTATTCGAACATTCGCCCTACAGAAACTAAGGAAATGAAAAGTTTGCGCATTAACTGGGCCTCAGCTTACCTTAGCACCGATCTGGTTGCCGCACTGGCCGGCTTGTAGATGCACGATTTCCCTCATGCTTCTTTAACTTTGCTACGAACAGAATCTGACACGCCTGGCGAGAGCTCCAGCAAGCAGCACGTCTGAGCGTAGTTTGACGTTTCACCCTTCCTGCTTCGCCGGCAAGAAGCTTTGTCAGATACCAGCTCCCCTCCCTCCACACACACCCCTCTTATCCCGCAATGTAAGGAAACCCAATACGTGAAGATACTAGAGCAAAAGTCTTGGAAAGGATGTGTGGAAAAATATGGTCCTGAAACCAAAAAAACAAACAAACAAAAGGTTCAATACCCAGAACTTCCAGAAGTGGCTGGAAATAGACGGTGATTATTCTTTGGGATTCTGCAGTATTTCAAATTGGCGGCTGATCCAGACGGGACGATCAGGGTTCGATTCCCAGCAGGGGCAGAGATTCTTCTCTTACCCCACATCGGCCCTAGTGCCCACCTAGCCTCGCATCCAGCGAACACCGGGGGGGGGGGGGGGGGGGGGGGGGGGGGGCTCTTTCCCCAGCGGCCAGGGCATTCCAACTCCACGACATATAACCTATCGTAAAAACTCAAAATCGAGATGCCATGACATCGACATCATTGTCGCGGACTCAAACCGAGTTTGATTGTTAGATAACATTTCCATCGCAATGTCGTGACTTAACCAGAGTGAAAACTAAAGGATCGTTTGCATCTGACTTTTGAAGTCGCGATATTTGAGGTCGTGACAGTGTGTTCTACGCGAAATGACTCGCATGGTTGCCCTTTCAAATTTTGTTAAAGGGCCTCTTCAGCCTTTCTTTGAAGTCCGGATGAACTTTGTCCCACAAACATGGATATTTTTTTTTTAAATTCTTCTAAAAAATTAATGATGTCGAAACACGGAGAGTCTACCATTGTTCCCACACTCGAAATAAAAGCTTGTAAAGTGAAACACAGCCGATCATTTCACCGTTCCTGCGCTGACTGGCACTGTCACAACGCCATGAAAATGCGACATTTATCGTAGTGTAAACTGAAGTGCTTCTTCTACATTTTTTGTTCCTGGGATAAATTATTTAAAACAAAACATTTTAAATAATAATAAATTATTACGGTTAAAGTTTCCAACGAGGAATTAAATTTCCAATGTCATCTTTACACTCTCCACACCTTCCTTAGATTATGAAGCCCGAGCCACAAGGTAAAATTCTGAAGCTACCTCAAAAGCACAAGCGAATTTGACATACCTGACACAAAGGACAAAAGTTTTGGAGAACTTTGGCTTCAGAATTTAAAAGATACAGGCCTGCTCCCTACTATATTCTTGAAAGTAGAACTTCAGGGATGCAATTTAGCTTAAAATTCCATTACGTACTAGAAGTTTTTACTGTATCAAATTCCGTTAAGCTCTGTTTAAGGACAGGCGGACATACGGGACCGGTGTTGTTAATTCCCCCTGGCAAGAGAGCTGGCTACACTTTACAGTCGGTTTAGTTCAGTTCCGGAGTTCTAATTTTAAATGTCTTGAGGGTTCGAGAGATTCTGTTAACAGACTCCACGAAGCAGAGTTCTTGAGAAGCTGATAGTCATTCAGCCAGTCAGGAAATTCTTCGTCATTTATGGAACCGGAAGTTTCTACTCTTTATCCATGTCCTGTGCTAAATAAATCCAGCCCACAACCTCATTCTATATGTCTTTGAGATTCGTTTTTGGAATCTTGTGCAAATCGGTAAACTGATTCAAAAGTTGAAAGAGACACATAAATAGATTTCATGATCACATAGGCTTGTTTCTTTGCGAAAGGGAAGTTCGTTAAACGTCAACACACGATGTGTTATTAAGAAAACTTAATCTGAATTGCAAGATAGTATGGAGCTTGTCTCATATTTTCATAAATCTGTTAAAGTCATTATTATGCAGAGGTGTTTAAAATCTGTTGATATGCCTTAAAAGTTAATGTAAGCAGTTCTAGAAATATGCTTCAGATTTTAAAAGGAAATATAATAGTTTCATTCAACAGACAGTTCGTTACAGGAGCGAAAAAAACCTGATGGATGTTTCTTCCATTAAATGTTTCGGTGTGTCACCTTTTCCTTTTTCACACGCTCTTTTGTTTCATTACTTCCTTGTCGCTCGACATCTTTTAGGTAAAATCCAGCCAATAGCTTTGTAGTCTCGGTGAATGAATCCTCTTTTGTTTTTCAAGTCAAATTCCTTTTGCCCTTCAAGCAATATCCAGTGCATTAAGCGCACCAGAGTGTAACCGAATGCAGGTGTCTCCTGCTAGTGTTCTACGCCGATTTAGAATTCCAGTCAATTGTGCTCTCTGCTGGAACAACTTGAACACCGTTAACGCCAAAACATTTCACTGGACACGGACCAGAGCCAGTTGGTTCAAGCGAATTCACGCCTTCTCAACATAACGTCCCAAGACCCTCGGCTATAAATTCGCGTGTCTTCATTTTTCCAAGTGATCACTTCCTAAGTAGTTGTATCTCAAGAAAATCCTATATTCGTTTCTACTTTACTTCTGATCCAGATGTGAAACCCTCAGTAACCTCTTTAGTTTCACTACACCGGATCACAAGATGACCTGCGCAAACCACGAAGATATTGGCCATCAGTCAGGATGAGTTCGTCCGCATTGAAGAGTAGACTCGGATGAACAATGTTCTGAGGAAAATATTTAGGCCTAAGCGAGTGAGGAAGTGGCAATGCGTTTATTTCATCGTCCGTGTGCACAGGCAAGAATAATTTGCAGTTGCGGTAGAAAAACCGCTCGTGCGCGCTGGCCGTTAACGTTACGTCCACTAGATGGCAGTATATAAAAGACAGAACGTCTATAGTTCACACATCTCCCAATAGATGACCTTGCAGTTTCCTTTCCGAAGTCAAGTCAGTATTCTGCATTTGCGACCTCTTTTGTGTAAATGCTTAACAAAGTTCTTCAGGGCCACGATGATATGGAAGTCAACACGGTGCTGTATCCCGGAGCGCTTAATATTGACATACTAGGAATAGCTTGTTTCCCACTACAGCTCGACATTTTTAATTCCAACTACACGCGAAATAAACAAATTGTGCGTACTGTCATAGAAAAAGTTGATAGTGGAACCACGGAGAATCTGACGTAAATACGTCTCTGTAATGTAATGTAGTGAAATGTAATAATTCTTATATAAGATAAGTACCTGTGATATTCTAAAACGTTTTTACCAGCACAAAATTATCTAGTCTGCAACGCACTTCTTCTACAAGCGATTCACAGCTCAGCTCTCTCCGCAATAACGAAAGCGAATTGTTGACGGCAGTAATGTATCACAGCAATGCCGAGTAAACAGATGACGCAACAATTAGTTTCTTAGGTAACATAACGCACGCAGGAGTTCATATAAATGCTGACCATTGACGTCGGTCCATATTTACACATTGTTGATATGGATCTTACACAACTTCGTTACGCTTTTTGACGTAAATACGTCTATATGGAAGGGTCATTCGGCAAAAAAGTGTAACGAAAAAGGGAAACGAAAAAGTGTACCTAGGGAACGTCGTGTTTACTCGGCATTGTTGTTACCTAGGAAACGTCATGTGTTTACTCGGCATTGTTGTTACCTAGGAAACGTCATGTGTTTACTCGGCATTGTTGTTACCTAGGAAACGTCATGTGTTTACTCGGCATTGTTGTTACCTAGGAAACGTCATCTGTTTACTCGGCATTGTTGTTACCTAGGAAACTTGACCTAGTGTTTTAACCGACCTCCCCTTCGTAAATATAATTTAAATACAGAGACGTATTTACGTCAAATTCTCTGGAACCGTGGTTCCACTGTCAATTTTTTGCCTAATTCTCTTACACGAGTTCACAAATGCAGATGAAAACATTAAATGTGATGAACAATAATAATAAATAGGAATCCCTTACCTCAAACTTTGTTCAATTGAAAGAGACCACGACGTCCACCCACAATAACCAATTTAATCAAAACTGAAATGGAGGATCACAGATTTCTTAATAATTCTTATATCAGATAAGTAATTGTGATATTCCAAAACGTTTTTAACAGCACAATAATATCTACTCTACGACGCACTTCTTCTACAAGCGATTCACAGCTCAGCTCTTTCCACAATAACGAAAGCGGATTGTTGACGGCAGTAATGTAACATAACAATGTCGAATAAACAGATGACGCAATTAGTTTCTTAGGTAACGGAGTAAAGCATTGTTACACATTGTTGATCTTACACATTTTTCTAACGCTGTTTTGCCATTACTTCATCCCTGATGGGTGGTCATAGTCCGAGTGCGACCTCATGACTAGACGATTACAGTTTCCAACAGAGAATAACAACTCAATGGAGTAGAATCCTTGAGAAGCGAATAGTCGATCAGCTGGTCAACGAACTCCACTTGTGGAACCGGGAGGTTCCCTACTGTGTTCAAAGACAGCCCGCCACTTGTTTCTACCATGAGACATAAGTCCTGCCCACTCCACCCATCTATGCCTTGGTCTTCCAGGTGGTTTTCCCCGTCAGGTTTCCTGATCAAAGATTTTCATGCATTTCTCATTAATAATATGAGCGGTTCCTGTGTGAAAGATAGTAACACGTTATTCTATTTTGCAGAGAAGAGTTGGTAGGTCCCCGTCCAACACCCAAAGGGAGGAGCACTCCTTGTTGGCTGTCCTCTTGTTCGATATAATATATAGTCGTGGTTACTCTGTATTTATAGCAGTCTCCTCAATCCATATCCTCAGTATACCCCATGTCTTGGACGACGATGGTAATAATTTCGTTACTGATAATCAAACACATAGGACGGCCATATTCAGTGTCCATTTTCCCCGGTTCCAGTTCGAGATTTGCAAGATAGCAATTAATTATACAGCAAGATTTAATGCTCACACGGTGACGTATATGAAGATGTCCTCTGGGATGTTGCGATTTGTAACTGAATCTGTGGCGTTTACATTACGCGATGTGGAAACAAGTAGCAAATACTGTTTCTCAATCGAGCACGTGGCTACTAGGCGTAAAGAACTATAGAAATTCAATCTACAGAAACGGGATTATTGGATTGTTTTTATAATTCCATATTTCTATTAAGTGTTTTTTTTAAAGAAAGCAACTATATCACGTTGTAGCATAAATGAAAGCGAGGGATTTTTGTTTTGACGGCGGTGAACATAATGATATTATCGCGGGGTTTGGAGTCATGTAGACTTGCCGGTAAATTCCAGATTTTCGGAGAAACACGCTGCCTCCATCTTGAGGTCTGAAGCTCATGCATCAACCGACGAATCTACATGGCACCAAAACCCACAGCCACTATAATTATGGACCGTCCTACTTCTGGAGATGACTCTTTCTTCACTGAAGACACTTTGTGGAGTGTAAGACCATTGTGCTCAGAAGGTAGAAGAACTCTATGAATGGAGTAGCTTGATGATCGTGCCTTCCTATTTCCAGCGTCATGTAACGTGAGACATTTCCCACAGTACATCTTTGTGTTCTCTAACACAATAATTGAACACAGGACTAGCACAAGGAAATTTGGCTCCCTGAGAGACCTTTCAGCCTTACGCCTCGCCCCCTCAAGAAAATTATTTGCGGTAATGAACATTAGCATGAATAAAAATTCTGCATTTAAAATTTCAGATTAGTTTTTATGACAAAGGAGAATAACATGATAATGAATATACAATATCCTTGACAGCAGAAGATCCATCGTGAAACTGAAGATGACGACTAAATATACCCAGTAACGAGGCAATCTGTCAAACGGCGATATTATCGATTTCACGACGGCTGGCGCCATATTTCAAAGCCGCGAACGTGAAAACACATTTATTGTTTTCTTCTGTTTTTAGACTCACATATCCTGTTAATTTTGCATATTTTGATAGACAACTCAAGAATGACAGTGAAGGACTGTCAGTTCTTGCTTGCGCAATTGATACTTCCAAACAATAAAACAATTATATTTTCCTGGGCTGTTATGGAAATGCAGTTTCCACACTGCAAACAGAATCTTAACCTTGGCTGTATCTTTCTCTGTCTCGAATTGTCTTCCATTTGAAGAAGCCAGTTACTATTTGCTCTCGAAATGTTCCTCAGTGCAAACAGTGACGTATGTCTGTCTTACTGTCGAGAATGTTTGAATGTCTGATTTTCACTTGGCTGGTGACGTCAGCCTTCACGATATGGTAGAACTGGATCCACCGATTATGGCCGCTGACCTTGTAGGGAGTGCCCAGTATGCGGACCACTCAATGAAGGAAGGAAGGAATTTCTGTCGGTCAGTACAGTCTGTGTCAGTGCAGCAGTGTGGAAACCTGACAATTGTTGTCTTGTGACTGTGCTGTGTTAACAACATGCCACCTGTTCGTTGCAATCTCCTTTCTGGTCATTGATAACGCCTCGTATCACAGACAAACCACCGACGTCTTAATCAAAGAAGGACGAAATGAAAGCCTGGCTATTGGAAAGAAACATCCCATTTTGTGACAACGTGTTGAAAGCTCGACTGTACGATTTAATCAAATTAAATAAGTCAAAGCACAAATATTATGTGATTGATCGGATTTTAGCAGACAAAGAACGTACTGTGCTGAGACTTCCACCGTACCATCCCGATTTAAACCCCATTGAACTTATTTGGGCAGATGTAAAACAATGGGTTGCAAGCAAGAACACAGCATTTGAAAATAAGGACGTCGAGCACCTGAGACGCCAGAAATTCTAAGAAATTGGGCAAGAGGAATGGGATAATAATGTCAGCAGGTGGAAAAACCATAATAATCTATTATGAACAAGAAAGCACAATCGAAGACGCTATTTAACGTATTATAATTGAAGATAATGGAGTGGGCAGAAGCAGCGGTAGTGATGAATCGAGTGATGCCAGAAAGCGAAGGTCTATGAGGAGTGGAAGAATTGAAAGAGGACCGAAGATTCGTGAAGAAGATAAAAGTATCTAATACTCAATGCAGTGTTAATTTTCTAGTGATGTGTACTGTAGTGAAATCGACTTTCCTGTGTTACATACCGTGGTGATATTTTATTTGGAGTGTACTATACGCGGCCTGCTGCAATCCCGCCCAGCAAACTTCTGGTAAGTGACTCGCTCCGGGGTTCCAATTCACAAAGTTCAGCGGCCAAAAATGCTGGAACGCAGTATAATACGAGCGTACGTGCGACAGCTACTGTAATATGCTCGCTCGTTCCAGCCAATAGCATCATTACGCATCAACACGATGTCCAGGCTTCGTCACGGCAATCACGTTTGTCAACCTAAGATTTATCTCTTCTGTAATATCTGTCACGCAGTTGTCATAAAAACCAGCATGCATAGAACATAATCAGAAGTTTCATGAATTATCATTTTCCCATATTCTGTCCAGTTTAAATGTTTTTCACTCCGACTTTGAGTTTTAAGAGCTTGATCTTATGCATTCTGAAATACGTTCCTTTGGAAATATGAGTCTTCTGCGTTGTAACGCCGTGAAGTCTGGTGGAAATTTTCCGACGTTTCAGAGGTCCTTGCTGCCTGTGTTATAGCCCTAATGGCGGTGGCAGTAAACACCCCTGAAACAGCATTGCCGTCGAGACTACACGCAGCAACGTCGTAGAAGACAGTTACACTTTCGCGGCCATAAGAACTTGAAATCTCACGTCGTACTCTTAAGCTATGTCTACACTCGTGCGCTTTTACGTTCGTCAAGGGCATGCGTTATAGCGCAAGCAATAGGTCACGTAATGCATGCGTCTGCGCATGCCTGAAGAGAGTTGAACGGAAACAGTTTCAGCAGCGCATGCCTCATTGCACGTGTTCCCAGCATGAGAGTGGGTTTTGTTTCAACACGCCGTGCGTCTCGCGTCTCATTCCTCTAGAAGATGACGTCTTCGGAAGAAGAAACTTTATTGTTTATCGACATTTACAGGTCGTTTCAACTATTATGGGACCACAACCATCGAGACTACACTAATAAAACAAAACGGAGCGATGCTTTGACTGAGATGAGCAGCAAGTTAAACATCGACGTGAAAAGTGTAAAAAACAAAATAAAAAGTTTGCGTTCATACTTTTCTAAGGAACGCCAAAAAGTGTTTAAAATAAAAAGTGGTTCGGGCGCTGAAGATAACTACTCCTCCACGTGGTTTGCGTATAACTCTCTGCTGTTCATTACAGAGTCGATAACACCTAGGGAAATTACGGAAAGTAACCAAGAAACTACAAATGCCGGGGAATACTTCACCGAAAACTATGAAGTGAGTAATAATAGTAATAATTATTATTATTTTTTATTATGAATTGACGTAATTTTCGTTCCTACCGTTTCTTTAAATAATCCTTCATCCATATGCACCTGTGATAACTAAATATGCCGCACTTATGCCGATAAGTAAAGTTGCGTCTGACATGTTCCTCTCTCCTGTTAACAAAAAATGCCTGACAAATGGCAGCGTAGTGTGGACAGCTAGGGGCATGCATGCCTTTGACGCATTCAACAAAGGCATGCCCTAAACGAAAGTTGAATTGAATGTTGAAAACGAAAGCGCACGAGTGTAGACATAGCTAAAAGCACCACCTATTTGTACAGACCATCGCTTCACGTTCGCATCCTGCCATGATCTATACATACCAGACAGGCTCGTGTACACGTATTTGTCCATGTCGTTGGCCTTTCAGAATGTAAGACGGCCACTTGGTCCACACAAGCACGACAAACGGGAAAGAAGGAGAAACAGCTGTCGTTCAAGAAGGTATCTTCCAAGTAAATTGTAGTCTTTCAGGATCCTGATTGCATTTCACGTCGAAAGAGTTTCTTGAAAGTATTCAGACAGTTCTGTCTCTCAGGTCTTTCTGAAAAAGAGCTCGTGCGTATTAAATAAACTGTACTGGCAGTGTTAAAAACATGAAGCAGGAAAAGTCCATCACAACATTTTAAGACGATCTCAGAATATTACAACGTCCAAGATACGACTGATAAGGAGATAAACTGGATTTAGGACTCTTTCACGATACAATTAAACGATTCAGAAATATATCCTATAACGTCAAAGAAGGAAAAAAGATTAAATCAAGAAGTGTAGAGCGAAACTTACAGTCCTGACAGCAAATATCAGTAGCCTTATTCTTTAATTTTTCTATTTTATTGCACCCTTGGGGAATGACAAATTGAGTGTTGGGGAGAATATTTATACCTAAGAGAGAGGAATTATAGGAGCCCAAGAAAATTGGCTGGAAAAATTTCACGAAGTTGGTGTATATTAAGGCACACGTGTATGTATGTATGTTTATATATATATTGTTTAAGGAAAATGACGGAGAAAAACCACAGCCCCACAGAACACTCAATCACGACGCTGGCAAGAGGAGCTCCATTCAAAGCGCAGACTTGGCACCAAAGAGGCCTAGGAAAATGGATGCAGTTGTGGCTGAAGACAGTAATTTCATGACAAATGTGAACACGAAGACCACTGGAAGAGATGAGTTTTCGATTTTTGGTGAACACGTCGCCTTTAAGTTACGAAATTTAAACGACAGGCGCTCACAATCCATCGCACAATTTGAGATCAGTAACATATTATTTCAAATAGAGATGGGAATCTTCAGACATTCAACACACTCCCACATCAGTAATGCTTCTCCAGCCAATCCTGGTCCTTCTACAGTACAGAATTCTGATTCAGGTGCAAGAGCTTCACAAATACTGCCATCATCTCACTACTCTGCCTTCTCTCCTGTCGTTCTGTTGCGACCTGGTTCTCTGCCAATGCCCGATTCCGGTTCACCAACTCCTCAAGTGTTACAGATAATTCCACAATCATTACACTCCAATTCTTCAATCGCTGAAGACATGAAATGAATCTCTGAAGGCCACAGCTCAGGCACTTTCAGTAAAAGACTCCTGCCCTGCAGTCATCAATTTAGTTAAATGTATTGTACCTATCATTACTACCATATCATGTCTGGTTTTCCCTTAGGTTATATCCTACTACTTATTTCACATGCATTTCGTCACTTATCTTGTGAATATTAGTTTCTTTATTCGTTTATCTTTTACATGTTAAGTTGGCAATGCAAATAAAGAATAAATAAGTGCAGTTTCTATTTACTCGCCGTCACGGAGAGGTGAAGGAAACTAAAGAGGCGAAAAGAAATATCACGAACAGCAATCAGGAATGACCTTGAAATAAAAAAAGTACGTCTGAATATCGTAAGTATGAAACAGAATTCGAAGTGCAAACCAAGCGAGAGGGCTGTCATAAATATTGATGTTAGTTTTGTTTTGCAAACTATGCAGTGGAAAGGAAGTGCAGGTCTATGAACTTCTGCGCGAAAAAATTACCAGGGACGGATGTGCCTTCCATGCTGGTGTCATAGCCTATTTATTCTAAATGAAGAAGCAATGTAGTTGACACACCAAGTTGCACTCTCCAACATTTATAGCTTTGGGGATTTTTCTCATCATGTTCTAGGATACACAAAGGCTCCTTCCTACCCGGCAGGATATCTCCCTCTGGGGGTAAAGACAACAATCACTTCCAGCTAGTGCCACGGATACGAATGTGCGGAATTTAAACCATCGCGTCTTCAATAGTCCTCCAGGTCGTGGTGTCTAAACAAAGGAACAATGTTCCAAATTTCAGAGTTTCCTTTCTTCTCTGTATGAAAAAATTATTTTGCTCGTTTAAATTCCAGAAAGAGAACGGTGCTGGCACAAAAACAAGTTGATTTAACCCTCTCTCGCAAAACAATAATGATATACTGTTGCATTTAAGAGACTTTACTGACATATTTCATTCCCCTTCTCTGTTTTCTCTTTCCTACTTTCGTCGGTAAGGCGAGATATATCTGGGTTGCTGAACAATGAATGAACCTCGATCATGTCCCGGTTTTAAATTGCCGTTACTATGCCAGCAAAGTACAAAGTAGCTGAAATAAGCTCTTCACACACACGTAAAGTAACGCTCCTTGGGTTCGGTTGTGTAGGCACCAGAAACGGTACGCCCGAGGCGAGAAATCGATAATGGTGCCAGCTAGACTCCGGGCCGCAGTGCGCTGGGTGGCATTGGCCGCCGTGGGAGGCTCACACAAGGTGCGCTCGAATGTAAACTCATTCCAAGGGTCTGACTACATCACGTCCTTGCAGATAATACTATTTACAGGCGTGGAATTGCAGAGGTGATAATATACAATTCAAACTGTTGCAAATAACAACACTAAAAACAGAAAAGGCACAACATGCATGATTCAGAAGTCGAATGCGTAATAATTACAAAAATGGATAATAAACTGCAGTTAGAAATTAACATTCAGAAACAATTATAACTAAAGGATTTCAAAAACTGTAGCAAAACCCAAATGAAGTAGTAGTTTGGGAAGATCATGAATAAGATCGAAACTATTTACACTTTTCTAGCTTGAACGAATTAAATACATTTGGGATTTAAGAAAACTGAACTAAACATTTGGTAATGCGTCTCATTCCTGTTCTGTAGCCTATTCGGTAGGTTTTTCTAATTATGCTCTCTATGTCCTATCCCTGCACGAGATAGGGCACAGCACGTATCTTGTCAACTGAGTCATCCACTGTGAAGTAGTATCCGAGTGATAGAATGTCGTTAAATAATTTACAAACCATCCCTACACAGTGAAAAAGAAATCCTCTTGGGCGACCAGCTGCATCAACCCTGACCGAGAAAACTTGCATTTTATCTCATACTACAGGTATTGAAACCTTGTTTTATAGGCCTTAATAAAAGTGCCGAAATGACCACGTCCTGTTCATGTGTAAAGGCAAAATGCATGTCAAGTATAATCGAATTAGAAAACGCACTTGAACGTCTAAATAAGTTTCGAGAAGTTCTGGCTGGCTTTCCCACATTCACAAATAGTTATGCCTGCACACCTCAAGCATTAGACAACTTGCACCGCAGATCAAACCAGTTCCACGAGAAACGCCCTGCGAATCCAAGACGCAAGAAATAACGAACACGAACCACGCAACTCTTCTGCAGGGGATGCATTTGTTATTCATGGGAGAAAGGTCAAATATTTACCCTTAAAATGATGGACTACTGAATGAAGAAAATAGCAAACTGATGTCATTCGAAGTGACATCACTGCCGTGTATACGACTATGCGGATAATACGGTGATATCACTCCGCGTTAATGAAAAGGCAGTGAAGATCCTTGTTCTACAAACCCCGTTAAAACTGAAACCTTCATTTTTCAGAAAACTTTTTAAAAAAAATAGCATGATCGTTTTACCATCTAAGCAGTCTATGGCATACGAAAATGTTGCCATTTTTAATTGTATGATAAAACTTGTAATAAAAACCTTTTAAATAAATATTAGTCAATATAATTTTGATCACAATCCACCCACAGAAATAAATACCCATAAAGCAGCACCCACCAAATGGCCTACGAAACAAAGCGCCTATGTCCCATGTCCTACGACCTCTGTAAACATTGAAACTATTACGCGAAAGACGAGAATTAAAAATGTTTTTGTTTAAACTTCGTGATGTATGATTCTCCCTTCATTGTTCCAAGAGCTGAACGCGAACATACTAACCAGACTGACAAATCTGAAGGTTTGTGACTGGTGTACCATTGTAATGCCGTGTTGTCAGATAGCTTACAAACGTTTCAGAGGTCCTTCCTGCCTCCATCATGGCGATAACTTTACCTTATCCGTGAAAACTTAACTCGGTACGACAAACACACAACTCTAAATGCCATCACATTTGTAGACTGAGGAAAAACCTATCCATTCAAATACCACAATAGCTGAAGCGAAGTTTTCGAAAATTGTGGGTTGAAAGATGCTTAACCGAAAGAGAATTCAGCGTATTTTACCATAAATCTTCTCATATCAGAAGTTCATGGTAACAGTATTCTGAGGTGAATCGCTGGGCCGACCCTGGGTACAAGCACAATAAACCTGCTCCACTGACCACATATCGCCAGTAGCCACTGCACAGAAAGCTAAAGAATTCCAAGGGACAATACTGACCCACTGGAAATATGTAACCTGGTTCCACAATCATAAGCAGTCAATTCACTGATAAAACCCCCAACAGCAAAACTAATCATAAAATTAAAGCAACACTTGGGAAACAGCTTACCAAGAGTAAAACTATTTGCAACATAAAAACACATGTACTACTGTAAGACCACTTTTTAAGGAAAATGTTTATACCTGCACCTTACCCTAAATTCCCACACCTTGCAGCAGCTATCCAAAATGAACACTAGTAAACCAAGAACCAGTAGTACAGGAAATGTGTCATGAAACTTGGGAAAATAATACAACTGCATCTAATTTGGGATAACATATTTAAGATAATAAATAAAGACAAATGCAGATTTGGCAGCCCTTTTAATTCAGTTCTCAACATGAAATGGCACAATTTAAAACGAAAGCTTATGAATAGATCAGGGTTCAAATCCCAAAAGTAAGGCAAAAGAAAGCCAACACAAAAAAGGTCCAACACTTACAAAATTTACAAAATTAATATTGTTACATGCATTTTCAGTCTTAATTTTTCTTCCAACAACCAGGGAATGTCAGTGAAAATACATGAAAATTACAAGTTTTCCACTCGGAGCAAACCTCAGCTTTGCTGGTTATCTTTGCGGTGCTGAAAATGTAGTCATGGGCATGATAGAAAAGAACAAGAAATTATATTGTAACAAAGAGCAAAATTATAAAATATTGAAAGTTCCAAGATACAATACAAAAATGGTGTTTTAACTGCTCAATTCTCATCAACTTCTGCTTCCTGCTCCTCGTCAAACTCTGCATCCTCATCAGCTGTTGCCTCCTGGTACTGCTGGTATTCAGACACGAGGTCATTCATGTTTGATTCGGCCTCTGTGAACTCCATCTCGTCCATGCCCTCACCTGTGTACCAGTGCAAGAAAGCCTTGCGCCTAAACATGGCTGTAAACTGTTCTGAGATGCGCTTGAACAGCTCTTGAATTGCAGTGGAGTTGCCAATAAATGTGGCCGACATCTTAAGTCCTCTGGGTGGAATGTCGCAGACAGCCGTCTTAACATTGTTGGGTATCCATTCAACAAAGTAACTGCTGTTCTTGTTCTGGATGTTCAGCATCTGTTCATCCACCTCCTTCATGGACATGCGCCCTCGGAAGACAGCGGCAACTGTGAGGTAACGGCCGTGCCTTGGGTCACAGGCAGCCATCATATTCTTGGCATCAAACATCTGTTGGGTGAGTTCTGGTACTGTGAGGGCTCGGTACTGTTGGCTACCACGAGAAGTCAGAGGTGCAAAACCTGGCATGAAGAAGTGGAGTCGTGGGAATGGAACCATGTTGACAGCGAGTTTACGGAGATCAGCATTTAGCTGACCTGGGAACCTGAGGCAAGTGGTGACGCCAGACATCGTGAGGGAAACTAGATGGTTCAGGTCACCATATGTGGGAGTTGTAAGTTTCAATGTCCTGAAGCAGATGTCATAGAGGGCCTCATTGTCAATGCAGTATGTTTCGTCAGTATTTTCAACCAGCTGGTGGACAGACAAGGTGGCATTATAGGGTTCGACAACTGTGTCAGATACTTTTGGAGATGGTACAACAGAGTACGTGTTCATTATCCTGTCTGGGTATTCTTCTCTTATCTTTGAAATAAGCAGTGTACCCATGCCAGAACCAGTACCACCTCCTAGAGAGTGGGTCAGCTGGAAGCCCTGAAGACAATCACAGCTTTCTGCTTCTTTCCTTACTACATCCAGGACTGAGTCAACGAGCTCAGCACCTTCTGTGTAATGACCTTTAGCCCAGTTGTTGCCAGCACCGCTCTGACCAAAAACGAAGTTGTCAGGTCTGAAAATTTGACCAAAAGGCCCTGATCGGACAGAGTCCATTGTGCCGGGTTCGAGATCCACCAAAATGGCACGCGGCACATATTTACCACCAGAGGCCTCATTGTAATAGACATTTATTCTCTCCAGCTGAAGATCAGAGTCCCCATGGTAGGCACCAGTAGGATCAATACCGTGCTCGTCAGAGATGATCTCCCAGAACTGCAAAAAACAAACATTACTAATAAATAAAGGCTCAAAATGGCCCACAAATCACCAATAAATCCAATGAAACTGGAATGTTAATAAGGGGCCTTTATTACACCAATTTCACTAGTGCAGCAGTTGCCTTCTTACCACTAGCGTTGTGATCCAGAAACAACTAATGCAGCAGTCAAAATTTTGTACTCCGCTGCATTTCCTTAACATTTGGATTCAAGATTACCTGGTCCTAGCCTCATGGACAGTGTAATAGACGGCATGCCTATAAGGCATCTTTCTGAGGTTCAGCAACTTCACACACTCATTGAACCTGTCTTAGCAGCAATTACTATGGACTACTGCAATGGCGGACACAATGAAGTGACATGATGAAAAATGAAACAAAGAACCCGTCCTCGATCCCTTCAATTGTTTCATAAATAGTAAAGAAATGTGGGCACAACGTAAGATCAAATTCTTTCTATAAGAAACTTTGAAAACCAAAATGTCAGTGACTTACTGTAACTTCCATTTCTTAATACGAGATGAAAATATGCCAACCAATTTCAGGGTATGGCATTTTTTAAATCCTAAAGATGTCACTTTCTCTGCCTCCGATCAGACTACTTATAAGCATTATTGATCAATGTACACATAGCATTTTATTTGGTTAAACATATCAACCCTAAAATGTCAGTCTTCATACAGACAAATTATAAAATGCCAACTACATGTCAAATGTGAGACTGCGAACACATTCCAGAAGAGAATTATATACGCACAAGAGAACTTATGATCACGTCAAAAATAGTTGCTAAATTGTTCTGTTAGCTCTTAAAAATGTTATTTTACATATTTATTCATACATGAAACAAATGATATTTACAATCAGGTTACACAAGCATAGTAGTACTTGGCATAATTTAATAAGAATGTTCCTGGTCAAATAATTCATTTAGTAAAGTCTATGTAACATTTTATGCTTTGACCATCAACAGAGCTTGTCAGACCAATTCGTTTACTCCAATACCTGAGAACTGTTTTCAAGGACTATGCCTTATCCAGTTGATTGCACAAACAAGTTATGCTGTGCATTACATCACTGATGTGGTTTAAAAATAAGCAATAACCAACAAGACTAGGCTCAACCACTTTTAATAGCAACATGCAGTTTTAACTGCCAACAGGATTAAAGTGCTCTTTAACACAAAATTTTAAAAAAAATTCAATGTCAAAACGAATTTATAATGCGGCAAATTTTACCTGGGATTACGACAATCAATAAAAATACCTAGCTCCAAAATATCTAAAAATTAAGCCCCTACTGCAAATATAACAAAGCTCCTCAATTCAATTAGTGATAGTATACTGCCCCTGCTGTTAAAGAACAGTGGACGTGGGAAATTTCATAAACAATGCATGAACTGCATAAAACTACCACAGAAAATCTCAAAATCACGCAAATCATCCAAAACCGTTTAATATTTTCTACAGTCAACTGCTGTTCGCTCCACCATAACAAACATTTCAAACAATGTAAGGTGTGCAATAGGTCCCATCAACGTTAAATGAAGTTTGGTTTTTTTGAGGAAATCTGAGGTACTAATGTAGAAATAGTTTGGGGGTACGGCCTGAATTGTTAATATTTAGATGCGCATCAGTCAATAACCCTTTATCCCAAGCAAGTATCAAGAGTCTGGAACAACGAAGCTGTTATGAACTATGGATTAATAATGGAATCGACGTGAAACAAAGCTGCTATAACCTGTTGAATAATGCTAGGTATATATTTGCCTGAAGAAAAAAGTTAACAAGTCTATCTAAGCACAGTTCTTGGGGGGCCGCGAATAAAATGACCGAAAAGAACTATCTTAAAACGGGGTCATTTTCGAAAATATTCCATTGTAGTCACGCTTAGCAAGTGGATCTGCCAATGATGTGCAACAGATATGGGTTCAATGGCACAAACTAGTCATCTTGACATCTTGTGGTTCAAGGGCGTGGAAGAGGTAAGGAAATAAGTTAAATGATATGAAGCACCATAAATCGGATATAAACGAATACAACAATGTTAAACGCAACAATGTAAATAAACAAACAATTAATAACGAATACAACAATGTAAATAAACAAACACAACAATGTTTGAACACAATGCCAAAGGCAACAATGTCAATAAACAAAACAACAATGTCAATAAACAAAACAACAATGTCAATAAACAGTTAATTGACATTGTTGTGCTGCTCTCACGGCAACACGTCACAATATCAATATTTCACCAATATTGGCTGCATGTTGCTCCTCCAATTTCATTACGTTTCTCTATACCACTGAGGTTAGCTTATGAAATAAACTTTCAAGCAAATATACAAATTCCAAGTAGGGAAAACAAAATTAAATGACAGGGCAGAAAAATTATTTTAATGTTAAATTCATCTTACAGAAATAATCCAAGCAAATAAAAACTGGGTTTTTTGAAAATAACCAAAGAAATTAAAATTTTCAAGGCAAAATATTTAGCAGTCATGGCCACCACTGTTCTAGAAATGGAAACCATGGAACATTTAAATGCACATTCCTAGCTATAAGACAAAAACAATGTTAAAGTCAATGTGCATTTATTTTGAAAACAAACTGGGACCTATAAATACAATTTGCATGTGAAATGCAGTATCTGTACATAAAAGTGGGTGGTATATACCAATCTGCTTTAAGGAGCCACAAGTATCATTTTTGGAAATACCCAAGTTGCTAAAGTTCCACAAGGTGAAATAATTTGAAAACCCTCCCAACACCACTCTATGAACACTACTATTTATGCATGCTGATTCAAGCAATCGCCAGTGACGCAATGACGAGTCATGTTCTCTGAAAGAACCACGTAATCTGCCATTTATGTTAATGCAACAAGCACTAGCACATTGTAAATGCCAAGAGTGTGCGGAATCATTGCATTACAACCCAAAGTAAATCTTTTATAAAAAAGTAATCGCAGCATTCTATATTATAATACACTCTGACATTTCGCATAATTTTCAGCACCGCACAGCAACAAAATTAAGAGGCATAATTATTTTCAACAGCATTTTCACAACCATGAACTCCACGACTGATGAGAAATGACGTACGTTAGAACTTACCACCAACCGGCTTTCCCGCCTTCCTCACATCACTCAAACAAAGGCATCTAGAAGCATGAAACGCTTGCAACGGCTCAGAGCACGAAAAAGTCTGTATGGTGAATGGTTCGGAGGGGGGGGGGGGGAATCTTTCAGAAAACGCTTCCCATACCAACCGGCTTTCCCGCGTTCCTCACATCACTCAAATAAAGGCATCTTAAATGAACGAAAACGCAAAAGTGCAAATACTCGAGAATTCCACTGTCAACTTCTACGAGCATGATACTGACGACGAATCACGACGAACAAATTTCGATCAAGCCAACTCAATACGCTACGGCATGTAAAACAATTAAAAGTAATCAGTCACATTCCAGCAACCAAGGCTGTAACTTGTTATAAAACATGTTGAAATGTGATACTTTACTCCCCAACCCATTTCTACACTTCCAAGGAAATTATTACTAAAGCACGACATACGAATGAAATGTGTAAACGTACTTCACATACAATGGCGGAAGACGAAAATAATTTACTTTGGAACTATTAATATGTTAAGGGTGGTTACTAGATAAATAAACGTTAGCTACAATGCCGAAAACCTCAATTAGGATATATTACTGAAAATATTCCTTCAAGAAACTAATATAAAACGGAACAATTCCATTCTATCACCTTCCACCTTGCCTAACCCCACCCTAAACCATACATTCCTACAGATTAACTTAAACATTTTTTCTACATATCACATAAGAATATTCTTACCTTAGCACCAATTTGATTTCCGCACTGGCCAGCCTGGATATGTACGATTTCCCTCATTTTCTTGTCTTGTGTATAACTACAACGCTTCTTTATCGAACCTCTCTACGTGGTGAACGCAGCCGAAGTGAACTGCAATAGTCTGTCGCTGGGCCTCCTAACGGATTTTTCAAGCATTACAAGAAACGCCCTTACTCAAACCTCATTGGTCAATTTTGAATGGATGGAGTGACGTAAAACAGCTCAGCCAAGCTTAAAGAAATATCACCAGAAAAGCAGCGCAGCAATGTTATACGAATAACAGTTTCGTAATATTTACAATTTTCCTTCCCTAATTTTACGCTCCTTTCCTCTTTTGAGGCTGCATCATTTTCCAACAAGGAGAAAAACTTCTGAGAAAGCTTCACGTAATTCCAAACAGGAACATCTCATGTCTTACCTTTAAAAATGATCCACTATTTTGATTGTGAACTTGAATAGTCAACGTTGCCAATATTTAATCCCATAAAAAGATGTGAATATGAGTCGCTCAAATCCAATTAATATTCCCACTTCGATATAGCACCGCAGTGTTACGAAAGGCCCTACTTTTAAAGCACAACAATAATTGCCAATAATGCCGAGTAAACAGATGACGTTTCCTAGGTGACAACAATGCCGAGTAAACAATTGACGTTTCCTAGGTAACCAGGTTACACTTTTTCGTTTCCCTTTTTTGCCGAATGACCCTTCAATATAGACGTATTTACGTCCAAAAAGTCGTTTCTAATACCAAGAAAAGTCATAAAGATCCCGTAACAGACTGTGTTGTAAGTGAGCTGCATAATTCACCAAATTTACTAGGATCATCAAGTCAAAGAAAATGAAATGGGCGGTGGATGCAGCATGCATAGGGAGATGAGAAACACGTACAAAATTGTGGTTAGAAGTCCTGAAGAGAAGAGCAATCGAAATACCTTGGGGTGGATTGGAGGATAATATTAAAATTAATCTTGATAAAATAGGTTAGAGGGCGAGGACTGAATTCACGTGGCTCGAGACAGGGACTGGCAACGGGCTCCAGTGAACACCGTAATGATGTTTGTGTTAGATGGCGAACCAAAGTCATTTAGCTACAGTAATGCTGATAATAAAGATGGAAAATGCCATCCGGTATCAATAGTTCATTGTTGCTATTGGGTTTTGAAGAGAAGTTTTGAAACATGTCCATAGTAAATTAAAATTGAACATAAAAATCCTTTTTAAAAACGCCCAATTTTATTATACAATATCAAACGGAAATTAATACGGCATTTCACAGACATTTAGATAACCTTTGTCGCAATGTAACATTATGAAATTAATATTTATAAAATAATTTGTTACTTTTAGCAATGAATAATTATGGCACTAATGACAGTGGATTAAAGTTGCTTTGGCAGGAGGAACCAGACATAGACATATTTTGCGTTGTTAAGTTGGCATTACGAAACAGCCCCGCCAAACAGGTCTCCCCACGTTTCGTGCTGGAGACGAGGAAGGAATACAAGGCTATATTAATGGCGACCACCGCAGGATATGTAGAGGGGGGTATCTCCCCCCCTCATCCTTTCAACCGTCAACGGCAAACTGGTACGCACACCCAACATGACAACGGACGTCGATACGAATATGGCCATGTGTTACTGTACAATGACAAATAACCCACTACTTTGCCCACATTATTGCATTTCTTTTTGAGTAGGAAGACGATGGAAACCTTCATTTTAAACTACGGCTGTCTGTTTAGCATTTTCTCTATTTGTCTCAAGAAGTCCAAGTTCTTTATCAGTCCGCAATGCTGTGTTTTGTAATTGTTCGCCGCGTTGTCTGGTAGAAGTTTGCCGACTTTTCAGAGGTGCTTCCTGACGTCATAATCACATTGATGATGGACGCAGTACTCCGTGAAACAGAGTCCTCATGAAACTAATAAATGCACAGTTGGTGATTAATTTACGAAGAGGGATACGTCTTAATGATAATTTGTGAACGTAGAAATGACACGTAATGCGTTGCTATCCCTGTGGTTTACTTCCATTTCAGTCTCTTCTGATACGAACCACGTTCCACTGTAGGAAGTTGCTCATCACACGAACAAGATCACAAAGAAGCCATGAAACTATTCTGAGATATTTATTTACTTTGTCAGGTCGTTAAATTATCAAAGCAAACCGTTTCTCCTTTTGAAGCGGGCGATCTAAGTAGTTCCATTTTTACCGCTCATGTATCCATGGATGGAAAACGCAAAGAAAATAAAGAATGCGGGAGAAACCAGAGATGAAACTTATTTTATCAGAAATATAAGTTCTACATACAAAGAGCACAGACTGTACCTAAGCCTTGCCCCCTCTCTGCAGATGGTATGGCTCTCAGGTAGCGACAGCTGTACGTAGAGTTTAGGAGGACGGGTAACAAAGCGGTTGCAGTTCAGGCCTGGCATGAAAAAAAAATACGCTCCTCCGAAACGACGTCACAGCGCAGAAGGCAAACTCACCACAGTGAGAACATCAAATATCATTTATTACACGTAGGATTTGAGGTTTTCACGGCGGTGAGTTTGAAGATGGTTGTTTATGGGTTGTTGCACCGTAGGTTTACCGACGTTTCAGAGGTCATTGCTGCCTCCATCATCATTTATTACAGCCACGAAACTGACTGAGCTAAAACATCTGCCTCCAGTGTTACAATCTGGGTATTATTAGATTAAAATTGGTTGTTTTATCGTGTGCTACAGCGCCGAAACATGAGGCTAATCAGGAAATTGCCCGATTTTTATGGAAGCCAGCCACCGTTTCTTATCCTGAGCCAAACGAATCCATTCCACACCTCCAACCCATTTTCCCAAAGATCCATTTTAACTTACCCCAGTCTACCCCAATTTGAATATCCTCCTGTATAAGCTTTGGCCTAGGTCAAATTTTTCGACCGAAATCTTTGAAAAATTTCTCACCTGAATTTTGCTGCTGAAAAACCCCATCCGTATGAGAAATACAAGCCTAAATTCCACAGCCAGATCCTTTCTGATCCGTAGAGGTCAAACCATCATAATCGAAAATTGTGTTCAGACAAAGTGAGCGATTATAATATCCGGTTAAAGTATCAGTAGGACATCAGTGGCGGATATGGACCCTAGTATCGGTTGAAACGACGCGAGAATGCTATACCCAGCAAAGTTTAACGTTACTAGAATGTGCTCGTGATGTGTCAGGTTCGAATGTCTGCATTCTCGACGGCTATCCCATGTTCCTCGTGTCTTTTAGTCCATGATCATGCGTGCACTTGATTTAACATCACCAGATAACCCGTGGATGAACAAAACTGAATCGACAGTGGTCCCGTCGCTGCCCGGTGCTACGGTTCTAAAATTGGTGCTTACTGACATATCGATTGATCGATATGTTAAACGCAGTCATGTATGTAAATTTTATGCCAGCTAGCTTCGCCGTGTTAACATGGGCTCAACACGACAATCAAAGATATCGCAATCTGTGTCACCAGACATCATCAGTCATTCACGTGGCAGTTCAGAAGATAATGGCGCCACTGCTGTCAAAACAGGTAAAATATCGCCCAATGACGGGTTTCGAATGTAATCGATACGCAGAGCACCAGAGTTAGGTTATGTTTTATACTTCGGAGCTGCAGCAGAAAATCAAAATCACATTCAGGAAGATACTTAGACGTTCCAGGATTAAAATATGCAAAATTATAATTACGCCTGTCACTATTATTGAATTTTCTTCCTTCGTCTGGAGTTCTGAAACGAAGATGTTTAGGAAGCTGTCTTTGTTTTCGAACGCAGCTGAAAATTTGGGGATTGGCTGTTTAGTTTGGTCTTTTAGAAAATAGATGGCATACTATTAGAAGTGTAACTTTAATGCTATTAACAGATGCTTTAGGAGGCAGCCTAAATTTCTACGTCATAACTGAACCGTTAGCGGGTGATACGGTTGACGGACAGAGAATTGCGAGAAACGGGAGGAAGTGTGTAACTACCACAGTCTATTTCATAGCTGGAAAAAGACCTTTTACGTAAATTTACATTGAATTGCTATCTTCATGTTGCTGACAGAAACATAATGACGTGAAGTTAGATCATACTCAAATATAGTCTCAAGCAAGCATGCAGATTAGGCGGTTTTGACAAGTACACGACCACTTCCTCACTATACGCTTCTGCCAAAAGGACATCGTGAGAGTAAAGTCTGTCGCGCCAATGTTTCAATTACCATATAAATCAGGTGGGCTCGTGGGCTCGGATATGAAGTGTAAAGGTCAACTCCAAAATTAAACTATGGCCCTGTAATGTCTGTTCTTTAAAATTAGTGAATATGAGTCAGTATTTGGAAAGATGAAAGAAAAAGTCGTAAGACTTCGACTCATATGATTCTATTTCAACAAGATGCTATTCTAATTATTACTATGTCTGCAACACGGGCAAAAAAGATATTAAAAAAGTCACCCAAAGAAAATATTACATAGATTCGAGGAACGATCGAATATCGGGAATAAATAGTTACATTGCCAACTTCTACGAGAGTACAAGAAGACTGTCTGTCACCATCAAACGTCTGATAAATTCTAATACGTAATTTTTTTGAGAATGACATCACGGTTGATCATAGCTTATCCGAACTTAACAACGTTGGAAAACTACGAAAGTCGTGAGGTTGTATTTTATGACCTGATAATGATGCTAAAGTAATCAGTTAAGCTCTCTCTCGGCCTACTTCGCGGTTCAGTCACAGTTTCAGTAACAGATTATTAAGAACTGAAATTAACCATGAAATATGAGACTCGAACCTCGTACCTCCCGAACAGAAGTCACAAGTTACTGACGAGTTGACCTGTTATGTGTTTTTTTTCCTCACGGGAACCACACAAAATCGATCAGCTGACCTTGGCAATGATATCCATCGTCTGATGTCCCTCATTATTTAAGAACAAACTGTTACTAAACCGATTTCTGTAATGAACTTGTCGCCATTTTGTGTAGATCCAAAATAAGTGAAATTAAAGCCGGGCTGATAGAGTTGATCGACTGGGGTTCGAATGTCCTCAGGAAAATCCAGACCGAACCTACAGCCCATCCAGGCTCTTATCCAATACGTGAATGGGTGGAGCTATACTTGCAGTCCCCCCATACATCTACAAAGCGTGGGACTACTTCACCGTCGATGTAGGTATTCTGAGCAATGACGCCGTGAACACTGGTACATACCAATGTTTCGAATGAATATACTGCTTTCATCATCAGGGCATATACCTGTAAGTCGACACGGAGTCACAATCCAGAAGACGATCTCTTGACCGCTGTGAGAATCTCAAATCTAATATTTTCTGTCCTTCATCGCTTGTGGTACGAGAAGTGAAAGTGGATTGATTTTGGAGAACTTTCGTTTTCGAATGAGGTCTACCCCAGCATGAGTCATACTGGCTGCATGGACTGAATCGAACCCCAGATGGAGAAATGTCTGTAGGGCTGTACAAAGAGTATTCTTTACATTGGACGAATAAAATGGAAGTGAGTAAATGTTCTCTAGTCTGTACGCACGTTTCTTCGGCAAAAAGTTGTCAGTGGAACCACGGTTCCGGAGAATTTGACGTAAATACGTCTATACGGAAAGGAAGTTTATATATTGGCTTTATTCTAAATATTTCCTTTATACATGCTTTACAATTGAGATAAGTTTGATTAAGACTTTGCTTATTCAACTTGAATTAGTTACGCTTAAGATGGGTCTGTGGTACCTGAATGTAATGTAAAGTAATGTAATGAAATGTAAGGTAAGGTAAGGTAAAGTAAGGTAAGGTAAGGTAAGGTAATGTAATGTAAGGTAATGTAATGAAATGTTTTATAGGTAACAACAATGCCGAGTAAACAGATGACGTTCTCTAGGCACCAATAATGCCGAGTAAACAATTGACGTTTCCAAGGTAACATAACAATGCAGTTACACTTTTTCGTTCCACTTTTTGCCGAATGACATTGACCCTAAAATATAGACGTATTTACGTCAAAAATTAGAACCCAGTGGTTTCCGAATAAATTTGGTACTGAGAACAATGACAGCAAATCAAATTCCATTCCCAAATAACTTCAGAGCAAAATATATTATAGGGATGTTTGCTACCATTCAGTTCATAATATTTTATCTTATCGTTTCCTGTCTAAAATAGTGAAGACTACAACGTACAAAGTTAGTCTTTGTACGGGTGCGGAACTTGGTTCCGCGCCATAAGGAAAATGAAAAACACTAACAATACCAAGGAAAATATCTGAATCAAAGAGAGAGAGATAATAACAAGAGCACGGAGAAAATGACACAACGAGGAGCTTCATAATTTGTACTTTTATTACGAGGGTAATAAAATCAAAGTGATTGAGATGGGTGAGACATGTAACACGCCTGAGAAAGTTATAACTTACACACAGTTTTATCACAAACTCTGAAAGGAACAGATCACGCAAGAAGAGACAGAAAGATAATTTCAAATTGGTTCTCGAATTGTTAGCGTGGAACATACGAGGGTCTCAGGACAGGATCCATTGGCGGAACATAGTGAACACGGTGAAGTAATCTGGTTGATTACCTCGAAAAGTGTAACTTTAACCTTGAAAATGGAGGTGATGCGTTCCTCCGAAGACGACGTCACGACCAGGAATACCACGATCGACATCTTGATCGCCGTGAGAACCTGACATCAAACTTATTTTGTGGGTTTCATGTAGAAGAGCTCGTATTTTCTCCTTTTAAAGGTAGGTTTCCGAAAGAAAAAAGAAAGAAAGTATGTCTCTTATTTATACAGAGCAGCGTTTTTTACAAGCTGATCAATAAATCCTCCGACTTTTAATGAACTCCAAGTTTCATGAGATTTGAGGTTCTCTCATCGCCCTGATGACGGAAGCAGCAAGTACATCTGAAACGTCTGTAAACTTCTACCAGACTACACGACGAAACAACCCAGAAGACAGCCATCTTCTAAGCAAAGTTTATTTTGAATGATTATTTCAGGCGCTGTCCCGTATTTATTTGCGCCCGTCGTCAGAACCAGGCACGAGATGGGAACCACCCCGCGGAAGTTGAGCCTACTTCCTGGAGGGATTACAGGAAGACCTCTAAACTTCATGCGTCTCTCTGACATTGTACACACAAGACCAATAAAATACATTACACCAGAATAATGTCATTACTAAAGACGGTGTACAATGTAGTCATCCTAGGGTCACGGCTAAGATAATTTTTCAATTCTGTTTTGACTAACTCGATGGATTAGGGAATCCGAAGGTCCATCATCGAATTAACCAAAGCCCTCCACTGGTCCCTGTCCTGGGCCAGCAAAATCCAATCGCCACTGACAGGATTGGTAGCGAGAAAATGTCAACGGTTCTGTTCACCACAAATCCCACAGATTCTAACCAAGCCTCGAAATCGATTTAGTTCATTTTTTGACGACACACTATACAGAAGTAATTTGCTGAGCTGTTAGCAACGTGTATTGTCTGAGTCATTTTACTTGGCGTTTGCACTCCATAGAAAAGATTTTGGTCCGGCACATCACGGCTTGGTTCATGCAACGGGACGGCAGAGAAAGTATTCGTCGATCAAAAAACATTCTGCACGGCGGTATTCGCTCCATTGTTACATGTGTACACTGCGTAAAAAGGAGAAATACTATTTTGGACGGTCGTACTGAATAGAGCATGCGCAGAGCGTGTTATACAACCTTCTCCCAGCGAAAATAAGTGACGTCATTATCTGTTTTAATGCTGTTGAACGATGTTATCTGATTGTGTAACAGCCAGCCCGTTTCGGTGTAACATAAGAAGCACGGCCTTCATTTTAATGAAAGAGCAGCCTATTCCTCATGTTAGGGGATCGTGTGTCGAACTGATACCTGGGTGACGCATCCAAGCCGCACAAGCTCTTTCTTTTAACCGAGGGTGTGTATAGGATTAGCCCTACGCAAGTGTTCCCTCCCTCAATCCAATCGCCTGATGGTCTTCTGAGTAGAGACCTTACGCGTGTCCGGATATCCTTGGTGATCGGTTCTGGCCAAGTCACTGGAACACAACTACTACGTACACAATTGATACAACATTGTTAAATAATATAAATAGAATTAATGTTCCCACGGGAACCATAATTTAATGTCGTGCCTGTCATTTCAGGTTCGTTTAAACATTAAATCTTTCTCTTAAATAAGTTCCATTTGGATGCTGTAGATAGAGCAATGTTAGATAAATCTGTGTGCAAAAGAAGGTTACTATGGAGGCCGCCTCTGCAGTTGGCAGCAAACTTCACCTCGCGAGTTGCCACACATCACATTGCCCTACTTACCATAAATGGCCCTGGTACGAAACAGTAAAATCCCTACGATACATAACAACTTGCGAATAGAGAATCCTGACCGCTAACAGTTGCCTTTCGGCCGATAGGCTTGTCATATTTTACCCACTCTTTTATATTTCGGACTTTTTGTTGAAAGTCAATGGAGGTCAACTTGTGCTTAAAGATAGATCAAAAGAATTTATGCTGATTGGGTTAATAACAACTCTTAGCTAATAAACTGCCATTTTGGGCGGGGTTTAAACGCAGATAATTAAACAGGAATCGTAGTGGGAGTACAAATGTTTTCGTTTGTTTATTTGTTTAAATCTTGTCAGTCTAATCACAATAAAATTCCTATTAAATATTAAAATATTACTATAATTAACATTTAAATATTTAAAATATATTAAATGATGTTTTCTATCGAAATGTTCGATTTACATTAGATCTGATTATCTAATGTAAATCGAACATTTCGATAGAGAACATCATTTAATATATTTTAAATATTTAAATGTTAATTATAGTAATATTTTAATATTTAATAGGAATTTTATTGTGATTAGACTGACAAGATTTAAACAAATATATATTTATCACAATATGACGCAACTTTATCATCTCACAAATGTTTTCGTATTCCTTTACACACGCAAAAGCACTCAGACGAATAATATATAATACACAAAACAGAAAACTAATTGTAACATTAAACAATATAATTGCTACCGATAATATTGCAGGAAATAGCGCTGTGAGGTTCAACACCATGTACACCATAAACCACATACTTCCCAACAAAATAAAATACTACACCAATTAAAAATAAATTAAATACTAAAAGTATAACTGGGTGTGGCATGCCAGTTGGTAGCTACTGGTTATTTATATAACAGTTATCAGCTGTAGAAGTATGAATGGTAAATCTAAGGTACGTGAAAGAAGTTTGTTGTGAAATTTCCGTCATTCGCTAGAAATAATCGCAGAAGGCAGCTGAGTGGTATTCTTGTTGAGAGAGCGTAAAATACAAAATTGGATTCATATGGCAGAAATTTGTATAAGTAGAATTACGAGCGAATCTCTCAATCCGGGGACCGATAAGGCCTAAACCATAACTTAGCTTTCAATAACATTTATCGAGGCATACACCCAGTTGCTGTATAGAAACTTCTCAGAATGGTTTCGACAATTCCTGAAAGATACATTGTCTTACAGGCACAAGGTGTAATTTTCATTTACTTGATTTGCCAGACTCTTCCTAAGGCAAAACTTTTTTCACCCCGAAGATAAACGCAATATTATTTTAATTACCACTTCCAGAATTTGTCGGTGTGTCTTTGTTCATCGTAGTTTCTTTTTAAATGCGAGTGGGTTTATAATTATTGTTATCACACTGCTCCGAAAGGCCATCAGCATATCTGCTTAGTGCTTTCAGTGATGCCAACTTCACAAGGCCAACACTCCCATTTCCCTTTTAGATGTTATTGGATAATATCACGTTTCGCTTCAGCCTGATGTTGCTAACTGCACGAAGCCCGAGGTGACAGTTTCTTACTGGCTGGCATTTCGACAGTGGGTTTATCACGTGCCTTGATAGAGTAACCACATGAAATTTTGTAAAGCTGGTAGAAGTATTAATATCTAAAACTGCGGCTAGAAAATTCCTCAGGCACGCTCGCTAGGGCTATTAAAATTTAATGCGTTGCCCAAAATGTTTATTGCTCGTGACGTAACCAAATTTGGATTTAAGCGGACATGGAATACACATTAGGAAAATTATGTCTTAAGTTTAAACACACATGTTAATTGTGTTCGTGTAGTCTACGTATTAGTAGGGCGTATATATTGGAAACAGTTATTACTTCTTCCCAAAAATGCGGAAACGTTAAAATATTTGGGAACGAGAATAGTCCCGAACCAAAATTGCAATCACGGACAAGTGAAGGGCGTTTTAAAGTCTGTTAATGTTTGTTACTTCATTATATTCCCATCTTCTACATAAAAACCTAAAAATTAAAGTACACAAAAGCATAACTTCACCCGTTGTTTTATATAGAGTGTGAAATTGTGTCCGACCCAAAACCAGGAACACAGATGGATGGTACAAGGACCCAGGATGAAGGAAGTTAAAAAAGGAGAGGGAAAGTTACATGCATGTAAATTGTTTCTGGTAATCAAAGCAAGGAATACGAGATAAGTGCGGAAGGTAACACGCACTGGTGAGATAAGAATTGCATACAAAGTTTCGGTCGAAAAATATGAAAAGAAGATACAACTTGAAACAGCTAGAAGAACTCCCCCCCCCCAAAAAAAAACAACTCATTTCAACTAATATCAAATTCTTCTGGTATAATAGTATTTACGACATGAGATGGCAAACTTTCACATTTTCCACAGTAGTTTCTGCCTTTAACTAAATCCAACATTCCTTGTATGAGTATGCCGGTTCTGAAACGTCTACTTTCACTGTTTAAGACGTCACCAAAAGAAATCCTAATAACTTCCTTACTGGATAACATATGGTAACCCTGTGTGGATATTCTGTGACAATTCTAATGAATTTGTTTTGATATAATCAAATTGAATTTACACCTCAGGCGTTTAGTCGACGGCTTCTCACCGCGGCGATCAGGATTTACGGTGGACAAAGTGGCATTGGGACAAGTTTCTCTCTGAGTCCTTCGGTTTTCTCCTGTAAATATCATGTCAACCGTGCTCCATGTTCATACATACATCATCTGGGGGCTCAAGACATCGTCTCAGCCTAATAGGTTGTGAGGACGAAGGGTAAATTGAACTGGCTCAGGATCGTATTCGAATGGAAGGTTCGGTGTTCGCGGTCTTAAAACGTTCGAATCATAACAGGATCACTTTCTCTTGTTCACGTTATAACAAATCTACTATTAAAATGGAAATCTACAAGGACTAACATTTCAGACGCCCAATATTTAATACCTTTGCTCTATCCCTTCAATACAGACTTCGTCATATTTGTAATCTAATGAAAGCTCACTGATGTCACGGTCAGCTGACGTTTCTAACAATAACAATGATGTAATGTAGCGGAAGTTCGTCTGGATGCGCTTCGTCGCCATGTCTTAAACCTCGATGCAGGCGTAACTAATTTTGAGTGGCAAATAAAGATTTATTTTTAGAACTACGTCTAATAATCAAAACGAACACGAAGCTCATTTAAAGCTTATTTAAAAATTAGTCCCTACCAGTTGGCCAATCCTGTTACAGGGAAAAAAAATCGGCGTTTACTCTGGAAACCGTACAAAACCCACATATATATATTCTGTGGCCAACATGCAGACTTGTTGGCCATTAAAGTAGGTGGTGCGTATAATTACCACTGTCCTTTTAAAGGTTAACAAAGTTCCTTACACCCACGCTAGTTATTTACTGTTTCATTTCTGTGGATAAATACAAAAATAGACGCTAGAGAATATTTAAAGAAAAAGATCAAAGATTTTTCACTCATCACGGACGACTGGGTTTGTTGGAGTCTGGTTAGTCAAAAGAAAAGGTTAATGTCTAAAGGGTTCTGGATTATATCCCGACCATTGTAAGTAATCTCGAAAATAAAACCACTGAAAGTACGTGTCATCGTGCATATAAAAAAAACCCTCTGATAACTGACATTGTCCAACTTTTGACGTATTTACGAGTCAGCTATATCTTTCAGCGAGCCGTGACATATCACGAAGAGTTCAGTCTTAAAACAACTGCAGTGTTGTGACCAGATGCATAACCCCGCCAGATAGGATGCTGTTTGTGTCTACTGGGGCATGGCGGGGCGTCGCGACGCAGACATTGGGTGCAGTCGTCATCGGCCCAGTTCATCGACCTAGCTCGACCCAGCACCCCTGATATCGACAAAGTGAAATGCACAATCTGGAACGAAACATTACTCCTCTGAAGCCGAGTCTAAAGTCAATACGAAACTAAGAGGGTAAACCATTAGTTCGCTTTTCAATGCGTCAACTAGATATTATGTAGACTTCACGCACGTTATACGAAATATTGTCCAGGGGCACAGATCGGCAGCGGAGAACTACAGGATACACGTAGACTAAGACAAGTTAAATAGGTACAAAAACTGATCAATACAAACGCTACAGAACGGACAAAGTGAAAACAATGACACATTTAAGTTTCTGAAGGAAGCTAGTTCGAATCTTGACCGGGCTGCTGTGTACCTTTTGGTGTTTCTCTTTCTCTCTGAAACTTAACGTAAATTCCTTCGAAATCCTTATTTTCCCTTGTCATGATAGTCTTCCCCGTTCACCCAATGCTATAACGCGTACGCAGCTGAAACTAAGTCGTTAAATAATCTAAGAATCAACAAGTTACATACTCCGCCACGTTCTTCATTATTTGATGACAACGGTCCCAGAGTACCTATAAAATTGACACAGATAAAAGATACGTCGGGAAAGAAGGTATAAATCCACACAAACCTCAAAACTACGTATATGGAGCATGTTGGTTTGATGCCCCCGATCAAAATCCCCAAGAATGTAATACAGTATCGGAGTCTGGGTGGACCCCAGAGCCAGTATGGAAGTTCTGGCGAAGAAAAATTCTGCCCTGTCGGGAATCGATCTCTGTCCGCCCAACCCATAGCCAGATCCAGCACAGTAACTGACTGCCATTACCCTACATCGACTGGCGTTTGGCAGTACCAGAGTATTCTGTAGGTGTAAAGTCCCTGTGAAATACCTAGGACAAAACGAGGAAAGTGTTTTATGACATCATCAAGAAATTGAAGATTTTATAATGAAGCTGCTTCAATCTGTGCAATAAAACGCCATATTTACAAAACAAGCCTATTTCCGCTTAAATTAAATCCTGGACACGCTACCAGTTAATGCAAAGAACATAAAAACACTCACAAAGGACCGTCCTGTGTAACTTCTTTTACTTCCACGAAATAACGCAAGAGATATGTCCTTATTTGGTTGTGTAAAGTGATTACTTTCATCCTTACATAATGCACAGGCTAGCAAGTCGCTGGCGCAGTGATGACGAATGCACTTCGTGTGTTTACCAGAAATTGAGACGGGCAACGACTATGAAACGGTAGGGCGTTTGGCGCCATATTGGTTATGTTCGTCTGGAGGTTGACTTCGATTCCATTCCTGCAAAGGCAGAATTGAGCGACAGGCCTAAAAGATCGTTCAGATACTGGGATTGCAGGCCGAACTCCAAATGCGGGGCATGGATTTTCGTCTCTGCGTCTCTGTGATGTAAGAGATATCTGATGGCATTACCCTTCATTAAAGTACTTACATTGCAAAACAAATTAAGATTTAAATAAAGTGTACAATATATGCTTCGTATTCGGGACACCCCGGGTTCGACTACAGGCTCAGAAGCTGGATATCCAAACTTGCTTTTCGTTTTTTTCCCTGTGTGTTCAGGTAAATACAAGGACAGTTCAGCACTTATAAATACCACACGGAGTTACAAGCCAGAACACCAATAACGACCCGACGAATCAACCAGGTGTCGAACTCGCGGACAGATCAGTGTGCTAGCTACTGTCAGCGGTAGTCTTGTTTCGAATCCAGTAAGTCCCGCGTTATACTCTCGTCTCATAGATCGGTCAACGTGACTGAGGCCCCCCAACGCAAATTAGCATGTTAACTACGATGCCTTACACACACAGAATTCTCAACCAAACCTTCACATTATCCCGTGGCTACCACTCCCGCTTCGTCCAGAGACCGGCTATCCCGTTCAAGTATTTGTGGTTTTCCTCAGCCCCTCCAGGAAAATTCTGGTACATTACCTTAATACAGGCTATGTCAGATTCCATCCACATGTTTTTAAATTAACCATTTATATAAAATCAACCTCCTATAATAGCCTAGGAATTGAAAAGTGTTATCAAATAAAATCAGGAACCACAACAAAATATGAAACATATATTCGATATAGTTGAAAATGCATAGTTAAACAAACCAAAGAACCACATAATTATTCCATTCGACAATATGAAGTTGACTAAGAGCTGTGGAATGAACGAAGCGCGTTCTAAGAAAGACGTCGTCCTGATATTCTATGCCATTATAATCAATACAGTCGGCAAGGCGTCTTTAAATAAACCATTGCGTACCAAGAATCACATAATTCTTCCATTCGACAGTATAAAACCAATGCAACTGCAAATGCATAGGGAAATAAACGACGCACGTTCAAAGAAATTCGTCATCCTGACATTCTACGCTGAGACACCGCGTGCATTTGCGACCGTGGGGCTGCTGTCAAGTCATAACAATTCCCCAGTTTTTTCGACAGCTTCACGTAACATACCTGGATGGATTATGCATGGCACGACTTCAACCCATGAACAGAGTTGGTCTGGTACGTACATTTCAGTGTCCCCGGGGCCTCACCCGATGACTCAGGCAGGGCATCTCAGCCCCTCGTTCCTCGGAACCACCCTGCAGCGACGCCGGCGCCGATGTCGCTAGCCGAGTATTGATTCCCATGCGAGACGACCTCGTTCGTCATCCATACAGCAGGGGGTATCCAATAGCAACAGGGTTGTGATCCACTTCAAGGTCTTTCTGGCCCCATCAGATACATCACTTTCACAGTTCACAAAATGCGCCTAAGGAGAGGGTATCAGGAGAAAGGAAACAATAATAATTTGTATTTTGTTGATTGAATTGATATAATATGTGACATTCCATGTCTCACGGTGACGAGTACGAAGATGTTTGCACCATGCAGTGTGGTAAAAATTGACTGACGTTTCAGAGGTACGTACTGCCGTCTTCGAGGATACACAGCACGCATTGCAGAAGTCAGAAATGCATACAGAATGTTGGAATTATAACGTTATAGTCCCTAGGAAGTATGCCACAAACAACACAGCGTAAAGGAAAAAGGTACCAGAATTCTTAACCTCGGCTCTGGGTGGAAGCGGCCTGTATTTCGTCACGCTCTGGTCATCTTTACCTTCTCAGAAACGCAACCATCTGAAAGGACTTCGTCGCATTTTACAGATAAATAGCAATGTTCGGAATAAAATAACCTTAACATATGAATACATATTCCGTGAAAGCAAAATAATATATTCTCTTGTTAGACGCATGGATATTTATTTATCTGTGTATTTCTGTTTTGTGATGGTAGTCACCTCCGGATAAGCTCCTATTCCATCTAAGGGTTCTACGGCGTGTCCTGAATATTTTGAAATCAATTTCAGCGGAGCAGACCAGAGCGAAAGTAAAATGGCGACGAGATAAAAAATAATAATACTTGTGATAATACTTCACTAAATATCCTTGCTGCAAGCTTGTAATTTCCGACAGGATCCATTGGCTTAGGAAAAGTATCCAAATCATAATGACCGACAGCTCATATAAATTTATTGTTTTGTCTTGGCCTTTCATATTATTGGTCCTCCATTATTTTCAGTTGTTTACAATATTTACTTTTGAGGAGCTATACCTCCTCTCACCCCAAACGCCTACATGGCGTATAGTGGGACAAACTTTACTTTACTTTAGACGTGTGTTCTCCGCCCAAGTACAAATTTTTAGATCACTCCTTTGATCTGAATACTTTATTTACAAAAGTATTTTTAAATTCCTTATGTTCAGGCATCTTAATAATATTAATTTGTTCCGAATACATCCTATCTTAAAAGCGTCCGCTATACTTTGAAACGTACTTAACCGGTCTTAATAATCATTTGGTTCTAATCCATTTAAATTAAAGTGGTTGATGATTGTTAAGGCAAACACTAATAATTCTCACTACTGCTTCGACTGAAGGAGGTCGTTTAAGATTCATATGGCGGTGAAGATGTTCGCTGTGGTCTTCTGGTGCTGACGTCGTGAAGCCTTGTGTATTGTTAACGACAAGAAAGACAACACGGCATCATGAACCAGACCACACCATCTTCGGAAAGATGTTGGAGCGTCAAGTTAACCAAATGTAATTTTGAACTCCACTCCCCATATACGCTTCTTTGGCACTGTGCACTGGGACATGAACATAACTACCTTCTTTTTCCATCAGATATGCTGAGAATAATCTGATTTATTACTGCCGTTCTCACATTTTCATTATTCGCTGTCGTCACGATCTTGTACCGCGTTCTGGCTAAGACACCGACCTATTCTTATTTACCCCGGACTGTATTTTCCGGTTTTATTTATGCCTAAATATAATGAAAGTTCTTACCATTCCCACGGAACAGATCGATGTTTTAAAAAGTTTACGGGATACATTAGGCGTTCTACTTTCCCAAACCGGCCAGGGCCTTAGCTAACCGTGACATCGATGTGTGTGACTCATTCCTCGGGCATGTACTTAATGTTTAACAAAGGGACATCAATAACACAGCAACGAATTGATCAATGCCTAGACGAACCATACGCCCACAGGTTATGTTACTTCTGTTCAAGCAACAGAGATCTGTCACATTTTTAATTAATTCGTTAACTCAGGGATCGACTTGATAGCAAGAAGTTCTCGGAATTAGATCAGAGCCACAAAAAATGCTTTCAAGTATACAAGAATGAGAAATTCATGAATAAATTTTGAAAAAAATGTGAAACTGGCTCAATTGTCGAGAAACTCTTGCGTCAGTTTCACGCAGAAGAAAACGGATTCTGAGGAACGGTGGCGACTTGTAACAATAAAGACAGAATAGGTTATGATTACAGAAGTGTTCAGGGACAATTTTTCACCCGCGTCGCACTCTAATGTGCCAAGAAAACACATGACGTCACAAAAGAAAATTTCTCCTCACGAAAAAGACGATACAAAACTATACATTGCAATAGATACGTATCTACATATAAATCCTGTACAGATGCATACATATAACACCAAAACATCACATTTTAAATAAAACTAACGATGATGAACAGTGTGTGTTACGAATTCTGGTAACAGAATATAAGTTACTGTCTTTTTCTAATCATAATGTGCAGAAACACAGTTTGTTTAAAAAAAATCGTTGAACACCAGTTGAGGAACATTGGTTTGGAGTGGGAGTAACTTGTATCAATGTCGTGTTAACAATCCCCTTCTAATCCTTGACCGCATTTATATCTGTAGGAGGTATACTGACATGTAATTAGGGAGTATTCAAGAATAAAGTAAAAAAAAAGCTATCCCTCTACACGCCATGTAGGCGTTTGGGGGGGGGGGGAAATGAAAGATAAGCTAAAATGAAAACGCGATAATTTCTCAAATAAGACGGCAAAGAAAAACCTAGAAATAGACTATTCAGAACATACTTAGAAAGAAATAAAATCCAAATCAAACCTTGAGACTGCAAAAAAACCCCCTAAGATTCACTGCAAAACCTCCACACCACTGGACCGACCCAATGCCACCTATTTATAGAAAAAGGAGACAACGCATCTGAACCACCCTACAAATTGATAGAAGCTGAAGTGACCACCATGTACGAACGATAGACACTTGTCCGCCCTGGGCGTGCATGGCCAGAACTTTAAAAGGCAACGAGCTGATCGCAGTCCTGGAATCAGAAGAGAGATTGGTGTAGGTTGATGCTGCAGTTCACAAGTGTGTAGGGGAAAGAGTGTGTGGCAATTTCTTTAGAAGGAAACCGGCCCTCAGACACGTCACTGGCTCCCGTTGTAGACAACAGTGATATAAGTCTTATCATGCCTCAGTATTAAAATGGAAAAGTCTCTTCATGATTTCGCAGTAGAGATTTCTGGGAAGTGTTTTAAAGTGCTCACAATTATTGACGTTTTGGAGGGGGTCTCCAAACGGTAACAGTTTTTTCCACTTCGAAACGGCGCGATACCCAGAGAACAATATAATAAATCTCAGACTGCTTTCTGCAGAATTTAGATTCCCAAATAAATTTCTGTAATGCCAGAATTTCATGAGCCGGGATAGCTCAGTCAGTATAGTGACTAGCTACGGGCTGGACGGCCGGGGTTCTATCCCCGACGGGGGCAGAGGATTTTTCCTCTAGCCTCTGCGTCCAGACCGGCTCTGGGGCCCACCCAGCCTTCTCTACAATGGGTACCGGGGTCCTTTCCCGGGGGTAAAGCCGGTCGGGGCGTGATGCTGACCACTCACCCCCATCTAGTGCCGAGGTCAAGGAAGAGAGGAGATATACCTCCTCTCACCCCAAACGCCTACATGGCGTATAGTGGGACAAACTTTACTTTACTTTTAATGCCAGAATTTCTCTTAAAATTACAAGCACCGTCTCCAATTAAATCTCATAAGTCTGAGTTGTTATTCAAGAACATGACATCAAGAATTAATTTTTCCAAACTCATTCGACGCTACAGAAATTTAGCAGTCGAAACAGTGTCATGAAATAAATGATTAACCATTTATCCAAAGTTAAAGTGGCTGGGGCGTGAAGCTGGCCACTCATCTCCACGTAGTACCTAGGATGAGTGCATTAATATATATACCTACTCCCCCACACGTCTTCATAGTTTGCGATGACGTTATTTTATTATTTATTTAGTGTTCTGTCTGACGACAGGTCCATATGAACAGGATCCTTCCATCCTTTTCTCGGACTGGGACCTGTTCATATACGTTCTTGGCAGATGATCCAGAAGTGGTTTGCCATTGCCTTCTTCTGTGTGTGAATGGAGTAATTGTTGGGATGCCACGGAGAAACCGGGGAAGCCCCCGGAGGAAAACTCCGTGTTGCCTAGACCACGGCCTTGCCCAACACAAGTCATAAATTCGGGCACCGCCGGGAATCGAACCCGAGACCCCAGGATTACATGGCCAGCGTTCTAACCGCTAGACCACCGTGGCACTGCGATGACGTTACAGAATTAAGATAAACTTGTGCTACTCATGTCCACAAAACTGTATAAGTGGGTTGTGAACCCCGCAGAGGACTGTTTGCTGGCTGGATCACCTTGTCTTGCCTATTACGGTGCCACTGCAGAGTTTAAACGTGAAGTTGTGCACTTTCATTTACCCCACAAACATGCAAGGTACTGGTACATGAACAATAAACATTCTTTTTTAAAGGCTGCAAGTACAAACAAGGGAACAGGTTGGGAGTTTAAATGTTGCTTAACACTGTTCTTGTACGACAGAGATGGGCAACTACTTCTATCGCGGCCAGGAGAAAGCTACGGAGGATTTCTTGTGCGTGGTTTATTTAAAGACACTGTCACTAGTCCGATGTAGACTGACGAATTGAAAAGGTTGTGGAAGGAAGCGGTCGTGGTCGAATTTGAGGAAACATTCGGAAATACTTCTGAGCGACCGAAGAAATCCACGACAAGCCTCAGTTACCAAAGCCAGTCTGGTCTTTTAGCGTAGGCTACAGCCCGGATCTCACCAATATAGAGGAGGGGTTCTAACCACTCGACTGCAATATTATTGGTTAAACAGCCATCAGCCATTCAAAGTGGCTGAATTCTACGTACTTTATTCTCGTATACAAAAACGGCACGAACATGGAAGTTAATGTCACCTCTGTGCCATGAATGTTAAAGGGGAAATGAAGATATATTTCCACGCATTCTAACCTCGTCATAAAATGCAGGTGAGCGGCCAGGTTCACGCTACGGTCACTTTAACTCCGGAGAAAGAGCGCTTAGCATCCGGTGGCTGGGTGAGCCTAACAGGTCTGCAAGAAGGATGCGCGTACAAAAAGACCATCTTAAACTTTGACTGGAATTCTGAAGATATTAGAACAAAAAACCGAATCTACAGTGGGGACCAGAACATACGTCTGTTGCAAATCTCAATGCTAAGGAGGTACTAGAAAATGCGAATAACTGAATTATCATATGCCTATAACATCTGACACTACTACCGCGTGTCGAAATTTTCATTCTCTGGAAGAGGCGCGCTTAGAAAAGAGACATAGCTAATTCTTGTCCACGAGACTCGACATGTAGAGTTCGAGATCCCTGTAATGTGACGTCCTGATTGTCATATGATTGTGGTGCACCTTCGAAAAACACGGAAGTTTGGTCGGGTTTCTTTCTGACAACCTCGCGAAATTTAGACACACAACTTACGCATAATCGACGGGTTTTTATTAAACGTTTTCTATCTTAACTAATACTACAAACATGGCAAAGCTGCGAAACCAAGAGTTCGTTTTGGTAACTTTTACGTGGAAATTGTTAATAGCGAAAAATTACGCACACAAACAGATGGAGTTTCGCAGTTTTTATTTTACAGTTTCTACATACCTTACGACACAGATGAATGCAATTACAGGATAGTGGGCGTCGCGGGTTCTTCCTGGACCTTATTGTTTTGCCTCATATGGGACAGGACGAGAGGAGATTTAAAAGTGCGGTCAATCCTGATCAGCTGAGGAGAACCTTAAGCAGAACTTCGACTTGGGATGTGATGTTGCAAACATGAACGGCATAACAACCTCTTCATACCACGTGTTTATAAACTCGACAAACATTTAAACTGCAGTCGAGAGGTCGCAAAGGGGGAGTACTGTGAAATGAAAAAAAAAAGTCCATGATTTGCAGTTACATGACCAGAGTTCAAAGTACAGCGAAGATTTTTAAGATACACGTAACTGACCAACTTGGGAGTGCTGGCAGCGGACGTTAGTAAAAGGCTAGCCTCAGCTAGAGGCGCTGCTGTGGGGAACAAACACGACTAACGGAACCTACTTATATCTTCTACACAGCTTATTATACGTACCTTAAACATCAAATATGTTACAGTAACATTTAAAGACACTAGCCACGGTGGTCTAGCGGTTAGAACGCTGGCCTTGTAATCCTGGGGTCTCGGGTTCGATTCCCGGCGGTGCCCGAATTTATAGCTTGTGTTGGGCAAGGCCGTGGTCTAGGCAACACGAGTTTTCCTCCGGGGGCTTCCCCGGATTTTCCGTGGCATCCCAACAATTACTCCATTCACACACAGAAGAAGGCAATGGCAAACCACTTCTGGATCATCTGCCAAGAACGTATATGAACAGGTCCCAGTCCGAGAAAAGGATGGAAGGATCCTGTTCATATGGATCTGTCGTCAGACAGAACACTAAATAAATAAATAAAATAACATTTAGAGCGAATCAATCACGTAACAAACTTTCTGCATGTCGAGCCCATCTCAGCATTTGACTGAAAACCTGACAGGAAAAAAGGGGAGAGAATTGTTTACATGGTTTTCCTTAGCCTCACCAGGCAAATTCCGGGATAAAACCTTAAATCAGCCCATGAACACTTCTTTCCATTTTATTGCTTACTGATCATCCCATCATCTGATGGTACACTCTGACTTACCGACAGCATTCGTCAATAAATCACAAGGAAATAAATAAGTTCAATATTAACACTGACACACCTGACTTATATCAGTCTTGTTCTGAGAACTTGAGCACAGGCAAGTCAAGCGGCCAGCGTGCCCTGACTTGCTTCTGAGTCATCAGCACAGGGATACAAACCAACGCCCAACCTATTCAATTTTCAGCCTCTTCTCTACAAGAAGCCTTGAACAGAAATTAATAGTGGGTGGAATCTATGCTGCTTCGTAGCAGGGAATGTGGGAAGTCTCAAAACATGTTTTGGGGGAGCAAAAGGACAAATTCTCAAACGCCTCCTTCTCGCAGACAATGTTAAAAGAAGTGTTGACCTTTGACAGTTAAAATTCATTCCATCACTAATTTTGCATAATGTGAAACTTACTTTGACCCCCTCCCCCTTTTCCCCACAAACATTATACAGCTATATACTTTCTTCAGAGATCAAAAAACTAAAATTGAGGTCAACTCCATCTTGATTGAAATCAGAGAAACATTATGTCATACTCGGTGAAGCTGTGTCATCAGCGACACATTACTATAAAAGGAAGAAGAATGATGTCATGCTAATTTTAATGCCATTCTTTGTACACAAATAACAGGAAATAGTATCTAATACTAAATTATTTTCCTTTTGCCGTGTCCTTGTATGTCCCGTTAATTATAAAGGCAACATCACTTCACGTGTAGTCAGATTATTTCTGAAACATCTGCGACAAAATGTAAGTTTTCTTAACCATTTGAAACCCTACATTATATTTAAGCGTAATTACCCTGAATTATTCCTGAGTTACATTTTAAAGTGGACTGTATTATTCTAGCTCGATGTGTTCCTTTGTCATAATTTAGCCAATTTTCCTTATTTTTCAAGGATAGACAGGATTACGGAACCAAGTCTTGCATCTGTCCCTCTTCCATAAGAACTTCTAAACTGAGTGAAAAATTCTCATTGAAATTTGTATCGATATCATGCCAGAAGATGCCATTCCACTGTTGTGCTCTTAAATTCCCTTCTAGCAATACAGTAATGTAGTGGTCATGCCAACTTCTGAGGTGGGTGAGACATTAGTGCCAGGATTCTGAAGAGCTCCATGAAAAATATTCGACAAATAAAGTTTTATTGTAGAATGTAATATAACGCTGCAGCCACACATGTACATTTAGCGTTTTATCTACGACTTACATACTTTCACACCACTTTTAACTAGGTGAAATTTTAAGTCCCTGCAGTATGAGGATGACTGTCTTCTGGGACGTTTAATGACATTTCAGACATATAAGCAAGGTGACAAGACATCGCCTTGAAGACAGAGGCAATGAACACCACTGAAACGTTTGTAAACTTCCACCAGACTACATGGTGCAACATCCCAGAAGACAGTCATCTTAATTTTGGTGTTATTTTCCCACGTGGTCTCTTCCTTCAGAGTATTACGTCAAACATTATCATTTTACCTGGTGGTGTAAAAAAATAAAAATTTGAAGACTAATCCAGATGTAATCTCTGGAATGCAATCTACGCCGAATACATTTCAGAAAATGCCCAAGACAATTATTTCATACCGAGATCTATTTTTACCTCTGAAAGACTTGAATATTGATAAAATCTTCCTTCAGAGTATTACGTCAAACATTATCATTTTACCTGGTGGTGTAAAAAAATAAAAATTTGAAGACTAATCCAGATGTAATCTCTGGAATGCAATCTACGCCGAATACATTTCAGAAAATGCCCAAGACAATTATTTCATACCGAGATCTATTTTTACCTCTGAAAGACTTGAATATTGATAAAATCCATGATTACATCAGAATTGTGATGATGCGATGTGATGGTGAAGGAGATGATAATGACAATGCTAAATATATATAAGCTTATTGACTTTTTATTACTATTGCTAAAGAGTGTCCCACTGAGAGAATCATTCCGGTTAAACTGCTTGAATATAACCCACCTAGCTTATACTGCAGTATTGAAGGTTCATGCTTCATTTTAATCCCATTGCAGGCAAAGTAACAGTACTGAGGAAGATTTAGCATTCTCCCGAAAGACACATTCATTTAATGAGAAATTCAGTCACCAAGTTGTTAAATTCCTCTGCATATCGCAAATGGAGGTTGTGTTTGCCATCTTCAAATGTATGGAGCCTGAAAACGAAAGATAAAGCTGATTTAAGCAGTGCTAAAAAGATACACAAGAACAGAATGAAAAATAAAAAAATAAATATGGAAGTTTGTATAAAAATAACTGCACTTTATATTGCAAGTATAGAAACGTCTAAAGTACAGTACTGTTTCACATTTACTCCCATGTTTCTTGAAAGTGAGAATAAAAAGAACTTTCCTGAACGTATCTTCCTTAAATTAAACTAGAGAGAGGTACAAAAGGGTTGTACTAAAAGAAGGAAACTCCATTCCTGAAATGTTAAGGACTTTTAATATCTTTTTATTGTAGTGAGGTATAAAGGCTGTTCAATTACGGTATACTACACTTGTCTTTATTACGTCTATCTATGGTCCAAAAGATCAAGGAATAATAAACAAACCCCCTATTTCTCCACATAATTACCAAAGAGACTAACACACGCATCCCAGCAATATGCAACCTGTTTCATTCTTGTCGAGAAGAATTCAGAGCTCAGTTCTTGCAGCCACCAGTGCAGCCCAGTACTCACCTCATCATCAGTATACACAAGACGGCAAAACACAAAAGAAAACTGTGTGTCTATCCACATCTTTTTCTTGGATAAGGGCAAAATCATACGAGTAAAATTAGAAGTGAAAATGTGGTATATTTCAGGCACGACAATAACAAATTAAAATTATATTCTTTCAGTTTGTGGGAAGAACAAAGACTAAGGTTGTCTGCGAACAAAGTGTTAATGGAAATACTCAGACAAGAGATAGCTGAAGTAACAACAGATTCTAAAAATTACATAATGAAGTTTTATAATTTGAATTCTTCACTTAATACTGTCAGGGTCTTTAAATTGTAGGATGCATGGAAAATGAAAAATAAATATCAAATGTTGGTCAGCAAACTCCATGGGTAAAATCACTTACAAGAAGGCATGGGTGTAAATGGGAGGATTTTAGAGAAACCTGGTTAAGAAGATACAAAAACAGATTCAAACTGGCTCTAGATACAGTCAAATGACAAGGTTTTGCAAACAAGATACTAAACTATTTTCCATAAAAGCAGAGAATTCTTTGATCAGCTGAATCATATCAAATGCTGAAGGAACACCTTCACAACGGAGTTAGGTAATTTATTAAGTCCACAGAGACTTTGTTTCATGGAAGTACTTAAAAATAGAAGTATCAGAAATTATGTTAGACCTTATAGTGTCCAGGCTAATAAATTGACCGTACAAAATTGTGTCAGCATTGACCGGACAAACTTTTGGAACTTGCGCATCCATTATATTGGACCGGAACATGCAACTACTCTCAGGTCAAAGAAACAAAAAGCTATGTCAAAAGTGGCAAGAAATGTATTTCATATCTAAAAACTGCAAAGCAGCTACAGTAGTTGTTTTGTAACAACTACAGCAAATTTAAAAAAAGGTTAATGTACTTTTTGGTCCTGGGAGATTGTTTCTAAAAGTCGTAAAATTGACTAACTTGCTGTGCTGAATGTGTTTCAGCAGGTATCCAGGATGTTCAGGTGCTAACATGGCATCCTTATTTCCATGAACTATTAAGGTGGGGCAGGTGATCTTTGACAAATAACCCTTGCATATATCACCATTCTGATTTTTGTAGATGTCAAGAAGTGCATCTACCCACTGAGTCCACATTGCGGACAAACCTTCTTCTCCATACAGATTTATTAATGGAGTTTTCATACGTTCTGACCATTTGCTTATGTCACGCATATCTGCAACAAACAATAATTACAATTATGTCATACTGACATAACCTCATTTGTTACTTTACACTCTGTCTTCTCAACAAAACACCCACGATTCTGGAGTTCACAGGTACGGACGACGCAACCACAGCTCGCCGCAGACCACCTGCGGCCACCGGACCATCAGATCAATAGCTAAGTGCAGAGTTCAACTCCTGTGAATAACATCTAGTGCAGTGTCGCTTGAAATACCTTTGTCAAATACCCTGTTTCATTATTTATTTTCTAAATCCAGTTTAAAAGATTTGATTAAATGAATTAATTTCCCTGATACCACTGACGATGACCTCTTGAGGTTGAAACGCGTATGGCAATAGTGTCTTTTTTATGGTGTTAAAAGTTGTTTGTTTGCTTATTTTATATATTATTAATGTTGAGTTATATAAAATAAAAAAGTTATGATGCACTAATATCTTTCAAAAAGATGACTTATTCTAGGCTGTTGCACTGTATAGTCTGGTAGAAGTTTACTGATGTTTCAGAGGTGCTTTCTGCCTCCAACATCAATGATACAGGCAGTGACCAGATGTAAACAGATTACATAAGGAAACACAGTAAACTATATATATATATAGACACACACTTCTTAGAAAGTTGTAACTTACTTTCATATATTTTTGCCTCTTGGTCAACGACATAAGAATTTGCTCCCCATATCACCAACTTGTCAATCTGTTCTGGATGCTTTGCAGCAGCAATCATAGCTGTAATTCCACCATCACTCCATCCCAACATAGAGAACTTGTCTATGGACAATGTCTACAATATTACAAAATTAATTTTTATGTATGAAAAGGAAGCATTTTGCTTCAAAAAGAAGAAAAAAATCCAATTTTGATAATTTTTAGAATTCAGAGGCAGAAACATCAGAAACTCTACAACTGAAGATATGGGAGCAACACTGGGCTAACAAACAAGTTGGGAAATTTGAAACAATAACAAAAAGTAATCTCACTATCACAGTTTATCTTTTTTATTGTGGCACATGTAGTTTTTAAAAATTTAAAGTTGTGACTTTCAGTATCTAATAAACTGGAATTACACCAACCATATTCAACTTCATTTCCATTATTTTAAGTTTTAATAAAGTGTGAGTTGATCCATTTTTGTTTCCAAGTCTTCAGTTACAGTGAATTTTTACTTATCTGATCATATTTCACCTGCATGAGTTTCAATGCCCAGTCAGCATCTCGATGAAAGAAGTCTTGTGGGAAATCACGGGTCGGAGGGCGGCTATTTCCATATCCTGGTGGATCCCATGCTATAACTGTGAATTTAGACTTGTCCAGACCTTGTACTTGTGGCTTGAAATCACTCCATATTGATCCTATATCATGAAAAATATAATTACTATTATCATAATCATTTCATCACTGCCATTATCATCACCAATGTGATCATGAGACTAACCCTTTCAATTCCTGAATTCATATTACATTACTCACCATTCATATAACATCTATTATGTTTGAATCCCATACTGTATTCATGAGCAGATACGTACCTATCTACCAGTTTTTAGTGCTCATTTCTGTCAAATGAATGCAAGCTGGGTGGGGAAGGTAATAAAATGAAATAAAAAACTTAATATTTTCTATTTCACCCATTTCTGCAACCTTCCTGATTCAACTAAAAAGTTTTACAACTGTACTTTTCATCCCATTCTAGAAACGTAATTTTTAACTTTCCTTTTGTATGCCTATAAATTAAAAATTTAATAAAACAGAAATTTAAACCATTTAATATGCAGTTATGGGACATCTGTATGCTTACAGAATGTGGTTTGAGTATGATGTACCTGGCCTTTTAGCTGAAACATTTTTCTGTGATGGCCATAAACAAGATTTGAGCAACATCAAGAGCAACTGTACAGACAACTCACTGACACTCCCATGACCAAGACTTCATACACCATTCTAATACTGCAAAGCAACTAAAAAACATGCAAATTAGCAGCCCAGAACATTCATTATTATATTTTCAATAATTTTGATTTGAAGAATTATTTTAAGAAGTACTGACCTAATGCTCCTGGGAGGCAGAGTACAGATTTTGGGCCACATCCGACTTTAACATAGTTGATTTTTATTCCATCTACCGCTACTTTACTCTCCTGTTAATTAAAAATTAGAAAATCAATAAATAACACTCAACTGGAAACATTACAAACATATTAATTCCATTATGTAATGGTACGCATTCGTTAAACATAACCTAACCTGCGGTGCAGAACTATATGATCTATTCACAGGTACTGCACTTCGAACAAATACATAATCATTTGCGACAAAATTTCGTAACATTTTTGCAATCGCCCTACCCAAAATAAACTTCATTTTTAAAAATTAGTATTTGAATTATTTAAACTTAATGGACCCTGCTTCCGAACCACAACCAGCGCCTAATTTATCGTGCCTTCTACTCTAGCGTCGTTTCTCTGTGTTCTCAGAGCTATAGTGTTGACTGAAATCAATAAACAACTTGTTGTATTTGTCCCAAAGTCCGTAAATGCATCCGTCGTTTATCAAGATATGTACATCGTCGTTAATTACTGTAGTTCTGGGTAGAATTACAAATATCGGAAGCAGCGTCTACACCTCATGCTTCCTACCGTTATATCTAATATTCATTCTGATTTTTCTGCTAATTCCTTTATTAACGACTTTATAAAAGATGCCGTAATTCAAGACTATTCCTGTAAATAATTCTACCATCACGTGTTATCTTTTTACCTGTCTCTCAGCAATAATATTTTTGGTACTAGGCCAGGAGTGGCCAACCTTTTCATTACCGTTGGTCGCACTGCCTAATCTATATTTTTGTTTTGAGCAGGGTGGGGGAAGGGGGTGCACGGTATAAAAAAACAAAAAAGTTTTGCTGGTGTTACTATTCCTGTTGTAGTTTGTTCAAATCCACCACTTTTACCACCATTTACAATTATATTATGCCTTAATCAGTGTCATATATATCTTTTTCAGATGACATATTTTCAGCATATGCAGTGACTTTCTTAAAAGAAGAGTAGTGGGTTGGCTGAAATAGGTCTTTCCATCAAATCGAAAAACCAAGTAGAGTAACCTGTGAATTGTTGAATGACCCTCCTTAATGTCTGTTGGACTACTAAAATGTTGGTGAAATATAGATAAAGGTAAAGTCAACCCTGTTGCTTAACTAAGCACCACAGTCATGCAGAAATATGGGGGATGGAGGTATAGATCCAGGCACTCTTAACTAGATGAAGCTGAGTGGTCAGCTTCATGGCCCAGATGCTTTATGCTCAAGGGAAGAACCCTGGTACCCACGGGACAGAAGACTGTGTGGGCCTAGACATTGTGGCAAAGAGAGAAGTCCTGCACATGTTTACAAACATGCACATTTCTGTTTCCTGGAATATGAAATAATATCTTTGATTTTTGTTTTGATTAAATTATGAACTGAAGCATTACATTTTCGTCGTAGTCCTTCGAATAATACCATATCACAAATGTCCTAAGTCAGTGATCTTGTGTCAACTGGCAGAAAATAGCCACTGAGTAAATGTGAAAAGAAACAAATAGGTAATACTTCTTTATTGCATGTTATGCATCTATTTTTCCTGTTAATATTGCTGATTCAGTAACAGTAAGTACAATTTCAATCTAAAAATTCTTCAACCACTTTGTTGAACTCATCTTTGTGGGTCAAATGAATGCTGTGTTTTCCTTCTTAGATTATGTGCAACATAAAAAGACAAAATAATACCCAGAAAAAGTGTGAAATATGTATGCCTGATCTGGCTTAACTGAGCTGGGTTAGGAGGTTAACAGACGGAATCACGAGACATGAGTAACAACCATACGGGGGTTTTCCACATTGTAATTTTTCACTCCTCACAATCAAATGTTGGACATGTTAATAAGATTTATAAATTCTTCCAGCTCCAATGTTGTTAATTTACTGTTCACATTCATTCTAATACATAAACTGGTTTTCTTTTATTTAGTGGTTTCATTTCAATCTTGTATAGGAAGGATATGGGAATGACATATGGGGAAAGGTTTGATTCTTGGAACAAGATAGTAATAAATTTCTTGCTCTTTATTACACAGAGTTATAAGACTGAAGTGTGAAGGAAAGTATTTGAACTTAAGCAATGTAAATTAAGTAGAAAATTAACAAAATTACATAATGAGGAATTTTGTGATTATATTTATAAGCCTGTTTTTAAAAGAGATCATGATGTGCCCTGGATGCATACTGAATGGGTAAAGGAAGAAATACTCATAGAATGTTGGTAGGAAAATCTCTTGAAAAGATACTATTTGGATAGTCAAGGCAGAAACAGAAAACAGGACTTAATATTTGTGGGCTCTAAAGCCAGAAAGTTGGAGTTAGATAGACTGAGGAAACCAAAACTCATAATCAGATTAGATATGCACAGGTGGTTTGCACCCTACAACCAGAATGTGCTAACATTGGTCTAATGTTACATTTTTCCCATATATTTCACCCTTGCATGTCCCATTCCCTTTTTGATGAACGCACAGACTTGGTAAAAGCTCCATGTAGCCGAAGTGTTGTATAATGCCTCAAAAATAATTTCCATTCTGAAAGGGGGGGAAAACAAACAAACAATAATATAACTATGTATTTAAACTGTAGATCTGAAACATATTAGAGGCACAAAAATAATATATTTTTAAAACCAAAAATACACAATCACCATTAGCAAAATTATTAATGACTGATATAGAGATAAAACTACACTGAAATGCAGATCTTGGGTTTCTTGATCTAAGGTTACTCTGTATTTTGTTTTCATTTTTTGATCCCAGCCATAGCTCCACATTATACATTGTTTTCAATGAAGGTATTACCCCCACTTAAGGAATAAATTTAGGTCCCTGTATGAAATATGAACCTCAGTTCAATGTTCATGTGAACACAGCATACACAATTTGTCATTGTCAACAATGAGTTTGAAGCCAAAAGGAATACATAGTCTTTTCCTCCCTTGCAGATTGCTAAAGTTATTTCCTCCCCTGCCACCACTGCTTGGTGAAGCCATGTAGCTTGATAAGGCATTATTGCATAAGTTAATCATGGAGTTAAAGGTTATATTATTTCATAAAATAATACACTTGATTTGTATGAAAGCAACCTTTTTCTTGTTACAGTTGTACTTTATGTTATTTGTTCTAACATATGGTCATATGCAAATCCCACATTCTGGAAGTGTTTTTATATATTCTGCTTTCTGTGACAGTCAGTAGTACCTGGAGTTTCTAATGTGCTGCATGAGTCCATATGAATGCATGTATAATATTTTAACCATGTTCTAGGGGATTTAAATGTTCTCAAATGAATGGGCACATGTGATCACTATGCTATGCCCTTCTCCCCTTAACATTTAAATTAGCAGGCCAATTTTTAGAAAAATTGATACAAACATTATGTCACTGTAGCCACATATTTTTCTTAAAATTTCCCAACAGTAATATTATGTAAATGCAAATTTATGACATTGGAGTGACACCAGCACCACTTTATAATAGTGTCCTGGAATTACGTATCTTCAAAAATGCCTTTACCTTAAACTGAGTGATGACTAATGACCCATTTCAGCTAGGCACATGAAATCTGGTACAGTAACATACCTACAAATTGTGCATGAAATACTGTAAGCCAATAATTACAAACATGACAATTGTGCAAATTTGGGTTACATTCGACTTTAATCAAAACACTAACCAGTATTAATGACACTCCCATGTATGTATGCACAACTATCATGTTAATATTATTGATGGTAATAAATTAAAAGGTACAGAGTTTGATGCCCTCCAGCTGCACAATGACCGCACCAAATTCAATGAAAATTCAACAACCATCTCTCCTGAAATAGAACTAAAATGGCAAAAGTATTAGAGAAGGCAAACATACTCAAATCAGATGTGGTAAGGTAATGTTAAATTCATTAAACTCTTGTAGTTTTATGCTGACACAAAAGAATAGTCAGCACCGATTCATGTTATCAGTACTGTGACAGAAGACGAACTGAAATGGTGGCAGTTCAATCATGATACTGGTGTTTCATCAGCAGTGGTATAATTTCTGAATTTCACACTGAAACAACTTTGACATTCACCACAAATGCAGTGTTATGCTGCCTTGTTAATCCTGCTATTTTTTTATGTTTGGAGGTTGGAGTGTAAGCCCCTCAAGTTCAAACCTTGTCAGCAAGAAACCCTATTTTGTACGTGCGGATTGTCCTCTGAAGCACCACAGCTCAAAAGAGCTGTGGGATGGAAATTTCTCTGTATAGAATTCAATGACTACACAGAAACATAAAAAAAATTAATACTAATAATTTCATTATGTTACAAACAATTTATAAGTGGTTGGGGTAAATAACACTCATGGAATTAATAATCTGTACTAAGTATAATCATACTAGTACAAGATACAGAGAATTATTACTGGGAAATCCCATTTTTACATACATGATTTTGTAGGAATAATTCATTGTAATAGAAGTCAATAGGGCAAAAGGAAAATAAGATACATTTTATGAAAACATTATTTAGTTTTCACACTATTTATAATTTTAACATTATAGAATTTCACACATGAATGAAAATGTACACCAGTGGAAAGGAACTTCAATTTGTATTTTACTCATCGTATGCAAAAGGGTAACACATATACATTAGATATTGTATTCTGCAGAACGGCTATATTATCTATTAATATACAAATAAAACATATTTTTAAAATAAAAAACATTTTGATTTTCTATAGATTATATCTGAAGAAAGGGAAATAGACACGTCATGACATGACAAATGGAAAAAATTACAACTATAAATGTCTCAGAGGACTCGGCAAGTGTGTATCTTAGTTTTGCACATTTGGTTTTAATGACTACTGCAGCAACAGAATAAATTTAGCTACAAATTTATTCCCTGTACCACATGAATATCTCAAATATTACTATTAAAATTCAGAATTTTATTTATGCTTATGAAAGTTTATAAAAAAATTACACAAACACTATTTCTGTTTATATGATGGCACTACTGAAAAATTTGTACTATGTTCTACTGACCAAAGACTTGACACACTGAAATAAACCATAGTTTTGAAAAGGCCATTCCAAATGTATGAAAAACAAAGGCATGTAAGAATATCCAACATGTACAATCATACAGTGTGGTCAGATGCGACTGTTATTCAAAATTATAACGATATGCATGCTGAAGAAATTGAAAATAAATAGTTTTAAAAATCTGTGAAAAACAATATCAAATCAACAAATATCGATGTGGTTCTTAGTTGCATGCACTGCAAAAAAACTAGAAACACTGGTGACAATTTCAAAACACGACAAGTCACAGATCACGTGGTCTTTAATTCAGACGTCATCTGTAAATTTCACTGTGATTCACTCTTCTTGTGCTCAGCGAGAACACGATGTCTCATTTCAACCTTGTCTGGCCATAGAACAGCCGCTTGTGCGTTCATTGGACTGTCATTGTTGGGTTCTGAAAAAGAATTGAACTGGCTTAACACGTGAACAGAAAACCCGCCTCAGAGTCGTAGCAGATGTTATTTTCACATTATCTTTGCGGGAAGTTGTAAATTATATTAACATGATAAAAGCATCAACAAGGAAAGAGACAACAGGTTACCAGATGTTGTATTCGGAATCTTTGAAATGAAAAAGGTACATTGAACAGTAAGAGCAACAGGGTACTATGAAAGGTCAAACATTCTCAAAATTTCCATATGGTGAGAAGATTTATGTGAATTAATATTACATTCAAAAATCTTAAACCTATGCTTGCACATGCCATTAGGGAAACAAGAAATGCATACTTTTGGTTGGAAAACAAACTGGGAGGCACTGGTACATACAGGAGAATAATATTAAAATGGATCTAAGAGAAATAGGTTCTGAAGATGTTAACTGAATTACACCAATTCAAGACAGGATCCAAATGGCAGGATATTCTTGAACAACTGAGGAACTATAATCTGCTTAAGTAAGAGCATGTATTATATATTTATCAGGTTGACCATCAAAGATCTGTTGCTGTATTGTGTACCCATATTCCACATTTTTGGCAATGTATGACTATAGTTTTAACTTACCTCCTAAAAGAGATTGAATGGATAAGAGAATTGTTCGGACATCATACAAAGCCGACCACTTCTCTTTCAGAATATCAAGACAGATGTTTCCAAGCTGATCAATGTTAGGATGGAAGATTGATGTAATAAATTTGACAACTGGAGCACTAAATGGGTAACTATGAGGGAACTCCAAGCACAATTTGAAAGTCAAGTCTTCATACACCTATCAAAAACAGAAACAATACAACTTACAGAAAAATTTTCAGATCATTTCACAAAATGTCATAACCCTACACCGAGTGTTGAGTGTTATCGCCATTTCACAAGCACGCATGGCCACCATGTTGATATTGATGAAAGTTAAAAGTACCAAAATAGACATTCATACGAAGTTCCCAAAAATTGATCAATCAGTGTTTATAATACTGATATCTACGTCATGAGACAGGTTAACGCACATATATATGTTACCAATATGGCCCAGGTTTGGTAACCTCTTACTAATTTGAGAGAATAATGCACCCTTCACTTTAGGCACAGGCTTTCCAAAAGGAAGGAGACTCCTAAAATGTCAAATTGTAGGACAAAAATATCTGCATAAAATGTACAGTTTTGGTGTCCCCTCCTTACAGAAAACCAGAAACAAAGTTTGACACATGTGGGCATGCATTATTGTGCCGAAGGAAAAGTGCATTTGTTGTTTCTCTGGCCAATGTTATGTGAAATGTCTGTCTTTGGAAATTATGTTATACCAATGTGTGTGTATATATATATATATATACATACATACACATACACACACACACACACACATTGGCCAGAGAAACAACAAATGCACTTTTCCTTCGGCACAATAATGCATGCCCACATGTGTCAAACTTTGTTTCTGGTTTTCTGTAAGGAGGGGACACCAAAACTGTACATTTTATGCAGATATTTTTGTCCTACAATTCGACATTTTAGGAGTCTCCTTCCTTTTGGAAAGCCTCTGCCTAAAGTGAAGGGTGCATTATTCTCTCAAATTAGTAAGAGGTTACCAAACCTGGGCCATATTGGTAACATATATATATGTGTGTATATATATATATATATATAAAACTAGCACATCAATTTTATCACTCTTCGCTTCTTGCATTGTATGAAACGATTCTGTAGTAAATTTTATCAGGCAAATGCAAAACCTGACTGCAGCGTTCCAATCAAACTCATTTGTCTACTTTTGCACACAATTCAATACATCTGCCTTTCTCCAACAGTTACTCACAATTGGAAATATCAACAGTGGATTGAGGGGTGTAACTGATTATTAACAAGAGAAAACCTTTCCAATCGTGATGCCATGTCGTGCACCCCCTTTTTATAAATGAGGCTCTGGCAACCAAGTCATGACAGCTGAATCATTACATCTCGTTTGGAGTAATAAGGTTTCATTTGTTCAATTTATTAAAAGTTGCAAATAAACAAAGCAGTTAAGCCAACCCAGCCTGCATCAATCAAATAAATGCTGCTGTCTTGTTTTCAATAACAAGCACACTGAAGGTCAATTCATGTTTAAGAATTTTAACTTTTATTAGTTAATGCAGAATTAATTTGTATTGCATAATATATGTAATTATAAATATATTACATCTGAATGCAATAACATGATATTCCTCAGTCAAGCTGTACTTTATAAAGTGCCAGGTACGCACAATTTTGTTCATTATCAACATTGCCATCACTTGTTACACAAACAGACATTTATCATAAGTACATTACTTACTAGGAGATGGACTCTGTGTAGTGCTGCTGAAGTTCACTATATTTAACAGTACTTACCGTTCCCTTAGGACCAGAAATGGTTCCTATCCACTTAAAAAGGCTTTCTCCTTCAGGAAATGCTGATACACTTTTATCTGTATTTATCTGAAAGAAAAGTCATAGGTAGAACTCAAAGCATTATGGCTCGTAATCTACATGTAACTGCAATATAATCATATGAAGAAAGTAAATAAATGGTTTTGTGATAGTATGTAACAGTTAAAAGTGTACTCTGAATGGGAGTAAACAATTTCCAAATATGTTCTTTGTAATTCATTGCTCTTAACATTTATTTGCTGCACAACAAAATCTACCTAGAACTATCCTGCACAAAAGAAGATATAATTCTTTCTTATAATTAATTTGTGCAAGACATTAAAGAAATTTTATTTAAGAATACAGATCTTTTTGTTTTATATTTTATGTAAAAATGTTTTTATCATTAGTCACTCTTGCAGAAATGTGATATTTTATTTAAGGTTTGACAAACATTCTTATCTCATGGTTAGCTTTTGTGATAAGACCATTCTACCTGAAGGTGGGCTGCTTTAGGGGAGGAGATAAAATAATTCAATTTCAGCTTACTTGGCACACATAACATTATAACCTACAATAGCTCAGTGACTAAGTTTGAAGGTTTCTGACAATGGTGTGACACACTGTATAAAATAATGTTGTATTGTTCTGAAAGAGTTCAGTTTGTAGTAGGCTCCAAAATAGTTCCAGAGGCCACCTATGTTTGAATCTAAAATCAAACATTGGTTCTCTTTTCAGTTGTTTAGGCAGGTGAATGAAGAAGGAATATTTCAAATTTCATAAGGTAATAGCTGCACAAAACACAAAGTTAATATATTTATAAGAAGACTAAGGTTTACTATCTTAACAGATTCAACAACATAAACTCTTGTAAGAACTACTGCTTGACCTGATGTCATTTATTGTTAATAATGCCAAATGAATTATGGAAAGAATGGTAAGGGGAATTACACAAAATAATTAACATACTCTAAAGAAAAACATATAATTCAGTAAAGTTATTTTTTACCCACTTTATAAATCAATACAACAAATCAAAAGAATCCATCACTGACATGAGAAACAGTGAACTTGCATTAGAGATACAAGAATAAAATACTGAACTAAATAAGTCCTGCAAGAACCTAAGCAAAAATAATTTTTATACATTGCTTCCGTCAGGCCATACGTACCATTAATTCCATCAATTCCTTTTGCAACCTACGAAAGGAAAATAAAAATCGTGCATTAATTTTGGGAATAAAGAAATCGTAACTTAAAGTTCATAATTATGGGCATGTATTTTCAAAATAAATTGTGTTCTGTATATAAATTACGTTACTGTAACGATATAATGCATTTTTCACTCATAAATTTAATATCATTTGAAATGTTTTTTAAAACGAGTTATTACTCCAAATATTTGTAGATGAGGGCCATCTTTCATTGGTGTACTTAACGCAAGCACAAAATACCTACCTTTTCGTTACAGAATGATTATCTTGGGAATGACTGTGTGTCTCTTCATCCGTCTTTGTATCAGTAGTTGAAGCACTCACAAGTGGGTTAACATTTTGGGCCATTATTACAACTGATAACCGTTACACTTTCCAGTTTGAAACAATTTCACCAACTGTAATTTAAAAGGAATATTAACCAATCAATGATCTTAGTTTCTCCCCTGTAATTCACCAATAAGAATCAACATTATTAATTGCACATCCGGTTCCATAACCAGTGTCACCATCTTATGAAAATATAAGATCATTACACATGCCCTAAGCCTAAGTTCTACAGCAATCCATATTCCGTTGCAGTATTAGGACTGCTTCACGGGAGTGGAGAATGGGTATTTTGGATTATACTGCAGTTCCTGATGAAATTGCATCTTCCATCATTCTAAACGTCCATGTAATGTTGCCAACATAAGCATAATGTTATAAGCACGTTTCTTTCGGCTTCGGGTGAATTAGTTTAGTATTGACCTTTGTAGACCGCCTAGTAATTTCGACACGTTATGAAAAGAGCGTCGTGTTTTTCAGTTACTAAACTAGTTTTTGACGAAAATTACATTTCAAATATATATGTTAAAATTTGCAGAGACCTTTTAAATATGTGATTTCATAGTGCTGATATTTTTAAAATTAAAAATAAAACATTTCATTTATTTACTAAAACATGTTTTTGATCTGTATTTGTCTATGTAATAATTTTTCTTGTGCTGTACTAAAAAAAAAACTACCTTCCTGGAGATAACTTATATGTACCACCTACTTCAACATTCAACAACTCAATATCATTATATATATATATATATGTTTCCCTTGATGTAGGAACTAAATTTTAAATTATTATTTAGATGAACTTTATATCTGAAAGGGTTAAAGCTGTGAACCTACAAAACCATTACTACAACCTCTTATATTGACAGATGTAAAAATTAAATATAGTATGTGGTTTTAGGAATCTGTGTTCAGTGGACTTCTTGATTCACATCGGAGTTGCTATACAAATAATGAACACTACTAGTCCTGTTTTTCTAAGAACACAGTCTCAACACAAAGATTGAGTTGTTATATTAAAAATTAAATCTGTGGCATAACAGCTCCAGAGAGCCAAGCCAACTAGCTTGACTACTGGCCTCACGTTCACATGCCTAAGCAGAGGTGAACGATCATCCAACCAGATATAGGGTGACGTGTGGTCAGCACGACGAACCCCCAGCCACTGCTAGCTTTCATGACCGGATTACGCTACTCATTGTAGCTCCCCAATTTCCTCATGATGCTTGGTTGGTACCAGTCCCATACACTGGTCGAAAGCTCATGAGAAAATTTCTTCTCCCCCGAGACTCGAACCAGCGCGCATTTCGTATCACAGGTCTGAAGCACGATGCCTCAGACCGCACGGCTACGGCGCGGGACTAGATCGAGTTGTTTGGACAATAAAAGAAATTAGCTCTTGCAGTATAATGCTACAGTCCACACAAGGTACTACTTGAAATATCTGGTAAACATTTGTTAAGGACTGAGGAGTCCTTGGTCACCAGATTTAAACCTGTCCAATCTTTTAGCCTATTTTCCTTTTTCAGGGAGATAAAATGGATTGCAGGCTTATGGACCCTACTCCGTGTTTATGCGTGTTGGGGTTAAACATCAACAAATTTTCTTTTCTAGGTTGTTCTCAAGGATATGTCCAAATCCCTCATGCTATTATTAGTTCAGAGTGACTGTGATATGGGCTGAATAATAGGGGTTTTATTCTCAGCAAGGGCAAGAAATTTTCTTCTTATCTACCACAACCAGAATAGGTCTCAGGCCTTCCCAGCCCCCAATCCAATGGGTACTGGGGCTATTTCTTTGGGCATAAAGAGGATGGGGCATGAAGCTGACCACTCGCCTCCATCCAGTGCTGAGGTTAACAAAGAGTAGCATTATGCCTCCACTCCTTATACATGTTCATGGCATGTTGCTTAATAAGTACCAGGGACAACTCTACCTTTACAAAAAAATTAAGATTTGGGTAATAATTTATGAAAGCTAAAAAAACGTGGTTTTTATTTTCTTTAATAAATAATATCTGCATTAATCAACATCATCCACAATTCGCTACTTTATAACAGTACTTATCCTTTACTCTTTTAACTGAATGAGACAGAAATCAACTGCAGATGTGAGATTGTCTGTAGCACAGGATTCAATTCACTCCCACTGACAGGATGATGACTAACACAATAACCAGCTTAAATTTGGTAAATGAACATCAGCTGAGACATGAAGATCTGGAATCAGGCTTAGATCATTCGGTCCCCTGGTTTACAAAATAAGAATCATGACATTCTGCTCCATCTTAAATTCACATTCCTACTCTTTGAATGTACATTCACTTACAGTTACCAGTCAAATAAAATAGTTTTACATAATGTGATATATATTAAATATATACATTTGACAGTAATAATTAGGGTTCGGATGTTTGACATCATATTTTTATTCAGACTTCTATTTTCATTGTAAACTGAAATTAAACACTAGTTGGGTTATTCTAATCACAATTAGACATTTATTTTTCATATATATGTACATTTTGGTCATATTTGTAGTTAAAATGCATATTTTGGTTATATTATAAGAATAAAATTCTTGTTTGTGACTACATTTCTCAGGCATTTACAGTGAATCCTTCAGTTAGTTAAGATGCCAAAAGTTAAGTGTTCTGAAAGCGCGAAGTTATGAGGTTTCATTAAAGATTTTGGCGAGGAATATTTTAGTTCTGATGCAACAATTCTGTTCTGTAAACTTTGTGAAGTCAAAGTTACAGCTGGTAAGCGATTTAATGTGCAACAACATTGTGATATGCCAAAACATAAAAATAATTTGAGCCGACAAACCAGTCATCAAAGCGAGCAACGACTTCTGTTCACTAACACTGCGACACCTTCGCCATCAAACAAAACATCAGAATTTTCAAAGGACCTGTGTGAAATGACGGTGTCTGCCAACTGAACAAAGTGAACAATGAGCAGTTTAAAACTTTCTTGGAGAAATGCATGACTCAGTTAATTCCAGACGAATCAGCACTATAAAAAAACAAGTTACCTTCCTGTTATGAAGATGTTCTAAAAAGAATTACATGTACTGTCGGCGACAATAAGATTTGGGTTTCGATTGATGGAACAACGGATGTCTGCGGCAGATATGTAGCGAATGTCGTTATTGGCACGCTCTTTGCTGACCGTTCTGGTTCCTTCTTAAGTGAGACAATATCCTCCTTTTTGTAATGGGCCCTGCACCGTATATGGCACAGTTTCCGAAGAAATTAGACAGAAGTCGACAAGTTGATGGAGGCATAGCAACTATAATTTCTCGCCTAGAAGCAGTTGGCGCAGATGTACGTGAAAGTTTGGAGTAATAATTTAACCGTCTTCAAATATTCTCCAGTGATGTCGTGCAATGTCAAAAGGAACAAGTACATATTGAGCGACAATCAAAGATTTTCGTTCGAGACCTTGAAAATGCACATCGTTATAGATATTGTAATGCTACCAAGAAAGGAGAATGAAGAAAGGTACATATTTTGAATTTTATTTATTTGTAATTAATGAATTTGATAAGCATAAAAGGCTCTTCTTTTACATTTATCTTCTTTTTATAGGAACATGTATTCTCAACATCTAATGCTGATCCAAAACGAGGCATTTACAACTTAAAGCGACTGAGGTTTTGGATTAAAATTTCTAGGAAATCAAGTAATGCAGTAGTTGTACATGCATATGTAAATAAATAACATGATCGTAATACAAAATGCTTTATTTTAGTTTTAGCAAAAAATTTTATATAACAAATTAGGTCATATTTAGCTATTTTTTGGGGCATATTTCTCGGTTTTTTAGGTCATGAACATCCAAACCCTAGTAATAATGGTGCTGAAGACTCCAGTTCTGTACTATGAACTGCTATGTAGATTACATGAATGACAGTATGTTCAAGTGGGAACAATCTGATTTTCATAAATTATGTCATCAATTACAGTAGGTGCATCATAATCAACTGATACTGCAAACGTGTGGTAATCCGGTGCCCCCTTTGAACACCATCTCCTGAACACAAGAATTTTCACACAGTTTTGTGTTAAATTCGCACAAAAGTTTAAATAGTTAATTTCACCATACTAATCACCTGCATGTGTTAACTATTATTCTGTGTAACAGGGTCGATAAACATCGCATGTACGTATAAAGCACTCCGATTTTGAATTCCAAATTAACACAATTCATTCTAGACAGAGTGATCATGCCTTACAGATACTGTCATAAAAATAGCAACATAGAAAATGACAACTGGCATTACAGCAAGTACACTCTACTAATACCAATGAGGTTGACATTCATTACCAAAAGCAGGTGTACTGTGCAGACATAAACATTTTTCAAACTTTCTGACTTCAGTTTGAAACCTAGCTGACAAAACAAGAAACTCCATTTTTGGTAATATAATTCCAGCAAATTGGTTATTTAAATGCGCAAACCCAACAACAGTCTTTAAAGAGCTAGAAAGTGATTTAATGTCATTATAACCTCGAAAAACAAGACATGATTGTCAGATCAGAAATAAAGGTTGTGCAGAACACACCGGTTTATATTTTCGTGGCATACCAAATAACCAATCCTTCGGGGGACTATCAAAACACATGCCCCTTGAAGATCCAAGAAGTGCCAGGTCACAAAACTGTTTGGTGTTGTAGTTCTTTATTAACATGACTTGAAATAGCAACAGCACCACCTTGGAGAAATCTCACAAAGTTATCACCGGCAAGTGGCCCTAAAGTATACATGCCTGGAGGAGCCCTGACGACTCCGTGGGTGTAAGGGTCCACGTCAATGGGGTTTGATCGACAGTCAATTGGCTCTGAAGGCTTTCTACCCAGACCAAGCCCAGGAGGTAGAAAATTCAAATCGGGCCGTGACCCTATAAGAATTGCTACTACCGATACCCTGTGCACAGAAGCTACATTATCTGGTCCAACCACACACACTTTATGATCTGATGAGATTTCCAGTACCCTGTGTTCTGCCAGGGCTGTGTAACATGGGTAAGTCGCTCCACCATCGCCCATCATCTGATGTACCTAAAAAAAATAATTAAGGTATCGGATACAATCCTTGATCATTATTCTCCACCAAGTGGCTGGATGTGACTCATAAAGCCATTCCTACCCTAATGAAAGATGTTTTATCACCACCGTTTTCAATTTGGCTTTGAGAAATTGCAATTAGGACAATACGAGATGAAAGAGAGGGACTGGAAATGAATGGGATGCATCAGTTTCTGGTGAAAATTTATTTGATCAAAATATAAATGGCATAAATAAAACACAGAAGATCAATTAGATGTTAGTAAGGGAATTGGCCTGTAAGTAAACGCAAAGAACTAAGGGTACATTCATGTCTCGTCAACAAACTACAGGAAAAATCATAATATAAAGGTAGCTGATAAATCCTTAAAAAATGTGACAAGTTCGGATGTTTGGGAATGCCTGTAACAAATCCAAATTGAATTCACAATGAGATAGACTAATTTGAGGAATCGTTGCTGTCTAAATATGTAAAGGTTAAAATACACAAACCATAATTTTACCCATTGTTTTGTACAACTATAAAACCTGATTTATTATATTAATGGAAGAATTCAGACTGAGGGTTTTTGAGAACATAGCTGGTATAGAAGAAAGAATCAGACTGTTTAACAAATCTAGGCCAGACACTAGGCTGCTACCTTAGACAGACCTTGTGATATTCTGGGTACATGTTTTCTGGTAGCTGCTTCCCCAATGCGCCTGCCTTCTTCCTGAAGACATGCAGAATAGGGAGTGACCGAAATCTGGCTGCTATTACTGCATCAGCTGCACTAAGTCCCGCACCCACAATCAAAACAGGATCACAACGCGGCTCAGTTGGAACTCCTGAATCCAAGAAATGCAATTTTTTTTACAGTATCCTGTTTACAATGATATAATGGTATTACTGTGGTTACAAGTATGTCTACATCCTCAAACCCAAATAAATTTAATTTTAGGAAGTTAATTAAACCAACACACACAAAGCGCTGACATTGCAGGTCTGTGTAGGTTCCCCTTCACAATTTGGCACAATATATTACAGGTTACTGTGTTGATATTGAACCGTACATAAAATTCAGCATCCATCTCAAAAATAAAAAAATTGATTAACATCCATTCCAGAGGCATCTTCATGAGCCAGACAGTAGGTAAAATTTGGGTGCTAGATCCATGTAAATAGGACCATCCAACTCTGGAACCAGCTACCTGCTGATGTTTTAGGGACTCTCTCCTGTAAACCAAGTACTTTTAGAAAGAAGGTTAGAAAAGTGATAAATGAGGTAAAGTAAAGGGAATATATGGATGGGTGCAGTGAAGGGGGGTAAATTGGGGTGAGGATGGGAAGGCTACATAAGTGTAGTGAAGTGTAGAGAAGGTCCTGATGAAATGTGAGTGCATCAGTTCATGACGTATGTAATTCATTACTGTTACTGTCTTATGTCTAGATGGTATTAATTTTTAAGGTATGTACTTTAGGTTATATGGTTTTGTAATATTATGAGTTGTTTTATTTTGAGTGTGGTGTGTTGTTTTGTTGTGTCTCATTGTTTTTTTGTGTCTTACTGTTTTGTTCTTGCTCATTGTTTTGTTGTATCGCATTGTTCTGTTGTATCGCATTGTTTTTGTTGTGTCTTATGTTTTTTGTGTCTTATTGTTTTGTTGTGTCTTAATGTAGGACCACTGCCACCGGGTAAAAACCCATTTGCAGTCAAAAATAAATAAATAAAAATGTAACTTGCCTTCTCGGTCTCCCTCCTCCTCCTCTACCAGTCTGTCCAGTGCTGCCTCCAGTGACCTCAGGTCATGTAGAACCCACGTGGGATTATTCAATTCTCCGGATACACCCAACCTGTTTGGGAGATCTGATTGGCCTGTTGCCAATACAACTCGACGGCATATGTAACAGAATGGGATGCCATCTGACAAATCAAATCCTTCCACCCGCCACAGTGCTCGAGGCTCACAGTGCTGAACTCCTGTTTCTGGATCAATGGTTTCTTTATTCTGTAAAATATGTAATTTAATACACCGGTTTTTGGTTAATTCCAACTTTCTAAAGGCATGATAATTTCTCCTTCATGCAGAAAGAAAACATACAACACTAGACCAATATATAGTCCACGACTGTAATCTTGAGACTTGCAAGGAATGCAGGAAGTCCGTAGCATTAAAGGCAGACGCTATCTTTCCTCCTTCCTCCTTCACCCCACAAGTCTCAAGATTACAGTCATGGACTGTACATGTATTCACAGAGCTGTGCCTGTTGCTGATATATGATGCTCCACACATTGTAGATTTCGGTACTACATATTATGTAGTATCATTTTACTGTGAAGTAATATAGTATTTAGGGCTCCTTTATATTTCAGGACATCCCAAGCCGTAGCCGCGCGATCTGAGGCATCATGCTTCGGACCGGTGATACGGAATGCACGCTGGTTCGAGTCTTGGGGGAGAAGAAATTTCTCATGAGATTTTTGACCGGTGTCTGGGACCGGTGCCAACCCAGCATCGTGAGGAAATTGGGGAGCTACAATGAGTAACGTAATCCGGTCAGGAAAGCTAGCAATGGCTGGGGGTTCGTCGTGCTGACCACACGTCACCCTATATCTGGTTGGATGATCGTTCACCTCTGCTTAGGCATGTGAACGTGAGACCAGCAGCCAGCTAGTCGGCTTAGGCTCTCAGAGGGCTGTTACGCCACGGATTATTATTATTATATTTCAGGGCGTTCTGTACAATCTTGCATCCTGTGACATTCCTGTCCCTTCCCAAATCTCCCTTCCAGATTATTTATTCATGCCAGGATTTCCAATGCAAGGGGATTCAATCCAATGGCAAGTCTTCTGTTGCCATACAGCAGTCATTCTCAAACTAATAATGACGAGCAGAACACTGCATGAATAAACTCGGTAACCAATATTATTGTGTGTGCAGGTGGAAGTCAGTGAATGAAGATAATTTTTTTTAAAGAAGATACATGAAAATGTTATTTAAAACTGAATGTGCTCAAGGAAAAATATTTTAATAAGAACCTATTATATATAGTAAATAATTTTATTTTATTTTATAAAGCTTATATATATGACGTACCTGGGAATGTGAGGTGTCCAATGGAAGAACAGATGTTACAACGCAACTGTTCCGGAAAAATTTAGCGAGACCCTGATTATGGACGTAGTCATAGTAGTAACGTGCCAGCGAAGAAACAGATGCACGACTGTCACGTGAACTAGTGGGACCACTGCTCATGCCAGTATTTCCAGCTGCTTCCCACGCTCTAAAGTCCACACCGGGCAGTTCCATCCAACTTCCTAGACTAATCGTCAGGATATTTCCATCCATTGCCTGTAGAAATCATCGTGTAATGATATGAATGTAATCACATCATCTTTAACGCTTTTTGGTTCTGTATCAGACTTATTCAGAAAATATATTTAGGTCCAATGTTGAATTGAGCCTAAAAAATTATGTAAATTGAAATTTGACTTCTTAGTGAATCATAGGTTGAAATACATAAATCATAAGTGGATCTTACACAGGTACTGTGTGAAAATCAGTCCAACATTTGGGACAACATATTCAAATCCCATGTTGGCTAAAGCCTGAAAATTTAAGCATTCAAAGAAACGAATTTAAATTGTACCTCATGTTCAAAGGGCCCTCCTGTGATCTTAAGAATATATTACGGCTCACGCAACAACAGCATTGCAAAGTAGGCCACCAAAATACATTAAAAAACACAGATAAGCAAACAGCCAATACAGAATCATGTTTTGGAACAGGCTTCTTTAATATTATCACTAACTTGAGGTGGAATTACATAACTTACCTCCACAATTTATTGTAGTCATTATTTTCTCCATACAACAAGATGCTCTAGCAATGATTACACCATCATCAATTTCACTCACAACTCAACTTATTTTCCTTGTGATTATTACTTTAAATGTAGTTAAATATGTAAGATTTGAGGTTCTCACAGCGGTGAGTATGAAGATTTCTGTCTTTTGGGTTGTTGCGCTGTGTAGTCTGGTCGATGTTTACCAACGTTTCAGAGGTCATACTGCCTCCGTCATCAGGGCGATGAGTATGAATATTTCTGTCTTCTGGGTTGTTGCGCTGTGTAGTCTGGTCAATGTTTACCAACGTTTCAGAGGTCATACTGCCTCCATCATCAGGGCGATGAGTATGAAGATTTCTGTCTTCTGGGTTGTTGCGCTGTGTAGTCTGGTCGATGTTTACCAACATTTCAGAGGTCATACTGCCTCCGTCATCAGAGTATGAAGATTTCTGTCTTCTGGGTTGTTGCGCTGTGTAGTCTGGTCGATGTTAACCAACGTTTCAGAGGTCATACTGCCTCCATCATCAGAGTATGAAGATTTCTGTCTTCTGGGTTGTTGCGCTGTGTAGTCTGGTTGATGTTTACCAACATTTCAGAGGTCATACTGCCTCCGTCATCAGGGCGATGAGTATGAAGCTTTCTGTTCTTGTGGGTTGTTGCGCTGTGTAGTCTGGTCGATGTTAACCAACGTTTCAGAGGTCGTACTGCCTCCATCATCAGGGCGGTGAGTATGAAAATTTCTGTCTTCTGGGTTGTTGTGCTGTGTAGTCTGGTCGATGTTAACCAACGTTTCAGAGGTCATACTGCCTCCGTCATCAGGGCGATGAAACGTTGGTAAACATCGACCATACTACACAGCGCAACAACCCAGAAGACACAAATCTTCATGTGTCGTGGTATCCGCCCTTCTCCCATTCGCTTCACGTGTCCATACCACTTCATTCTTGCTTCCTCTACTCTCTCCACCACACCCCTCACATCCATTCGTTTCCTAACTCCCTCATTCCGGACTCTATCCCTCCTTGTCATACCCAACACACTCCTCACAAACTTCATACCCATTGCTTCCACCTTCTGTATCTCCTTCCTTCCCAATGTCCAAGTTTCTGCTGCATATGCAACAATTGATACAAGGTATGACAGGCCTAGTAGGCCGATACCCGAGGCCAAGAAAACGTCACTCGAGTTCAAAAGGGTAATAGCCGGAGTGGCTGACCATGTCTCAGAAATGTTAGTTGATCTGCTTCTTTAAGAGTAATATAAAGTATATTACCTGCCAAGATCCGCCAGGCGGACCTTTTCCCAACACAATGTGATCCACCTGACACTCTGGATGGTGGTGCCATTCCAACAAGGAAGGCAGTTCCAATCCCAAGTCTGCACACGGGTGATTCAGTGTGTCCATAAGCAAGGAAACTGGGTTGTTCGAGCGTCCTTCAAGTCCCTGCACCATTAAACAAATTTAAAACTTTACCAACATCATATGTGATAATGTGTAAATTCTCGTTTGCCAGGAGAATTTTAAGTATCAACACCAGGGGGTTTCAACATTCTCCACATTTATCCTTGATTATTGATTCATGGGTCACAAGGCTATATGTAAATACATATTACTGAACATGCATCTATCAACTTACTACAGGTAGCCCTCGATTTGCGCCGATTCAGAATAACGACGATTTTGAAACCCGCAATTCAAAAAGTGAAAAAAATATATTTTACTATTATTTATAACGTTTTACAATGTATCTCGTATGGATTCTTATACTAAATCGTAATTCTTACATCGCTGATTTTGAATAAAAATTATAAATACAGTCACCTCTGCAATTACGTATGTTTCGTTAACGCGAATTGGCTCCAATGAGATCGATGAATCGGTAAAATCTGTTTGTGAAATGCAGACTTTTGCATATGCGAGTTTGCTCTTATGCAATTTCATTCCTGGCGATTTAACCTTTCAAGGGACTAATTTAATCTCTGCGGAGGTACCGGGGTTATTTTTATTACGCGATTTTCTATAGGTCGGCGTCTTACGTGAATGCAACTATCGCATAACAGCAGAAATGACTGTACACATCAATCACAGTCAATCGCGGGGACCAACGAATTTCCGATTTTAAGTGTATAAAACATATTTTTTTTAAATTCCCTTTATTTTATTTACGTTATTTAAGAGCTCTAAATGTAATGCCATTATATTACTCGTCAATGTTTGGGTGCTGGAAACGCATGTCATTGACTTCCCATCGATTTACATTATAAAAGAGTTTCAATTTAAGCCGGTTCGTCCAGGAACGCATACCCGGCATAAATCGAGAGCTACCTGTACCAGAAACAGGTTCACATATTCCTCAATAACTTTCTTTAACAAAATCAGTCATTAGCGAAATATTTGGCAAAATTTTTGTTTCAGATATATTTTAACATCTGGTTTAATTTCTCTCGTTGTGATTCACTCGCATTCTTCCAAATGTTCATCACTCAGATGTTAGCTGGTTCTTGATTTTATGTTCTTCATTAAGCCTAACAGTTGTTCACTGTGATAATCACTCCCAAAAACTGATGACATTAACAAAGCATGTTTTCTGACACCACGTAAGTATTTTTCACACAATATTTCCAGAATTTCCCACCAAAATTATGTATGTACCCCTTGCCTCGCTCACGCGTGCCACATGTCCTGTCCATCGGAGCATCTTAGATTTCACTATCCTCACTATGCTAGGTCACCCGTACAATTCATCCAGCTTCTCGTTATATAATATTATAAGTTCGCCACTTATTTCGTCCTTACTAAGTCTTATCTTCCTGAGTACCTTAACTAACTAACACAGTTAACTGAAATGCTCTTCGTCCTTTATAGGTGTTTAATGGAGTGACCCTGATACTTCCCAGCACGTCACATTAACCAAAGCAATGGCAACGTAAGTGCATCTGCCACTGAAAGTTATGCAGAAATAAAATAAGCAGTTGACGGTATCAGAGAAACTAATGTTGCCTGAAAACAACAATTTAGTACACCAGAGAAACTGCACATACCTGCGACAAGAAACGAAGATCCTGTTTTACAATAGAGCGCCCAGGAGGGGCACCTGAAAGTCGTGCTGTTAGCATTTCATCCGGGTGAATTGCTCCGTTATAATAAGGCCAATTTCCTGCTAAAAGGTATGAAAGAGCTATACCAGAGGGACCATTCCCTGAAAAAGCAATACACAAGAGAAAAACTTACACTTTTTTGGAACACGTCTCCTGTCCCAGTACCTCCTTTATAAGTCAATTTGTAACTTTATCAAAATTCCGAAAGAATAAATTGATTCTACACATTTTTGACTGTCAAAGATTTTGTAACAGAACCTGGTGTACTTGGGTGACGTAGCTGTGTAGCTTGGAGAGATCTACATGAAAGCACAGAAATTGGAGTCTGGTTGAAAAGTGTAGATACTTGTAAATGATACGCTCTAATTTCACACCCAATACTCGTCTACATTTGGCTTATTGTGTTTATGAAATGAAAATTCACAGCACGATAAAAATGGCATTAATGTTGAATAATGGCATGTAACACCATTTGCAAGCATCTGGACTTGAACAGTGGTACATTTTGTAGCATCTTTATTATTTTGATGTATCTGGGAAGTTAATGCCACTTAAATCAACCTTCTGAGTCGATAAGATTTGAAGATATGTACCTTGCTAACCACGTTCATGTTAAATGGTTAACACTTTGTCTTACTTTCATGGTTCAGTGGTACTCTATATACCAGAACATAGCAGAACTGATCAGATAAACTGTACTGTAACACAGGTCTAGCTAGGCTATGTTGAGACAGGTAGTTGAGCACCTGGCTGAGTGAAGCTGTCTAACACTGCATTTTTATTCTTCGTTTTTAAAGGAGCCAACACGGTTTATAAAGTGTGTAATCCAGAGGTACGACAAGCATAATTTTCAAGAATTGATAATTTCACATTTGTTAATATTCCATGTTCAGACTGATTCGTCTCTCAAGACGCAAAAAAAAAACGTTTCCACATAAAGACTTATACGCGGGAATTACCAGCCCTCATACAATCCGCAATCTCGCCAGTCAAGACATCAGCTACGTCCGGTTCCTACTCTGACCCGTCTTACGATAGGTCCAAACTACTCGTGTGCCTCAGCGAATGTGGACGGTGCCACGATCCCAAGCCCCAGCACAAACAGTCTTCAGGCAGCGTGTTCCTGCACCTCCAAGGAGTAGCTATACTTGGTACAGGTCTCTCTGCATACAATCGAAATTCTAGCAATGCCATTAGTGAAGGTCAATATTTTGAAGCCGGTACATACCTATGACGACGACGTCTTTATAGGCAGCATCATCTGGAATGGTCACGCCCTGGATAGTGAAGTTTCTCATGCTGGACCCCACCGAGAGACGAGTGGCCGGTCTTGCGTGCGAGAAATGTTACGGCAGGTTGCACGTGTTCAACGACCGCAACCACTACTGAAACATCAAGTCCACTCTATCAGTGCCGTACACTGACTTCTCCATGCTTCGTCATCGCAACACCTACGCCAAGGTAGCTTATCTGCGGGACCTTCGTACATACCAGACGAGCTTCTATCTTACACGCAATAATTCACGTACGTATCGTACTAGATGCCAGGGTTGTTGTGAGCACTCAAACATGCTTGATCCCTGTTTTCTTGGTTGGCATAACTATGTCCTCACACCAACTGCACTGGCCACAAGGCACCGCAAGAGAAATATCAAAACCTTTACGAATGACGAACTAGGAAGGAATATGGCTGTATTCAGGGTTGTTACGCAGAGAAGTCTGGTGGAAGTTTACCGAAGTTTCATAGGCCCTTGCTGCCTCCATCATCAGGACGATGACTCATTGCCATGATTATGGAGGCAGCAAGTACCTCTGAAACGCTGGTAAACTTCCACCAGACTGCACGGCGCTACAAACCCAGAATACAGCCATCTTCGTACCCCACGGCTGTGAAAACCTCAAATCCTACCTCCAATTATAATCCGATGTTCGATCCTGAACCCTGAGGAAGTCTCAAACCGAAATAGACGGAGCCCGAACTCTGTTGCTTATGATCATCGACCCAAGGGCAGAAGTGTTCGAGACCACAATCGACATCATAAGCGTAATAGGATGACCATCGGAAATGATGCACTTAAAATGGCGCCTAACTTTAAGCTGGACATTTTTTCGCGGATCAGCTGCAATACGAAATTATTTTTTAAGCTTCAGTCTGACGTGTTGAATACGTCGACAGCCTCTAATAACCAGTAGGACTACAGTGAAGTCGATATAAAACCATCGATCAATCCAGTTCAATATCATTATGAAATTAATTTAATTAACACTAAAAACACAAAATAATTAACTCTATATGATTTGAAGCTTTCACGGCGGCTTTAATTAATAAAGTCTTCTTGGGCTATCAGGCTTGAAAATGAGGACAGAGAAGGTCCTCGAAACGTCGGCGACTGATCACCAACGAACACGGCTCGTAGTCCGAGAAGACTTATTAATAATTAACTCTAGATTACTATTAACAACACATTCAGCATAATGACATACCGTAATACTGAACGTGTAATTTCTTATAGCATCTCAGGCCAGTTCTTTCCACAGAATGGAATCCGATTCGTACAGACAGATTCTGGCGTTTATTTCTAGCAAAGCTGACAGCGTACGGAGCGCTGGAGCTAATGTTGTCTTCCGGCCTGTCGAACTCAGTGTAAGACTGGAAACAAACGATCCAAAAATACCTTTGCCAAGTCATTCTCAATGGACTTGCGGGAGAAGTGGATAACGAGTCTCGTATTAACGTGATGTGTACATCAGTGGTTTGTTTCCGTGCGCTGAACCTACTCCTCAGAGACGGGAATTTGATTATGTAAGGCGACTCGGGAGGAAACATTTGTTATTTCAAAATGTTGCGACACGCAACGTTTTACTTTAAGGCGAAAAGTTGTTACGTGTGAGATCTGGTTTCTCAATCTGATGTAAGAACAAGGATTTACAGTATTTAAAAACAAATATTATAGTATGGGGTTATCCTTCACATATCTAGTACATTCTTATGGGCCGAAGTCACAACCATCTTATTCAAAATCCATTGAAGATGAATGAATTCATGATAGTCTTCCCATTCCAATACACGCAGAAACATCTGTGAAGTAGGAATGTCTATGGTGGTCTTCTAGTATTGGAAGCCTCCATTTCAGGGCTGACTTCAGTGCTTAAGATGGAAACAGTATGTTCCTTCGAAATGTTGGTACGCACCCAAAAATGTACACGGTATCCCCTACCCAGACGACCCACACCAAGCTTGAAACGCCTAGCTCCAATAGTTCATTAACTGTCAAAGTAAAAGAGCCAAGGAAAATCCTCGCACGGCAGCCATATTGTTATTGTCCAACCTAAAAAAATTACATGTTTTTCAGCGATCCATTAGTGGCACTTTTCCCATCTAACAATTCCGCGCGACAGCCATATTTTTACTATTGACTGTAGGAAATTGAAAAGTATGAAGTTTAGGTGGTCTCTAATTGCACAATTTTCATACTGAGTTTCGTGAAAATCTATCTACAGGATCTAAAGTGTAAACATGCGGACAGACAAACTCTCAACATAAAAGTTGTAGATCGTAATCCGTGCAAATTCTTCGTTCGATGAGTCGTTTCTGACAAATCGATAACTTCGATTTGAGCTTTGCAGTAGAGTTCATTGCCAAGACGAACCAAACTCACATTATGAGTTCCAGAAGCCTTTACGTACATTGTGACAGCAAGAAAAATTTCGAAGCCTCCGTCGGGATCAAGCTCACGCCTTTCAGCATGAAATATCAAGGCCCATTATCAGTACTTTCTTGTACAAAACTTCATGCATTTCAAATCAGGCTCTAAAGATGGTAAAAGTAATTGTGCCACAGATGGAATTTATGAAGCGTCTGTCTTGCTGTCAGAGAACGTGCCCGGAGTCAGCAACGGAACCCTTGACCCAAGACAGGGTCATCTCTACTCTCCATAGACGTAGATACAATAACGCAGACCCTACAAAGGCGTTTTCGCGGAGTATCAATAACGCAAGCCTAGCTACTCGTCTGTTATAACGTTTACTGATGACATTTCAGACTCCATGATAACCTTTAATCATAAACATAACGAAGTAACTGTCAATGTCGAGGTCCAAACATGGACTTGGCTAGGCCAGGACTTCATTTCAATAACAAATAACCATTTTGTATAAAGTGAAGCTTTCGCGGCGACAAAAGTTGATGAAAGACTCTCGGGCTATAAGCTGCACAGGATATGGTGTATTCACCATTCAGCCACCTGACGCGGTTTGTAGCCCGAGAGTCCTTCACCAAATCAACATTTTGTTTACAAAGAAACGAAGGGCCGGTGTCTGTTTCCCCGTTTCATATACAAAACGCAAACACTAAAATAAAGGGAAAGAAAAACTATGTTTTCTCTTTGCATAAGAAACTTGTCTTCCAAACTAGGAGAAGAACAAAGTTAAAATGTAGAAAATTTAAATTATTTTGACGTAACTGCGTTTCCAAGTCTCACACGGCGTCACAACCCAGATTACCATCTATCTTCAGCCATGAGAACCTCAAATCTCATCCTCTCATTCGTCTGGACTCTGATAATCCCTGTAGTTCATACAGATTAATAAAATAATCTAGAAATTTACCGCCACCCACTGCAAGGAATACATGACATTTCTACGCGATTCCTACGTGCAGTTAATTTGTCCCGCCAGGCTTTAGGAGCATATCCCCCATGCATTCTACGTGCCTGCCAATCTCATCCTCCTTGATTTGATCATTCAAATATGGCATGTTAAAGAGTTTACACTATGAAGACCCTCATTATGAAATATTCTCCAGACTCCCGCTTACGTCAATATATTCTTTTCAGCACCCTGTTCCTCTGACACTCTCAATTCATACAGATGGCTGAATGTCTTGTGCCACAATGAGATTCTTATTGCCTTCATCATCAGGGCGATCGGAACATCTCGGAAGACAGTTATCTTGGTCGTCGTGAAAAAATGAAATCGAAGCCGAAATTCATATTCTTAATGCTTTGATACGAAAGACCTAGGTTCAATCTCTTACAGAAGAGACGATAACATGATACTTTTGATAAAGTAAACGCTTTGAAACATAAGCGACTCGATTCAAGTAACGGAATTTAATCAAAATGTCTGAACGAAGACGAACTTCTTACAGTTATAAACATTTTTCTTCACAGCAACAAATAAAGACTATGACGTCGTTAAATGAACGATGACAATTGTTAAATGATTCTGAGTCAATCATGGCGACGGGACATTGTGCAAAACTAATTAATATACAAGTAAAAATAAATACTGACAAGGAAACCCTCGTTAAATGCGTATGGGCCTATTTTTTTGAGAAAAAAGTTTGTGGTGTGACGCAACGTCCACTGTGACTTGCGAAACTTCAGTGTTTTATTGCAATTTTGTTGGCTCTCGTCTTAGAACGCCTAAGACAAGTCAAGGTTGGAAATAAACACAGGTTACAAACGGAGCGCCAGTGGCTCTTCGGAGGGGGAAATCGGCTCCAAATTAAAATACACCAACGGGACCCGCGGGAAAGTGCCCCCCTTTTTTGACGAATTTCTCCGTAACGTTCATGCTCTAATACAATTTTCATATGGGTATACAATTTATTTAGAGGACTCAGCAATTATATAATTACTTCTACAGCACGCGGACAAATGGCAAGAAATATCGGCTGGAAACTCGTAATATTATCTAGAAACTAAACCATGCTTTTAAATATTACTGCCTTCTGGGATGTTGCGTCACGTAGATTGATAGTAGTTTACAGACGTTTCAGAGGTGCTTGCTACCTCCATCATAAATCCCTCGCGCTGCTTACTAATCGTCCTGATGATGTAGGCAGTAAGCACCTCTGAAACGATGGTAAACGCCTGCCACTCTATACTGGGCAAAATCCCAGAAGAGTCATATTCATATTTGACGCAGTGATAACCTGAAATCTTACCATGTTATCTCTAGATCTAAATACAGAGTTTTTTTAAACTGATTACGAGTATACAGATGCTGTTTTTTACATGCAACGTAAGCCACCTCCTTCATTCCACGTCAAGCCTAGAACGCGGATAAAAAGGTCCTTCCATCTCAGTTACTGGCGTTAAGTAGTTACGGCAACAGCACGCCTAATAAAAAATAGGAAGGGAGTGACTGGCAGTTTGGCTTGTTCATTTTAGAGGTCATGAAAGCGGTACTCCTTGACCGGTCGGTAGTTAAGCAGAACGTCATTTGAATAATAAAAGCGTATTTTAGGTTGTTTCAAAATAGAAGCAGACATTAAACAAAGTACACAGGAAGAAAATAAAGCACATTAATACACAAGGTTATGTAAGTAGATGAAATTAACTTCTACAATACAGTACACACAGAAAAGGAGCTAGTTCTGTAAAACAACGTTTAATTCTATCTGTACAGAAATTTATGTTTTGAAGTAAATGGTATGGATAAATGAATCATTTCGCGGAATTAATGTGCCCGAATTTATAACTTGTGTTGGGCAAGGCCGTGGTCTAGGCAACACGGAGTTTTCCTCCGGGGGCTTCCCCGGTTTCTCCGTGGCATCCCAACAATTACTCCATTCACACACAGAAGAAGGCAATGGCAAACCACTTCTGGATCATCTGCCAAGAACGTATATGAACAGGTCCCAGTCCGAGAAAAGGATGGAAGGATCCTGTTCATATGGACCTGTCGTCAGACAGAACACTACAAATAAAAAAAACAGCCTATTATGACTTTCTCCTGCATTCTGACAACACATAAATGCCTAACCAGTTACCGAACTTTGCGGAAGGAGAGGTTAGCATTTCTCCTTCGCATTCGTTAAAGTCTCAGCCTGAAGACCGGCTATCCTCAGCGAGGTTCCTCAGTTCCTCCAGGAAAATAAGGCGATAATATCGACTGTCTTTTGCACTTTGTCCATTGTCTTACAAATACAACAATTTACGTTTGACTCGACCAGCCGACTCTGCAGGACCCATCTGAGCAGCTCCTGAAACTTAGTGAGATTTTTGAGGTTCTCACGGCGACGAGTATGAACTTAGATGTCTTATGGATTTTAGTACCGCGCAGTCTGGTATAAACTGACCGAAGTATCAGAGGTGTAGGCTGCCTCCATCATCAGGGTATCGACGACAGCTCCTTCAACACTTCTTCCAATTCATTATTCTCTTACCATCTTATAATTAGGCGTGACATAGACAAATAATAAATGAAATGTAACCAACTGTAAACTGAAGATAAAAGAACATTTCCTCATAAAGTGACAACGAACTCGGAACGCGTGTTTACTTACGACGACGACGACGACAGTTGGCGAAGATAAACACTCGTTTCATCATGGCCATTAGCTGTTCTTGACCTAGCAAAGGCCGTGCCAGTGTTAACTGCTTTGTCTAAGTGCTCGTGAGTATGTTAAATGACTCCATTTCAAACAGCAGCGCTGCTGTCAATTAGCCGGACAGTCAAAAGGGTATCAAATCCCATGAGATCTAAAACACTTCGTGCTTAAGATACGGCCCATACTTACTCCTACGGAATCTTAGCCGCCTCAAAAATTTTCTCCATTTTCATCTATTCACTGTTCTGTCCTCCATCTTTCACGCCCGTCTTAAACATGACGTTACGGTCGGCGTCTAACCACTTTCCACAGTTCTGCCCTGCCTTCTTCTTCCTCCAATGCCATTTCTGGTACCCTTGACTGTTCATTCAAAGTACTGTCTGTCTGATTCGACTTTCAAACAGAAGTACAGTTCTTATGTTGGCGCACGGCCGTTCTAATATGCTGCATAGAAACTGGCTGACTCAGTTCTCCATTAGTTTTATGGCTTTCTAGTGGTTCATGTCATTGATCCATGTTGAATATTTCACAGTTTACCTATAGATTGCTCCAACAGTGGGAACATATGTAGTAAGAGGCAATAGTTATAGGAAAACATTCAGCATGACGTATAATAGTTTCAAGATCGAGTCAATTCTCCGCTCAGACAGACAATACATGGCCCAACCATCTTAATCTTGACCTTATTGTTGCTACGAAGTCCAGATCCTGACACACACACACACATTTCTTTCACTGACGATACTGGGTAGGCAGGATTCATGGCAAAGAGTAAAACGTCCTGTTCTACGTATATGTCAGTATATTACCTTAAATTAAAATACAATCGCAAACTTTCACATCCTTTCCAATTCGGCGCTCTAAGTTTCCCACAAGGTCTTCATCAGCAACCGCAGTTGGCTAGAGATGACTGTACATTATTTCACGAAATGTATGAAACAAATAGCTAGACACTGCATACAATTCTAAATCACACCAGACCCGTTCCTCTACTTCCATTCGAGAGTCCTTAATATCGCTGTGTTGCGTACGAAACAGTCGCGCAAAGAGGCGGTTTTACTGATGCTTACACGTTTCGTGACTGAATTTACTACAGCGATAACGATCTCTCGGCTTGTAACTTTGTATAAACTGCGCTCAACGGGTTGCAAAATAAAAATAAAACAAAATTTTCCCATTCTTAACTAATTCTTCGGCTCTAATTACGGTAGAACGCAACAGAAACGATAAGATACATTTCATCGTTAGCGAGCTGGTTAATCAACGCCTAGCTGGCTGTAGGAGGCTAAGGATACATTTTAGATTCTCAGTTCCGCTGTGTTGCAATGTGTGGAGTACCAGCGAACCACGACAGTAAATGTTAGCTGGGCTATCGCGGCTTACACAGTTAACACGCTTTCCTTCTGGTCTCAAATGTATTTCGTGCCTTACGTTGTATTGTGCAGAACACCATCATGTCACTGATAAGAGTTAATTACAGAACCAATGGAATAAATTCAAAATGAGTACGTTAAAGAAGCTTGCAATAGATTACTCAACATCTCGTAATAACCGAGTGATCGATCGACTGATACTGACTCACTCTGTGACAAGAGGCTTTTGCTACAATATCTTAAAAGGTGATTAATTGGTAACAGTGAAAAATTGTGCAACTTTGACCGTGTGCTCATACGCGTTACGTGTCTATGAAATAATGCACTACGACTGATTGACACACATAATCTGCAAGTCATTTGATCAAAAAATTTCCTATTCGTAACAGTGACCACAAAACCCGCCCCTGGACTACACCCTCACGCAGGTCAACCCATTTATATCAACAAGCTGCTTCAATAATTTTAAATGTGGTATTATTAGCTCTTATACTCTTAGAGATATGGCCTATGCCAAGAGTTTTCTTCAAACTATGTGAATCGAATACAAATGTTTAATTTTGTCTTGTTTCCCCCATATCACTTTCATCCTAGCTTCCTTCATGAAGACATTACAAAATAAATGTGACAGTGATAGATACAAAGGCCATTCAATTGGCTAGAAAAGCAAGAGAGATGAGATAAAACAAGAAGGGGGAGAATTCGGAGAAAATCTAAAAAACACGAACAGTAGAAACATGACACAGGCAAAACATAAAAATAAATAAAAATAAAATAAGAAGATTCCAGCAAGTGAAAGAACAAACAAGATACGTCATACAGACAAGTGAAACAAAATTTACAGTGCGATTATGTGCTTTAAAGAACGTAACCGGCATCAAGAACGACAAGAATTTCGCTTTTATTTAATCGTTCCACACGGTAAGACGTAACCTGACCAATAACACCTACGTAGTGCGTGCTTTCCGTATTATACCATGCGTTTGAGAACAGGTTAAAACAAAATAAAATAAAACTACATCAACGTACCCTGGACAATTCATTAATAATTTTGGCCACACTTCATACTGTCCACAGCAGACCGATATCCGCGATGCAAGTTGAAATATCAAGGAAACGAATCGTGGCATAAGAGACCACGATGCTAGAGGGTGCAAAGGATCCGCGAATAGAATTACACGCTTCTTACGTACGTCTGCTGAGGAGGTCCTGGAGGGATGTGTGCTTCGTGGACTCCACTCTAGCACTACGCCGCAACAGGAATCAGGAATGCCAAGGATATCGACCGGTTCCACTCAACAGCCAGCATGAAATGAGGCGTCAGTGCTGTTTCCCAGTTTTATGGGTTTAATACTCTAACTTTTGATTTCGATAATCAATATCTTCATTATTCTGTGATATCTGGTATGTAAACACCTTCAATGATGTGACATTTGAGGTTCACGCGGCGGTGAAGATGAATGTTGTTCTTCCGGGTTTTGAAGCTGTGTACACTCCGGGGTAGATACCAACGTTTCAGAAAAATTTGCTGGGCTGATAAGAAACGTGATAATACGTACTTAATTTACCATTTCAAAGTATGGCTAGTGGAATAACATAGTGAGCATGATTAAATTACGAGAAATGAGATGTTCAGGGCATGCAACATAAAAAATTTAGCCGATAAACCTCAAAGGAAGATGATTTTGAAGACGTTACGGTATATGGGATACTATAATTGAAAGACTTTGAGAAACTGGTTGTGAAGACGTGAAATAGAGCAAACTACCCTTGAGCAGGGTCGCAAGGCAAGGTTTTGTAATTATGGCGATGAATCTTTGTGGCCCGTAAGAGAAAACCTATTTAAAATAGATGAATCACGAGCCACGTACCATTTCCGCAAGATATCTCTGAGCTTCAACTACATCACTGTGAGTGGAGAAGAAAAGATGGAAACGGCAGGGGCGGGGGACAAGACAACAAAGAACCTATTTGTGCATGTATACTATAACTGAAAATATTTTCCCTCTTTTAATTTGGACACAATCGGTGGCTGACTTAAAAAGAAAGCAGGCACACGCCTTACCTGCACGTGCTACATGTACAGCCCATCTGATCTATACACGGAAGGAATGACTTATCTTTCCGTAATGTCATATCGCTTCACGGTCCCCCCCTGCGCACTTGTAGCGGCCAACCATTGCGACAGAATATTACCTCATATATTTAACCCAGAACAAGGAGGTACAAATCGATTCTTTTAACCTATATTAACTCCTAAAGATACAAAAGAATGAATCAGTCAGCAGAGACGTGAGATGTTCAAGGGTAAAACGCAGTATAATGAAGTAACAGGTTGCACAGATGGGAAAATACCCAAAACAACCACCAAAATAAGCTCACATTAGTTATTATATTGTCAACATCGTGGGTACATGCAGACTTTCATGCCAGTAACAAACAGTTTAATCAAGCTAAGTACCTAGGAACAAGATATTTTAGTAACAAGTTTGACTTTCAAAAACAGCGAATAAGTGCATTAAGAAAGGCCAGTACGTCATACGCCCTTTTATAATATTAATATTTTATGCGATCTGTTTACGAACTATACAAAGAAACTCCAAACGCCGCGATCGTATGGTTAAACTCCAGCTTTATATTCCGAATATACAAAGGGGTGGCAGGAGGCGGTACGGAACGATCAACAAGGCACAGACAAATATCTCGACGTCGCTCACGAATTCTGGAGCGGTTAGCCGCTTCTCAAATCAGAGGCCCGGGTTCGCGTTCAGGTCAGTCCGCGTAGGATTTATGGACAAAGTGGCAATGGGACAGGCATTTTTACTCGAGTCCATCAATATCGTTCCACCGCTGTTCTATAACCACACTAGTCACAGCCTTCCGACGCACAAAAGGAATAAAGCTGCCGAGTCATGAGAAACGAATCGATCAATCGATTCTTCGTTAGGTCACATTCAAGAGTAACAATTGAGCCTGGCGTATGCTGACGTTCAAGCATACCACTGACACATTTTCTCACCTGAGTAAATTGGATAGCATAAATATACAATACTGCTAAGGCCAAGGACAACAACTAGTGAATACTCAGTAATTGGCATTTAATGACTGTGAATTCATCACTTTAAGCAGACAAAGGTACTTGATCATTAAACAGGATGTTCGCACTGTTCGATGTTTCAAGAACATTCTAGATTTGAGACTACGTTCGTCCCCCGGCAAATTAAACTCCATGTTACGCTCGTTACTTATTTGACACCGTCTTAGTGCTCTAAAATACTGCAATCGCGGTTTCAAATCTTTCTCGGAGAACGGATGTTTGAACGTTTGTATGTATCTTGCAACGACATGCATCAAAAGAGTCTGTCTTAATAATGATCTAACAAATCTCTACTACAGACATATACAGATCGGGTTGCAGTACCAAGAACACGCGTATCTCGAAATGGGGCTAGTGGAACACTGTTATGCCTCCGAAAGACAAGAAAGAATGAGAACAATTTCATAATAAACACGCGTATACATAATACCGGTTTCTTTTTGGAAAACTGACAAAAAACGTTTAATAATTACTTCAAACTTTCACGTACACTAAAATATGATTGTCTTTGGTTTATATTCTCAAGTATTTAAATTTCTGCACTAAATTATTCGTTTATATAGCACTATCTTTCGAAATGATAGCGTTCTGTTTCTACTGACACAATACATTCCACAGGGTTGTTTCAGTTTTCGACGGAAACAGCTAAGAATCGCTTATTAGTAGAAATAACAATTAGATACCGAAGGACAACTCCAGACAAGTGAAAGTCGGCCATTACGAATAATAAAGAGTGTACACACAACGGTCACAGGGACATAATTTTCAACGCTTCTGATTTCAAGGTAAGTTGAATTTATTGATTTTTTGGAGCGATACTTCACTCGTATCGGGAAAACCCTGCAGCGAGTGATGCAGTTCCTGCCGAGAAGTGACAGTTGCGTTCCGGTCTAATAGTGAACGCCCAGTATACTTCGACGACTCGCCAGGAAATGTTGTTACAGAGATATTCTTTCGGAGGCGCCACGCAGTTTAACCGAAATACAAATGACGAAAATCATAAAGGTCACAGATTGGTTGTGGCATCGCTACACGCCAGATATAACGTTTGTACCACCAAGATTCGGTCTTCTAGAATTTTCTGTGTCACAAAATTAGCTGTGATGTTTTAATTCAGTCATCAGTCTCGTTCGTGAGTACGCCACGTGTGCGTAAGGTTGACATTAGCTAAGTACAGGGTACATGAACGTCAATGAAATATTTTAAAGACGTTAATACTCGCGTCGCAAACCAAAATAAACACAGTCCTTCCAGCTGACTGACTCACAAACGTAATACGCCAATATTTATTTCCTTGTGGCACGCCGTCGTTAAAGTAGGGCGACCTGCCAGCTGCCACGCGCTACAGAATATGGGTATGAAGCGTGCGACACGGAAGGCCAGCACTACAGACCCCACCAAGTTCGGTTTCTCTTACAGGATAATACAGAGATACTTCACTGTTGTGAAATAAAAATAACTCAAACAAAAATAACTGAACACGTATTTAACATTTTGGCTCCCATGCGATTTTTTGTGGGCAAAAAAATTCGTTGCGTGACCCATCAGTGAACCTCACACAACATTGGTAAACAATTTAAGAACTCTCCCAACATTTTCATGGCTCTCGCTGTACTAAAATCTATTTTCAGGTGACCCTCATGAGAGCCATCGGGTTCAACTTCAGCGGTCTGTCTACTAGCGTCGTTGTAATGCGAAGAACATTACAAACTGATATAACAGAAAAAAATATTCGAGGTAGGAAACAAACGTGTTTACTAACGGACGTTTCTTCAGTTTACTAAACGAAAAAAAAAAACTACAGACTGAAACACAAAGATAGCATAAGTGAAGGCGAAGCAGATACCGAAGATTATTGGTACAAGTGAAAGGTACTGCGATCACCTCAGAAGTACAGTATAAAAGGTCATTCATACCAAATTTCGTTAACAGTTCTTCGGACAAGCGTACTGACAGGACCACCAGAACTCTTCAGTAAAGACTTAACCTTCTGAAGCCAAAGTTCACCTGACTAATGTTTAAAAAACTCGGTTCGTACCTCAAACACAACACTTTCCCATTACAAACAGAAACTGACTGATGTTGTTTAAGAAAATAATCGACGTTTATTCTGAGAATCAAATTAAACCCATAAATATATTCTATGTTAAAATGCAGTTACTGTTTAAAAAACAGGTCGTACTTATAGTTAAGGCGGCCAGGACCCACCAAGGACTGCACCGCCAACTGACGAAGAAGAAGGTCCTTATAGTTAACAATGGAAGTTAAAGGATTAATAGGACTACACTCAAAATAATGGCTTCACAAGAATGACATTTTATAAACACGTCGTATATAAAAGTTATAAACAATCTTTGAATCCGTATATCATGTAAGTAAAGTAAAGTAAAGTTTGTCCCACTATACGCCATGTAGGCGTTTGGGGGGAGTGGAGGTATAGCTCCTATCTTCCTTGACCTCGGCACTAGATGGGGGTGAGTGGTCAGCATCATGCCCCGGCCGGCTTTACCCCCGGGAAAGGACCCCGGTACCCATTGTAGAGGAGGCTGGGTGGGCCCCAGAGCCGGTCTGGACGCAGAGGCTAGAGGAAAAATCCTCTGCCCCCGTCGGGGATCGAACCCCGGTCGTCCAGCCCGTAGCTAGTCACTATACTGACTGAGCTATCCCGGCTCATGTGTGGTTATAAAAACAGAATTTCCATTACGCGATCAATTTGTACATGGAATCCAGTAAGGGATTTCCGCTAATTTAAATTGTAAGTTAACGGAAATCTCTGGAAACCAGCTGAAAGAAGATACAGTAGGATAAATGTTTCAGTCAGTTCCAAATCTGGTGCCTCGGGACTGTACAATGTGTCCCAAAAGTCCGCGATGGTAAGAAAACTGAGTCATTTGGCAAACCACGGAAAAATATAAAGAGGCAAAGGTTGTTATGGATCGTGTGCGTCCAGTCTGAAGTGCTGGCATTTATTTAACCTACGCCGTTACGGTGCTCGTCCTTGGCAAAAAGAAAATCCAAACACCTGAGACTTGAAGCTCATGATTTGTAACAGCTTTTCCATCTTTACAATTTTCCTTTATTTTGCCAAATAACAACGTTCGCCTATGCGTTGGAACTTATGGGACACTCTACATAAGTCAGGCGCGTAAGTGCTACGCCATTCTGATCGGTAGATGGGGACAGAGAATTTTTCTGTCTTGCCCTCTATTCTTAATTTTCATGGAATTTCGACTCTTTATTTCTTCTAGGGAAGCCACATAAGTATATTGTGCAAAAGCAACATTCATTTTATCATCTGTTGCCAACTGGAGCATTTGGCATCCACTCTTAGGGTACACAAGTTCGGAGTATAAAGATATCCCAGTTGAGAAAAGTAATGTACACACTCCCACGTGTCCACGCTCTTGGATGCAGGTTCTACGAGACATCATTTATGATTCTAAGAAGAGCGGTGATGTTTGCAGGTTCTGCGACAGTAAACTGGGCCAAAGTCGAGACTTGTCACTAGTTTGAATATCTGGGGAGGAGAACGCCCAGTTATTTACCCCATGTGATATTATCAAGACAGGTATGTGATTCGGGACAAAACCGTGCACTTCGCATGCATCAGTAGCTTGAGTGTAGAAGGGAAAGAAATGATCTCATACTCGAGCTGGAACTACAATTTTAATTCTCTTGTTTTTGTGGGCAGTGACGCCGTGTAGACATGTAGATAGATACCAGCATTTGTGAGAAACATGCTGTCTCCATCTTCAGGCCTAAAAATGGATATTATATTTCTCCGAAACGTTGGTATATCGTCTTCACCACGGCGAGAACCTTACGTTTCACACTGTTTAAGTTGCCTTCCTGCTATAAAAATCCAGAACGACGAGAAAAAAAGATTATAGGACAATCTTCATGCGCTGGTAATGAACTGTCATGTTCTCAGTTTACAAAATGGAAATTAATAAAACAAATATTTCCACTCACCAAATTAGTGGGTTATTTGAGCGGTGATTCGCCCTCCGCCAGTTTGATTGATGTATGTTCCGGTCCAATCTGATATAAAACAACGATTTCGGGCGAAACTTGCTTCCAGGCAGAATGTGATCGTCGCGTGGATGGGCAACGACTGCACCTGTAACAGAAAATCAGTTTTATCTGCGAAATAACTAAACCCCGGATCGCTCTGATGATGGAGGCAGCAAGGACATCTGAAACGTCGGTAAACTTCTACCAGACTGCACGGGACAATAAGCCAGAAGACAGCCATCTTTAGGACAGAACACCCCTCTGTTAGACCAAATACTTGAGCTAACCTCAGAAATGGATGGACCCAACAGGTCTCCTGTCCTATTTCTCTTACCTGACGGTGGAAGCAGAAAACCGCTTTCGAAAAATCGTGATTTTATAATTTAGACGGCGGACGAAGTTTACAAGTACATTTACTTAGGCCTAGTGGTTACGAAGTTCAACCACACGGACAAGATTTGTTGGCCTATATATCACGCGTCAGCATCCTGTTCTCCAACAATGTTATTTCATTAATCGTCAATGTCACACAAAATTTATGTTTTGTATCCTTAACTCGACATAATCAAGGTCATTAAAACATAATCCATCAAGACCTTGATTATGCGGGGTTAAGATTACAAAACACATAAATTTGTATTAATATATGATGTGAGATTTGGCAACATATTCATCGGCATTATTTTATACAAAGCGAGATTATATAGAATCAAGAAATTCCCCGTCTACTATCGAACCCGACAGTTCATTACAGTGTACACAATAGCACACTGCAAAGCTAACTGATGCTTATGCATAGTTCCGCAATGCATAACAAGTGTTATTTGCGATTATGAATAACTCATTGTCTTTCAGATTCATTTATTGATGTTATATAACTATTAATATAGATTAAAATCTATTTTGCCAATGAACGACAATTACGGGAAGACATATGAATTAGAGAATAATCTGAATGAGATTAATTATGGAATATGATTCAGACTTTGCCAGTTGTTAACAGCGTAATTTACTGTTCAAGAGACATTCCTATTCGGTGCTGTGTGTTAGTTTCTCTAATTTCTGCGATGTCCGATAATGGCATAAGGCTTGCGATGCCAGTGAAGACGTCCATGTTGGTCTTCTGGTACAGTAGCGGGGACCAAACAGTGCATTTCGCCTACGTCAGTAGCTTGAGGGCAAAAAGAATGTAAACGCATATAATATGTAATCCTAAGACACTGACATACGAAATAAGACAGCGAGCTACAAAATACATTACTTGGATGTCCAGAGTTTCAAATCAGTTTTGTAAGAGGATGAGTAGCATTCCTTTGTAACGTATTCACACGATGGGTGGTGTAAGAAACAAAGGTGACGTATTCCCCTGTGATGCTTCTACACCACACAGGCTTAGCATATTTACAGTGCTGTACCGCACATCTGTTGAGTAGTATAATATGGAACTCTTGGTACAGCAATGTCATTCGTATGTACATGAAAGTCAATAACGCGCTATGCCGCGTATCGCAATTTATCGCAAACAGTGAGGTACGCGCTGCATTCCTAACCACGGCAGAATCATGGGTATTCAGACTCAGAAATAATAATGAGCTGGATTATGCATAAACACACGGAACTTACATCAAAGTCACGGATATGCAATTTAGGTGTTTACATAAAGCATAAATTTCAAATGCAGGAAATGATTTGTTTTTTTTTAAAGTCTTTAATGACGATTTTTAAATTTCAGAAATAAATATTCTTTGCGTCGATGTAAAAGTTAAAGGAGAGAAAGCAAAATAGTAGAGAACATGAGATGAGTATCTCCCCCCCGCCCGCAAAACACACCGCAATAAACTGCAAAGTGAGTTTGATATAATTAAATCTTAAATCGTGATGTAAACACGTGTATATTTCCATGCAGAATGTAGAGTCTGGGGCTACTATTCGTGATACAGCCTGCTGCGTACTTACCCACACTTACTTCTTATTTTGAGAAACTTACACACGCACAGAAGCACCTACTCTATAATTTTCTTGACGTCCTTACAGGATTGTTTTATTTCGCGTACAAACGAAAATGACATGTCATTAGAGTAGGAAAGAGACATAGAGACCCGCTCTCTCTAGATGCCTGCCAAATACACTCGTCTTGTAGTAGCAATGTTACGCAATTACACGTTACAAGCGTTTTCGACGTTTTGTAAAAAATATTCGATGTTCAGGATACGATCTTCACACGGTGGTGAGTCCGAAGATTTCAATTGAGAATTTCGCACACTTCACTGGTTACGATAGTCTTTTCAGACGAAATATCATTTGCTTATAGAAGTAATCATCAGTTGTATACTATCGGTACTCTGACAGAAATTTATACTTGTACTGCGTAATATATATACCATGTCAGAAAACGCCTAAAAGATATACATCTTAAAACGTTAGTATAGATTTTTTCTCAATAGGCCTAAGTCGTTTTTTGAAAAATTTAAAACAGGGGTCATAGTGGACAGAATCGGACCCACCAGAACTGATATGCTATGAGTAAATTTCCTAAATTGTTTCTTTGGCAAAGAGTACAAATTTTAAGGGCCCCCCTTTTTTTGCAGTTTTATTCATGTACCTCCTACTTCTTCGCTCTAAGGTCAAAGTGTAATGTTTGTAATCACTGTTTTTTTAAAAATCCTTTAGATATTAGTGTCAGACATCAAGGTCACTTGCTCGTGGAAAATTCCCTTCTCGTCATTACACAGTCTTCCTTTATGGCGTGGAAGATAATCGATATTACATTGAACAGGCCTTATATAAACTGTGATAAAAGGCACGTGTACAAACTCACAGGTCATTAGACAAAGACCTTGGTTATTTTTTAAACTTATAACCACAAATTCTGAGTTTATAAATGTAAACACGGTATATATTCTAGACATATATCAATGGACTTCAGAGTAACTTTAAACCTATAGCTGGCACGATAAATATAAAAATCTCGTTCAGAAATTCAGTTTTGTTCAAAATAAAGCCACATTTTTGTTTTCGCAGTCGGTCCAAGTGACTGTGAGGTTTAAGGCATGCCTAGGAAAAACCAAAATTGCTCGATTTCCGCCCTAGGGATGTGTATTACTGTGAGTCTTCAATGTCGTCCATAACACTATTCATTACACAATCAGCGTCTCTCAGTTTGACGTTCTGCAAATGGAAACAAAATATAAAACACGGTTTTGCGAATTCTTATACATTCCGATTTTTAATATTCTGGCATCAATACTAAACAAAGCCTAGTGTCTCAGACGCTACACAGTTATACTTAAAGTTTCACTATCTGACTTGGTTAAATTTAATTTAATCATCATACTATCGTTACGTTCATTATAAAACGTATCATACTAACTAAAATGTCTACAAAAAGATGTCTATGTCACGAGGTACATGGGTACAGCCTGCTTGTCCTTCGTATTCGCAGCTGGAGATCAATGCATAACTTTGGATTTTGGGAACAGGCCAAGGCTTACTTGGAAACAGACCTCACATTCTCCACGTATATTTCATTAGATAAGTAAACAAACAAAATTATCAGCATAACTTTGTATTCTACAAAACTGGTTATATCTAATCAGTGAAGGTCCTCTTACACTTGTTACTTCAATAAGATTATTTTAATATCTGCTATGATTAAAATTACAAAACATGGTCACAATTAAGACGAAACTAATATATTATTAAAAAGGTTTTAAGTTACATTCAACATAGGCCCATTCAGCATTCCAATTACATTGTTGAAAAATTTACAAAATTAAAATTATAAATTAAACATCACGAAGTTTTCATTAAGTGTGGCCTATCATAAAAATTCATTTGTTTAGTCATCGCCTTACTTTTCACAAACTTATAATTTATTTCGAAAATCTGAGTTTCAGTAAATGTTATTAGTCGATGTCATTCGGTTTGAATAAGGCAGCTCACAGTCGATTTTCAAAATTTCAGTGCCATCCAGAAGGGAAGGAAGAGATTCTTTATAATTTTACCTTCATTAAATGAAACATTACATTGAAATCCTGTGGCAATACTGTATCATTAAAATCTTAAAATTAATTGAGAAAGGATTTGAGGTTTTCACGGCTGAGAGTCTGAAGATTACCGTCTTCTGGGTTGTTGCAACAACCCAGAAGACAGCCATCTTTAATTCAGAAATATGCAATTTGTAACAAAACGCCTTCAAGAAAATGAAACGGAAGACAACTCTGTAAGAAATTCTTGTCGAAGAAGCAAAAGGGAAGAGATCGCGTGGGAAACATAGACGTGGGTAAGAGAATACTATTATTCATGTAAGGGTTCCATAAATTTGACTAGCTGAGCGACTATCAGCCCCTCAAGAGTGTCTCTGATCGATGGAGTTACAGAAAACGGAAGATAAGACAGCAGAATGTGATCGTATTCCAGATTATTATTAACTTTTGCGCTCCAGTGTTCATGTTTTGTGGCATGTATGAAAGTAAAATCTATTAATCGTTTCGTACTAGAGTTACCTCAGTCACAACAAACATTTCTGCCTACAAATACAAAAACTTATACTAGCTCTAATTTTTGAACTGGGTATTAGTAACTATTAATATTTTCAAAATTACAAACCGAAATATAAGCCTACATTAGACTATTCTTGGTCCTGAATTTTGTTCTCACTTATTTTGTGATCAACAAGGCATTTCGTGCAAAAGTAATGACGTCTACTTTCTCTAAACTGTGTTCAGTGTACGAATCACGACGAGCGGAGTCTAAAATTGAAAGAGTTTATTTGGAATTGTTTCAGACGACCTCCAGGGCCCTGGCGTTTGTCTTGCTTTCACACACATTCTAAGTATCTCTAGTCTTTGTATTAGTTGGTCTATATTTGACGTCCACTTGTTGCTGTTCTAAGGCATATATCAAACAGCGATTCGGTTGTATCGTAACATAACAAAAAGATTCCATCCTGTTCTAATGCTGCCTTGTAATACATAGTTGGAATGGAAAAGACAAAACGGTGAGCTCTGAAATATTTGTAAACCCGAGAAAAACTGAAAGGCGAATAAAACAAATATAGCTGCTGTCTTACTGTAGTAAATAGTTATCAAATCCGGAGCAGCCAGTCCATTTTGCAATATTCAATCCCATCGCAACAGATTTTCCACATCTCTTGTACGAAATTCTGGTTGTGAGTCGAACACGCCTTCCAAAGGGCACCTAGGCATAGCCGCTACAAACATCTACAAGAGAAGTTGCCTACTTTCAAGGGGCTACGTATGAGCGGAGGCGCTTGCTATTTTGAAATGACAGACATGCTAAAAGTAAACTGCTGTTTCCAGATAAATCGTTATACTCCAATTAAGCTGGCTCCGTAGGATTTTCATGACCGTATCAACTGCAGACGCTATTTAGCGTTGTACGAGATGAGTGTACGGTGAATTACAAACAAGCGTAGATGTATGCCGAAATGTGAGAACTTCACCGGCCAGAGGACCATTTGGCCCGACCCAAAAGTTTGTCGTCAAATATTACTTGAACCCCAGGACATAAACTATTTCTTAGGGAAATAAACTGAAACAAGATGGACACTTAACACGAATGGGGAAAACAACAACACAATAATATAAATATCATTGAGTGATTATGAATCAGCGTCAGGCAGGTTTGTTGGGACTAGCTTTTCCATCACTTCATTCATAATGACAAATACAGGGCTATTTAAATTGTGATTATGTAATCAACTACAAACTCCATTTCTTTATGGTAATGAATTTCACCAGTCCAACTGTTTATATGGTGTTGCCTTATCAATGCAAAGCACAGTGGATGATGCCGAGGTCATGATCTGCAGGCAGTAAACAGGATGGGTCCCGATTACGGGAAATAAGGATTATACGTATATGACGACAACCTAACAAACTCGTGACTAAGAATGCGAGACTCTGTGCAAAGTCCTCCTTTGAAAGTCCACGATCCTTTAGCAACCACAAAACTAAATAAAGCACGCTGCTTAAGTGTATATAACAGTTTTATAATAATCTTGACCTCACTAAACCCTTGATTACGCTGATGCAAGAACAATTCACGCTTTCAAATTTTAGATAAGAATATCTTAATTGTGCATGTTAATCTACCAACACAGTTGTTAACCAGACGAGGTAACGTTTTATATTCAGTAATGGAAATCATAAAGCTGAAAATCCCTTAACCGCATTACCATGGCAACAGTTATAATTATTTCAGCACAAGAGTGACAGACATTGGCAACTCTCTGAAAAATCATCGAAAATATAAACTGGCATACATTTCACGTGTAAAATTCAGGGGTACAAATTGTTAAAAGCACGTGTTACATACAGTTACCACTGGGTTTTAATGTACCACTTGCTTCAATATTCAGCAACTTTAATTATGCCCACAGAGTGTACTTCGACGTTCCACATAATTCTCAGTACAGCGATTACTTCCCTAACAGCTTCAACGAAGTGATCTTTGTAATGGAGACGCGCTGTGTATTCCATGAGACAGGAAATTATATATATATAAATAAAATCCGTGGTGTAACAGCCCTCTGAGAGCCTAAGCTGACTAGCTGGCTAAATATATGTGAACCAATATCATCCATCTACAGATTATGTTTTTAAGAAATAATATAAGTAGCTGCAGTTCACGTATTTGCTATCAAGTACAACGGTGACTTCTTGCGCCATTCTCTTAACCACATCCTTGCTTGTGGTCAGTGCAAAAACTAAGAAAAATACCACACCGCAACTTTGAATTTAGTAAAACATGAAACAGTGTCCTTGTACAGAGTGCATGAAAATAATGCAGATTGGGAATATAACACTGTCCGTCCACACGTTCAACCTCCAAAACGACTCAACGGATCTCAAAGAAACCATTAGGCTTACTTCTTAACTCACCCTAAAATGAAATGTGAGATCACACATATTTTCTATTATTCTCGGCAGTGGTCACTTACAGCACTACAACGTACGTGCGTATATGGTATCATAGGAACCACCAGGCAGCGAAGGCGTAAAGTAACGGAGATACGAAAGAACGAGACACTTGTAGGGTATTACAGATTCATGCTCTAAAAACTAAGTACGATAACATAAAACGCACATTCTACATAATTTAACGCCGTGGTGACACGCGGTGAAACGGCTTTTCAATACAAATAGCCTATATAACTTTCTGAGTAATGTAGGTATCCACTTGGTGACGAAACGGTAATGGACGTAGGCCACTTATGCATTACGCCGTACGTGGTCTCTTAGCAACCGCAGGTGACGTGTGCACCTGACAAAATAAATCAACAGTAAAACATAAAATTTGAACAGACCTCATTATTAAAGACAAACAATGCTGTCCACAGCTTGCGAACTTCCTTTTTTAACAACACGATACAGATTTTAACGCATGGTCGATCTATTTATGCCTACTACTTTTGAACAAAAATGGTGCATTCTGCACCACAATGAACTTCTGGCTCTGAAACTTGTAGAATTAACCCAAGGCGTGCAACACATACCAAAACTACTTACAAATATTGCCAAAATCAGGCATGCAGTCTACCCACACTCACCCCTTATTCCTCGACGGCTTCTGCAGGCTTATTAAAAGCAGGGTACGTCGAGGGTGAGGGGAATTTGTGTACTACAGCTCATTGAAACATTCAAAGAAATGTCCGGCGAAAGGTTCTAAGGAGCAAATTTCAAGTCGCTTAACAGTAGTACAACGGCTAAATCAACAGTTGGACCAATACATTTTTGCATCAGTAATTTGAATACCACATTCAGATAGTAAACGCAAGGAAATAAAACAGATTGAGAAGGGAATTGTATCCTTGTATCTTATGGGATAAACTTGAGGAAAACATACATTCGTAACAGTGAACATGCACCTCTTTAGCACACACAGTTTTCCAATGCCAAACTTCTTACTGTAGTTACAATTACTAGAACATAATATAACATAAACGTTGGTAAACACCAAACATTCGACGCGGTTCTCACCCGAAAACCTAAGTTATACATACCGTAAACTAACACATCGGAATCTAATATTTTTACAGAATTAGAATATGCTGGAGAAACACCTTCTGCAAACACAAAACGAGAACATCCATTTAACTCTACTCCTACAACCACAAGCGTCTGTCAGTAAATAATGTATCTGCATCAAAACATCTTGTGAGTAAAAAAGGCTCAAGAGATCACCCTGTTGTTAAGTTATCCCAATGTGTTACCTGACACATAATTAAGAGCTATTCTATAAACACAAAGAAAATATTACACTTCTAATGTTTAATACACGTTCAAAAGTTTTAAACATGTGTGGACGGTTCTGGGTACAGGTAAAAAATTTAAACATATGTAGTGACGTAGCAGCACATTTCTAACGTGTGCGTTAGCTACAGATTAAGCTCTGCGTATCACATATAAGTCGCGGAAGTTAAACAATCTAATACCCAAACACGTGGTCGCAGCCCAATACTAGGCCTACGTCTCTTTTCTTCAGGTATGAACCGACAGCTACACACACGGTAAACAAAGTCTGTTATTACTCCATGAAAACCTATCGCACACATTATACATATACTTATAATCGCAACAATCGTTAGTTTCAGGAACAGAAATACTTACGAGAGTACGATTATAGGCACCTTCTGTCAGTTCTATTATAACTTCAACAGAGAAATCGCAGCACTAAATGGTGATAACCATATGAACGAGCATTCAATCGTTAACGCTTCTTCTTCGATACAACTATTTAAAGAATTCGTAAATTCACACTTCGCACAGAATGAAAATGAACAGCAGACGACCAAACCAACATTCACAGCGAGAAGAATACGATTAGACAACTGAACATCACAACGTGAATGGGGAGGGGATACACCAACAGGAAATATACACCACTTTTACCAACGTACATATCTGAAAGATTTGATAAACCAAATAACGGTCACAGACTATATGTATTACAGATACACAGCCCAACAATTATAACTATCCACAATAGCTCTATGGTCAATTCAGAAAAAAACAGGTGGCACATACAAATCATTGACAGCCGATACTCCAAAACAATTAGCAGAAAATCGATATCACTGGAATGTCTTCCTTATGAAGATCCCGACCTCATTTATTGGCTAGCGTTGGATACGTCAGCAGCGGAGCCGGTGTAACGTATCGACTATACGAATATGTTCAGATAGTAGTTTGTCATCGTCATGCAAAACAAGTACATACGATACGATACATCACGCATTTCAGAGCCTAATGAATATCCGTAATTTCTCACAGATGTTGGCTAGTTTCATTAAAGAAATTAATGTTTACGATTGACATAAAGGACCGATGCAATTATACGTCGCTCCAATAAAACTCAATGTTATTATTCACACTACAAGCTTCCTACAAAAATATTGTTATTTCTAACGGGATATTTAAGAATATTACCTTTCCGACGTAACATCGTAAACACACGCCATGTTACTTCTTGCTTTACTGTCTTCCACCAGATAGCGTTGAGTACTAGTCACGGCTTCCGTGATGATTTTCTAGCGACATTTCTTAAACTCCTGCAATACACATCAGATCGCGCCTGTGATACAGTCAATTGCACGGCAACATAGATAATTTTAGATAAGAAAAATGGAGTCTCAACATCGTGGAAAGAAGAGAAAGAGGAAGTCGTTTCTTAGGAATGCAAAAAAATATGGTAAACAAGGAAAATTCGGAAGAGGAAGTCACCTAAACGAAGACATATATCAATATTTTGTCCGTGTGTTACAACTTCTTCAAACAGATAGCTTTGAAACTGAGGAGGAGAAAGGTACCGAACGTGTATAACCAAACTAACCAAACTTATTGTATTTATATTGCCTTTATTCTTGTGGCCGTAGGGCTGCCCCTGTTCTGTAATTAAAGTTTTGCAGATTTAAAGTACAAAATGTTATGACTAAGTTATACGTGCATGATTTTACAACTGTTTATTGTTACACCAGATTGTTTGTTTAATGACTGCAGAATGAGGAAGTTTACTTACTTTTAACTGGCACGGTATTCCTAGTTTCTCCTAGTCAAAAAGCTGTGCCTTAATTTTTTTGGGTTGTTTAAATTGCAACAGATTTGAATTTGTTTCGTGTGACCATAATTATTATGATGATATATTAAAACTGTAAATAGAACGTTCTATTTGTTTCAGCTATTTTCACCAATAATGTGTTCGATGAAACAATTAATGAAGAGGTGAATTATTCATGTAATCAGCTTACTTCTACAGCACTTGATAAACTGCTGCCTGCAGCTAGTGATACAGTTTTAAGGAGGTTCATGGAAGCATTTGGAGAAAATTTACGGCCCATCTGCTCTGATCCATATGGAAGTCATGTATTAGAGACACTGTTATTAACTGTATTACAGAGAGGACTGGTAAGTATGTACTAACAAATAGTTTGTATTTTCAAACTAACTTTCTTTGACAGTTTATTTAATGCTTAATGGATGTGAATATTAGATTTCAGACACACAGTCAGAAGAAGCAGACTTCACAAATTGGGTTATAAAAGTTAGCAAGTTTGTACTAAATAATTTGGAGGACTTTGTCTGGGATACATATGCCAATCACGTAATTCGAACAGTTATTGAGTGTCTTGGAGGAGTTTTGTCCAGAACAACAGGTGAAAACTACAAGATACATATTAAACCCAACATAAAGACAACTAAACCATCAATAGCATTCATTAAAGTTCCTTCTGAATATACAGAACTGCTAAGAGAATTAGTACATCGGTTGTCTGCTTGGCCACAGTTTCAAGGTTAGTAGTAACTTCATAACAGTGACATTATATACACTTAACAACAGTAATAATGTCATAGATATTTTAATAATTGACCATGGTATTATTTAAATCATAGCATTTATTGAGATGTTTAAGATATTAAAACAAATATTTTAATTTATTTTTTAATTTAATGGAGTGCCTGTTTTTTAATACATACTTAGACTGGCTGCTCCTGTGACTTTCCCACTAGGAAGTGAGGCCAGAGGAATCTAATTTTGGCATGCTGTTCATTTATGTCTTTGTACATGTAGATAGCTCATGGCTCATATGGAATCATGACAAACAAGAAATGTTATTCAGAGTTGAACAGGAACAAAGGAGGAGGAGTTTATTTAAAGGACAGAAGTTAGTTCTGAGCTTTACGGTGATTAGGAAAGCAAGTTTCTGCACATAAAGGACAGTTGTTCCACAAAATATCATTCTGTCAGACTACTGAACACACTGCAATAAGATGTATATAAAATATGTGAATAAATACTTGCACTTCAAAATATTTTGATTTTGTTCAAGTCTCAGCCATTATTTACAAGTTCTATGTTAGTAAAAAACTACAACTTGATCCTGGGATACCTTTCATGTCCTAGGTTTTTATCAGAAATTTGAGGTAGTTTTAGCCTTATTCAAAATTAACATGAACCTGTCATTTTCTAGTGTCACACATTTCATTTCAGATCTGCCTTTCGCTCATTTAACATCAGGGTTACTGCAGACGTTACTTTCTGTATTGAAGAAAACTGACCATGAACTTACCGAGAAACTTATTTTAAAATTACTGGATGAATGTTTTACACTTCGGAAGGAAGAAGATCAAATAGACAACAGTGAACATAAATCAAACACCCCAGATAAACACACCATATTGTCTGTGTTTGAAGATGTGTCAGCTGTGCGTCTTTTAGAAGCAACAATAACCAATGCATCACCCAAGAGGTACACTCAGATATATGCAAAGTGTTTTATAAACCATTTGGCAACTCTGTCACAACATCCTGTTGCTAATTTTTCAGTGCAGAAGCTACTAGATTGTTGTACCGAAAAGGGTGAATTTGAAGCAATATATGGCGAACTAGAAGAACATCTTGAAGAAATTTTGAAAAGTCATAATACTGGAGTGATTCTAAGTCTTGCTCAGGCTTGCAAACGGCTTTCAACTAAACAAGGAAACTTTCAGAAAATGCTAATGAAAGCATTGCATTGCATAGAACCTAAAGAGAGACAGATATTCCTGTCTCCACTTGCATTAAATCTTGTCACCTATGAAGAGCAAGCTAATTCTAAGGAGTTGTACATTCACTTGAATGGGTCATTAATACTTCAGACACTGCTCAACTTTAACAAACCAATTCAGGTTATAAATAGTCTTTTGGATATGAACATTGGTGATCTTAAAACAGTGTTGACTGACCCAAAAGGAAGTCATGTAATGGATGCATTTATGAAGAGTGAATATGTTGGTGAAAAAAGTAGAGATAGAATGATTAATAAACTACAGGTGAGTCCAAGGAGCTGGTTTATTATTTCTTTGTCTGTACTGGGGGGCACAAAAAATTGTGAATATGAATTGATAAACACATTTTAATGAAAGTCCAAACTGAATAAATCTTTTTGTCCACAAACTTATGTTCTACACAACTTATGTTAGTTTTGTTAAACTCCATTGTTAAGAATGCTACAACACATGGCAAGCTGGACCAAGCATAAGCCATGATACACTGCCAATAAAGGTTAAAATATACTTTATAAATTGTTTTCTTTTGGGATCTCCCTTTCCACATTATTACTTTGAATGAAACTGTAATTTTGCATTTTTAAAATAAAAGATATGACCCTCTGTTAAGTTAATTGTACGTTTCTGAGGCACTAAAGTACCAGATTCGAGATCTGGAACAGGTTGAGCACCCCTGAACTGTAGTATATAAACAGTATACAGTACACAACTAATTTTTTTTTCTCACTCTCTCTTACCAGGGACTGTATGTGGCACTGGCTTGCACAAAACATGGATCACGCAGTTTGGATGCAATCTGGGATGTAGCAAACCTGAAACAGAAAATTCTAATCATGGATGAACTTTCTGCTAAAGAACCAATCATGAATAGTAACCAGTATGGCAGCATTCTCGCAAGCAAGTACTACCTGCCACTTTATAAGCATCAAGAGAATGAGTGGAGAGATTTGCAAGGAAAGGAATTCCGCAAGAAGAAGCTGTTTGCCGATATTATTGGAGATTCAGGGAAATCAAGTTGAAATGTGATCTGATTTCATAACATTTTCAAAACATGGAAGACCATTTTTGTATTATTTTGTTATTTCAAATGTGGCAATTTAATAGTATGTTAAATATTGTTCCTTTACAAAGTAACATACATATGCTAAGAATTTCATATGAGCATAAGTCAAGCTAAATTTTGTTAAAATTTTAATATTAATTACTGATATAAATATTATGATTGGTCTCCAATGCATCTGTTGTGTTACTGATATTTACTTGATAAGAATAAATTCTGAATAATTTAAATTGTGTATGTGGTAAAGTGTGAGTGAAATATGATATTTCTGCTCCCTCTTTGTGCCTGGACTCCCCCAAAGTAATGCCTCTCGGGTGTTACCGCGACACACGGCTGACTGGACACACATGTAAGCACTGACACATGGCTGATAAAGGTTGTTAAAAATATGTTTATTTCACTTCTTAAATTAACCATTCCTTTCATGCATTTATATGATTCTCTGGTAGAGAGAAATGTGGTGATACACTCTGAAACGGTGAATTGGATGCAAAACTGACAAATTTCACAAAAAAACAGATGAGAGACTTTAAACATGCACCTCCCAATAAAACGAGGTTCCGTTCTTCTGAAACACAACAGCAAAAACTAGTCTCCACTTGTTTTGTTCAGTGAAGAGACAATAACAAAGCAGCGTAATGTGATTGTTTAATGAGTATCTCAGAGGCAGGAATTGATGACGATTGATTTCTTAAAAAAAATGCTAAGTGGAATGTATGTGACTGGAGAGTCCACGGTCATCTACTATAAATATTGTATGCACCACTAGCCTGGGCTATTATTTGAGTCACAATAGAACACGTACGGTATTATATATACCATATTTGAAATCGGAAACACGTACAAATTTAAATTAAAACTATCTGTTCCTATTAATTATAAAAAAATTTAAACACCTCGGCAAGAAACTGAGTTTTCAGATATTGGTTTTCAGGTAAATGGTCACTAGCTGCTACTTTCAGTTTTTGTGGCATTATCAGGCTGCTATTAGACTGGAAATTAAATGAAATAAAAATGAATGCAATTCTTGAACTACTGGGAGAATTTTACTTTGGGCAACTCTTCATGTTTGCTTTAACAGCAATGTTTCATCTCTTAATAGGCTTAATCATTCCCATTCAAACATTCCTCTGTAAAACCGTCGTTTCATATTTAAAAGTGAAACTTGTATAGTCTAAGACAAAGATACAGTTTCTGGAAATGTATGCAACAGAAAACACAAAACCAAATAAATGTCATATTTGCTTTAAGATACAGCTACATTATATTTTCTTTAAACAATCATGTAGTGACTCTGAATTGCAACGTCAAACAACTACCTGTATCAACATCCATTTTAACCCCTTATAGGTGTATTTAAATGGTATCCTGCCTGCCATTGCAGCTACATTTAAATGGCAGCAAAGATGGCCGTCTTCTGCGTTGTAGCATTAATCTGGCAAAAGTTTACCAACGTTTTATAGGTTGTTGTGATCACCTGACGATGGAGGCAGCTACAATCCAGAAGACAGCCGTCTTTGTACTCACTGTCATAAGAACCTCAGATCCCACTAAATGGCAGAAAATCTCCAATGTCTTGGAAGATGTGGTACAGCTTTTTAAATGGAGCAGTCAACCACATCTTCAGAGATGATAGCGAATAAATCCTCATTCATCAGAAATGCCGGATACATTAACTGCTGGTTGCATTGAGAGGAAAAAAAGACAATGATTGTTTATTTGAAAATGCTCATTCCACAGAAACATGAGTGATTCTTCTGATGAATTTAATGAAATTCATATCTAAAAGGGGCCTAACAAGATACCAAGAACACATAAATTCTAATTTTATACACAAATAACAAATTGTGATTAGCGAGCATTGAGCAAGTGATACTTTTAAAGTTAGTACACATTATGGTGAGATTGTGCTTTAAATACCAAACACACTTGGGATGTGAAGGTTACGTTGACAGTCATCTTTCACTATTTACTTTTTCAGTTCAAGGCCAAGTAATATTTTCTTTTTTCTTTAAAGGGCCAAGGTGACTTCAAACAAACACAGGGAGCCGACTGATGAAAACAATCGTCCATCAAACAAATCAGTCACAAATATTCAAACTTAAAAAAGAAGAAAAAACTGCATTATAGACATTCTGATGGACCAATAACAAATGCATGCACATTAATGCAAATTACAAAACAGTAAATCAGAACATTTACAAATGTGACTAGAATAATCAGCACCTCACTCGATATATTCCGTTAAATCTTTGGCAACACACTGCTGGAAAAATTGTTCAGAGCTCATAAAAGAGAAACACTGAATACGTTAACAGTCATAACAGAAAACAATGTTGTTTAAATATACATCCATACTCTTTGGATGTTGACTAGCCTGACTTGCACTGAAGGCAATGCTGCATACTGAATCCAAAATATAACATAATCTGTAGTCTTCACACAGTACGCTTCTATCTCGGTCATCTCTCAGATTGAAGATTCTTATACTTTCCAGTTCCTATAACTCAATTTATAAACATGGGAAACTTGAATATACAAAGCAAAGTGTTTAATAGTAATACTGATAAATTCTTTTCCTAGCTGACAGTAGCTGTCATAAATATTACACCTGCATTTCTATGTTGTCAGTAGTTCATGCAGTCATATTTTCACTTCCTATCGAACACTGGCCAGTTTACCTTCTTAGACCGGCATTTTCAAAAAAAAAAAAAACTGTGCCACGATGATTGTGAGAATTCACTAAACTGTGTTTTTCATCACAATTTTGGCTAAAAGAATTTAATGGCATTTGTTCTCAGCCAGAACACTGAATAAAAGTTTACCACTACAATATAGGAGTAACATGAGTTCACTTCAAATAAAACTCAAATGTTAACGACAAATGACTGTTCTAGTCACGTCTTAAAACTGCTGCTTTGATACCGACCGTCTGTTTCGGTAAAGAATGTCCTCGTGCCGAGTTTAAACCTACGTGCCAGACAGGGGAACGCGTGCTATTGTCGGAAGGAATTGTAAATCACAAGATATGTTCAGCTTCTTCAAATGCATAAAAATTATGCAGCCATATACATATTTTCATGTAACCCAATGCAACTACAGCCTTATTTTTTGCATTTTCCAGTTGAAATGCGTTGACGCTGAAGTCGATGACGGGGACGGGCAGATCGTCACTTTTTGGCGCGAGCCTCGCCAGCTCCAACTGTCGCATTCGTTGAAGACGACGCTGTTACAGGTGTTCCAGAACGTGAACTACTGGCTGAACGCGTAGGCGCATTCTTGTCAGCCGCAGAAGTCGGGTTTGTTGATCGGCCACAACATACTTGGTGATGATTCTCCCAATCTTTATGTTGACAGAAAGCTCCACAATATCGTGCCATGTTACAACCGCTGCAAGTTTCATTTGCTTTTCTACCACAGTTCCAGCAAGTCTGTAAATAATCAAATTATATCTGCACTACAAATTGGTGCATCTTTATATCTCCAGATACATGTACGATATCATTATTTTTAGATTTATAGAAATAATATTCATTATTCTGGGAAATTACAGAGTTGCAGGCTTCACTTCTAACAGTGTCCCATCTCATTTCCATGGTTTAATGACATCAGTTTTGATGACTTAGGTAAAACCTAAGTTGTGGCTTCTGGTTTGAGCAGCACTGTTTTTTTTTTGATGTTTGATGAGGTTGTAGCGATGTTTCACCAACAGACAACAGAATACAAGGATAAAATAATTCCAAAGCAAACTGATTTGGTACAGACACGTTCAAAGGATGGAGGAGGAAAGGTTACCAAAAAGACTATGAAATGGAAATCAAAACAGAGAAGGAAGAGAGGGAAACCGAGACCAGGATGGAACGACGGAATTACAAGAATCATGATAGAGTGGAAAATACCTCCGGAAGGATGGGAAAATAGAGAAGAATGGAAGAAAATATTAGGCACCGGAAGACTGAAGTAACAGTCAAGAAACGGAAGAAGAAGAAGAAGAAGCAAACTCAGATGAAAATTATTTTTACATAAAGATAACTGAGCTGTTCATACAGTGAGAATATTTGGTGGCTGTGCCACTCCGTGAGCAACGATGCCAAATATTCTTGTCGTATAATTAACCGATTCCACCGAATGAAGTCCTTTTTGAGAACCTGATAGTATGCTCAACTAGTCAAGAAATTCTCCATCTTTTACGGAACCTAAAGGTTCATTACTGTGTTCATAACAGACCACCACTGGTCCCTATCCTGAGTCAGATTAATCCAATCCACACCTTCACAACTTATTTTCCTAAGAGCTGTTTTAATATTATCCTCACATCTACACCTAGGTCTTCCAAGAGTTTTCTTCCCATTAGGCTTCCCAACTAATATTCTGTAAGCATTTCACAAAATAGAAAAACATTTACCTTCCAAAACTTGTATAATATTAAAATGAATCTTCAAGAAATAGGGTGGAACAGTATGGACTGAATTCATCTGGCTGAGGAAAGGCTACTGTGATTGTTATAATGAAACTCTGGGTTCCATAAAAGAGAATTTCTTGACTAGCTGAGCTTCTCATGAGGGGCTCTGCTCCGTGTAGTTGGACGCATCTAAACATTCTCTTCAAGCACCCTTACTCTATATTTATCTACAAGAGAAAAATCTCGCATGTGTCATATATGCATGACACATTCTAAGAGTGTATAGTGCAAAACTAATCAAACTTCTTCTTCTTCTTCCAGTTTAACAATGTTTGTACATTTTCCAGTACCCTTTACGGGTCCCCAACTTTTTTTTTAGTTGGCTTGATCTATAGACATTCGGTAGGACTCCTTGGACGAGGGATCGGCCCGTCACAAGGCCTCTCCCTGTACACAGGACAGCACAACACAGAAAAACATCCATGGCTTGAGTGGGATTCGAACTCATGTCCCTGTGACCAAGCGGCACAAGGCCCACGCCTCAGACCCCACTAATCAAACTTTAGATACTAGAAATCTGTTGTTTCTAGAATCACTTAAAACTTACATTCTGTTGAGAAGGGGCTGGAAGCGAGTTTGTCGCCTCACTGCTTTCAGCTTGCTGCTGCTGTTGATTTGCTACAACAACTGCTGCCAGAGCTTCTTCAGCCGCCTGCTTTCGTGCTTCCAGCAGCAATTTCTCCATCTTGGCTCGTTCCGTCGCGACAAGTTCGCACGCTTTACTTTCAGCAGCTGCAACGGCCCTCTGCAGTTCTGCGACTGCTTGTCGCTTCACTTCATTCACTGCTTCCTCTAAAAGAGAAAGTCGTAGAAACCACTGTCATGTCAAAGCACGATGTTTTCTCGTACGTGATTTCCAATGCTTGATGCGTTAAGATGCGGCAAATGAAACTTGTAATGTGCAGCAACTGAATATGAAAGGATATGATATGGAGGAGGAGATTGTTTAAAAATCAATAAATAAACACCGTATTTTATTACAAATAATGACCGAGTGGCTTAATACAGCTGTAATGCATCTAACTTACATTTTGGAGGTACTTTACAGTTCTTGCGTGGGACCAATTACTCTGTCAGGTCTTCAATGATTTCACCATAGTCAGTCCAGGCAAACGTCAGTATGACATCCAATATCATACGATAGGCTTACCGAAGTCCTCTGGAGTTGTCGTTCACACTTACCCCTATCGTGACCCAATGCTACACAGCCTCATCAGTTGCATATAATTATCAAATAATTAAATAACTTATGACATATGACTGACGATTTCTTCTCGCTCTGCTCCGATATCGTCCTTTCTAATTTTATCCATTCACCTCGAGTAATTTAAGGGTCTGTCGTATTTTCTATTGCCCAAGTTTCACTGTCACGTTTTGGTTTTATATTAGTACGCTTAATTTAGTGCAAAATCTAAGCTTATGTTTAATACTAAAACAACAACAATAAATGAAAATGTCACAAAAACGAGTATTAGCAGGGATCAGATAAAAAAGTGGTATTAACAATATTATTATTAATGAAGAGGGGAGGAATGGCTGACAAAAGCATGGAGAGAAAAAAAAAGTGAGAGAAAGACCAGGTTCAACAACAACGATGAGGGACGAGGAGAGCGGGGTATGGAGAAATAATATGTCATCTGTTCATTATTACCCGCTCTTCTCTTAACTTCTGCGACTCTGTCTTCTGTAACCCTGATAGTTTGTGCCATGATTTCCCCTGCTGTCCGCTTGATGTCTCTGGCTTCACTGGCATCTGTCGGCGCCGACCTTCGTAACCAATCATTCGCTGAATTGCCACTGCCAGCAGCGCCGTTTTCTACTGAACCAGCACCACGATGTTGCAAGATGGCTAGTGCGCGCTTTGTTTTCTCCACCATACTTAAGATACAATTCAGCATCTGCAAAATAAGCATTTTTGCCGATTGTCATAATCAGTGGAACGCAAATGAGTTTTATTTATTGATGTGGATCCTACTTTTGGGTGCTGGCACTGTGCAGGATTTCTCAGTGTCTTCCTGAAAACTGTAGAACAGTCAAGTGATGATTCGAGTCGAATTACCTCGTCTTCAATTTATCATATTAGCTAAACTATCCATTAAAATGTAAAAGTCTGCTAAAATAATCAATGTACCTATCGGATCATAGCCAAACATGTCAGTCTGAAATCCGGACTCCATGTAGGATTTGAGTACGGCGGTGACTACGAAGATGGCGGTCTTCTAGGTTGTTGCGCTTTGTAGTCTCGTAGATGTTTACCAATGTTTGAGAGGTCCTTGCTGCCTCCATCATCGTTGATGACAAGTTCATGATATCAAAATGGGAACGTCCCTGACGAAATGCTGTTCACACGAGTTTCACGGAAATGAGTGCCTGTGACACTGACGTCGGTAATCAACCGAGCGACACGCAGCTCCCTCAGAGGAGTCCTTGACAGAAAATCTCGAATAAACAACAATGGCTCAAGCCAGATTCAAACTGCTGATCCCAGTGTTTGAACGGCCAGAGATCTTGTGGACTTTGAACTGCTCAGTCACCGGAATCCGCACATGCTGCCTTAGATTTGTCTCACGCGCCATGCGGCAACTCACCACGTGTATATTCTTCCACTCTTCGTCGCCGTGCCTCCTGTCCGCGAGGAGGTCAGCGTTGGATTCTCGAGGGTTGCAGTGGGCAGCGCCTGGATACGGGACATACCCGTACTGTTGCGGATAATCGGTAGAAGGATGCAGATGTGGAGGTGGAGGTACGTGGGGGTGAGAGGACGCCGCCGATCCTCCAGCACCGGCTCCAGGGGAGAACAGGAGACCTCCACCATGCTGTAACAGGAGGTGGCTACTGCTGCTGTGTGGGTGGTGGCGCTTAGGGGTCGGAAGATATTCGCCAGAACACGTCTCGGCCGAGCCAGCAAGTCCGTTTTCGTAATAGCTGCAATCAGAACACTGAGTACTGTTCAAAGTCACTGGAGAGAAGTGAACGCAGGTCCATTAAAACAACTACATTTTTGTGTTTCTTGTTTGACTTGATTGAGATTTTGCAACACATGTTAGACAGCGTCAAGCGGAATGATGTCGATGCTGAGGCGTCGTATGAACCTGCAGGTAGATATAAACGTTTCGGAGGAACATACTGCTTCCGTCTACAGGGCTGAAGTATCTACTCACACGGTGTCAATTCCGAGAAGAAAAAATCGACATCTTCACCTCCGAAAGGACCTCAAATCTCTTAAAGCGAAATGATTTGGAAAGGATGCTGAAAGAATCAGTCATTACATACTTCAAACGTACTGTCCCACAGTCTATCAGGAAGGACTGAGTAAAACCATAAAGGAATCTCAGTCAAGATAGCTAAAAATTTGAACCCGGGACTTTACTAGCCGCTACACCGCGATATTAATTCTAGATTTCCCAGGGAGGTAAACTGAATTGTTTCATTGCGTATGGTAATTATATGTAATATACGATTTATTTTCGCATGTTTCACCATTATGTTCTATTTTGCGTGTAATTCCATCATGGGCCCACTTTAAGGAAGCTACTTTACAATATGGCAAGCATGATTCTTTTCTTGTTAATAGCGTTCGCACTGCACACGAAAACCAGTCTGATGATAAAATATTAATGTTCAAACACGCCGCCGTCCACCCAACAATTACTATTAAAATTATTGCGAAGGCGGAATATAGTTGCTATATTATCAACATTTTCTTCTCGAAATTGATAAGGCGTGGCTGAACAATCTGTCAATCTGTGTGCTGACAAATTACCGTTCCGTGGGGGTCCATGAGCACGGAATCAGAGCTTACCGGTGCGGACAGGCATCATCATTGAATACCGACCCTTCACAGATCCACATGCCTGCTTGCGCATTGATGGCTGGATGGATGGAATTCTGTTTGCAGTTCATATTAATACCTTCGTTTCTCCCGTGCACGACTGTTACCTTCCCTTGCCTCATTCCACCCCCAGTGTCACCATCATCAGAAGCTTTCGAATATTGCATGACACACGTAAGCGGAGCATTTTAGACCTTCTTCGCTGTAGCACAGGTAATGCATCAATCATCATGACCTTTGCTACTGGACTGGAATTTTAATATTCAACAGGCCTCACTTTTCCTGCTTTCGCATTCAATACTACGCCATGTTTCAGGACCAAATGTAGGCCTACAAATATTTTGTAAAGAAAGGAAGAAGCTACGTAAAAGAGTACGGCTGTCTTCTAGAACAGTGGTATTCAACCTGGGGTACGCGAAGACATCTTAGGGGGTACGTGAAATTTAAAAAAATATATATATTATTTTATGATAAACACTTAATAATAAGTAATGTAATTTTTTAAATTTATTTTAGATGTAGATTATATACTATGTATAACTTGAATTATACACCAACAACTTTGGGGGTACAAAGTTGAAGAGAAATTATATCTGGGGGTATTACGCAAACAAAAAAGGTTGAATACCACTGTTCTAGAATGTTGAGCCGTGTAGTCTGGAAAAGTTGATGGCGTTCCGGAGAAGTTTACTGCCTCTATCATCACGATGATAATGAAGATAACAAACACCTCTGAAACGTCGGTAAACTTCTCCCAGACTACACGGCTCAACATTCTAGAAGACAGTCATGTTTACCGCCGTTCTTTTCGCCCATTTTAAAAACAATGGAAGTACGATGGCCGCCAATCAGGAGGCGGTCATTCCTGATGACATTACTCATTACGCCCGAGGCTGCCTGCATGTTCCCCTAACGCTACATTACTTTATACTTAACGTGTGCTATTACTGGAATAATTCCTGAAAAGCAGCTGGAATGAAGTTTCTATGTATTTGTCGGGGTCAGACTGTATCGAGTTTCTGTCATTTTCACTAGTTGATTTGGTAACATTTAAAGAACTATTATAAAGGTTTTTGCATTTCTGTAGCAATCAATTTATCTTATAGAATCCGAGATAGCATTTAAATATCACGTATTTTTAAGTGAGTAACTGGTGATCACAATAATAAAGCATACATGGCATTTAACATCGCTCATTCCATATTACAGTTTCGGTAAGACAACTAGCACACTATAAAACAAAACCATAACGAATACGTAAAGCGTCTGGTACAGGATGAATGTAGAACCCATCGCTCGATTTGGAACGCAATTCCTTGGATGAAAACTGTTCGTAGGGTGAACATTCGTAAATCGACAATGAAATTTCCATAAATTTCAATATAAAAATTTCTACTGGTTCCCGACTCCAAGAGAAATCACACAGAATACTAAGCTGTCATAAACATAAGAATAGTAGTAAGTCTCTGATTATAGTTATTACCTATTTAACCCTGTAAAGTACTGGTGAAGTGTTAAATAAAATATTATCATTGTACAGCAGGAATTGTAGTTACAGTATAATAATAATAATAGTTTACGTAAACAAAGAATACAAAATTATATTTATTATAACCTTCATTACTTTACGTATAATAATAAAAAATCTGAAGTTTTGTAAATCGAGAGAAACGTGTAATGTGTGCAAATTGTTTTAAGATTTACGATTACATATGCTATAAATGGCTGAATATTTTAGGAAAACGTCAGCACAGCAGGTCTGCGAACCGAGAATCAAACCGCGTACTTCTAAACACGAAGCAAATTGCTATCACTTAAGCGAGAAGTTGGATCCTAGGATTTGAGCTAATATGCAGAGGTTTTTGGAATAATATTTAAGAATTAGGTTCCTACTTTCATGAAAACACATTGCAACTCTCACAGCAATTGCTTACGTAATGTTGATGACGTGATCATTATGAAAACTGGTTATTTGTCCTGGCGACTGAATAAAACCATAAGTGCGCTTTGTGGTCATGGTACCCGCAGTCTCCACTGCCCTGCAGACAGCTAAGGTTGGCAACACTTGTAAAAATCCTTCAATTTTGTACATGCAAGTTTTGGGTCACATCGTCATTGCATTACACGTCGGTGCAACATCCAGCGAGGAAAACGTCAGAGCAGAGGATATTGTTTCAATGCGGTTACGACTGTATTTATAAAACAGCTGGTCCATTTCCCAGTGTGTGCCGATGTGTTTATCTTCCTTTGCTATTTTCCCTCTCTTCGTCTCTGTCTCTTTCATTTCCTGTCCCTTTCTAACTCGTTCCATCGGTCGCTGGTTTCAGAACGAGACAGAAAATCGAAGAATGGGACGTAACGCGTCGAAAGATAAACACACTGGTCTTACGTTTTCCCGAAATCGCTAAGTATTCGTTTTGGGGCGTCGACTAACCGAGTATGCTTGAATATGCCAGTACAATAGTACGTACAGCGAAACTTCTATCGCACAATCAATTTCTGTAATGGATGCCGCGCGCATAGGTTTCTGTCCTTCGACAATCAGGTTGACATTTTCTAGCAACGATACGTATTTCAGGTTGAATTATAAACGGTCGTTGATAATTCGGTAAACAAAAGCAATCTAAGGAAAATTTTAAGAATTACCGGTATAAACAGCCATACAAGACAGACAATAAATCATGTTTTTTTAAAAAAATTTCCTACAAAAATGGCATATTTATCCTGTTGTGTTAATCTGTTACGTTTCAGAAGTTAGTTCCACTTTCGTCTTCAGGTGAAAGGAGGACAAAAGTCTAATCAGTTTAGCCTCCTGATCTAGTCAGTCTGAAACAAGATTTCTGAGTCATATGATAGGGCGACGGATGAACAATTAATTAAAAAGCGTTCAGGGTCTAATTTAAGGTATTATAATGGCTCTAACCTAGAGGATCTGAAGAACAGAGAGCCTCAATCGTGTATACAGGCTTAGAACAAATAAAAAAATAACAACTTTGTGGGGTATGAGTTAATTTGAATGTACTTTTCGGGAGGATAAAAATGAAAGAATATAGTGTAGTTTACTCTTTGATTAAAATTGTTCATATTTATAAATCACAACTGTAAAATTATAATTTTCGCATGCATAGTCAATCGTTAGGCTGTATACTATCTATGTATTAATTAAAAGTAACACGAATGTTAAAATTTAATATAAATATTAATTTATTCGTATAATTAAATAACTCACTAATTAATGCATTCAATAACAAAACTTTGTCGAACTGGAAGTGCCTGCCATGTTTTTTTTGACCACACTGGTACACATAGTTCAAAATCTGAATAACAATTTCAGTTATAAATTTAAGAAACAACTGCTACTGAATCTCCCCAATTCACAATATCTTAACTACAGACAAATGTCGACATAATAACTGTAATAACCACAAGGTTCCGAGATTAAGTCGCACGTTGTAAGCAAAATTAAACAATGGTTATGTATACCCACCAACAATAGCGCCAAGTTAATAAAAATAATAAGAACAGCACGTGAAACATGAAGGTGAATTATGGGAAGAGCACACATCTCGAAACAGATACAGTAAGGATATTTGGCGGCTGTGCCGTTAGGACTAGGAAACGCGGCAATCGATGACCTGTCTTTTACCCCTCCCAGATTAAATGTTGAAGAGAAGAAACTTTTGTCCCAATTCCATTTTGTGTCCCCGTCGTGGACCCTTCCAGATCCATTATCTTATACAAAGTTTACAATTAATCTTCGTGATCTACAGGAACATGCCAAAGGATCATACCAGAACGCGTCGTATGCTTTTAGATACCTCCAGTTGCATTCGCTGAACCACTACGAAATACAATCAAGCATCTAGTAGACACGTGTTTCTATATTATATTATTCGTCGTAACGTTTTTAACTTGACAGGTGCTTTTTAAGTGATTAGAAAATTGAATTAAATCGTAAACGGCTTAGTGAACACGTTTGAAAGATTACGAGACCAAAAATCGCCACCGAAATATAAAACAATCGAATAACCATAACGATAAAGCCAGGCTCCTACGAACCTTTCAGTGTTTTGCATTTTGTATGTGACTGTTCGGAATTGAGGAAGGGGGTTGGAGAGAACCAGCTGTTACATCCACTTGCAGGCTTTCGTCACCAGGTGGTGCTGATTTCCTACCCCCTTCCTCTAACTCTAAAGCTTCGTTTCCATTCTTTAGATATAGAAACAATATGGTTCCTTCCCGCCTAAAGTACATTACTAGTAAAATATAGCTAGAAATATATAGATCTTTGTGAATTAATATTTAGGCTCGGTTCATTAATGACGTCGACATCAACAAAGGATTAAGGAGGGCAGATTCTTAACCTCGAGTCTTTGGTTCTGTCCCTTCCTCTCTCATACTCTCAAATTTATCCTCCAATCTCCTTCGACAAGAAGTAAATTTGACAGTTGATACAGCTCCGTTAAATGATCTATGAATCAACCAACAGCTGACTCACCCACCATTAACAGAAACCACGAGAAGCGTCGGTGGCCAAGAATATGTTAAATACAATTATTTTTGTTGCGAGGTTTATATTAAAATACGATGGGCAGTTTCAATGTAGCCACTCCGATGTAGTGATTTTCGTCGATATTCTGCTTTCAAGGACCGAATGAAACGAGTAAATTAACATTTAAAATGTTAACACCGAACGACGACTGATCCAAAACGCGAATCGGATTCTCTGCAAGCTGAGTTAAGGGTCTTCTGATATTCCGTGAAGATCAGAGTCCATCTTATTCTAAAGCAAAATTCTGCGGCATTGAACTTAAGATTCTGATCGAAATTTTGAAGTTGTATGTCGAGGGAAAGATCTTAGATTTTAAAATTTAACCGAGACTCTTCATATGACATTTTCATACTACTTCAGCCAACCAGAGCTGTCAGTTTATTTGAAGGGACAAACAAACTTCTCTATCTCATTAAATATTTATCAAATCGAAAACTAGTAGACAAAAGTTTTACAACTTGATATACGAGTATTAAACTTCATGTTATATGCATGTTAATAACGAACGATAGACTGCGGTTGAAAAGTATGATAAAATTCTATTAGAATATAAATGGACAATTCTAGCATGCATTTCTTCAAGACTTATTTTACATTTAAAATGATTCAAAGATCCCATTATAATTTCTACAAAATAATTTTCTCAATATTGTCTAAAAATGTCAAATGCTCGTAAGACACGAAATTGTTCGCTAATTTTGATCCCTACGACTCTTATTTGATTGCCTTTTTCGATATCTCAAATGTTTATGAGATAAATACAAATACTAATTTAGATATTGAAGTTGCAGGTACAGTCACCTGCCATTTCAGTTTTATCAGCAGCCTTCCTCATAAAATTTAGCGTAAGTATGTTCACATTAGCGCGATTCATACCTAAGTACAGTATAGCTAATAAAAGCTTAATAAAGCTACCTTCACTTGTATAAGACATACATACTCAAATATTCTAGCGTTTCCAAACAACTGTTTTCAACAGAAAATTCATTCAATCTATAAAATAACGATGGATATCTGAGAATAGTTACAGTCCTGCAATGTCGGAAAATCATCACTAATATTCACTGATCGATTGTCAGTGATATATCGTCAACAAATGATGAATAATGAAGCCACGCCTCCCTTCAGTACAAAATCAATGTTAGATTTATAAAGGAATTTTCAACATTCTTTTTACTCTTTCATATATTGCGACTTCGTTCGACATCCATGGATTCTTGCAATTTGTTCCCATGGTTCATTCCTTGGTCTTTGATACTTTATTCATACGAGCTCAGCAAACATTTCCCCGACCCTGATTCAGCGTCACTGCAAAAAGAACAGATTTTATTCGAGTCTACGTGGAACACAAGAACTTTTAAGTATAAAAAACGGATCGGTACTCAGATATATAAAAATTAATTTAATTAACTTTTTGATGCATTTTAAAATGCACAATTGCGTATTAAGAAAGTTTTTTGTTCAGTGCCCAAATCAGAAGCAACACGTTTCGGTGCTTGGAGTGTAAATAGTTTACATGTAATAATACAAAATAAAAGTTTTGTGGCCTACGTGAGGGAGGGGGGGGGGGAGAGTACGGGTTTTCTCTTCCCGAACACTGGAATCGTGAGTCTGAATCTCACTCAAAGCAAAATTGTTTATCCGCGTGTTTCTGTGTTGTGCTCATTCTGCGTAGATAGAGGTCTCGCCTGTCAAAGGAATAATACGAAATAGAAAAGGATTCACAGATTAAAAAGATAATTCTCATTTGGAAGAGATCAGAGATCCTAATCCGTAAAACATGACGAAGAAAGTGAATGGCGATAAGATATTTAACAGGCTAAATCTGTTATTGTGTAACTTCAAACACCCGTGCTCTTTAGACTACTTCTCCGACACATCTGTTGGGCGAGAAGTCTAAACACATTCGATTAGGCGTAGGTCAACTTCTTATTTTACAGGCTGGATGAGATTACGGAAAAACAATTTTTGATCCGGATAATCAGATATTTCATTAGTATTAAGCTTTATATGCACATTTACGTGCGGGGCCTTCAATTACGTTTTCAAATTTACACTGTATTAAACCTATATAAATCTCGGTGTAACTCTCTTACAGGGTACAAAATCATTCGATGCTGTTTTTTTGCTGTTCTACTGACATCATTGTGAATACAGTGCAAACAAAATAAGAAACCTTAAGAATGTCAGTGAGGTGATGAACATCCAAGGACTCAAGTACTTATATAAAGACAAGCTTTCGTTACAGTCTGTGAACAGTTATAACATATATAATTTATTCCGTTTTCATGTTCCATGTTCTTTCGATAAAGATTAACATATTTTATTCGTGTTTGTTCGTTCGATGATCCGTCATTTTTTTACAATTACGTCCCAGTTTAAATGTTGTCAGTTAAGTATTACGTGAATTTATCAGACAATACGTAGGTCTAGGCTATATGAACACTTGGTCGAAAAGTATCAGGCGATGTTTATGAAGTGATGTATTTATTATCAGTATGTCCGTATGTTTTTGTGGCTATGAGAGTGAGCTCCATCAAAATCTTTTTTTGTGTCTCCGTGCTACAATATTAATGCAGAGTCCATTTGGAGCAGTGCATGTCTCTCAAAGCGCCCTCAACTAGGTCGTTAACAAATTATTCAGTCACACTATCATGGACTTCGTAGAAATGGCATCTTTATGACATCTCGTTACAAGTGGAGTGTTCGGAAAATCATTTCACTCGATCTGTATCCATTTATTTAAAAATCAAAATTACTTCATTCTTGAATTTTCGACAGCGTATTGAAATGGAATGTACAGCTCTGTGATCAATCTTCATTGGCTAATGTGAGTTGCGTCTAATTCTGAGTGCAACTGTACCGGGGCCTTCTGTTACACTGTTCCAACTGCTACGCGTTTTATTAAAATGAATAATGGTTTTCTTAGAGAATAGGCACATGGCCCATGGCGCCTTCTGCTACTGCCATAAGTATAGGACTAGAGAACCAACGATGACATTCTGAGACAGAGCTGAATAAAATGCAGGGCACGCAGGAGGTGAATACGAAACGAGTCACCCGACATAAATTATTTTCACGCTGCATGCGCCATGACAATACGTCATTTAACTTAGAACAATTCCAAGGTTAGTGCTTTTCGACTGGGGGAGAATTTTCTTTTACTAAGGTAAACAGGAATGTAGGGGACGGACAAGTAAAAATTACGTTATTTCTGTACTTAGACACTTAATTCAGGCATTTAAATTGTTGCCAATCAAATTTGTAATATCTTAGAGTCACGAATACATTTTATATTGAATTGATATGTTATTTAAAATAAATCCTCCAACAAATTAAACGATTTTAAAATACTTTACAAAATAAACTTATTTATCGGCTTTCCTAACAGGGCGATTAAATCAAACAGGCGTGCAGCACTAATGCGGGAAATGAGAAACGTATACAATATTTTGATGAAAAAAGTAGTGTAGTCCGAATTTTGCATGTATTGGTTGCGCCTGATTCCTTAAACCGAACTTGTAAATTAATTTCTGTAATGGTGAATGTTTTCTTCGCGGTACGGACTAAATTGTTAATTATTAGTCTAATTTGGCGAGTTTCGGCTTCAATAGGTTAAACAGGATTAACCACTTGCACTTGTTCTGCAGAAGAAGTACTATATTCGAAAATGAACACCTTGAATGTACCATGTTAGTAAGTCCACAACTTTTACGCAATTGGCATGAGCTGCGGCCCAGAAACCAGGGCGACCTTGGATCGAGTGTGAAGGTGCACGTGTTCCATACTCGGTTCACAACATTAATTTTGTGTGTGTCAACTACAACACATATAATAGCAGGAAATTAAAAATAACACAACCGAATAATCGCAGTAGTTATAATAAGAGATCTTGAAAGGATTGAAAAAATGCATGTGAAAAGTGATTAGGAAGTTAAAACCAGCGTTCTAAAGGTGAATTCTTATCAACAATTTTTAAGTGTCTTTTATCCAAGATACATGGTGCAGGAAGATAGCCAATCCTTCCAACTTCGCAAAGGGAATAAAAAGTGTATCAACTCTTCTTATTACGATGCGTCTACTAATTGAGCTAAATATTATACGAAAGGAACAAATAAACTACGATGCTCTTCCGTCTTGCGTATTTTTTTTCTAGACATCTTTTTGTGACTGCGTCTGTATTCTGCTGCATAAGCGCCATGTGCAGTTTCATCCAGGGTGTAGGAGAACCTCTGGGCGCCATGTTGGCGTAGTGTTTGGACACAAAACATGCAGGATGAGAATTTGAGCCAGTGTTTGCTACACTCGCTGTTATTTTTTCCGGTTAAGTGCAATATTAATGCGTACAAACATTACGCAAATTGTGACGATATTTGTAGAAATATATCCTGTTTTCTTTTTTTTAGAATTCGACATATTTGCGTACAAAGGCTGTAACAGAAGATATGATGATTTACTTTAAACCCATACACGTCACTGTGTTTACATTTGTATAGTTTCTTTCAGTCCCACTTTATACATGAATTAGTATATACCTTCACAGTGATGTTATGATAAATTCGCTTCACAACAGCTATTAAACGTCCCTTCTAAACAAACAATTATATTATAATACAACGAAATGATAACATAGGTATGAATTTAATCTGGTGTGATTACTTGTAGCGATGTGAATCTAGCATATGTAATTTAGTACGTGGTAAGCGTGGACGATTCTAAGCATTGGCGTATCCTGTGAATTATGGTAAAAATTTCAGGGGCATTGTTTGGCCTATGTCTATATTTTTACGCGTAGGTGCGTACGTGCATAAATTAGAGGTGTAAATGGTAGGCAGAGTGCAAGGCATGTCTGTCAGATCAAATGTTTCAACTTCAAAAGCAAATACGGAATTCGAAGAATTACTTTCAAAGCTGGGTGTTTTCATTCATTTTCTATCGATACGTAACTATTCGCAAGGTAAGAGTACGTCTTCAGAAGGTAATCATCGTCGAATCAAGTTTCCCAACTTTCACGAAAAAAAAGTTACATTAGCGGTTAGAACGCTGGCCTTGTAATCCTGGGGTCTCGGGTTCGATTCCCGGCGGTGACCGAATTTATAACTTGTGTTGGGCAAGGCCGTGGTCTAGGCAACACGGAGTTTTCCTCCGTGGCATCCCAACAATTACTCCATTCACACACAGAAGAAGGCAATGGCAAACCACTTCTGGATCATCTGCCAAGAACGTATATGAACAGGTCCCAGTCCGAGAAAAGGATGGAAGGATCCTGTTCATGTGGACCTGTCGTCATACAGAACACTAAATAATAATAATAATAATAATAATAATAACCGCGTTAAGAACAGTTGGCCACTCCTCCCCATCTTGAAGTACATGAGTTCAACTACTATCTTACGTGCAACTTATATGGAACTTTGAAAAATTGAAGGAACAGTTTTGTGAAACCTATGCAGTGTAGAATCTGTACTGTTTATTAGTTCTGTCAACAATAAATTTTTGCCTGCAACAAATGAACGTCGACACAAAAGATAAATTTCGTGGAACCGTTTGAGGAAAGCTTATTTATATCTAAGCTCTGTGCTACAGCATCTAAAAAGCTATAATAATAGACATGGCCCATATTCGCATGTCTTTTGACTTTTTTCGTCTTCTGTAGAAATAAGTATCACTGACGTAGACATTTATTAGTCACGTGGTTTAAATTTACAATATTGTACACGACTCCCTGGTCTTATGTCAACTTATAAATATATTTACACTTGTTTTAACACTTTTTTACGTTCTCTAATATTCTTTGAATTACACCTCCTTCCCTGTAGTTTATAATTTACTTGTAATACAAACACGTTTCAGGAAAATAAAACATATTCAGTTCTCCGCGCATAACGAATCTTTGGGTATCCATTCATTTGACACGTACTTTGGATTGATACCTACATGGCCAGACAAACACGTACTTTCTATTTATTGATGGCTTCTAGTTGTTCTTTAAATAATATTTATTTACGTACAAATCACCCCAACTAAACTTCAGCTAAAGGTCAAAGAAATGATTATCTTAATAGGAAAATGTCTATCACACATAAATTATTATAATTCTGCCATGGGATGTTTATAATACTGTGTCAGTGTGTTATGATTAAATTATTATAACCGTTGCTATGGTAACGCTGCTACGGACTCCGAGCCCAAACAGAAATTTGCATTACTAACAGTAGAACCACTGCATTATATGTCTGGCTAACAACTGTTACGATCCAAATTTGATTTTTTTTTTCAACGCGTGTAGTTCTTAATGACTGAAATTGTCATTCATCAAGGTCTTTTTAGAGGTGTTTTAGGATTTGATTTGGATCGTGTTAAAATTCGCGGATAACATGACTGAACTTGATGTTTAAAGCGTTACAAGTACAGTCACTAGTCATGGCGACGTAAGCTGTAAACCTGACAACGAATGAGGATACCATTAATTCTAAAAGACCAAATCATGGCAGTGTAACCATGGCATGTAAGCCTAATGTGGAGGATTTACAGTACACGAGACTAAACAGTGCGTTTCGCGTACGTCAATAGCTTGTGGGTAGAGGGAAAAACAAACACATGCTATGTAATGCAAAGACATTACTTAAAAAGCTAAGCACAGAGTAATGGCGCTGGGAAATACATTCGATAATATTAAGCTGCTTTTGTTGTAGTAGTCGAGTCAGTTACAAAGCCAGAAACCAATCAGATGCTACTGTACCTGTCGGAAGCGCGGCGTTTGCCGTTCTCTGTGACGTCGGAGTGGAAGATCTCGGATGGTTCGCTTGGAGAGAAAGCCGGGTCCAGCACCACGTGTTCGTGGTGTCGCAAATACTGCTGAGGCGACTGCAAAACAAAAACACAGATCGCGTCAGCAGGCTCTTCTGAGATCGCTGGGCTTCGCTGCCTCGTCGGAAGGGTCGCTGCACGGTTTTTAAAATCGACGGCACATCTCTCTTTGGTTTTTATGATATATTTGCATGAAATTCATAAACGAGGGGCAATTTTTATGAGATTTAACGTTCTCACGGGGATGAGTATGAAGAATTCTGTCTTCTGGGTTGTTGCGCCGTGTAGTCTGGCAAGTTCACAGACGTTTCAGTTGTTAATGCCCTCAGGCAGCAAGTACCTCTGAAACGTCAGTAAACATTTCCAGACTGCACGGCGCAACAACCCAGAAGACAGTCATCATCACGGGGGCGTGTTTGTCCATCTGCGTATTTAATTTTCGGAACTACTGAATATAATTCGATTCAATTTGTTATTGTGAGTGTCAGTTGAAGATCAACACAGTACGACTTTATTATCGTGCCTGAATGTGGAAGTAGAACCAGCTTCCGACACGCTGTTGTTTTAATTATAAACACTTATAAGACTATAAGATGGTATAGTTGCGTCATATTGTGAAAATATATATTTAATAATTAATTATTCTTGTCCGTCTAATCACAATTTAAAATTTAAAATTAAAATTAAGATAATTAAAATATCATGTGATGTTCCTATCGAAACATTCGAATGTTTCGATAGGAACATCACATGATATTTTAATTATCTTAATTTTAATTTTAAATTGTGATTAGACGGACAAGAATAATTAATTAAACTTATAAGACTGATGTCGAAAATAAAATTTCTCCGTCGTACGCACTGTGCACGTGTTAACGATGGAGCGAATGCCACTGTGTGTAATGCTACATGATCAGTGACTACGTTCTTTGCCGTCCCGTTGCATAAACCAATCCGTAACGAGCCTGCCCAAAATCGTCATGTAGTGCAGACATCAAGTAAACTGAAGCGGACAATATTGTATTTGGAAAATAACTGTACTTAAAATAAATTAATCTTGGACAAAAGTCATTTCTCTGCCCATCACTTATTTAATAAAATCACTCCATTACCTTTACCAATTTAACCGATCAGAGTTGCATGATAAAGTATGATAACCGATGTCTCAAGTAATATTTCAACAGTGTTCCTGTTCTATTTTAATTTAGGTTTCAGCCGAGTTCGAAATTCAAACTACGGCTTCCGAAGTAAACAGACATGCACGCTACGTTTATTCACTAATGTGATAAGCTTTATGCTAAAATTAATCGTAAGGCATACTTAGACAGACAGTAACATTTTGTTAAAAATGTGGGCGAGAAACTGGCATAGCTACAGCAGGTAAACAGGTTTTCAAACGTGGTGACCTGTTTTCTGGCCAGTATAAAATACGGTCCAGGTTTTTAACAGTTACAAAACGTATTTTTCTTACTTGTCATTCTTTAATAATAAAAATAATAAAACTTAAAGTGTTCTTTGATAAAAATAACATTTGGCTTTGAAAGCAAGTCGGTGATGGTATTGCCAGATGGTAGATTCGTATGGGATGGAATATCGGGAAAATATACAAAAAAAAAAACCGATTCACTAGCAACAAACCAAAACGTTCAAATGTTTTCCTCACTCCCTCTGTTTTACCTTCGTACCACCGCGTCTTTTCTCAAAGCGTCTTGCAATTTCTCTTTTACTTTCTTCTTTCAACAGCCATCCCTCGCCTTAAAACAGTATTTGTGCCCATGCTTAATCAATACTTCAGACCTTACACTGGGATTACAAATTAATATGCACTGAGGTGAAGGCAGAAGAGACAGTCTGTTTCGAAAGTCACTTCTTAGCAACAAACACAAGACTTAAGAAACTTTTTGCAGAATTTCCCGCGTTTCTAAACACTATTACACTCAAATCCAAGCGAGCTGTTACGCAAGCCCAAAGCATTCGCGATCTCCATATCTGACGCAGTTTCACGACTGGGATTTATGAACGCAGTAGCGTCACGTTCTTTGCGTTTTCTAGAATACGAAAATCTCAAACTAAAGTTTTAAATTAATAAAAATGTAATTATATAAGTAGGGCGTGAAATTTCTCAAACATGGATCGGTAAATGTTTCACAAGGTTTTGCTGACAGTATTATTGATCAGAATAATATTTGGTTGACACGGGATTTGTGTTTATCTTAATGTTTATTTTGCAAATTATACTTAAGAGTGTACAGATCCGAATCAATCCCCAATAAAATAAAGAAAGCCCAAAACACTCTAACACGAGTTGCCATCAGTTTAGGTGGCGGCGTGTTTGAGAATTAAGTATAATTCTCAAAGAAGACCTTAAGGAGGCAGCTTCCAGCTCCTATACACAGACAACCACACTACCCTACCAACGAAATCAACTTTAGAGGTTATGGACCGTGAATAAACTAACAAAGGGCGAATATTAATGATGAATGTACAAGAAAGTGAAAGCTTAAGGACAAGGGCCTATTTCAGGACACCAATTCGGAATTTACACTGGGAAAAGATCAAAGAAAATTGTCATGTAAGTATCAGAGATTCGAACCGCGTGTCCTCCTGTTGCTAGTCAAAGGGATGGCAGCTGTGCTGCCACCCCTGAAGTTAGAACGTGGAGCTGTTTCGGTTACTCCACCGTTGATGCTACAGTTAGGAAAGTCTCCTGTATCTACAATCGCTTCTTTCGCTCAAACATCGTTTACGAAAATGAATTCCAATGTTAAGTTCCCTGTGGACGCGAAAGATGACAGGAACTGCCTTAGAGACTGCAAAATTGTGTGAACGTTAAAACTGTGACTTACGCCGTTATTGCGCTGCTATCGCGATGTCTGCATGCACACCTGTCACTGTCACTTGCCTAATTTTTGTATGACGGATCACGTAAACATGGTAATTCGGATTTCGTTACGATAAATCATCAGTCCACCTCGTTAATAACTAACTCCGTGGTACTGTGTATTCCGTGAGCAATTGATAGTTAATAAACGTGTCGGAAAATTTGTCCTTCACGGAATGCAGTTTCAGGGCAATGTTAATACGAGCCATCCACGTGGTTCAGTGGTACTCCATAAAACACATCGTTAGCCGCCTCCAGCCAGGCGCTGTTAACCATTTAGTTGAGGCTTACGATCGCCGCGAGGGTTACAACACTGTAGTTCGAATAAAGCGCAATGTGACTCAGATAACATTACTTATATTCGGCAGTCAAGCGAACGCTGATATTAAGAATTCTTGCAAAAAGAATTATTTATAATTTGATCTACATGATACGAGAATATACATATAACATTGTATAAAAAACACGTTTTAGCAAACGAAGAATAATCCGCCAACAGAAAGAATGCAATAAAAATGTACGTAATTTAAAGTAAGAAACGCAGGAAAAAGGAAAAGATTCTGACATTAAAGAAAATGAGCGGAGTGGATTATGAAAATTTATAGTGAAAACTGTACAAAGAAAGCGATGTATCTGAAGTCAAAGAAAATGGAAAACACTGATCTAAAAAAAACCCTTACACTCCTTTCAAAACATCAGATTTAGCAGTTTTAAGAAATGATTTTACTTGTAAAAGGAAATAAAAACACATCAATCAGATCTGTGCTCTCGTCCGTCCATTAAAAGCAGAGGAAAACGTACTGAAACTACTCCGACTTTAAGCCAGGTCAGTGGGAGAGAAAAGGCTAGAAATATGATAAATTCAAAGTTTCCACTTTGTCGTCTGTACTTTAGGAGCATTTTCTAAATTCAGCAAAGTGAATGGGAGATGGAATTCAATCAAGGAATAACAAACGAAGATACGCAAAAGAAAATAAAGGATTAAAACAAGAATTATAATGAGAAGAGAAGAGAGGAACCGAAAGCTAAAGTAAAATAAATAAACACTCAGATCACGAAATTCGGCGAAGCTACCGCGGAACCACAACCACCACAGAAGGAAACGTATTTTCCTTTACGGGCTGCAGGAAGCGCTTTATCTCCGCAAATAGCACCAGCGGCATTCAAGATGTGTACTCCAATTAGGAGTACATCGTCTCCAACTGCGTTCATTTTTATTTCCTATCTGTGTTCGTTTATTCCAGACAAAACAGATCAAATCTAATCAGTTCAACCCGTCTTTTCTTATGAGGCTCGAAATTGCTGACAATAAATTCTTCATGGCAAGAATTCGGTTTGATCTTAAAACGTCGCGGTGGTACCGCTGCTGCTTCGTATTAGGGCAGTCCTGGGTTCAGTCATAGGCTCAAAAGACGACCGTCCTAACAGGATCCTAGTGGGTTTACTTAGTTTCTCATTGAAAATATTAGAACAGTAGCTTAAAATAGGTCACGATCTCTTCCTTGCACATCTGATTTGCAGCTATAATGACTTAACATCATATATATACACAGCATACATCTAGATCAAGAGAGAGGCAAGAAGCAGGGTTTTGTGAACATGGTAATGAAATATCGGGTTATAAAAGACGTGGAGATTTATCTTCTCAATAATGTTTCTGCTTTATATAGTTAGTTAAACATGTGACTGTCAAATTAAAAAGTTCGCCAGCGTTCCAAACTTCATTGTCGCCTGAGGCGAGAGATGACGTTAAGTCTTTGTCAAGATACATTAATCCGAGTCACATGACGACCTCTCGAGCTACCGGCGAATTTTCCCAATATCCCAAAAGCACTGTTCTTTTTTTTCCACAGTACTTTTCAGAAATTCTTCGAGCCGAGCTGACTTCCCCTTTAGCATTTTCGGAACACACCAGTATGTTTAATTAGCGACAATTTGCATCCTGTTCACGAACAGAAGGATCGGCGGTAAGAGGGTGAGGGTACCATATTTGCTAAATGGATCAGACTTAAGATTTTACCGCTTCCCTCATAACCCCCCCGCCGGGACCTCAGCTACCCTCTGCACAATCCAACTCCCTTGTAAAAGGTCTTACACAAATTGTGTTAAATCGTATTACTGTACATACAACTTGGCCGGATACAAACTCGGAGCTCTTGTTAAGGTCGGAATAACGGAATCCGAACGTGTTATTTCCAGAGTCGAAAGTAAATGGTTCCTTCTTAGAGGTTTCCCTCTGAATTTCATTCGCTGGATTACAGAATGCAATAGTATGAGTAACATCACACAGATGCACTATGTCCCGGGTTCGAGTCCCGGTCCCGAAACCAGCTATTCTGAAATTTCTCGTGGTTTTAATTAGTATATCCAGAATATATGGGGATAGTCCCATGAACACTTCGCTACCTTTTGCATTATTCTCTATTTTACGCCTTCCTTAATCAGTTAATCAACCTTTTGTATTATAATTAAAATTATACTTCGTTACGTACGTAGTAATTACGTCCCACAATCTATATTTGTCTTTCACAATGATTACTCATGCAAATATTGTCCGTTGTATGAAGAAACGGGCTCTTTATCTTGTAGTCTCAGTGATCTAATTGTTAGACTACTAAACTAATATTAAAAATAAGCCGGGTTCGATCACAATTGTGTCCACTAATCGTAAAAATGACACAAACATCTGTCAGCACGTTAAAAACCATTCACGTGGACAAAGGAATACACCCAACTCCCAAGACGTCCATATAAGCTGAGCGCGGAATTATACAGAGTGAAAGTTAAAGGGTCGGATAGGAAGCGGTCGTATTTCTTTCAAGGCGTCATCCAGCGGGAGAGAATGAAGTCAAAAAGCACCATGACCAGGTAAAGAACCAATCCCAGTACGATAATCCAATCTGCTTGTTTAAATCAAAATACAGTCTTTTAAGATATCTTTGCCTTATTGGTAACCTAAGTTAATCTGCTACTACAGCGCGTAAGAACAGCTCCACAAAAGATGGGACAAAATTGCCTGAGGATGCTCGTTATACTAACCCGTGTAACGTTCGTGCCAGAGAAGTTGCCGAATGGGCAAGGCGATACACAACTATTCTCGGTCCAGCGTCGAAAAACAGTTCGTTAATTCTTGTATCTCACAAATTTGTCTCTTTTTTTAATTTACCTTTTGAAACACAAAGCTCATCCGAAGTGTTCGCTTCTTTAAAAAAATACAATGTCTCTAAATTACAAACATCTGATGGTTCACGCTCTTCAACGAATTAATTCCTATATCGCCATCTTTGCTTCAAATAGTTCAACATCAATGTCCATGATAGCAAAATTAAAATTAATAATTACACAATTTAGTTATAAATTTCTATCCATTATTTTCACTTATAAAGATGAAGACTTCATAAACATGACATATGTAACATCAAATTTCATGTCATCAGAGAATGATGGCGGAGTAACTCATATGAAACCCTAAAGATAATTCTCATGTATTCACGTAGCGCATGCTACTCAAAGCAGGCGCTGAATACCACCAGCAAGACTCATATAAATTTAAAAAAAAAACACGGCACGACCTCTTGATTTAAGGATCTCAATTTCTGTCTCAGTTTTCTTTATCATCAGGCTAGTTCCCTTAATTTTTATCACCTCACAAGGTGTGCGCAGAATATTTGTAACATTTTAGACACCAACACAAGAAATTCTCTTTCCCTGCTCATTCTCATTCACCCCCTCCTTCCCCCTCTTCATTCGAAAAGGAAAAGGGTGAGAAGAAGTAATACTAAAAATTATGACGAAAAACCTAGCTGCAAATCGAGTTATTGCAAAAGTTTCTTTCCACCATTTCCTTTCCTTTTAACAGTTTTTGTTTCTGGCATAAGGAAATATCAGCAGACGCAGTAACCGATGTTTTGGACGTGGAATTAAAGAAATTAGTAACATTCGCAGGCGACGTAAGTTCCAGATCGGTACAGATGTGGACATAACAACCGCCACTTTTGCAACACCAAACTGTTAAAGAGTCACTTAGAAGATGGATGTCTTCTGAGTTGTTGGGCTGTGAAGTCTTGTAGACGTTTACCGACGTTTCCGAGGTCCTTACTGCCTCCATCAGAGGGATGATGGAGACAACAAAGACCTCTGAAACGTCGGTAAACTTATACCAGACTACACGGCGCTACAACCCAGAAGACAGTCAACTTCAACAGAATTCTTGTTTGTATGTCTGGTTTAAGCCGCTAAAACCACCAAAACTTGATTTTCAGTCCGGTGTCTGACGTTGGGCGGGATTCTTGAGGAACTCTTGATTCTGTACTGAGCACGTGCGTTCAAGTCTCGACTGCTCCGATTTACTTTGTCAGAATGGGACTAACCTGCTTGGCTAGCCGTGCGAGGTTGTTGAGTTCGCGCTGGAGGAGAGGCAGATGAGCCCTGAGAAACGGGACCACGAATGGGCGAAGCGGAAAGTTCGTAACGTCTTGCAGCGAGTGATGGAACTCTTCAATCGTTATGCTGTTACTCTGCAACACAGGGAAGACGGAATTCAAAACACAGGCATTCAGAAGACCGTGCTGTCCGCGAGGCACGAGAGTAGACGTGGCCTTGTCAGCCGTTGCTTATGAGGCAGAGGGAAAATGGGTTCTGCGCATACGCTGGTGATGTATTACTTACCTAAGAATATTGTGCTATCAGTCAGTACATTAGCTCACAACGTACGGCCTGTATAAGCTGCGGGTGTTTTTCGGTCCGCTAGTAGCACAGAATTCAACCCCCAACTCCCTCAAAGATGTCAGGTCTACTCTCATGGCTCGCGGACTATAGTCACTCAGCTAAGAATTCACCGCCCTAATCAACTCGACGCTTAATAAATGTTTACTGCAGCGTTCACAAGAGTCTGCCACTGGATAATACCCTGAGCCAAATGAGTCCAGTCGACATTCACATCCACGACTTTGCACAATAAGAAATGTAGATTGTGAAAGTTGAGGTTTCTGCACCTCGTAACGGAGATGTCGACTGTGATCGTCTGAGTTTGAAATTCATACTTGAGAAGGTGATGTGTTCCTTCTGACGTTTTTAGCCACTTATAAGATCACACGGCGTCACAAACCAGAAGACAAAAGCCAACTTTGTGAAAACGTTTTCTCCCTCCATCATCAGGGCGAAGTTCCATCGACCTGATGGTGGCGGCTGTTAGATCCTCTGGCACTTCGGTCACTGTTTAGAACAAAAGCCAAACAAACTTGCCGGTGATCTGGAATGCGCAGAAATATAATTTGGTTACCACATCCGGTGATAGTAGTGGAGAGGAGGCAGCGGATGTCGGTCTTTCACGAGTTTTGACGAAGTTCTGCGTACCTTTCACTGGCAAGCTTGTTTGGCGACTGCTCTACCAGACTAAACGTCACTACATCCCACAAGACAGCCGTGAGAATCTTAAAATTCGCCGATTTGATGAAACTTGATTGCGTTCTCTCACTACTGTTACTTTCCGCTCATTCGTCAGACACGCCACAGAAAGGACAGGGAACGTACGACTAGGCTGAAGACGAGAGCGCGGACCCTGTCGCCGGTATCAGGAGCGATGTCATTGCCGAACTGGACCAAGGTGCTCAGGAAGCGTTTCATCTTGCCCAGAGTGCGTCCGCTGTTGCTCGTGCCATGGACATGGGAGTCCAGCAGCGACAGTGACAGGGCTGCAGATGGAGGCAGCGGTGGGCTCAGGCTGCCTGAAATAAGACGTCGCAGGTCAACACTGCCACTTACTGTACATGGCATTGGGATGAATCCTTCACGCAAACAGATAACAACTCCTTGGAGCAGAGTCCTGCTACAGAAGCTAACAGTACACTCAGTTAGTCAAAGAATTTTCCGTATTTCAAGGTACATTAACGTATTCACAAGAGTTTAAGAGATTAACAAGTCTATCTTGAAATCAGAAGAAACCAAGTAAATTATATTTATATTGTTGTTGGTCAGATGTAAGATTCTCATGGGGGCGAGTTTGCAGATGGCTATCTTCTAGGATGTTACTCCATGGGATCTGATATATATTGAACGGCGTTTAAGAAGGTTTTCCTGCCTCAATAATCAGGGTGATCGCCCTGGATTTGAAGACAGTAAGGACCTCTGAAACGTTTGTCAATGTCTAACAGACTACACAGCGCAGCATCACAGAAGACAGCCATCTGCCCGAGTTTTCCGAGAGTTAGCTGATGATGTTGCACCGCGTATTAGAACGACCGTGCGCCTGCACAGAGACAGGTATTTCCGTTTGAACGTCGAGTTAATTTTCTGCTCAGACACACAGTAGTTCACATACAAGTTTTAAATAATGCTACGTACTAGAAACGCTAACAAGGCTTTGGCAAACATAGCACCGTACTTTGTGCTTATTTTTTTAACTCTTTATTTAAAAACACAGTCACAAACACTGAACACAAGATGGCTAAAATCACAGGAAAACGCCCTCATAAACGGAAGTAGAAGTCTGTGTTAATTAACAACACTTCTTTCAACAGCAGAAGATGTTTAGCATTAAAAGAGGAGACATGTATGAGATGAACATTACGTATAATGTACTGAAAATAAATGTAGATGAAGCAAATGTGGAATGCGTGGTCATTCGCTTAAAAGGACTGAGGTAAACTGCGATAATCTCAATCAACACTGCCATTGTCAAGGACGACACTCAGTCGGAACCCCCCCCCCCCCCGGGACAGTGGTCATACAGTTTGAGCTAAACTACCTGATTCACAGAAATGCTTAAAACACTACTTGTACACATATGTACCGCCTGTTTTAACAATAAGTAACTTTAAATTTTGCCTACAGAGTGTACTTATGGGTTCTGTAAGATTCTCAAAGTGAAAAGTATTGTACGTACGTACGTATTAAACATCATTAAAGAGCTGCTCTTTGTAATGGATACGCAATGTGTTTTCTTTGAGGTAAGGACTAAATTCTTAATTATTATTTAGATAAATTTCGGTTTCGAAGGGCTTTAGTATATTTCAAACTGATTTTGTATTAGTTGTTGTCGAACTGTGGTTATGTTGAAACTGCAGTGGACTGGACATGCCTTCCGCCACGTCAGTATTAATATTCCAGTAATAAGTTTCCGGGTTTTGAACCTAGATCGCATTGTTCTCAGAATAGACGGACGATGTTCATGAATGGTAGTGACAGGTCGTGACATAGGTGACACAAGAACACGCCTGATTAAACGTCCAACGCCGAGAACTGTCACGAACAGAATGATCGGTTGCTGGAAAGAATGGTGCCATCTTTCTTAGCGAAAAGTCAAACAGAGAGAAGCGACATCTTAAAATTGCTTGACTGCCGAAGATAAGCTCCAGTTCGTCATTGTTAATGTTATAGCTGACATCATCATAAATTATCATCATTATTAGCACATTATTATTACTATTATTTATGTCATCATTCTACCGATACATTTCTAGAGTTACAAATATAATTATAGCAGCAATTTTGTCATTAAAACAAAAGAGTTTACATTATAATTTACACTGCAATATACCGTTTATATTAGAATTAAACAAACAAAAAAGTCTCTGAACCAAGAATGGATGTGTATTGATATACATTCTTACTAAGCTCCAATGCCTTCAGTGTTTCCATTGTCGGGTTTACTGAGTTGTCTAAAATTATGAATGAGCAGATTGTTAGCGCTGTGGTATCAACAACAATGATAATAATAACAGTAATCTTAAATTATTCAAGAGGAAATATAAACGTTGAAGTAATTAACCTAAATGACGTTCACATTTCAGAGTACGACGTAGGTAAAAACCTTTGCACCGTTCTCCACACCAAGTGATAACTTCTAAACAGAATCCACTCAATTATTTCGCATCCTCCCCACACAGATATCCAGACTCAATGAGCCGTTGATTTGACTTCACGTCTTCAAATGACTGCAAAACCAAAGAAAGTTGTCCTATTCCACGGAAAGAACATAAAGCCTACACATGTAACATTTATTATATGAGTACAATGTTAAATAGATGCTGCCAAGTGATATATTACTGTCTGATGGTAAATGTCCCTAAATTATTTTTGTAGGGCAATGGAGCATTGATGACGGCGAATGCAGCAAGAATCACTGAAACTTCGGTAAACTTCTAGCAGACTACATGGCGCAACAACATAGAATTGTGTATTAATAATGTAAACATGAATCCGCAGTCGAAGTGAACTAGAACCACTTTAAAAAATTTATTTATGATAAAAACTGAAAGTTATAATCTTGATTTTCTTCCCAAAAAGCGCAACATAAAGAGAGGGTTTAAAAATGCTGGTTATAGATGTCATAAAAGGAAACATGTGATAAATAATGTTGTGGACAACTGGCGACTTCTCTTGGGAACAGATGCACACTGCAGCGCCTCGCGTGCCCTATCGGCAGGAATATCGTTGCTTTACAGATCAAAGGATATGGCAGACTAATGTCGCCTATGTTTCGCCTCATATACAATGCTCTGCATTCTAAACTACCATTCTTCACGAAGTCCACACACTAGATACATCGAAGCAGTCGATAAAACCTGTGTTACTCTTTGAAAATTCAGATTAATCTGGCGCAAATTATGAAGATGACACGTTTTCTGGGATGATGCGACGGCGACGGCCCTGATGATGGAGGCAGTAAGTACCTCTGGAACTTCGGTGAACGTCTACCAGAGTACAGGGCATAATATCCCAGGAGACATTCATCTACAAACCTGCCGCCATGAGAATGTAAAATTCCACCAAGTTTAATGTTAAATTTCCATGTACACATTGATCATGATGCTTCCGTCTCTCTTTCTTCTCGCAAGCCATTTCCTGTCCGATTCATGCTACGGCACGAACTACGAATGTGTTTGAAGATATACGTCTGTTGTGGGTAATATTCTCCATTCCTCAATAAGTAGTTTACTCTTTCTTCTACGATGCACAGACTGAGATTCTTAGCAACACAAAACCCTACTTTGCGATTTATTTACCTTCTGTCTCGTACCCTCTGAATTTTGTGACACACCTTCATGTTTCAAGTTGGACGATTTCCTCACTGATCCAGACAGTTCGCTACAAAATACAAAACACAAACCCCCAACTAGCGTTTCCGGAGTGAAATTAGCATAGTGTGTGAGACTCACCTCCACTGGCGCCACTTCCGTTCAACACAGGTGACACATTTCCGGTGCTGACTGATTGACCATTGGCGCCATTCTGTAGCGCCGTAGTCAGGCCACTCTGAGTGGCGTATCTCAGCGTCGTGGTGCTGCTTGAAATGGCGGCAGTGGTGGGACTAGTCGAGTTGGAGTTACCGCCCGCAGACGACAGAATTAGGTGAGCGCCCTCTGGACTGTCTGGCGTCTTCACCCGCTCCTTCGTGGCTCCTGCAAACAAAGAGTTAAACTCGAAGATTTCTGTCTTCTGGGTTGTTGCGCCGCGTAGTCTGGTCGATGTTAACCAAATGTTTACAGAAATATTCAAATTTACCGATGTTTCAGGACGATCGTCCTGATGACGTGAGGCAGAAGACACCTCCGAAACGTCGATAATTTAAAATCTCAGGAATTAACTATTTCTCTCAGCAGCTTTAACCAAATGTGCTTTGAAAGGGGCATTCTTTTTGTGGTTAAGAATTAAAATTTTATTTATTCAGATAAGTTTTGTGCTTCAGAAGATTAATTTACTAACTGACCTTTAGAATGGACGAAGTGAACACAAGTTGCATATAACAAAACTCGTATAAAGAGATACATGTGAGCTTTCATTGAAGCCCTTCAATAGGTGGCTCCTAGAACGCAGGAAACTAAATCAACATCAAAATGGCCATATCGAGTTTTATTTAAATCGGGGGGTGTTTTCGAAGATTGCGCCGTGACATCATTTTTCTCGAATAAAATTGTGACAAACGAAGTCAGATGCCATCTTTCTAAAAACAGGATTAATCAAACTAATTAACATCATAGAGCAATACTCTCCTTGTTAGTCAGAATCCTTGTCTTTCGTGAAACCCGAATGTTCATTAGCGCCATCACAAGAACCAGAAAACACACCAACTCACAAAAATAAAGTATTTAGATGTAAATTCACCGCACACAGAAGGAATGCAATCCCAAAATCAGGATCAAACTGAAAACGAATTACTGCTCATTTTTTTTATAAAGGAGACGTGTGGCGGCACTTGAAAATCGATGAGTTAATGTGTTGTTATAACGTCCAACGTAAAAAGTGCTAAGCACCACATCGAAAGTTTAATCTTGGTTTAAGCACTAATAGGATTTGTGCTGATTTTGTGGGTTAGAGAATCGACCATAACCGTTTAATGCAATACACATTTGATGTTCTGTGAAATTCGTCAGCGTTCACAAGGGTGGGTGACGGTTTGGGGAGGACGAATTAAAACACCTCCAACCAACCGATTGACCCCAGCGGCGGTCGGCTGTTGACGTGAATTATCGGGAATTACATCGGATCAGCTCGCAGAACTACTTGTCACTAGCGGCTGACAGACTTTCTTTCCCACCAGACCTCTCAATAGCCCTCGCAATGCCCTCTTTTCCACCTCCCACCTCCCTCTACCCAACTTATCATCATATCCTCCATCAATTCGCCTCCAGATATGTATATACCACTTCCACTGCCATTATTTGTCTCTGAACACTTACCATTTACTATCGTCTACCTCAGAGGTCATACTGCCTCCGTCATCAGGGCGATGATTCATCCTCATTACGCTATTTAGGACAGCGATTCAAATTCCGATTAGGATGTACATCTTTCAAGAGTCAGACCATTTAACACTGCAAAAGTAGCAAACATCTTAGCACAGAATTTCTTTACAAAATATATTCCGCTATATCATGATATTCCTGGATGTAGTTCATTATGGTGTGACGAGATCGTCAACTGTCACAAACCTTTTACAAAATAATCCTATAATTTTCGTGTCAGATTATACATGAAAGAGAAAAGAAAAAATCTCAAAAAAAAAATCAAACAAAAAGTAGTCAGATGAACGAGCCAAAGTATGTCGCGGTTCGCGGTTTGTAAACCGTCACTCTATATTCAATCTCCCACCCTCCCCGAACCCTATAATAGAGGTCGGTGTCACCATCACGCAACGCTCCTGGCGTGTTACCCTGACCCCCTTCCCCCTTTTCGCCCCCAGACCAAAACCCCTATCACACACACACACAAATATGATCGATTTCGATTGTGTTTTGTTCGGGCAGCAGTTGTAGTAGCCGTTGTGAACGCGGTAGTAGTGGTATATCGCGTCTGACCAGGGATTGCCGGTGGCGAACTTTGGAAACTGCCTTGTTGACTGCGACGTAAGCTATATAGGTATACATTACTACCCTCTCTGCTTCTATGTGGAGCCCACGTACGATGTGAACATTCGCGAACGCTGTCTGACGAAACCGGCATTCCGTGGTCAGACGCGGTATAAATATTTTTATCGTGTAACAGAGAGACATACATTCAAGTAGTCATAACTTTGTCATACACCAGCTATGGAATCCAAGCCAGTAAGTACACTAGGCTTCAAAGGGTCCTGGGTAATTCTGGCTAATATTATTGTACTGATGCTCTTTTGAAGGCAACGAAGAGGGACTGGAACCAAATAGAACACATCAGCTTCCGGTACAAGCTGATGAGGTTAAATTTTTGTGTGAAAACATAAATGCCATAAGGAACAAAGAAGCTCTACTAGAAGCTAGTAGGGATAGTGGTGGGCCGTGCCATAGCTCCGGCGGCTAATCGCCCGGGTTCGAGCCCAGGTCAGTCCGTGTGGGATTTGTAGTTGACAGGTTTACATCCCTGAGTCCTTCGGTTTTACTCCAGCGAGTAGTATTTCTACGCTGCTCTATATTTACTCATGTATAATCTTGGGGATGTACAAACAATAATAATGTAAAACAAAAACATATTGGTGAATAATTTGGTCATTAAAAAGGAAGATGTGAAAAAATTTGCTCATTTGTGATGGTAGAAAGTGGGAGACTCTGCATATTACGCGGCAACGAACTCCTGTGACATATACGCCACCTATAATTGCTACATAAATCGAAATAAGTAGGTTGCAGCGGGGTGGCCGTGTAGTTTTAAAATTTAAGTAAAACACAGGCTCTGGACTGAACCGGCTCAAGATCGTACCCAGTGGTGATATCTGAAACTACCGATACTTCGAAAAATTCTAACTGAAGGAGATGTTTCGATGGTAAACTATCGACATGTGTATTTTGTTGCACAGTATTGTTCTTCATACACACATTGCTCTGTATTTCCCGCTGTATCTTCCTAACCCCGGGGGAATTTAGCTAAAAAATATTCCCAAATAAAACAGTTACATTTCTGTTGTTTATTATTTCTCTTTAACAGTAGACCACCGAAGCCAAACAGACGTAGAGAGAATCTGGTGAGAAAACAAATCTACAATCATGACCCTACCCTGAGGTGACGCCAGTTTTCCGCCACATGAGGTAGGCGAAGCGTACATTCTGTTTTAAGAAGGGGCAAAACTGCGATACTGATACGATTTGAACAAGATAGATTGAATTTTATCCAATATATTTTTTACCACGACTGACTCCTAGCAATCTAATAACGGTTTGATATTCAGATCCTAATTTTTACCAGGCAATTAAATGTCAGCTAATGAAGTAGATCACTTTTGTGCACCAGTTGGTTAATTTAACGATACATAAAGTAAAAGAAATGATATATAAGTTTCAACATCAGCTGTTGTTCACGTTATACAAATTTCTTTTAACTCTTCAAAGCGCCGTGCCTATTAAATCACCTGATTTAAAATCCAGTAATTCTGCACTGTATTCACAAAATGTGTTATGGGTTTCTTATGATTCTTAGAATAAGTAACTACCTCCCCACACACGTATTAATCTCTATTGATCTTTGCGAAGGGTGCAATATGTTTTCGTCGAGGTAGAACATACATTTTCAAATTCTACTTAGACTGGCTTCAGCTTTAAGGGCTTAATTCAAACACGACCCTTTCTATACGACTTTACCAGGGACACTACTTTTCGACCAAGTTTTAATGCAACACATACATTAGTCCTGTTCTAGCAATTACGAGTTATCAATAATTTGAAGTTTTTAGAATTCTGTTTGGAAAATTCGTTTCGGAAGTCTGTGCAAGTTGAGGTAGTTTTGACGTGGTCGTTGGAATGGGAGGGCGGGACGGGGCGGGGTTGAAGGGACATGCCTTGCCCTGCCACCGCCAGATGGTGTCTGGGTAATTACCTGATAAGTCAAACACTGTATTCTGGGTCTAGTGCGAGAGCAAACGGAAAGCTAAATGTATAAGCCGTTCCTAAAGCAGAGTTTCAACCTTAATCACGTGTTGGAACAGATAATAACCAAATATAAGGGTTATTAATACAACAATTTTGCTTCAATAAATCGCTTAGGGTCAATCATGATGCACACACATGGGATATGGTACTTTGGCCACTCAGATAACAGCAAGACAGCTCTGACTGTTATAATCTCGTGGGAACGAAAACTGTAATCTTAAGTGCCATAGAGAACGACGTATCACAAGCGACAGTTAGTGTTTGAATTCCTATCACTGCCTTTCTTTTCTTCAGACTCTATCCGTCTATAGAACAGTGATAAAAGAAAACAGTGTTCGCGCCCGAATCCAGGTTTAATCCCGATCCAAACACTGAAATCTGTCCCCTCCAGTTTTATAGGCAGCAAGCATCTGAAATGTTGGTAGACATCTACCAGACTACACGGCGCAACAACCCAGAAGAGAGAAATCTTCGTACCCACCGCCGTGGAAACCTCAAATCCTACACGTCCCAAATGTTATATCGTGTCTGCAAGATTCGTTATATTAGACTCAGCAAGAAAAGACCAAACTGTCTAGCCCTTGAAATAAGAAAAACAGCACAAAACGTCGTAAAACAACCGAATATGCAATTACATTGTGTAACACTTCCCGTTAATATAAGCAGCTCCATTACTGAGCATCTTACGTATGCCTATTTAGTCGAAACAACACGTCTTATACGTAATGTACAAATAATCCATCTTATTTTTCAACGCGTCTTACTCTATTGTTCTATTTAACACTCCCCAGCTCATTATAAGAGATGTCTGTATTCTTCCTGGCTCTTGCGTTTGACAGCAAAGGAAATGCAAGGAGAGGAACCAATGTCTGGCGCAGTGAACTCTTACAACCCTTACAACAGGGTGAATTTTGGGGGTGAATATCAGGTATAGTCCGCGAGAGCTGAGTATATACCTGTGACGTATGCGACTTGGAGAAATCACGTGCTTTATTACCAACAGACCTAAAACATCGTGACTGTTCTGACTTGAGGTAAACTTACGATAAATGCTTTTTAACACTAAAGTAACAACAAAGATACTACGAACAACGGTAAGTAACACGTGACCATCTCCCTCCCCCCATCTGAGAGCCGTTTCCCCCTTCCGTAACCTGAGGACGATAAATACAGTGACGAGGAATTTCACGTAACATGTAAATTGATTTATTTAGGCATATTTGTGGTTTATTCAACGATACTGTCAGTAGCTTACACCGTATACGGCGTCCAATAATCTTGAATAAAGAATTATAAGAATCGAAGGAAGTGGATGTGGCCGAATTTAAGGTATATCACGACATTTGCGTCAAAGGATTGAGGAAAACGACGAGCCTCTGTAAGGAATTCCGCTCTCCGGGCTAGGATCTGAACCCGGGACATCTCACATAAGAAGCAGGAGTGATCGAGTATGACCTTTAAACCGCAAAAGACTAGAAAATAACAATTTTAAACCTAAGAAGTGTGGCCACAAATTTATTTTGTGAATCTGACTTCAAATCCTGCGCCCTCCTTTCTTCAGCGAATTATACGAAACATTTAGTTTCCCCACAAGGGGATCGCGAACCACAATTTCGTAATTAAGAAAACTTTGTTAACAACAGATATAATTGGAACAAAGAACCATTAAAACAATAGAAACAATAATATCGCAAGGAATCCATTTGGAAAACATTTCTGTTACTTTGTGTCTGAGTCAAGGTTACACAAAGAAATTCCAATATTTGTCTAAAACATTACAAATCGACTACAGATAATTCGTGGCTTCCACGATGAACGAACGAAAAACGCAAGAACAGACGAAAAGCGACCATATAGGGCCTTAGAGTGATGGGACACAGTTTCCTGCATCCGTGACACACTCACACGTTGATCCGGCACGCTCGGCAAACAAACAGCGAAGTATTAAAATAATGTCCTGTCAACCAAATTAAAATCCCGCCAAAAAAGTAGGGCTCTTCTTCTGCTAAGGTATGAGACAGATCCCCGCTGGAATACCTTACCTTTATCAGTTTAACCGGGCTCAGAACGAGGGTGGGAGGGGGTGTTAGGGCGACAGAAAGTGGTGGTGGTGGGGGGGTCATAGTTGCGACGAGTGTGCTCTGTCCATACGTAGATAAGACACGTACAGCCCTCGTGTACTAAGCCGGCACATGATAGCTCTAGCAGATACTGCATGTCACCACACAGCGGTCCAAGATAGCGACTCATCCTCGTCTCAAGCAGCGTACTCAGGGGTTCTGAGTTCAGTGATAATTGAAGCCACTTCGAAATCAGGTGGCTCGGTACCAATTCTCACCTGGAAAACCGCTTATCCTAAACGTTTCCTGATTTTTATAAGTTCAAACAAATACTGGGATACTCCATTGAAACAGGGCAATGACAAAAGAATTAAAGCTCTCATAGATAGTTGTCTTCAGCGAATTTGCTGTCGCCCTGAAGACGAAGACAGGAAACAACGATCAGTTTCTTGAATACACATCGACAGGCCTGTATAAAAACATCTACTTTTAACGAAATACTGGCTTGTCTTCGTAATTTTGCACTAAACACTTCGCTTTTGTTAATGATAACCTTAAATGCAATACTCATAGCTTCCAGTCCATTTCCCCGAACCAGGAGTAAATCAGAGATGCAGATAAGCTTCTATTTACACCAACTTCCGTTTCGTATAGGCCTTACTCTGCAACCTTCGACCCGAATGACGAAATCCTCGAACAAAGATCATCCTGACCCATTCTAATCACGGCAATCATTCAGCCCGCAACATCGGTGAAGGGGGGGGGGGGGGTGAAGGCGGGGCGTGTCTGCGACAGAACTGCCTGCATATGAAATGTAGAACATTTCACTTACAAGTACAGAAAACTTATTAACGAAATGTTCATAAAAGCATCAATTGGAGGACTAGGACATCTGCAACATCCGAGTAACGAAGCTGGCTTCTTCTTCTGGCTACAGCCCAGAAGAAAGCCTCTTTGTACTCGCCGCCGTCAAAACTTCAGATCGTCCATGTGAGTAACAAGACTGAAAAGCTGTACTCTTTGGAGTATACAGACATTCAAAAGGTTCTCTCCACGTCATATTGCGAAGAATACTGTTGCGCTGTCATCTCATGCCAATGCATTGCAAAAATGACCATAGATTACTCTTGAACAATAGTCACTTGAGGTCATCGTTGCACAACAATGACGTTTTCCCACTGCTGCTGAAAACCGCGGCAAATATTACATCATAAAACATCTTATTTCCAGTCTTCTCTCTAAACTGCACTCTTGTGGTACAAATAAGACCTAACATTTTATAGACTTTACACGTATTGCTGAAGTGTACATTTTTCTCTCTGTATGCAGTTAAAATGCTTACCATATCGGAACATGGGTCAATTTCAAAAGTAAAACATGTGGGTGGTTTGACACAAAACGTCATTCGTTTCAAGAAAGCATAAAATACACCAATGTACCTTTTTATTTATTTTATGTATTTTTACGTTTCCTTACTTGTTTCAGTATTACTGGGATCTATATTATTATGGGACCTTCTTATCTGAGTCCATTGTTCAACAAAACACATCCAAAAACTTGAAACACAGGGAGCAAAACAATTAGGGTCATCATATCCTCACACCCAAGTTCTATAAAAATGTCTTCCTTAAACAGCTACTACGGTTCACTGAACATCATTTATATCCCGTCATTCATACTTGGCTGAGCCATTTAGTCTAATTCGAATGTTTTCCTAACATTTGTTTTTATTTATTTACCCCCAGATACTCATCTGCCCTACTTTTCCCAATAATTTACGTCATGTATGATTTGAGGTTTTCACAGCGGCGAGTATGAAGATTTCTGTCTTCTGCGTAGTATGGTAGATGTTTACCAACGTTTCAGAGGTCATACTGCCTCCGTCATCAGGGCGATGAAGATTTCTGTCTTCTGGGTTGTTGCGCTGTGTAGTCTGGTCGATGTTTACCAACGTTTCAGAGGTCATACTGCCTCCGTCATCAGGGCGATGAAGATTTCTGTCTTCTGGGTTGTTGCGCTGTGTAGTCTGGTCAATGTTTACCATCGTTTCAGAGGTCATACTGCCTCCGTCATCAGGGCGATGAATGTGCCAATTGGTAACAACCCAGAAGACGGAAATCTTCGATTTACTTCATACTTTACAATGCAATCAATATGACCCGCCCATCACCATGTTCTCTGTTTAATCCCCATAATTACATCAAACGTAAAGCTCAAAGCTGCTCATTACATAATTGCATCCATTTTCCAGTTCACTGAGTTCAAAAATTCCATTCCGCAGTCGTACCTCTAACCGATGCGACACGGGGACTCCAGCGTGGCACATGCTATGTTTCACACAACTATACACGACCACCGGTCCCATTCTAAACCCTCCGCTCCTGTAAGCGCGCTGCTGTGTGTGATACCATAGCTAAAGCGACGCTGCTGCTGTACCAGATCGCCTGCTCACCTCAGATACCAGATCGCAACTGTAAAACTCCCAGCTCCCCGCAATTGCCGTCTCTTTCTACCAGTTCTGATGCGGTAATTGTGTGTACACAGCCCCCTCAACTTCCCAACGACCACATCTCACACCTAGCCACAGACTCTTCTATCCAAACTTCCGATCCTGCTTCGCATTGAGGAGACGCAAATTTACAAGCATATGTACAAAAAAAATATGAGATTCGAGGTTTTCACGGCGGTGAGGATGTCACTGTTTGTCTACGCCGTTCGGGCCTGAAGATGGAGGCAGTATTTCCCTCTGAAACGTTGGGATCCACCTACAAGCCCACACGGTGTTACATCCCAGAAGACCAGCATCAAAATACCTACAGTTCATCAGATGTTGTACGTTCACAGAGAAAATCCTTTTAACGTGCATGGGACAAACAAGAGACGACTACAAAATTGTAAGAAATCTGCAAGCAAAGAATCCACTTAGCGAAAAAGAGCACAGTGATAAGGTTTCTACTAAAATTTGTTGTACAAAAAATTGTTGAGAATGACGTTCAGCTGACTCATTGATGGGTTCCATGGCAGGAATTTATGATGTAGATTATGAACCTTAAGATTTGATAACAGCAGGCAATTTGTTGATAAGCTGAATATCTTTCTAGAAGAAATAACATGTAACTTCGCATGAGTAAGATATGTAAGTAGTTTCATATAAAAAGTTATGAACATAGACTGCAAAATGTGGAAGTTTAACAAAGTTTTGAAAAAATACAATAATTAAAGGCCTATACAATAAAATAAAAAGTGCCCTTAAAATAAACTTTGATGGCATATGTAGAAAAATACCGCTTGAAGGGCAAGGCTTTCATAACGACATTTAAAATGCAATTCCTACTTTAAGTCTAATATAAAATTTGTCCATTTTGAAGATCAATTTGGTTAGCGCTGTTTAAGGAAATAATAGCTCTTTATTCTGCTTCTCATCAGAGGTAATGAATACCAAAGCACGTGGTACATGCAGTTACCACCGTGCTTTTATGTGGTCAAATATTAATAACACAGTTTTCAAACCTTCTCCAAAATTTGTCGTTGATGTGTGTGTTAAGAAAGAATTATTAAACCGTTCATCTTTGCTATGGTGTATTTTAGGATTTCGGAAAGTTACAGTTTCTACATTTAGATATTGCATGTTGCTTGCAGGTAAAATGATTCATGTTACTGCCATCATACCGAATGCCACTGAAGCTGCTCTCACCTGCAACCTCCAGGGCCGTCATATCAACAGTGTTGACACGGAGTGAAAAAGTACTGAGACGGGTCATGATTCTAATAACAGGCTTTAATAAATATGGAACAACCCGTATCTGCAACACCGACGTTCATAACCGAGTCAAAACACGGACAGAGGGCAGTCCGAAGGACAAGCGGATAAATACAAGCACATCACTAATAGGATTTTGAAGAAAGAACTCTTCTACTCTTGCTGATTTCTAGTAAAGATAAATTTATAACTGTTCCAGAGCATCGTGCCATGAAAAATGTGAGCTTAGAAGTAAATCCCGACGCTGTAATAGTGCTGAAAATGGATCGAGGTGAACAGCGGCTTTGTCTTGAGGGGGAAGAGGTCAGAAGACTGGGAAGGCCCACAGAAGTTCGGGATGTGGTACGAAAGATACAAATCCTAACACACCCTACCTGGAATCGAAGCCCGGTCGTAGCCACTCAGTTTACTGGCTGAGGAATTTGATTTCGCACCAAGAGAAAAGAAAAAAAGGCTGTCTGAAAACACTGCGCTGTAAATAATATTTCAACGTACGAGGAATTTGGTCACGAAATACAAAAGAATGCATTTAGAAACTCCTTCAATTCAAAGCAGGATTCGAGGTTTTCAAGGCGGTGAGGCAGACGATGGCTGTCGTCTGGGTTGTAGCGCCGTGTAGCCTCGTATAAGTTTGCCGACGTTTCTGATGGTGGAGGCAGCAAGGACCTTTGAAACGTCGGTAAACTTCTACGAGACTGCACGGCGCAACAACCCAGAAGACAGCATCTTCCCTGCCAGACACGTTCAGACGTCCGCCCACGCAAGGGCCACTGCCCGTAGACAATAATGTCATTGGAGCCATTCGGAAATGTCGAAGGCCATGTTTTGGTTAAACGAATCATCTTCCACAGGTACTTGTGGTATTAAAATAGCGCATTCACGGACTGAAAATGTACAGCAATAACAGAGCGAAGGCACCAGAAGTGTTAAAGCTATATATACATTTCCTAACTTGTTTAGATATAAATTAGAATTCCCTGAATGCGGGATAAGCTCACAACAAAGCCTCTACCAGATAATCGCTGTTGTACAAAACATAATTAATTACAAGACAAGTATGACGCATCATATGTCATTCGATTTGTTAATAGCAGAAAAATGTATTGTTTCAGAACTATATTTCTGTAACATCCGTTCCATTTCTTTATTTTTTGTATTCTTATTGTTGTAATTGGGGGCCCCCGAATACTCTCGAGTCCACGAGAAAGGAGTTTTGAGCGCCAGATGGCAGGTTCCCTTGTTATAGAGGAGGGGGCTGTGCCTTGTTCTTGATCGATCGTCTCCCTAGTTCACCGCTGGGGGCGTTCAGAACTTACCCATCCACTCACTCACCCATCCACCGGATGGCATGCCATATTATGTCCTGCCTGTTAGCCCATACGAGAGGACACTGGTAACAAGAATCGAAAACAGTTAACACATACTATACGTCACAGTGTGGATTTGTCATTTACAATGCTGCGTCCAAAACAGGTTTTTTTAAATAAACTTTTAATTCCATTAACCTGCGTTAGGCACTATATATATTCATTGGCACATGACACAAAATGTAACAGAATAATAAAACCAGCATAATTGAAATTAAAATGAGACAGTGTAGATAAATATACAGAAAAAAAGGGGCCATCGTATGTCGTCCAGTACCGCAACTCATTAAAGCTGAATAAATGTTGATTAAATATTTTGTCGGTATCATTTGCATGTTGTACACGAGTAACCAAAAGTTTATATTGGTTATATTTTATCCCTCGTTTTATGTCACGGACGAATTATTGAACCTCGCCAGAACAAACAAGTCCGCATACTAAATCAGCCTTATTCGAGGCAAGAAATTAATCATACGTTGTTATAAATGTTTTTGAATTTGCGATCCTTATGCGCTGTGCATTCTTTCAGATAAGGCGTGAATGTTTAAATTTTAATAAGACGAGCTTCGTCTTAAGGAATCTTGGCGTTTATTTGGAACAATTATCCAATAACGAAATTTGCAGGAACGATACCTGAATATCTAACATTGCCGCTAGCAAAAATGAATAAAATTAGTAGTGTAAATTGAAAGACGTTTTAACTGGCGGGCACTATGTTAAAAGCAGCCCTAGGCAAAAGCATGTTATATGCAGGACGCCCTGAAGCACGACCTCCTGTCCGCCCCTGCAACTTGTCAGCTCCACAATACCCCCCCCCTCCCCCCCCCCCCGTCGCGGCACAACTCGATCACAATATTTGGCGCCAGATCATTCCGATGCCACTATGCGATCACTATTGCACCGAAATGCACAAAGCGAAAGGCCCAACAACAAAGGCATATTATCGCATTGCATAAAGCGAGATTGGTTTTTATGCAATCCGGAATAGGAACTGCTGTAATAATGTATCCGTATCTTAGCGTAAAAGTGGCCCATGTGCCCAGTTTCAACAAACCCGTCCGTCGACTTACAATATCTACCTTTCAACAGAGACAATTAATAAAGTTAACGATTTAGAACAAGTCGCAGACACGATTTTAATGAGAATGTACAAATAACTTAAGCCTCTGTCCCAACAGGACGAAATAATTTTTTAGAAAGTAATATATTTAGTACTATTTGAGATTTGAGTTCTCACGGCGGTGAAGATATTGATGGTGGTCTTCTGACTTGTGACGCCGAGTGAACTTACAGAAGAATATCAACGTTTCGGAGGAATTTGCCGCCTCCATCTTCAGCCCCGCGGCGTCATAACCCAGATCACCAACATTGACATATTCAGCTATGATTAAACCAGGGCTGTGAAGTCGGAAGCAATTTTCGGTGGAGTCGGAGTCTGTAAAAATGTACCGACTCCGACCACAATATAAAATCTTAAGAACAATTTCTATACGGTGTAAGTAGGTTTACACTTATTAATACATAGTGAGCTTTTATGAAGGAGTCTGAGTCGGAGTTGGATTCGAAGCCGGAGTCAGAGATTTTAGTACCGAATCCACAGCCCTGGTTTAAATAACCAGAAATATACGTCGTCTCCGAGATATGTACAGTGCGCGACTGTAATCTTGAGACTTGCAAGGATTGCAGGAAGTCCGAAGCGTTAAAGGCAGACGCTACCTTTCCTCCTTCCTCCTTCACCCCACTTCTTCGCCCCGCAAGTCTCAAGATTACAGTCGCGAACTATAATAAGTACTGTCTATTTTGTTTAATATTATACACTCTTTTTTACTGTACGCGAGTGGGACAGAATGCTATCGTATGGCGCGTCTGTTATTGAGCGACCACTGTTATGCTAGTAAATGCCAGTGGCTATTTTCACCTTGCTTCATTTTTTATTGCTTTGTATTTATTGTTTCTCCAAGTGAAACACGCAAATTTTCAATAAACAACTTCTCGATTAGTCGTTCTATCACTTGGCCTCATTTACGCTGGGAAAGCGACGAGTCCACTGCGCTTGAAAGGCGAGGTAACATTTCTTTACAGCTTTTATAGTCTTAAACCATTTTTGCATTTACCAGAAACCTTGGCTCGTACTGTTGTGACACATTACATAACCACGGCTGTGTTCTGTTATGACGGAAAAATATCAACATGTACAGACAGACGAAAAGAGTGATGTAGATGGGGCGAGGCTTGATTGTATTTTCAATATTAGGTGGAAACGGGAAGGGTACCTGGTAGAAAAGGGCTCGGGACACCTCGAGCGACTGCAACCGGTTAATGTCTTGATGTGAATTAAAGCGCTTGACTCATGTTAACTGTTCCAGCGCTAAAAGGCACTGTTTATAAATCGCAACGCCAAAATTCTGAAAACTTCCTACGAGGTTCTTTTATTAATAGTGAATATATTACGGATCCTGTCTCTTACTTTATATAACGACGCTACGTAATTTCGGGAGCCACATTGACAAGTGAATTACTGCAAGGTTTGTAGATAATGTTTTTCTGCTTATATAACGATATTGCAATACTTTGGAACTTAAACTCAACAGGTGTCCAGTTTTGGAAACAAAAGATTTATGAGTCCTGTTTCAAAGTTTATTTTCAAGATTATTCATAGAGCTTTCGTCAAATATTTAATATACAATTATTATTGAAGAATTGTAAGATCTGTTTTGGTTAATTTAACAGTTTTGCAAACAACCGACGCGTCTACATTCGAAATGTCTGCTTCAATAAAACATTCACAGGACGCACTTCCTAGTTGAATTTCATGTTAAGTAGCCGAGGGATTCCCCAACATTCACAAACGTCTAAGGTCAAATTGCAGCGAAAGAGCCAGAATTCTTACGCCATAGACACATTTACTATCTTGTTTGAAACATAAAGATATTTGTTTTCCGAGATGTCGCGCCGTGTGATATGGCAGATGTTTACCGACGTTTCAGAGTTGCTTACTGATTCCATCATCACAGCGATGATTCATCAAGGAACTAATCCTTAAAGACGTAAAGGATACCTTTCTATGAATTCAGAAACTCTTCAGGCCTTACGACCAAAGACAATGACAAATATTTAAACAGTGTTCCTACTACATAGATAAATTATATTTGTACAGCAAACATTGAAACTTTCAGCAAGTGTGTCAAGTAAAATAATTACTGCGGAAAATACGTTTATGAAAAGGAGAACTCTATCTCTTTCTCCCTCATTATGACCCCCCCCCCCCCCCCCACACTCACAAGCAAATGGCAGGGGACTGAACTAGCTCCAGAAACTGCGTTTACACAGCCTTTCTTTCAAGTACTAACTTGTCTTACATAGACACATGCATTAATAATTCTCTTATCACACGAGGGCAAGACTCATGCATGAGATGTGAGGAATTCACGGCGATGAAGGTGTCAATGTTGGTCTTCTGGACTCTAAGAACCTTAGAAACATCGTTAAAATTCTACGAGGCAATATCCCAAAACAGCCAGTTTCATGAAGATTTCTGTCTTCTGGGTTGTTGCGCTGTGTAGTCTGGTAGATGTTTACCAACGTTTCAGAGGTCATACTGCCTCCGTCATCAGGGCGAATATCATTCATCGCCCTGATGACGGAGGCAGTATGACCTCTGAAACGTTGGTAAACATCGACCAGACTACACAGCGCAACAACCCAGAAGACGGAAATCTTCATACTCATCGCCCTGATAATGGAGGCAGTATGACCTCTGAAACGTTGGTAAACATCGACCAGACTACACAGCGCAACAACCCAGAAGACTGATATCTTCATATTCACCGCCGTGAAAACCTCAAATATAGAATTAACACAATGAATATTTTCGACACTGTCCATCGTCTTAGGATTTTCAATCACGACGTTTCGGAAATTGAATGTTTACGTCAGCATGCGGAGAAGGTAGGACTTCTGGCTATTAGCTTCTTCCAGACACGGAGATCAGCTCGTTCGAAGGCGTCCTACAGAACAGCAATCCTCTGCCCCACTCACCCAACATAAATACAGGTATGTGGTGCGGCCAATTTTAAGACAGCTGCTGTCTCAGAACCAGTATGGTCTGAATTTAGTTAGTTCAGATTCACGATATCCGGGCTTAATTTTCAACCTCTGGTCTCTCGAACACTGAAAACACCACCTCGATATTTGGCGTGCCTCAACAGAAAGCAAACGCCCGAGAAACAATAAATGACAGCAGAAAATCGCAGATACGTAAAGATACAAAACGGAGCTTCGAAACGCCCCCAAGTAATATTTATTTTATTCTGCAGTTATAACAACGAATGTGTAGTTTATTATTAATGGTTTATTTGCTTATGTTTAACGATGCTATCAGTAGCTTAGACTGTAATAAAACAGCGTCTAATTACAGGATGAATAATAAACTGGAAAGGATAAGCAAAGAATCATACGTTGAATAATTTAAGGTATTAGTCACACTTGCCTGCAGGGACTGAGAACCATAACAAATAAAATTGAATAATCGGTCTCCGAGTCGAGATTTGAACCCGGGACCTCCCGAATACGAGGCGGGAATACTTACAATTGGGCCCTAAATTTGGTACAACAAAGATGAAGGGAGACGAAAACTGAATTATTTGACAGAAGTCTATGCTTTCGTTTCTTTTCTTCTGGCATTATTTGAACGTGAAAATGAGCGAAAATCCTTTTTCTCCTTCTTTGCAACGCCCCAGGTGCATTCGGATTCGAGAGCAAACGGGATTGTACGAGCTGAAAGCGCTAGGAACAGCAGCAGACGACGTGGGTGGTGGGAGTTCTCAGCTGATACCGGCGCACGAGTTTTGATTAAAAGGAGCCTGGATCGGGGTGCAATGTGTCTTCTCTGCCGCGTTCTGGATGTGACGGGTCCCGGATTTACCCCCATTCAGTAGTCCTGTGTCTGCACACACCTGCGCTCGTAACGCGGCACCTGTAAGCGCGTCGCGTGTTGAAAAATGACTGCTGCGAAGCGTACTGCCATTTCGGCGAAGTAAGCAGGTAATGACTGATTCCAAAATGGTCACACAGAAGACATTGAAATAATCTCCCGTTTAAAATGGTAGGTACTGCCATAAAATTATCTTGTCTCTCTTGTAACCAATACGGTTTATAAAAATATAACGCTCGAATTAAGGAGGTATTCGGTTCGAAACCAGTACAGATGTCACGACAGGATTTTCATCAGTTCCTCAGTCGATTTAGGAAATAATTATATAGTGTTCAATACAGGCTTAATTATACATCCATACTAAGTGGTCTATACCATGAGTAGTGTCTTGAGTGTTCAGAATTCATGCTATAAATTCAGCGGTTCAAGGTACAATCATGGCGCGGATAACGACTATCCTGATAGATTGCTCCCAATTTTCGTCACTACCTCCAGAAAATTACCGGGAGAGTATCTTCAATTTCGCCACGACCACTTCCTTCCACATCCTTCCCAATTCAGAATCAATCATCCTAAAATTCGACGCTATACAGTCTGTAATACAGACAGCGTCGTTAAATAAACCTTAGATAAATAAAAACATACTATGTATTTCGATATGTAACATCATGTTGATAGAGCGTCGTTAAATAAGGGCGCGAAACGAAAACAGCATCTCGATTAACTGGCATAATAAAGCACCAGAATTACGCTTTGTAGTTTCAGGTGCACTGTGTACTAGACCAGTGGTATTCAACCGGGGGTACGCGAAGACATCTTAGGGGGTACGTAAATTTTTTTTAAAAAAAATATATATTTTTTATGATAAACACTGAATAATCAGCAATGTAATATATTTAATTTATTTTAGTTGTAGATTATATACTATGTATAACTTGAATTATACACCAACAACTTTGGGGGTACAAAGTTGAAGAGAAATTATATCTGGGGGTACGCAAACAAAAAAGTTTGAATACCGCTGTACTAGACCACAGACGGCTGTTCGAACTAGGGTACAAGGACCTGTAAGCGATTTTAGAATTTAGGCGGCCAGAAAGGCGTTAAAGCAGTTTTATGCCAAGTTTCGTTCCTTCTTCTACGCCTATATCCACATTCCGCGTCTCACGTGCACCAAAGTCAATATCAACGACATGCCGCAAGCGATAAAATCCTTTCGCGCGATCAGCCACGTCAATTCTGACTTTCCCTCGGTATTGACAGGACGCAGAACCCGAGAGGATTTTATCATTTTCAGTCGCCATGAAACATCATTATATGACACGCTGTTACAGCAATAATTCAGGTTTTGAGGAAACCCACAAAGTAATATTAAATCATACATGACGTCAAGCTTTCAGACTTTATTAATAATATTAAATCGTCCTAAAGTAATCTGAAATATTCACTACACTAAATTTCTGTGATTACAGGCCAGTATTGTTACAACTCCCATTAATTTCATCTTTGGAGAAGAGTCTTCTTCAGTACTTCCCGAGTCTAATCAAAAAGTCATTTTATGGAACACAAAATTTCATAACCGTGCTTACGAAAAACTGACACTAGACTGTGTCCTAAACCAGCTTAATCCTATCAACACTATCAGTCTTTACATGTTAAGATTAATTTTAATAGCATTTACACCTAGTCTTCCAAAAACTGCAAATACGTAAAAAGGCAACAATTTAAAGTTCATGTCTCAATTAAAATAAACAACTTGCCCGACTGGTTTACATGGAAGATTGCTGTCTTCTTGGTTATTGCTATGAATGTCATCACCCTGATGACCTCTGGATCTACCAGACTACACGGCGCAATAACCCAGAAGACAACAACTTCAGACTCGCCGTTGTGAAGACCTCAAATTCTACAGGTTTAAGCTGTTCTCTATATGAATGCTATTCTCATGCAATAGTTACAATTAATATTATCAACATTTACAAATGTTGCAAAATACAAGTATTCTTGAGTTTCAGCTCTGGCCTCTTGAGATTCAAAACCAATTTTAAAACCACAATCCTCAGACTATTTCGTGGGGAAATCTGCCTCTATTTACAGCAATGCCTTGAGCGGGATTCTCATCACCTTACTTAGTGTCTCGGCTGCCATAATGCAACACCTCGGATGACACGCCCTCTTTAAATCCTTTATTTCTCTTCTACCTACAGCATGTCAGGGGGGAAAAATCACGACATCCCGAGAAGGGGGAGGTGTTGAACCAATAAGAATAAGACCCGCCTCCGTGGGAAAATGACCACAAAAGCCTCCAGTGAGAGTAACGGACCTAACCCATAAACAGGGCCCGGATTTGATGAACGATCGAATCAAGACTCGGCGCTGTTCACCTTGAAACAGCATTGGCAGACAGTCACGTGTTTGCCAGTTACTCTCCTGTTCCACTGATTCTACCTTATTTCCGGTGCTTATCCAGAGATTGCGACTGCACGCTTCATCTCTTGAGCTACTAGACGAGATATAAGAGTGCAACTCTTCGGTCCTAGCTGGAACTCGTTACGTTACATGCGGTCTAGGCCAGAGATCGTTAAATGCGTCGCTACTGTGATGACGACAGAATTTAACCCGTGCAAAGAACGATGAGGGTGCCCTTATTACAGGGGTTATGCTTTTATACGTACACAGGCTCAGTCGCAATGCAGAGGAAGTGCATGGTTCATGAGCTGTTTTGGGAGTATCCGCTGCGGTTAAGTGAAGTAAGGATTTCGACTGTGATGTTTATTTCGCCTACGTCGGTACCAACTATGTAAGACTTGAGGTTTTCACAGCGGTGAGTATGAAGATTTCTGGCTTCTGGGTTGTTGCGCTGTGTAGTCTGGTCGATGTTAACCAACGTTTCAGAGGTCATACTGCCTCCGTCATCAGAGTATGAAGATTTCTGTCTTCTGGGTTGTTGCGCTGTGTAGTCTGGTCGATGTTAACCAACGTTTCAGAGGTCATACTGCCTCAATCATCAGGGCGATAAGTATGAAGATTTCTGTCTTCTGGGTTGTTGCGCTGTGTAGTCTGGTCGATGTTAACCAACGTTTCGGAGGTTATACTGCCTTCGTCATCAGGGCGATGAAGATTTCTGTCTTCTGGGTTGTTGCGCTGTGTAGTCTGGTCGATGTTTACCAACGTTTCAGAGGTCATACTGCCTCCGTCATCAGGGCGATGAAGATTTCTGTCTTCTGGGTTGTTGCGCTGTGTAGTCTGGTCGATGTTTACCAACGTTTCAGAGGTCATACTGCCTCCATCATCAGGGCGATTCAACTTAACTATACACTTTTCGAGAAGGATTTTCCTCCACGGTCTTTTATTTTGTTGCACAAAAGAACAGTCACACCTTGTTGAATGGTCAACGCTTAGTAGTTCTAAAAACGAAACACCCTGAAAAACTATGGGATGACTATTAATTAATTTCAAACGCCGCGTCCTAAAAAAAATTACGCAAAGCGATTAATTTTTACATCTCGACATTTCAAAATCTTTTATTCAGTTGAAGCAACTGTAGTGTTTACGCTCAGTTCCCCGCTGTAAACACATATTTCATGGGGTGGAGATCTTCTTAAGAAGCTAACAGTCGCTCAGCCAGTAAATAATTCCCCTTTATTTCATAGAAAAGAGAATTTAATTAACGAGTCCACGAAAGACCACCTCTGGTTCCCTGTCCTAAGCCATATAAATCCACGAACAGCATAAATTATTGATCAATTATTTGTTATCAATCACTGCGGTCGGAAGCTAGTAGAGGAAGTCACGTAGCTGTCTCTCTGTCATGTAAGAAAGAATATTAATTGACTTATGACACAGCTGCTTTAGTCTTGCAGGAAAACAGTGCACAATCGTTACATACAAATTCAATTCATAATCGGACCTTTCATCACTGGGCGACACTGACAGCGATTATCCCTTCAGAATGCCTATTTAAAATTCACAGCTGTCATCTTTTATGAAAGCAGACCTATTTAAAAAGTTCTTATCAATTATTTACCTTGAAAGAAACTCCCAATAAACTTCGCTAATACCTTTTAAACATCACACTCACAACCTTCCATTGTCCTGCTAAAATGCTAGGGTTGTGTGCATAACAGAGCAGTGCCCATGCCATAAAGAAATGCTGGGGGGAAGGGGGAGAAAGGGGGGGGGGAAAGCTCAAGGGGAGCGGATCTTAAGATTTTCTCTAATATATTTCTCCAGTCGTGAAATCTGGTTTTGACAACTTCCTTCGGCTTGTATTTCAAAATCAGGTGTTTGTGATACTCGGCGCTCACTACGATATATAGCTCGTATTGTGTGTTAGGGACGGCTTTGGCTTGCATAATAGATTGAGTTAAGGGTAGAGTTTTGTTGGCAGTATATGAGGGAGGGGGAAGGAGTGGGAGGTCTTTTAGCAAAATGGCCTGAATGGGTATAGAAGAGGGGGCCAAGACCTTTCCTATTATCTTTTACCTTAACAGTGCCAATAATTACGTCTACTCCTATAAAGGCACATATAGAAAACGATGTTGTTCTATTGCTCCGTAAGAAGGAATGTTTGAATAGAAATGTGCTTGAGGCGCGATGCGATCCCAGCTTCTGTGTTCTTCTGGTTTCAATGTAGAGCTTTCGTGAATGGCGGGGAATACCGGATGTGACGTAGCGGAAGCCAAGACCTCAACTTGTGACTCGCACCGATTCTCAATTTTAGATTGTCTTTTGTCTTTGTGTACTGAGGATAGCACTTCTCTCTGGCAGACGTTCAAAATATCGCATAATGTAGTTAAAACAAGTAAAACGAGAAGGACCAGACAGTGGGAGGAGATAATATCCAATTTTCCGCTTTGATTTTTGGTTGTTTCCCTACAGAAAATTTGTCGTATATAGTTTCGAGTAATAAGGTGTAAATTAAAAGGTCAGTCTATATGAAAATGGGTCATCTGTGCTCTACGAAAAGTTTGACTTTAACGGGGTGAGGGGTGGGCCAACATGGCGGCTTCTATAGTCCCTAATTAAACGCGTGCCCTCTGCTAAAAAAGAGGCAGATGTGCCTGCACTGAGAGCCTGCAAAAATAATATTACGATGGTAGGAAAATAACATGTAAGATTTGAGGTTTTCACAGCGGTGAGTATGAAGATTTCTGTCTTCTGGGTTGTTGCGCTGTGTAGTCTGGTCGATGTTTACCAACGTTTCTGATTCATCACCCTGATGACGGAGGCAGTATGACCTCTGAAACGTTGGTACACATCGACCAGACTACACAGCGCAACAACTCAGAAGACAGAAATCTTCATACTCTGATGACGGAGGCAGTACAACCTCTAAAACGTTGGTAAACATCGACCAGACTACACAGCGCAACAACCCAGAAGACAGAAATCTTCATACTCATCGCCCTGATGATGGAGGCAGTATGACCTCTGAAACGTTGGTAAACATCTACCAGACTACACAGCGCAACAACCCAGAAGACAGAAATCTTCATAATCATCGCCCTGATGACGGAGGCAGTATGACCTCCGAAACGTTGGTTAACATCGACCAGACTACACAGCGCAACAACCCAGAAGACAGAAATCTTCATACTCATCGCCCTGATGATGGAGGCAGTATGACCTCTGAAACGTTGGTAAACATCGACCAGACTACACAGCGCAACAACCCAGAAGACAGAAATCTTCGGGAAAATAACAGTTTTCGTCGAAGAAATAAACACAGATCACGGAGAATATCTACTCTTAACAGAGACGAATATGGAGAAGAAAAAAAATGTAGGTAGCGACCGATATCAATAACAGATCTCATGTATACGCAATAGTTTAAATATCCAGGGCGAATTCTTATGAACATGACGATGACCAACCGGTTTCTATAAAAAGCAGGGAATTCTTGACTGTCAGTGTTTACTATTTAACGTCTCAAGAAAGATTCAGATCCACGTATTTAATTAAGAAAGCTGAAGTTATAATAACTGCCCGGGCTGCTACGTGTTTTATACATCTCGTCCAACTTGATTTGAAGAGAAAGTTAACCACGACTTTAATCAGTTAAAGAAAGTCAACAAAAGAGAATCGGCAAGTGCTACAGGCGATTCATATACCCACGTAACCGCCAATAAAACATTTCCGACGGTAGAACAGAAATTGTATTTAATCGAATTCCGGCTTCTGCTACGATTCCAGTTTTTACTGACATCCTCAATAACTGAGGGCGACAGTTCCTGCACTGTTTCCTCCATCAGCGCCAAAACAAATTATCGCATGGTCAATTTACGAATGATATCGATTAGTACAGGAATAATTTAAGTTGTGTTGCGCCGAAGCACGCGATGTGCGTGGCTGCTAATGACTGGGTGTCAGGCAACAAATGTCAAATGATTAAGTGGCATATAATAAGCATCCAAGCAAGCACGCCTTGTCGTCCTGCGAGTTTCAGGTCAAACTTTCCACGAAATTTCGAGAACACATCTGTACAACTGTGCAGTTCACAGTCCCGGCGACCTAAAGCATTAAATTATTATCTGAAGAAATTACCAAGTTGTTTTAATTAATTAATCTGGTTGTAGAACCGAAAGAACTTTAGTGCAGCGGTAACCTTCTAAACTTGTATTAGAGACATCCGGTTCGAATCTCGACCGGGTTACCAACTATCCTGACTGAGGCTCTTCGCGGCTTCTAGCTGATTTACGAGACAGCAAGTTAAACAAGTTAGGAAACGTGCGCACGTAGAAATAACTGTGATGCTTTCGTTCGTTATTCCTTATGTTTTCCATTTGTGGATGCTAACTCTTAATGCTCTCTTAGATATTAATGAGCCCTCAACTTTTTTCCGAACAGACCCATGTTAAAAGAATTTTCTTATTCAAAATCATCTGATTAATGTGCCCACACAGAATGGCATACACTTTCGGAATCACTATACAAGAAAGCCGGGGGCTGACGAGCGAAGACCTCCAGTACACATTTTTATCGGAATGAGTTCAACGATTTTCGAGTTATGAGATGACCGTGTTCAACAGTATCGAAAATAGCAAAACTTACGTAAATCGTATTGGGCATAACATACGTCTTCCTTTTCTCTATATTTTTGTACAAAACATTTTTCGCTCCGATAAATATTAAACGAGTTACCATCGAGAAGCAACGCATATATCATCATGTAAAACACCCGTTATTGCCATCCGTGTGGTCTGGTAGGAGTTCATCGTCAGAGGGGTTCACACTCTCAATATCAGGGCGAAATTCCCTGAAGATGGTCTTCTTCATATTCGCTGCCGTGAGAACCTGAAATATCACGAACTTCAATCATGTGGCCAGATTCTTGATGATTTGGGCGGGGTAGCTTTGGAGTCCTGTGGCCTTGTTCGTACAAATGGAGAAATGTGTCTGGCAGCCATTTTGATTAAGCATTTCGAGGTTATGGGACCCAACATCTGGACAGTCCAATGGAGTTATGTGTTTGTGAGTGGCCAAGGCACTGCTTACACTGGGATTTTGAACAAATGGGATTGACCAGAAACGTAAGAATTGTTTCCTTGCAAGTTTACTGCTGTTTGACACTAGACTATAGGATAACATTTAATAAGATAATCAACAACAAATATTTGTAAATTACACTACATTGAGGTATACATAATTTGTACTTATATTAAGTTAAATACACTACATAACAACGTAAAATGTTCTATAATAAATGTTATACCCATATCTTACATAGTTTTTGACAAATACGATCAAGAAATATTTTAACTTCATGTAAAGCAGGTGTTATAATGGAACAATATGAATCAAGACGAAATTTTCCCAAACCTCCTACACCACAATTCTTCTAAATACGATAATCTTTTTTAAATATTAAGCATTCGGACGGATAGGAATAACCCGATCATTACGAGCTTGCTTTGCGCACCGATAGAAAAAAGTTAGGAAATATAGCAGGAGGATAAGGCACTTAACGTTTCATATAATTTGGACAAGGAAAAAGCTGGCTAACTTTTTCTAGGGCGTGTCCAAAACTGTGTGTTTTCCTGGTCCATATTTGCAGCACTGCTGTTCCTAGCAGGGTTAGTTTATTATAGTTTAGTGTCCCACACCGCGCGCTGGTGGTATGGTGTGGTGACCGCTGGGAGCGAGATTAAATAGTGCACACCTGTGTCTGGAGAGGGAAAGAGGGAGAGAGAGAGAGACGGCTGGCGTCGCGACGCTGCAACCACTGAGGGTCGTGTCAAGAACACCCTACACACGATCCTCATAACAAACTTAGCTCAACATTTTGCCCCACATTGTCCTTTGGGACAGATTTAATAAACACTTCCACGGTGCTGATCTGAGCCGAACGAAACAGCTAACACTGGAGCGGCGCAGAAAAGGCAACTCGAATGTTTTTTATTGCTAAAGGACAATGGAATAAGAAAATTACAAATAAACAAAATAAAATAACAAAGACAAGAACAAGGGAATAAAATACTTTGCAAAATCCAGTATAGCTTCTTGGCTTTACAGATAAACTTTGAAAACGCCTTACCATATAAAGCTCGTTATCGAAGAATTCTTAGAGACTTAACTTATTTTACAGTTAATGCAGTTAAACGTGAAATCATAATGTGTTACGTATTCTAATACCTGACTACTACCTATCATAAACAAACCTGCAAGCGTAGTCGAAAGAAATGAAATAATACAATAATTTGGTAACGAGTTATTTTCCCACAACCCTGCAGTATTCCAATTAGACCTCACGCCACACTGCAGTGTCGGAGAAGATGACGCAGGAGCACAGGGTTACGATCCCAAATATACTAATACTTGCTCATTCTACCAAATGATTTACGATGTAGTGTCGTTAATGGAGTATTGTCAGTACTGTCTGGATAAAAAAGAAAGAAGTTTTGGAGGCTGGCTGTATCTACGCATTCAGGAAGAAAGATAGTTTACAAATAAATTAGACTAAGTGAATGCACTTACATTTTATGAGTACCCCTTTCCATGACACGAGACAGAGAAAGTCAACCAACGAAAAACCGCAAAAATCTATCCAGATAATAGACAATATTCCTCGTAGGTAAGTGTATGTCCGTTGCATTTCCTATGAAAATAACTTTGGTTTAGAATACGTCATTAGTAACGGGCAAAACGCAAAGAGGACCAGAATTAATAGGACACATCAGCTTATAGTCTACCCTGACGATGTTAATTTACGTAACAAAAACATAAAGATGTAGAAAAGCGAAAAAAATTGAGGCTGTGCCAGATGCAACAAAAGATTTTATCCATAAGTGAACTCAGAGAAACCTAGGGACATGTTAACGTCTCTTCAAGAGAAAAAAGGATAGAAAAAAAAGAGAAAAATTAATAAACAAAACATCAAACTTTCTGGAAATTATCTAACGTCTTGATTTTTATCTAAAATGTGTAGAAAATTCATTGTTTTAACAATACACCATTGTCACAAACCTTCAGATTTAAGTAGCAAATAGTTAAAAAAAATTGTAAAAATTCAGTACTTTGGAAAGACAAGATCGCCCTGATGATGTAGGCAGTAAGAATCTATAAAATTTCGACAAATTTCAACGAGACTACACGGCGCAACAACCCAGACGTCATCTAGGAATCTACCCACAGGTCTACATGGCGTTACTACCCAGAAAACCAACACCAACAAACATTTCCTTCGTCTCTCCTAAAGCCAACAGTATCACGCATAAATTAGCAAGACAACAATGTATATTCTTATCATGGCGATGGTACAGTCATCATCATAAAACCTTAAAGGTAATATTATCATCTGCAGGAGGAATTTATGTGCTATCAGCACCATCTGCGATGTATGTTGTAAGTGAATCTGCCGTTTGCTTGTGTTGAGAGCAATTAGAGGACGATGTGGCAACACAGCTTTCCCACAACGTTTGCGCTTCGTCATAGATCTTCCTTTTCATCTCAGAATAACATATCTTCCTGCAGAAACAATCAGATAAAGAAAGGGCCAACTTAAACACGCAAAGGGTTCGTTTTTTCCTCAGCCATCAAACATTAATTACATAAAATTATAAAGGCACTGAGCCACCCTCAAAGGTCGGCCGTTAATGCCTGAAAATCTTCTGTCCTAATTTATACTACCCCTGAGACGGTCCATGTTTACTAATAAAAATCTTGAAGTCATGACGAAATCAGTGGAAAAACGTGCAATTAAAATCTAGTTAGTATGATAACCGTTGATCCAAGTAAAGCCAGATGGTGAAAAATCAAAATCAAATATGTGTGTCTGTTCCCTTCTTCATACTGTGGGCACCTTTACCATGAGTAAATATTTCATGTACGTAGTTCCACCGTCGCACCAACACAACCAAAAGACTGCTCTTATGTTTATATTAATTTTGATTATTAACTGTCCGTTAACCGTGTTAGCCCGGCTAACACTACTTTTAACGGCAGACTATAGTCTCTGTATCCAGAGGACTCATTCCCTACATTAAGTGATTTTTTCCCCAAATACGCTTAGTCCTGGGAAGCACTTACTTGCATTATTACTGGAAGGATGCTAACCTCTGGTAGAACTCCCAAATTCGAGATATTGTGGCCACGACAGGGAGGTACGTAAATGCCCACGATTTGTGCAAAATCCAAATCTGCTATCACAGCGTTCGCTCGTCCTGTGATCGCGTGTGCCATGAACCGCGGCCACTCGGCACCCTCTTTCTTAGATCAGTAAAGGAACCTCGAGTTATACTTACTTATCCGCAGTTTATTTAATGACGCTGTCAGCAGCTCATACTACACAGCGCAGAATGGCAGGATGATTAGTGAACACAGAATTCGAGAGGATATGGAAGGAAGCGGTCACGGCTTAACTTAACACGCTATTCTGGAATATGCCTTGACATACTAAGGAAAACCACGAAAAAGTCTCAGCCTCGATAGCCGATCTCCAGGCCGAGATTTGAACCTCTGACCTACCGAATACGAAGCAGCAGTACTGACTTTGTACGTCACATCGCGGCTCCACTTTAATAGATGCAGCAATGATTTTATCATATGGAAAATGAATCATTCATATCCTGCATATTTATTTACGAGAATAACGTATTTCTGTTTTCTTTCTTTTAGGTGAGACAAGGTATTTGTGGGCGAGAAACATTTTATAGGGGTTGAGACGTGGGAAGAGGACAGGGATGAGTTGGAGAACACAAAGAGACCCCCTTCACCAACAATCTATCCGTTTCCATGTTCGGCATCTCTCTCTCGCTCAGTTCAGAGACAGCTGCTGAGTTTCCGAAAGGAAAATATCGACTCGGACACGTCTGCTGTACTACTGCTTGCATATAGCCTAAGCTCCAGGCGCACTGTGCCGCACTGGGGTAGAGTACGGGCACACATTCAAACGGCCTTACAAGCAAGAGGGACATTATTGAAAAGCGCGTGTACGTACTGTCTGCCTGCGCGGAGAACTGACTCGACCTTCAAATAGAAGTACACATCAGCGCAGGCGCAGAGAAACATCGGCTGACACTCAGCTCTCCATCAAATTTCTAGCTTTGTAGAGTTCTGTGTCATTCTTATATTTTTACTATTTCATAATTTATACAAAATTCAATATATTAGTAGGGTCAAATATCAAATACCACGCAGATTACTCCAACAGTGAGAACGATTTAGCGAGAGGCAATATTTTCAGGACAGCATTCAGCATGACGTAACGGCTTTAAAAAGGTCCAGTCAATTCTCCGCTCAGACAGACAGTACACAGCATATCATGTGGGAAATTACTTGAGAATTGAATCGACGCACACACTCATTTGATTTAATACAGAGATTGGCAGCGTCTGAATTCAACGTGCTGAACGTTTATTACGATCTAAGACAAATGTAAAAGGCCAAGTTGTTCCTATGCCTAAACATTGTGCCACGAATTTCCTTTTGTGGTATTGTAGTTAAGGCCCCAAACATTCTTTACCTCGATAGTAAATAAAGGTCAGTGGTCAGATTCATGCTATGGGTTATTTCAAAGCGACATAGAACCTGACTGGGCTGTCCCGGGTTGTTACAATCCAGAGTAAATAAAGCGAAGCTGATATGTCCGCTATTACTGTTGGGTTAAATGTTAAATTATACATTCTGTATAATAAAGAAACAAGTAAAGTGCTTATAAAATAATTATTAGGTTCCAGTGAGAACACATATAGGTAAATGTTTAAATTAATCGTCGGATTAAAACTGACAGAGGTTTTGTGCGATGCTCTGTCCTTTACTGGGTGCGTCCCCCACATCACACATACAGAATGTAACAAAAAGATGTTTTTCAGAGCAGCAACTTTGGCGACCACTTGTCAGTCAGTTGCCTACCGCTGTCAACTGTACAACGAAGCTAACGGTGGTCACTTTGAACACATGCACTAGATTCGCTAGTTCACCAAGTGCCAATGCTGACATATGTATGGTTCAGTTTATTCAAATATAATTACTTTGTTCACTGAAATATACACCTTTTTGGGACACCACGAATAGATATCTACGGGCATAATTATTCTCATTATGTTGAAAATGGCAAAAACTCAAACGTCACATGAAATTATTCAAGTTGGCATCTGGCAGACGTGTAGTAGAAGCTGTAGGAGAAGATAATTCACCTTAACAAGGTTTAAAAACTATTAATGAACCTTGATTCCATGTCGTTTAAAACTGGGTACTCTGAGTTACACAAGTCATTCTTTGTTATGTTCGTACGTCCATAAATAACGTGTCTTCCATTTATAATCCGAATATTAATAAATTATATACTTCAGTTTCTCTTAACATCAGTGTTTCTGATCGATACGTAATAGCAGGTTTTATGGACGATGCATGCACATTTAATTTTTCTGTTGCTTTATAAAACTTCAGTGCTTAGTATTTTATGTAGTGAAGAACGACATCTGCTTACAGCTGTTAAGTTCATCTCCTCCTTTTAAATATTCATGTCGCTAAAAGTGCTATTTAAATTTATCAGACTCGGTGACTGTGCTGTCTCAAAGGCGTGTGGCCTTAAACGCTGTGATCACGGGCTCGAAGCCCGCTTGCGGCATGATTATTCGTTAGCGTCATTTCTGTAAAGGCCTCTTGCTTCACTGAGATAGTCGGAATTCTCATCAAAGAAATTATACTGTAAATAAATACTGATTTAGAAAATTATACAAATAGTCAGTCATATATTATTTTACCTTTCTTCACTTAAATCATACCAAACCCATAGAGAGTGGAATGTTGTATAAATTCCAATTTTGCTTTCATATAAAGCAAGGGTTCCCAACTTCCTTTTTAAGTTAAGGCGCAGGTAGCCGGAATACAAAATACAGAATAATATATGTAACATACATTGTCCTTACACTGTAATGCACAATAGTATAAGTATACACTCAATGAAACGAGGAAACTCAGATTATAATAAGAATTTCAGTAAGATTTGAGGTTTTCACAGCGGTGAGTATGAAGATTTCTGTCTTCTGGGTTGTTGCGCTGTGTAGTCTGGTCGATGTTAACAAACGTTTCAGAGGCCATACTGCCTCCGTCATCAGAGTATGAAGATTTCTGTCTTCTGGGTTGTTGCGCTGTGTAGTCTGGTCGATGTTTACCAACGTTTCTGAGGTCATACTGCCTCTATCATCAGGGTGATGAGTATGAAGATTTCTGTCTTCTGGGTTGTTGCGCTGTGTAGTATGGTCGATGTTTACCGACGTTTCAGAGGTCATACTGCCTCCGTCATCAGGGCAATTCATCTGAAACCTCTGAAACGTTGTTAAACATCTACCATACTATACAGCGCAACAACCCAGAGGACAAAAGTCTTCAAGAATTTCAGTATTTCTATGCGTATCTGACAAGTTAATGAGCATGCTCTACGTGTTGAAGACACGACGATTCCAAGAATTTAAGAGGCAAATTTAAAGCCTACAACCCATAACAAAGATGTTACACAAGCTTTATCACATTATGTAATTAAAGCTATGTTAAAATCAAGGCGGAAAAATAACGTGTATAAGATTCCTTCCAGACGAGAACTTCTTCAACGTCAACACCGTTTCGTTACGTCATGTCACGGAGCAGAGCGCTTACTGTAATCCTGTGCTCATGCCTCGCCGAGTGTGGAAATGTAATAAACCGAGAGCACCCCCCCCCCCCCACCTCATGCGAACAATTGCTTCAAGAATGCTTCTGGGTATAAACCCCAGGTGGGTCAAAGCAAGTGTTTCTGCTTCAGCTCCGAATAGGATGAGACAAGAAGCTGTCACTTATTTTAACCCTTTCAATTCCGGAAACGAAATATCTGTTTCACAAATACAATTCCTTCTGCTTTGAATCTGTTTCTTATTTGACAATTTCAGTAAAAATAAATCTCTAGTATCATACAGGGATATTTCATGGTAAGTAATTTCAAGATGAGTTTTTATCATGATGGTACCACGGACAGGCCCCTTTTAACATTTCGTAGCATGCTGTTTTATTTTTGGTTAAGATGAGGAGTTCTTAGCCCCCACGCCCAATCCCCAAACTGAGAACCATCACTTGTCGCTTGTCCGAGACTACTTATTTAACCTATTAAGGCTACCCCCCCATATCTGAGTAAACACTGTATTCTCAACAGGAACGGTACTTCATGGTGGTGGTTACCATTAAGATTCATACCAATAAAATAACGATAAAAATAAATTATACGAAGGAAAAATATTCGTTTTGCGATAAATCACCTTGCTAATGGAGGCAGTAAGAACCTGTGAAACGTCGGTAAATGTCTACCACACTACACAGCGCAACAATCCAGAAGAGAGTCATCTTAAGGCTAAACTGAGTTAGCTTTACTCTTTACAAACAATGACTTCTACATTCTTCTCCTGCTTATTGCGTGTTGAACGTTGAGGTATCACCGCGAACACGTAACTGCATTGCTTTCACAGTATCAATATTTCCATAGGTTTGTTAACTAACATTACTTACAGATTTAAAAAAGAATGCCTACACAAAGCATCACGTCACTTTACCTGTACAATACCCCAAGTTCAAATATTGGTATGAAAATTGAAAATGTACTTTTTTAGTTGTGTTTTAGAAAACAATAGAAGGTTACTTATCTCTCAACCCTCTCTTTCTCTTTCGCGTTCTCTGTCTCTATGCTGTTCGGGTGCATTCAGGAACGCGCGAGAGACCGCGTTAGTTATTTCAACTCTCCGTTAACAGTTGGTTGTGACTGCTTCAGTGTGGAACGTTCAAAGGAACATCTACATCCACGTTCACAAACATCGTGCTACCAGCTGAAGTATCGTTGAAGTATCGCCAGTGAAGTTCTTTGATGAAACACCCCGAACTGCGCCATCCAGGGTCTGAAGTACGTTTCATATGGCACACATTCTGTTTCGGAAGTTACCTTTACTCCCATCTTCGAGTTACTCTAATATTGACACATAATGAGTAAAAATTATTCTTTTGAACTTTATATATTGTCGTAAACTCGTAATACAACATAGCTATATTTTGTTTTCGTCATCAGGTATAAAAAAGGACAAAACAGAAAAAAAAAACATCTACACGTCCCCCCAGTTGTGCCACAGACCTGGACCCTTGTTATTTTAAGTCTTTAATACTTTTGTCATGAAAATATAACAACCTATTCAACCAAGTATAGCAAGTATTCAAACCACATTAGTCAGAAAATAAACTAAACTTAATAAAAGAAATCATATAAAGCCCACAAATACAAAATGAACAGTTATTGATTGTTAAAGCAATTGGTGCATATAATTACCGACTTAACACGGTTAAGACAGTACTCTTCCGAGCTGCTGTGCCTGATAGTATTTTAGTTGTAAACTAAAGTTTCGATGGAACATACAGCCTTCAGTGCTACAGATGGGGGAGTATGTTCCTCCGAAACGTCGATGCAGTGCGTTTATGTGTAATACAGAAAACTATAATTCGACATTTTGAGGTTTCTGACAATTGTGTTTTAAATTCAGCTTCTAGACTTTGTTCCACGTCTAAATAATAAAATTAAAATAGTTCGAATGCTAGATTCTGCTCACACCAGGACTTGGCTGATTCAACCAGGGGGCCCAACACCCAAGTTTTCTGGCCTTTCCTTTTCTTTCACCTGATGGCAAAAGGGGATTCCAAATTTCGAAGCTTTTGCAATTCTATAATTTAGCCGGTAGACGAAGTCCAACAGCAATTCAGCATAAACATAATTCGCTCGACGTCTAGTGGACCCCCTAATAACAAATTTAATCGAAATCCGCTCAGAACTTCCGGTAATGAAACATTCCGACGAACGAAAACGCAGATACGTCATCTCCATTATACGTTAATTTAAGCAATTTTTGCAAAAGCAGACATATTAATGGAAGTTCGATAAACCACAAGAATTTACTTCGCTGTACTAGGATTTACAAACACTGACATAATCCTTTAAAAGGTCACAAGCAAACCGCTTCCATTACAACTTCATAACCTACACATCTCATAAGCTCGATGCACTGTGTCAATGTACCATCGAAGTCACTAACACTGACCACGTTCGTTTCTGTCCACATTGCCCGTTCATAGGAACTTCGATATAATTAACACAGCGTCATACAGCGGCGTCAATGACGTAAGTTCCCTTCCCACATTATTTATCTTTGCCTTAACATTTGGGGAACAATCCTGCGCACGTTATGTGTTAGCAAGAGGATGTTTTCGAAATGCACGATATGAAAGACCACAGATGACAAAGAGAGAGAAGAGAATTTCAGCGGCTGAAAGTCTGCCAGTGACACGTGAAAACCAGCGGAACCTCAAGGAGAGAGAGAGACCTACGTGTTATTACAACACAGAGTGTAGTGTTGTGTAGGTAAGCGCCCCAACCCTTGTGCTGGTCAACACCACGAGGCCAAGGCACGGAGTGCGCGCCAACCCTACGCTAATAGCAACACGATTCGCTATGAATATGAATTTATATACAAACAGATATTTATACTGTTCTTTTATTGTCACAGATATAACGTGGGATAACGTTTCTTGTGAATGAGTGGCATAAGTACATGTAAAAGAAACCCTCTATCCTGAAAACAAGACACTTTAACTGCCAAAAAAGAAAATTAACAGTTTAAACGATAATTAATGTTATATCTGCGCACTATTACAACACAAGGCTCTCTGCCACAGACCAGCATTGCTGAATTTATACAAGGTCTTCTCAGTCATTTATTCTATTACCACCGCCACTGAAACTAAATTGCCTTATTATTTATTTACATCATTAAACAGTTGACGCTTAATTACCAAACCACTTCATTAAGTCAATAAAACCACTCGACCAATATTACCTTATTACTGTGCTACACTGGCTTATCAATTTATCAGTCATCAAGTCGCCTGAACCAAGTGACATTACAAACTGCTGAAGTGAAATTATCTAGTAAAATAATTGAATTTAAAAACAAAACTTTAAGATTTCAATATAACCAAGCATTAATTCAAGAGAGTTATTTTAAAAATTCATTACCGCATCCTATTTTAAGACAGGTAGATTCAGTTCACACCCTCGCACTCTGTTTCTGTAATATCCATTTTAATTTCCTTTTCCCATCTACGCTAAGGTCTTCCAAGTTGCCCCTTCCTTTCTTGTTTTCCTACTAAAACTTTGCATGCATATTTAATGTACCCATGCGTGCTACGTTCCGCCTATCTTATTCTCATTAATTTGACCGTCCTAAATAATACGAAGGAATCGCTGTTTCATTAATCTTTGCGTTTGTGTTGGCGTCCACACTAAATCTTAACTGAAAGTGAAATTCATACACAAATTACAGTCTCAGAAACAAAAGTATCGATGCTTAGAATTACTTTGACGCAGTCTGGCGGACAAGGCGAAGTTAAATTACACTACAAATAATAAAAATTGCAGGTAGCGTTTGGCAGAATTGACAGCATTCGAAAGAGAACGTTTTTAACACAAGAACAAACGATTTTTTTTTGGGGGGGGGGGGGTACCCCGGTAATTTATTATTCATGTTAAAAATAACTTCTACTTGATATGACATCTGATAATCACAGAAAGTTAAATTAGGTTACGTTCAACACGTGTATATACGAAAAGGGTGTTTCTTGCCACAAATTTACCTTTTCTCGGGAATACAACTTCATTCATCACATAACTTAAAATTATGAAACACTACAGACAATAACAGGATAAATTTTTTTAATTATATCCTTGTAAATTGAATTGTTCTAAGTGCGGCCTCCGGATATTCGTAAGTCCACGCACATTTGTGTGTAATACAGTTTCTGTATTAATTCACAAAACACTCGTGGGTATATGAGGTACAAACAGACCGTCCACTTTATTGTACAAAGGACCTAGTCTTCCTTTTCTCAAGAACTAACATACCCCTGTCTTATTACATTCTCAGAAGCAACAAAGTGAGTGGGCTTAAATTAATCCTCATCATTTGTATCTGCAGCTTTTGAGCAAATGTGAAATTAATTCCACTGCTGATATATAGATAGACTATGACGATTCGAACCAAACATGGTAAGTGCAAAAGCAAGGAAGTATAACATTAAAATATTATATACGTCATTATTTTTATTCAATACCGAAAATTACTTTTTCCCGATTCATTTAATTCAATTATTTACATTAGGCTTCGCAGCCGCATCTGAACTGTGATCGATAAGTAGAAGAATCGATTAAGAAAAAATAAAAATAACCAGAGAATCCTTCGGTAAATTATATCACAGTACTTGAATTCTTACATGAAAATTGTTTAAAATTAACATTTCAGAATAGTCACGATTAATTTTAATCACCTATTTCATACCGTCAAGTGCAACGATTAAAAAACTTGCACTCAGAATGCGGATACACAAAATGAAAATCGGTCCACCATAACCCTACTTTCATATAAAATGTGCGATTGTTCAGATTCACGGAAAGAACTCATACTAAAATGAATTTAATGACATAGAACAGACATGAAGATTTAAAATTTATTCCAATAATTTTTCAGTGAAATATAGGCCTACAGTTATTAATGCACAAAGACAACTAAACTAAATAATGTAATATTTCTGCTGTTGATTAGCTTTTTCGTCAAGATATGTAACTGCAATAAATCAAATATAAGAGTAATATGAGAAGCAAAATCGGAAACAAAACGTCTGTGAATTCTGTGTGCTCCAAAATCAAGCACAGATTCCCAGTTTTATTTAAATATAATTATGTGCAAATCCTGTCACTGAATATGCCCTGGTGGATATACCACTAATGCACCGAAGCGTTCGTAGTTCTGGAACCTAATAAGCAGACGGTAGCACTTCCCTCTGCATTAACTTATTACCAAAGTTTGTACCTTCACCGCGGGACGGACAGGGGTACACTTGTTCGTGCCCCCCAACCTTCACCGAAAGAATCGCATTACAGTGTACATAGTCGGGAGAGGGGGGGGAGGCAGTACAGATTATCACCTCAAGGTGATTAATTACTGTTGTTGATGTGTGTTCAACGTTCTCAAACGAAAATCCTCTCGTCCCACTACACACAACACTCCACAGGCACCATTTTCAGACTTTGTTCCATCTGTAATTCCTTAAATTGAGAATTTCAAATATAAATAATTCAATATAACGCAGTCTGTCGCTAAAAAACACTTCTCGTTTGAAGACGGCTGTCTAATTTTTTGTTGTGTCGTGTTGTCTGGCAGAAGTTTACCGACGTTTCAGAGGCTTTTGTCCCAACAACCCATAATACAATGCAAAAGAGATCGTCTAGGAGATGTACCGATTGAATATACCAATATTCATTCATGGAATTTCGTAGATGACCAAATATCCAAAGCTCACGATTGTTATGTTGAATATATAAAAGGAAAACTAAAGGATGGGTGTGAGAAATGAGGACTTTTGATAAATACGGCGGAATAATAAGAAATAATTATGTTCTGGTAAAGAGTGTTAATACCTATAGACTTAGAAAATGGAGAAGAGACATACATATACCAATAACATGCTTATCTAGGTAAGGGAAATGATAAAAGTGCTACCTAGAATCTATCTTTCGATATAATAAGCAAGTCTGGTTGGTGATTTTTGGCTTTGTGGTATATTTACGACTACATGTGTTGACTGCTTTAGATTTTTACGTCATTCTTGAAGGACAGTGTACTAGTATTGAAACAGAGTGAAAAAAAAAACATATAAGTACATAGACCCTTAAAGCGACAAACGCCTGGGATCTAACACGGCTTAATAAACACACAACAAAAAATTTCAAAAATCATTATATACGAAGCATTTGACTTGGACCGGGGGTGTGCCGGTACCTCCTGAATACGAAGCAGGGGGCTGACCACGACGTTTAGCGTCGTTCAAAGGATCGCTAAGAAATTGGCTGAGATACACGAACCAGTCGAAATTAAATTTTAAACAGGCTTTCGCAAAGTGTCTGCGACGCCACGGAGAGTGATGTAGACCTGGTTAAAGGGCACTTTACTTTTTATTTGGGTAGCTTAGCACAATGTGCGCAGTACCTGTAAGCTGAACGTGCTTCTAACCAGGCGTCGCGTCTTTCCCAAGCCACGATACTAGCGGGATCGTCACGTTTTGAGGATGGACGACGAGGACGCAACAAACGCTGGAAGAAACACGATCACTAGCTGAAGGCCTCTGGGCTCATTTTTTACGATTCACGTAACGAAGAGAGAGGGTACTGTTTGTTGTCAGAGGATCGAAATGAAGTCAGGGGATAAACAGCGCCATCTAGATACTGTTTTCGTTGGTAACCGTTAAGCTCAGTAGGCACGTACCTTCAGTTGATACGACCTTAACAGATCCATTTAGCCGGTTGAAAGGGTAAATGGGTCACCTTAAAACATCACCAACTTAGTGTGACTGCTATTTCCAGCCTTTATTTCATATAACATTTTATTTAATAAAACTATCACTTCAAGTTTATGTGTAAATTGCATAATCATATACACATATTTTTATAATCAATAAACATGATTTGTTAGAACTCACATTTCCTAAACGCTTGGGGCTTATAATCCTTTACAACTACACCCGTGACTTATAAAACGCAACTTAACCGTTTCCCATCCTCTCTTTAATTAAATAACATAAAATTATGCTTAAAGTAAAGCGCCGAAAATATATTATCGCCTTCTGAGTTATTTAACGACGCATTTTCAACTAGAACTAATACAAACCTAAGAGTATAATTTATAGCGCACAAACTAATGGCTTCTTCAGTCCTCCACTGATGAAAGAACATTGAATTATGATTTCAGAAAACGTATTTGGAACAAAGAGATTGTCGGTTAAAGGGTTATATAACAAAACGTTTTAAACTGAGAAAATTATGCAGCGCCAAATGTTAGGATTTCTGATTACAAATAGGTAAGGACGTTGAATTAATCGGAGCGTGGAGTATTTTGTATTAATACACCAGCATATGCTTTGTGGGGCTGAGGCTAGCGGATCTCTTGGCCGAGATTCAAACCCTGGGTCACCAGAATGCAATCAGACGTGTTAACCACCCGACCTCTGCGTTTGACACCTTGGAAAGACAAAGTAACGCAGTACTGGTGATAAGTAAATAATGACTAACTTCGTGATTTGAATTCTTCGCATAATATTGATACAGCGATTACATTAAGAGGAACGCTTACCGACAGTGAGAAATTTACAAATATTTTGGTAGGGAGACCTGGGCGTGATCTTCAACAAATATGACGGATAAATAAAACAGTATCCTATGGCAAACTTTTCTGATTACGGTGACAAACTTAGGTATTACAGAAAATGAAGCAGTCTCTTGATAATGTGGGTATATGTAAGCTTTTCGATAAAACCCTACACATTGTAATTGTAATGTTTGTTTGGTACAACACTTTGAGTAACAAAGCGTATTTTAATTGTACGTATACGTTTTCAGGATAAAAGTATGCCTGTGCTACAGTGAGAAAATAACTAGGTCTGAGCTCGTAAAAATAAATTCTTTGTTGGTAAAGTTGCTCTTACATCTAAGCACCACGGAACAAAGGCTTATAAGGAATTGCAGATAAATTTCCCTGCAATACAGATCTCAACATTAGACTGATGCCAAAGCTTAGCTTCATTCTCCGGTCGCTTTATTCGGCGAAGATACCCAATACACGCACTTGTTGGGAGTCCTGTAGGAACTCAGAATCTGGTTGAATGCGGTTGCTGAAACAGATCGCTGCTCCTGTCGTGAATCAAACCACGATTATCGAACCCACAGCTCGTCACTTGACTGAATGAACTTTTCCGGATCACAAAACAAAGTTACCTCTGTACGCGGTGTTCTCAGACGGTCAAACTTCTGAGTAGGGACCCAATCCGATGTTACATAACTTCGATAATCGGAAGAAAACATCCTTTTGAAAGACTGTATAGTAAACGATCCTGGGGTCCCGGGTTCGATTCCCGGTGGTGCCCGGATTTATAACTTGTGTTGGGCAAGGCCGTGGTCCAGGTATCACGGAGTTTTCCTCCGGATCTTCCCCGGTTTCTCCGTGGCATCCCAACAATTACTCCATTTTCATCATCATTTACACACAGAAGAAGGCAACGGCAAACCACTTCTGGATCAGTTGCCTAAGAAACAGAGGGAACTTGTTCATAATATCCCCAGGGGTCGGCTCCGACCCGATGGTACAAGAAAAATAGTAAACGAATTATCAAGTGGTTATGACTCCACTCAACATGAATATGATTCACTGCAGTAATTTTCCGAATGAGAAGCGGTCACACTTTGAGCGAATCACAGGCCATGTTTAACATATTGTTGTTACATGATTATCTTTAGTCAGTGCTTTATTTAAACCAGATACAAAATGGTCTTTTGTGTGAAGTTTAGGTGGAAAACCCTCCGCCATGTACAGCATAAAGGTAGACAATGACGGGACACTGACGCAACATCTGATTCGACGTGATTAGGCTTCATTAATTATGTATTTATCATTAATCTGGGGATCCTCATCATTTTCAGGAGGCTCCATCGGTGTGGTTACTGAGACGTCTAGTCATTACCTTGCTGTTAATATTTTGTTTTCACTTGTATTATTTATTCTGGAATATATACAATGATATTAATTTCGCGGGAGTTGCTGGGTTCACACCTCAACACCAAAATTATATATATATATATATATATATATATAATCTTATTTTTGTGAATTTACTCAGTTCCTCTGAAAATGTTCTGGAATAGCGTCTTATAATAGGCCACGACCGTTTCCTTCAACATCTTCACCAATGCACAATTCTCAATAATTTCCCCATTAAACGATAAGTATCTTACACAGATGAAATAATGTCCTTAAATGTAACTAATAAGCACCACGCCTTTCCCAATCCGTTATCTGTCATCAACTAGTGTTTCGATGATATTTTATTGGGTGCTGTCACTTAACCTTGACCTCAGAACTTTATATTATGTAAATAAAATTCTTGTGTGATGAACGCTCTCACGAAATGCAATTCTTTCCACACCGAAATCTGAATTTTTATACGAATTACCCCTCTGAACTCACTTAGGCTAATGGGATTTTCAAATCGTATCCAAAATAACAATACTTCTTTAGTCCAATGTTCTAAACATAACTTTCAGACAAAAACCAAAAACAACCATGCACTCAATTAACCAATAAAGTAGCTCGAAGGTATGAAATCCTCGTTCATTAGTTGATAAATGAATAAGATGATAGAGAAACTTCTTATGACGGAACCCAAAATTTCGTCGCTGGCAACATAAAGGCCCTTTACTAAATATTATTTTGAGATATTTCACATCTTCATAACACATACCTGTGAAATTAATGTAATACTTAAGTCTCCCATCTACGTACATATATTGGGCTATCTCCCAAGATATTCTTTCCCATAAGCTTCTACGTACTGTTCATGTTTACCCTCTTGGTTTAAAATACCCACCCAAATGCTAGGAGCAGATCATAAGTTCGATGTAGTGGCAAACATTCATGTTACTTTGTCTCTCGTTTAGAAGTCTAAAACCCAAAAGCGTCCGAATTACACTTTAGAATTTTCCTCTACTTAATTTCTGAAACTTTGCTATTGGCAACTTGTTAGGTCCTGAATTTGGTTTCAGGGGAAACGCTGGCATTTAATCAGTATCTGTTGTATTTTACAGCAGCGAGGAAGCATCAGACAATCTGTTGGTGACAGGCAAATCACATCCTGCTGTCTCACTCTTCTTCTTCTTCTTCTTCTCCTTCTACTTTCCACCTTGCTCCCACATAACAAGTGCTGGCTGGTTGGCTGGTTGGGTTAGTACAAAGTGAAGCAAACTTTAAGACGAAGAAGAAAATAATATCGCAAAGTACAGTCGTGCCAATTAAAATACTAATAGATCGTGACAATAAAAGCCGTCCTCACAACAGTAATGTGTATGAATCTCAAGTGCAGAATCCATTGCCACAGTGTTTCTGTATAAATGGACAGGCATAATGTTTTATAATTAGCCTGAAAAAAATGCTTTAAATAACCTTACAAACGGTGGTCTAGCGATTAGAACGCTGGCCTTGTAATCCTGGGGTCTAGGGTTCGATTCCCGGCGGTGCCCGAATTTATAACTTGTGTTGGGCAAGGCCGTGGTCTAGGCAACACGGAGTTTTCCTCCGGGGGCTTCCCCGGTTTCTCCGCGGCATCCCAACAATTACTCCATTCACACACAGAAGAAGGCAATGGCAAACCACTTCTGGATCATCTGCCAAGAACGTATATGAAAGGTCCCAGTCCGAGAAAAGGATGGAAGGATCCTGTTCATATGGACCTGTCGTCAGACAGAACACTAAATAATAACAAACACTTGTAAAAATAACACAAGCACTCATATAATCATGATAACCGTAATTTAATCCACTGCCATCCTCTTATAAACTCGTGTTATGTCCCATCTTTTGAGTTTACGTTTCTTAGTTTATTTAACGATGCTTTCTCATACGTTCGGGTTAATATACCGTCGAAAGTTAGGATCGTTGCAAATGATTAATTCGTAAGGATGTGGAAGGAAACAACTGTGGCATATCTAAACGTACGATCAAACCATTTTCCAGTAGGCACTTAGAAAAACCACGAGCTCGCCCAGAATAACCGACCCGTTAGCAGTAAACGGAAACCGACCTTATGTTATTGGCCTAAACCGATTAAGGCAACAGCTACACGCTGAAGGTGTCCTCTGTCCATATCTAGGGCGGAAGACAAGTTATCTTAACTCAAGAGTATAAATGTAACCATACATTCCGCCTTGTTTAATATTCAATAACTCTGGATTTCGCCCACAAAGAGTATTTATAACCCCTGACTCCTGTCACTTAGTCTACACATCTCCGCTGCTTGGGATTTCTGGTTGCTGGGTGCACTAGATTCCGGCAACATTCGCTAAGACCCGTGTAATCCACGCCAAGACCCAGGTGCGTGTGTAGGACAGATATACTCAGAAAGTAAACATGTTTGTAATATTATGACGTGATATCCTGCCTACTCTGTTTGATCTAGAAAATTGTTTCAGAAATCTTCTAAACCGTCGCTTTAGCATGCAAGACACTGACACAAAGTAAAGTAAAAGCTTGAAGTACGAAAACAAACTCATGGAAACAATGTCTCTAGGTAGACGGAGAGAAAAGTGAAATGTGCCTCAATGGAAAATGCGCTCTTAAAGTCCGCCACAAGTTCGCGATACCATAGTGAGTCGAAACCCAGCAGCTTAAAACTATGACGGAAACAGATTCATATTTCAATGAGGGGGTTTGCAGGTCCAAAGGCGCTCCGTGAAATGACAAAAAAGTTGTTACGATGTATGAAACGTAAATATGCTCCCGTATTTAAAAACCGGAATCATTTTAACTAGACTCTCCTTAAATAATAAAACAGGATTTTAAAACTGAAAAATACTGAGAGTACTAAACTTCTGTTTGACAGGTCTTTCGATGCTTGTATACGATTGGAACTAAGGTATATTACAACACATCTCCTGCCGGAATTTGAAGCAAGTACTTCTGAGTGAGCGCCATGCACTTTATCGCTATGTCCACACACTCTCTGGGTTCTGTTTGCAGGGAATGGTTTACAGGTACACTGCTTTTCAGTGACAAATACATCACGAAATGAAACACAGTCGCCTTTCATTCGACGATATATGACCTACGGAGGTAAAAAACATTCGTTAAATAAACCACGGCAAAAACATACAAATATAAATTCCAGATCAATTGATACCTAGACATGTATTAAAACAGAAGGAAAGCAGAACACGATCTACAAAGTGACGGAAGAAAGATTCTGAAAGAATTTGGATGTAATGATTATCGCTGTAGTGCAAGAACGGAGAAAAGCTATGGAAGTGACGACAGGCCACTGAGCAAACTCCTCCACGCTTCCTACGAACCACGCGTCAACATAACATTTGACGACAGACAAGGAAAACGAGTGTTACAATACGCCTTGCCAGAGCGGCAACTTCTCCGACTCCTCAGTTGGGCTTGTAGTCTAAACAGACATCTACAGGCGTGGTCGCTGGGTCTGTGGGATGGTGTCAGCTGAATAACTTGGACGAAATTTTTAGAAAGATGAGATTCCTAGTTATTGTGGTGGGAATTTGAAGCTCACACGAGCATTTATGGGAATACTATAATGATCACTTCAATATGCTTTAAAACAAAACTATGAATAAATAATTATAAAACACATTGACTTATCACTGGGATAAAGGTAAGATAATACTATTTTGTCAGATACAATAACAAAATTTGGCACATTTGCCGTGTCTGTAGATCTTTCAACACACACCAAAATGTATCTATGCATTACATTTCTCACGCGAGGCTCGAATCTTTTGCTAGTCACAACCATCATACAGAAAGCTACACACAGACTACGCTTGGCTGTTATGCTGTTATTTTGCGTTATAAGACACTTCACAACATTTCAGGGGGGAAGTTCGTCGCTGTCATAACAAAATACTGTCATTCGCTGACATCCTGAACTGGTCGAAACAAGCGCACATTTTAACAAAATGTTTTAAAAAACATTTTAACACCATTCTTCCATTTACTTCTCGGTCCTGAACAGTTTAGTTTAAATATACTTTAACTGCTTACTAAAACAACAGTTTTTGTAAGATCTGAAGTTTTCACAGTGGTGAGTATGAAGATTTCTGTCTTCAATAAATGTATAGTTCCGAACGAAGATTCAAAAGGCCTTCGCACCAGAGCACAGCAGTATACTGTCGTACTTATTCAACATTTTAAAGTACTTCAAAACGCGTTCTTTCTGTAATGCTTTATTTCTACATGTTGCCATCAACTCACATTAATTTAACAAAATATTCTAATATTTAAAAAAAGAGTAATCCTTTGATCATTTATATAGTCAATGGGTATATGACGTCATCGCTATTTAATTATCTTTTGTGACACTTGCAATATCTACGTGACACGGCGCTGGATACGCGCGCGTGTGTGTATGTATGTGTGTGCGTGCTATAAAAGACAAAATACAGTTTTCCACTTTGTTGTATTTGACGTGTGCTGTTTGTTATTCTTTTATTCATAATAGAGAACTTCTCTTTGTTATTTTTACATGTACTTTGTTGTCTTTTGTACGGTTCCGAAAACGTGGTTAGTTCGTAATAAAACGTACAAAAGTATAATTAGACCCGCAACAGTTCGCTGTACACAGACACTGAAAACAGACACGTTAAACATGGAATAACTCTTACTGCACAATTTTTCAGAGAGTACCGAACAGGTTAGAACAGAGATAATGCATCTGCTTTGTATACAGCTTTCAAGTTTCGGCAGTGGTTCCTTCTATCCTTCCCTTAATGTATCGTGATTTTATTCAGTCCCGTGGCAGTAGAATCATTTCAAACTGGCCGTTACAGCTTTATCCATGTCAATTTCATCGTAGAATACAACGTCATTCGACGCTCAACAACTCTACAGCTGATGGATAATCATTCAATATCTTTATCAATTACAGAAGACAGCCATCTTCAGACTCACCGCCGTGAAAACCTCAAATCCTACTCATCAATTACACTTTACAGGTTCTCGAACGGTTAATACTGTGCGCTGAATTAATTTCTTAACATTAAGTAACAATCATATATAACCATTATCGCCACAAACTGATAATACAGAATACAATAGGATGCAGTTTATGATTGAGAGCCTGTGTCACGAGAGGAAAAAATAACAATTTCCCAAACTTTTTAGTGCTCCCCTACAGAATCCATTAAGTCGGGTTTGAGACGAGGTGTGTGGGCACGGGAGCGAATAAAGACATGACCTCACCATGGTGCGTTCACTTAAGCATTTGGTGAGAAGCGTAAAGCAAACAAGGAGACAGCAAAACTGAAAGAGTGCGCAACGATTTGATACCTTTGGGTAGGCGGGCGTTCGGTTTCCAGGAAGCACATCTAAAATATTGCGGCAATTTTAGTTCACATTTGTTATAGTATTGATTTAGCCAACTAATATTTGTTGAAAGCACGTGGCCTTTTTAACCCGTGAACGTACATTCTGGCCTGCGTGCAGTAAGAGGAATAAGAGATCAAAAACACAGTGAAAAGTTTCCAGGTTCCTACATATTTTCAGTAAAAAAATACCCGTGAAATTTGATTCCAGAAATCCGGAATAAACCATTTCAATCCAACATCAGCTGCTATTTATCGCAAAAATATATTTAAAGCCTGCGATTTCAAAACAAGTTCTCTGAAGATGTGATACCCACCTTCCTTCAAACGTTTCCATTTGTGAACAGAGGCTAGCTTAAATTGCTGACCACAATTTGCACTTAAAGGCCTGTATAGTCCCAGGACCTGAGATGTGTCAGATGATCCGAATATAGTGGCTAAGTTGTTGGCATCCGGCTTCGTATTTTGACGGTACCGGTTTGAAATCTTTGTTCGAAGACGGCTATCCCTATCAGTCTGTCCAGGTACACAACCACCTCCCCTCCTTCATATAGGTCCATTCAGAACGACATGACATTAAGCAATTTTCCTTACATGGAGTAATTATAAAACGAAGAACCATCAATGAAGGGGCATTATTTGAACAATGCAATTAATTAATTTGTCACAATGTCTAATGCAATATAAATATTTGATTTTCAAACCCTGGAAATGATATTCTTGAATTCACTGCTAGACTATACCGCAACTTAAAGAAATTGTAACCCGCACTTATGAAGGAAACTATAATAAAACATACCAACCTCCAAAACGTCGAAGACTTTCTACGTATGGGATTTTTGGTGAAATTCTTACAAGTCACTTTAGATTTCTGTAGAATATACTACTCAGAATATAACAACGAAAGAGTCTTGTTTTTAACTGGAATTTTGTGGTCTAAGGTTCACCTTCTATGCCATAATTTGAATGGAAAAAAAAAACATAATTCTTAAATTCATTCTATTTGATAAATTTGTTAATGAATACGATTCCTTGTAATTGTCATTTCATTTCTCAACAGAAACAGCTTTTGAGCAGGTGTAGTAGTGGGGGAGCGTGCTGTAATTTTGCAGATGAGCATGTTTTAAAGACGTCGCGGCCAGTGGGTGCAAGATCATATGGTGTGGTGCGTACTTCGCAAGTCATGTTATATTTTAGCCTAGCCCAAACAGCAGGGGCTAGAATTGGTGGCGGTACTAACACAAGTGCGCTTCGCCGCGGGCTCACCAGATGGCGTTGACATGCAATCAACCGACATAGCAATCTCTCCCTCTCTCTCTCTTTTAGTCTCCGTCTCTCTCTTTTTTGGAGTCAATATAAAGAGAGGCGTGGAGGGGGGTACGTGAAGGGAGAGAGAACGAGGATATGGCAGTTGGATGTGACAGGACTTGTCGAGCACCTCCCCATTTTTGGGGTGGGGGGAATGAGAGAACACCCCCCTCCCCAACAGCCCACACACCCTTCAACCCCCCCCCCCCCCAAACTAAACTAAAAGCAGCAAAAACATGCAGAGGACGGACTGCTTTTACTTTGTACGTACCACGAAAAGTTTATAACGCTGACGAGCTACCGTATACACCGGGGCAATTCAAAACTGACACACACACACACTTTCTTTTTAAACTCAGCTAAAAGTGTGTAAGAAACGGGGAGGCTTCTGACCCCATGCCCACATAACTGAAGACGTAAGAATAATGCACTTAAATTCTGTGATCGCTGTTGAGAGCGTAGTTTGTTTCTGCTCTGCTGTTAACCACACGCCTGCCAGATTGTGGGTTAGTATTTCATGTCCAATACCATCGGATTTCCTCCCTCTCTCCAACCCTCTTGTAAAGCGTAGATGTAGCAGTCTTGCCCTATATAAGAGAGAGGCATTTGCTCTCTTGACCATGCGTCAAGAACCCCCCTGATGTTACGAGAACCTACCATTGCTAATGCAATCAAAGGGGCTCGTTACTGCACACTGTACCCAGTCAGTTCAATGGATTTAACATCTTTTTAATTTATAACATGCATTAATGTAATAATAGAATACGCGGTGGTCTAGCGGTTAGAACGCTGGCCTTATAATCCTGGGGTCTCGGGTTCGATTCCCGGCGGTGCCCGAATTTATAACTTGTGTTGGGCAAGGCCGTGGTCTAGGCAACACGGAGTTTTCCTTCGGGGGCTTCCCCGGTTTCTCCGTGGCATCCCAACAATTACTCCATTCACACACAGAAGAAGGCAATGGCAAACCACTTCTGGATCATCTGCCAAGAACGTATATGAACAGGTCCCAGTCCGAGAAAAGGATGGAAGGATCCTGTTCATATGGACCTGTCGTCAGACAGAACACTAAATAAAATAAATAATGTAATAATAATCCAATGAGATATTCCAGACGGATCGGTACACAGCTTTGAAGTTTGAAGGTATCTGGTAATGGTGAGTCGAATTGAGTTAATGAAGTTGAATAAAGCTGTTCTTCTGGGTTTGGGCGCATTTTAGGTGGAGACAGCGTGTTCTTCCGATATGCTGACATCTACCGACGAGTCTACACGGCGCCAAAATCCAGAAGAACAGCGTCACCATCCTCAGTGTCGTGATAATTGCTACGCTGGTCTCTTGGACTTTGTACATCCGCGAAATTATAAACTTGCATTGTTATTGAATACTTCTGGCTTCTGGGTTGTTGCGCTGTGTAGTCTGGTAGATGTTTACCAACGTTTCTGATGACCTCAGAAACGTTGGTAAACATCTACCAGACTACACAGCGCAACAACCCAGAAGACAGAAATCTTCATACTCACCCCTGTGAAAACCTCAAATCTTACATTGTTATTTTATTCTGAAACGTTTGTTGCTGTATTTATAATGTTGTTTCTGTCGTAACGATTAGAAGATGAGAAATGTGTAGCAACGTCCAAACAACTAATCCAGGATTTGAATCAAAGTCACTTTCCCAGGACCTCCGATTATTTTTGGCATTCGCCTTTTGCATACGAACGTCAGCCTCAGAATTTAGTCCCTTATGAAACTGCTTTAGATAGGCGTGCAAGATGAAAACTGTGAATTATTACATAACTTTGACAAAGTCGTTTTGAATTGTTAAATATACTTCGATCCAGACCTAATTGTTTTCGGAGCGCACAAACAGACATTCATGATAGCGAAAAGAAAACTTAGTTTTTATGCAAACAAATTACAGTGACTTGTGTACATACCATTTCATTTTATTCCTGAGTTTAAATCGTATCGAAGGTTTTACTTGGCACCTGCAGATCCATAATGTTTTTATACCATTTCAATTGAAAATGTGCTTGCGTCTGACATTCACAGCTTTTAATTAGTTACAATCACGTGATATTGGTTCATATTCCACGGCCCGCGCGACCTAAGGCTCGCATGTCCTTATGCCGTCTACACAACGAGACCTCTAGTTTGAGTCCCGCTCATGACATGTGTTCTCCAGTCGGCACATAAGTAGATTATAGATGGACTCGTCTCCTTGTGAAGAACCTACCACATGTCGGAACAGGCTTCTAAAAATGTGAAGAACATAACAGGCTAGAATCGGGTTGTATACTCAGAGAAGGTGTCTAGTGGAGAACAGAAGACACTTTGTGCCAGACAGAAATGCCCGAGAAGGTTCTTTAAACATGGAAAAGTATCCAGTAAGAGTAACAGCAAAATAAAGGGGTACAGGAATAAACACATATTTAAATAACGAGTCAATTTAAAATACAAAATATATTAAATTTCACTGGGAAAAGAGAAAACTCAAACATTTGGAAAATGAAAGATAGTCCATTCCAAAAATTTGTTCCTTGACTTGTAATTTGTCGTATATATTTGTTTCCCTTGTAAGACACGGATTATTTTTGTGGAAATTTTTATGTGACGCCTAACTGAACACCACAAGTGAGGTCCATAAAGTAATTTGAGAGATAAGATGCAGCAATGAACAGAAATGTGGGATTTATGCTTATCTGTACAGAATAATCTGGCATTTACATTATAAGAGATCTTTTTCGCAAAATTTGGTATATACACCAGCATTAAAAATGGTAAAATGGCAGCCTTGTAATAACCCTCATCAGGAACAACACCAGCGTCATTCAATAAAGAAATTAACTTTTATGTTGTGACAGGTTAAAACGCATGCAGCTGTTGTTAGTAAAACGAAAGAAACAAAACACGAATATGCCTACAGCGAGAAATATTCTGGCTTGAAGACGACACCCAACGGGTCACAACACGAGAGCTTATAACACTCACCTCACCTGTGGCTACATAATACTGGCGATTCTCTGACAAGCTGAACAACGTAGGATTTTAGGTTCCCAAGGCGGTGAGTAGGAAGGCTCAACAATAGTCCTATAGCAAGAGATTCGATGTATTATCACAGGTAATGTACCAGCAATGAGGTGTGAACTTCGAGAAATCGAAAGAATAGTGATTTACTTAACGATGCTCTAGGTAGTACTGAAATTAATTATGTCGATGACAGCTGCTGATGGCTACAAATCACACACAATGACAGATGCCGTAAGAGATTACGGTGGAAGGGGAATGTTGCGTTTTGGCGTAATAATATTCTAGCCACAAGGCAAATGAGGGAAACTAGAAAGCGAGCAAGTTACCCGAATAAAAGACAAAAACCTCGCGCCTAAGAACAGAGGCGAAACAAAACTGCAAAACCAGCGAAACAAACCAATCAACCACTTTTATAACTAAATAACATTTATTTACAACTTATTTTGCCTGACGCGTTACACTCCCAAGTGGTTATCTTCAGTAGCTTTGTGCTCGGTCCGAACTTGTTTCTTTTTAGATCATTTTTCTTATATATTATACCATCTGTCTGCGTCTGCTTTTGGGCTCACAACACTGTACGTCGTAACATACAGCAGGAATCCTACGTCGCAGAACCATCGGCGAAAGAAACAGGGAAGAGAAGGTGTGAACCCAGAGCCTGGATATAAAGCTGCCCTGGACTGCTCCCTTGGGAAATCAAACAAGGGTCGAGATAAATTTTACTCTACGTTGCGTCTCAAGGGAGCATTTGCATTTCATGAATCACGCCATTAGATTCGTATTTCTAAGTAAAACAAACACCACAGATCGTACTGACGGAGAGGCGAGTGACGGTGGACTGAAAGCAGATGGCTATTATTCTTACAGCACGTTGCAGGCCGAGTTTTAAGGGTTCTGTAAACGTATGTATGCACGCCCCACTATTTCCACGACATTAGCACGCGGTTCGCTATCATTAAGAGAACGTCCAACGGATTATTACAATTAAACTGGTGTTTGTCTGTGATTCTGCTTTAAGAGGATATAGTTAATTACTACTTTATTTGGGAAGCTATGTAAAATGTCTGACTTGTGTAGGAAGGATAATTGTAAGCAATAAATGGGGAGAAATATGGAAGGAAGCGCTGTGTACTGTTTTAATGGAAGGTTAATCCATAATGTTAATTCTATCATGTTAAGGTATATTTTTTCAACATCTACAAATCTTATAGTTATGAAATTTAGTAGCTATGAATTTTATATATCTACTAACAATTTTTCGGAACAATATACATTTGAACAGATTTATTTATAATTATTTTCTAATTTTGAATAAATCAGTACTTTAAGGGAAAAATTACCCACACACAGAAAAAAGGTGTCATTCTGAGGGTCCCATTCGTGAACATTTTTAAAGATAATATACAATTCTGTATAAATTTAAAACGCCTATAAAGTCCATGTGTATGTTGTTAACACAGATAGGGAGGAAGACCATGGACAATCGATTTCATACACTTCATTTAAAGATAAGTTTACTTAGTCACCTAAGTCAGAATTCCGGCATGGTAAGATGATATTAGTCTACAGTATTTTAAAAAAAACATTCTTTCCAAAAAATTGTCAACCTGGAAAGTTTATTCATTTAGACACATAAAAAATCCTACGATTTAGAAATCTAAACCCAGGAAATGGAAAATGTTCACATAGACCGGGTCCGACTGGCCTATTTATGAATTTTTATATGACATATGCCTAACCGAAAAGTAGGACACAGAACACTTGCGGCAAAGTTCCTGCTTCGAAACAGTTTGCTACAAAAGTCGAGAAATGTCTTTCGCCATTTACGCATGACTTTAGACAGGCCTATATCACCATCTGGGATATAAAACGTATTGTTCCAAAAGGGCAATGGAATAAATGTGGGAATTCGCCTGTCTGCTGTTTGTCCGCATCCTTCCAATCGATAACACTTGCCATTAATCAGGTGTTACAATTGGGCTGCAAACGCAGTTAGAATCCACAGAGTAACCTTCCCGTAAGTCGAGAGAGGACTCAACAGAATTTACGAGATGATCTTTTTGAACATAAAACACTATGAAAATAAAAACAAATTAACCTAAAATATAATTACAAAAACCGCCATTGCAGCCTAAGACGAAAGAATTGTTTCTCGATTTTGCTAGTCTCTTAAATTTTCCTGGGAATTTTATTTTTCCGGACAGCAAATTCATAACTGCAGTTTCACCCTTCTAGGGGAATAAGTGCTGGTATGTTGGCTACCCACACCAGAGGTAAGTATTTCGTTTGAACTAACATACGACCAGTCTATAACATGGCGCCTGCTAATGTGTACAGAGTCATATTTTTATGTTACGGAGGCGAAAGGGTAGCTGATATGCGTCCCCTCCTTCAGTTACACTTAGGCGAAGAAGATCTTCACGTTCTTCCGTGTTCCAATGGCGTCAGTCGTTTAAAGACGGCAGTGAACCTATACAGACCACGCCACATGCATCGTGCCCCGCCACGACAGTGAACGAAGATCCTGTTTATTTTCATCCTCGAATGCAGCCAACTACTGTGATATACTCAGATGCAACTTAGGACCGCAGTCATAACCAAAAGGAGTAGACGACTGTCCAAAGGGGTCATTATCCTCCACTTAAATGTTCGTCCGTATTCTGACGAGGCGTCAGGAGATGTTATAGATCTAGTACGATGGGAAGTGCTACGTCATTTTTCTAACAGTGTGATTTTTCACCTCCTTAAACCACTCAGAACCAAGGAGGCAAGCGGTTGGACACCATCGAAGACATGGAATCTGCAATCTTAGATGCGCAGTCAATCAAAAGGGCTCTTCGCATCTTCGGGTTGCCCGAAAAATGAACAAAATACATTTCAAGGTGAAGAGAAGACTTGAGGTTCTCACAGCGGTAAGTATGAAGATATCCGTCTTCTGGGTTGTTGCGCTGTGTAGTCTGGTCGATGTTAACCAACGTTTCAGAGGTCATACTGCCTCCGTCATCAGGGCGTCATCGCCCTGATGACGGAGGCAGTATGACCTCTGAAACGTTGGTTAACATCGACCAGACTAAACAGCGCAACAACCCAGAAGACGGATATCTTCGTGAAGAGAAGACATTGACGAAAACATGAATTTCACTTTTGTATTTAACCTGCAGACATCCAGAAAAATAAATGTCCAGGTCAAATTTTAACCCCCATTCGTAGAAAGCACGATTCATTACTTGTACGTTTTTAACGTCTACTTTAAAATCGTAATGCAAAACAACATAAAAATCCACAGATGAATTAAACAATGTTCATACGTATGCAATCAGACGACAAAAGGACATTTAGCAAACAAGTTTTAATCTTGCAAGCATAACATTTAAAAAGGCAAAAGTTGACACTGTGAATAAAGGGCAACCTCAGATAAATAAAACAAGCATCAGAGTAGTTCAACGGGCCGATAAAATAATCATAGCAGAAATGAGTCTGCCTCGGTTTGGGAATCGAACAGCTTCGAATCTCGACCTGGAACTCGCTTTATGATTGACGTTCATGCGTTTCCCTCAGTACGTCCAACCTAACTCTGGTCAGGACCGCTTCGCACTGCGCTGCGTCAGTTTTAACACGCATTGTCATTCACCATTCGACGCAACGCAAACATCAATTTACGTAGCGTCGTCAGATAAAGCATAAATGGTAAAAATGAGAAGTCAATGAAACAAAACATTTGGAACTTAGAGGATCCGACACTATTTGCTATACGCTATACGGTTACGTGTATCACGATCATAGAAGATCCTGCCTGTTTTTTTGGGTCACTTCAGTACCCTCGTAATATGGAGGAAAACAGTTGTCAGTGGAACCACGGTTCCGGAGAATTTGACGTAAATACGTCATACATGCTTTACAATTGAGATAAGTTTGATTAAGACATTGCTTATTCAACTTGAATTAGTTACGCTTAAGATGGGTCTGTGGTAGCTGAATGTAATGTAAAGTAATGTAATGTAATGTAAGGTAAGGTAAGGTAAGGTAAAGTAAGGTAAAGTAAGGTAATGTAAGGTAATGTAATGTAATGTTTTATAGGTAACAACAATGCCGAGTAAACAGATGACGTTTCCTAGGTAACAAAAATGCTTAACTTGAATTAGTTACGCTTAAGATGGGTCTATGGTAGCTGAATGTAATGTAAAGTAATGTAATGTAAAGTAATGTAATGTAATGTAAAGTAATGTAATGTAATGTAATGTAATGTAATGAAATGTAATGTAAAGTAATGTAATGTAAAGTAATGTAATGTAATGTAATGTAATGTAAGGTAAGGTAAGGTAAGGTAAGGTAATGTAAGGTAATGTAATGTAATGTTTTATAGGTAACAACAATGCCGAGTAAACAGATGACGTTTCCTAGGTAACAACAATGCCGAGTAAACACGACGTTCCCTAGGTACACTTGTTACACTTTTTCGTTTCCCTTTTTTGCCGAATGACCCTTCCTTATAGACGTATTTACGTCAAAAATAAAATCTGGGAAGGGTCGTTATCATCCCCCCACTTCCCAAAACACTGAAGATGAAGATGAACGAAAGATCAGTTATTAATGGAAGTGATTCGTGGTAACTTTACGAGAAGAAACAAATTAGGAATGTACGCAGAGCGTAACAATTCTGGGCCGTTCGCCAGAAAATGGCCCTGTGAAAGAAGGGGAATTCTCCACGAAGGGATTCCGACCCAGTCACCGACTTTTCGCAAGCATTCTAAGAATTACACTGATTTCGATTTCGTCGTGAAAATAATTCTGCTCTCCAGGCAAATTCCGGGACAGTACCTTAAATTAGGCCAAGACCGCTTCCTTCCACATCCTTTCCAATTCAATGTTCATTACCATCCGCTCAAAAGACGCCTTATTGTCTGAGCTACTGCAAAAGCGTCGTTAAATAAACTATAAATAGTAATAACCCACAGTAATTTCCAAGTTAAACTCTGCTACACGCTTAAGAACTGAACGACTAAAAAGTATTTTTGAAATAAACCGATAAACACCAAACATGGGCTAGAAGATCAAGATCACAGATTTCGTTATCCTGGACGGTTCTTGAGGCGAAGACAAATTTGCGCGCACTGAATCCGAAACCACAATCTTTGTAAAGTAGTGTGACGCAACACAGTTTAATACTCTGCTGTGTCATGACTCGTTTCAAGTAATCCTGGTGCAGCCTTGTTCGCTCTGTGCATCTTTTGCCACTAAGCAGGGTGGGAAGGAGGGGAAGCTATATTTTGTAGATATTCTTTTCGGGCCAAGCTGAGCAGAAAGAGCTGACAGAAAATGTTTACTGGGGTGGGACGCGAGGGAGAGTGGTGGTTCTGAGCCGGATTAGCGCGCCCGTCGCGTGGTTCGCATCCAGACAATACACCTGGGCTATCGGCCTGCCGCAAGCACAGCTGCGCACACTCACACTGTTATTCCACAGACACCAAGCTGTTACGCAACCCATCCGACACCCATGTCGAGCAGGACAGTCTAAGCAAGAACAGGCCTTGTATGTTATCTTCACTTCATGTTTCTAGTTATGGCCTGAGTATTATTCCGAAACACTGTCTACCCTTTATTTCTACACTTCTTTGGCAATAAGGTGTTGGCTTCATACATCCTATTAACTGCAGAATCGAAAATCAAATAAATTTGTATATAATACTGTCGATAAAGATAACTGTCTGCTGAGATATTGCATTGTGTAGTCTTGTGAAAGTTTATTTTGCGTTTCAGAGGTGCTTGTTGCCTCCAACATCAGGGCAGTAAGCCCCTCTGAAACGTCGGCAAATTTCTATTACACTACAAAACAATAATATTCATACTCGCCACCATAAGAACCTGAAATCCCATCTATGCAGTTAATGTTGTCTTCTGGGTTGTAATTGTGTACGGGTGCCATATATACACTTACGTTTCGGAGGAACACACTGTCTCCATCTTCAGGGCTGAATCTGGAGGCCGTTTGTTCTTCCGAAGCGTTAGTATTCCCTGCAAGTCCGCACTGCTTTGCAACCCAGGAGAACAAAATCAGCATGGTAACAGTGAAAGAACCTCATATCTAATACAGATTAACATTTTCAGAAAAAAGAAATGCAAGAAAGAATGTGCATTATGACTGATTCTTATTTATTGACGGTTCTTCAAATAAAGATTTATTAAGGAGACATTATTCTGTATAACGAACAATCTGATAACACAATCGGAGGAAAAGTTAATACCACTGGGCTCGAGTCTCTTACACGCCAATCGAAACTACATTCTTACTAGTCGCAATTTCCACGTGTCAAACTTTCTAAGAGGTTCTACAACTACAGTAAATTCGAACCACGGTAATTCCTCGATTTTAAGACGAACCCCGATCTCGGATATTTAGAATCAGGAAAAAAGTGCTTCTTAAAACTGAGGAAATACTGTTTGTCCTCAGTTCAACCAACTAATTTAACTACAAAAACAACACCTATTATTATTTCAGCTACTTTTGTCATTATTACCAAGCACGGCAGTATCTTCTTAAGGATCTAATTATAATTAGAGTTATAACAATAATAATTATTATTGTTATCATTATTCACATATGCTTGTTTATTCTCAGGTCCGACATTTCATAACATGCTGGCTCTTTACTGTGAACAGCTGCCAGTCCGCCACCTTACAAGAAGCAAAGTACCACTCCGTGTCACCTGTCAGCGGTTATTTAATACAGCTATCCTCTATATCTGGAGACCTTCTCCCCCGTCTTCTTCTTTTGCAATCAATCCTATTTGTAGGATTGGTTGGCAGCAGCTCTCAAAACTTCTCGATCGGCAACCTAATTATGCGCCACGCCGTGGAGTTATAGGGCCCACACGACATGGTTTTCGTACAGCAGAATCTACATCTGTAACAAGTGAATCTTGCAAGGAAGTGTGACAACAGATTAATGTGCTGTGATTTGACACTACCGTATCTTTCTCTGTTCTGCTACGTTACATCCGCTGATAAGGAGTTACTAGCCTTCCGACTGCAGATGGTACAGAAAGCCTCCAGATAATGCAGCTTTCACCCAGCCCCGAGGTCTGGTTACGTCAAGATAGGATACGATGTTTGGTTACGTCTGATAGGTCTGGCTATGTTACGTTACGTTAGGTCAATGTCGTCATGTCATGTTAGGTTGAGTTTGATTTGGTTTGGTTCGGTTAATGTAGGTTATATTCACCGGGCGTCGACTTTTTTCGTAATCTCCTCTTCGAAAGAAGAAACTCTGCTTGTGTCGCCGTTCATCCGTCATGCCTCGTTCCCGACCTACTGAAACCGCTTTCATCGGGAATCAAGTCAGGACAGATTTTCAGGGGTGTACTTCGTTTTCTTAATCTATTCTTAAAATCAACCTGCCTTTGTTCTGGCGCCTTTCTTCTATCGTGTTTAGTTTCCAAGCTAGAGAAAATGCCCTCACCTCGAATCAAACTCTGGATACTTCCGGATTTTTCACACCCCTGTATTCTGTGTTTTGTCTAAAGGAATAAGTATGCCCAGCTTGGTACAAATTCCTTTATCCATTCTCGAGGGGTAAGCATATATACATGTATATATTCGCCCACAACTTCAAATTTATAAGATATATGAATAAATATAAGACATATATACACATACACAAACAATGTAGTGCGAGATTCTCAACTCGAAGCCCACTATTTTCTTTCGTAGTTTCTGTAATATTATGTCAATCTCTCCGTTACCTGATATCGTACAAACTTTGTTAATGTTGCCACTGTCTGGCAGTTTATGTTGAGCAACTGTTCGGCTTAATGATACACATCAATCCAATAACTAATATGCGTCTTGCTGAAGAACACTTGGAGAAATGCATACGAATATCAATGACCGCGACACCTGTCTTTGTGCAGTCAAACGCCGTACGTGTTCTAAACCTCGCAACTATTGTTACATTATTATTATCATTATTATTGTTATCATAATCATCATCAGTGAGGGAGATGTGTGCGCTTTGTTTTCTGCAGCTTTGAGCCCTCGGGTTCCCTTAATATTTGTTACGATTCTGGGAAACGTGAGGATTATTTTTTAAAAAAATAATTTCGTTATGCTTATTCTCTGCGAAATGAGCTAGGTCGTGGATTAATTCCACTCTGCTGATTATATTTTGAGGAGACTGACGTAATTAATACCATGAAAACAGGGCTACGTGTACCTTGATTCATCTTTCGCTTCGTGCGGAATACACACACCATCGCCACCTAAAACACAAATACTGATCCACTGCCAGGCAGAACATAAAACGTGGAATGATTCACTAATGTTCGTTCTTATCGTCTGTGAATCAGAAACAATAAGACAAGTCCATCTAACTGGGATCACAAGTTTAATTATCCACATCAGGACGCGAAGGTTAATTTAAATGCAGATGAATCAATGAACTGGAATGCATGGAAATGTCAAAGGATCGAACCAGAACTTCTAGCGTAGGAGGCGTGAACTGTCTGTCTGTGTTTCAGACTATCCAGACTTTTAACAGGAGTTCAAGGATCTGCAAAGATCCTGAAAGAGACAGGAAACACTACAGTTCAGCTGAAATGTCGGAAGAGACATGTGAATGTGTTCTGACACGTGCTGTCTGTGAAGTACATGCACGGTGTAAGGTCTTACTAGGAAAGGCTATAGTTACGAGGCTGAATGAAAGCTACAGTGTACTATTGCACCATCATAAAAATCTCACATGATTCCATCAACATTCAGATTACCCCACATCTCTGTAACCTATCATTCGAAATTCTGCTTCAACGCCAAGAATCACGTCATCCAAACTCTTCATCATAAAAAATAACTTTTTCTATTGTGATTACAAATATTTTATACAGTTTTAGGGTCACTAGTCGGTGGATCGGCCCACTGCAGTGTCTATATTTGCATAGAACAAAGGAAAAACAGAATACTAAGACAATGTACATTCATTTACCCATCTGGGATTCGATCAAAATTTTAGAGAGGTAAAAGATTCCTTTATTTATCAAAATATAATTTAATATTATCTTCAAATGCAAAAATAGATAACGATACGAAAAGTAAATCACTTCCCGTTGCATTTCAACTAACTATTAGTTAAATATGTTAATTGCTTCCCTGTGTGTAGCTTGCAGAGCAAACTAATGACACGTAGGCTCTGGTTTGTATTCTGAAAGTCACGCTATCGAATTTATTGACGTTTTTTACTGTTTCTTTCAGTCGCTCCAGTGGTTATAAAACACGATGGCCGGCTGTGAAAACAAACCTGCTTGCTTCAAAAACCGAAATGGTTTGTTGAGGCTATTGTAATGTAACCACATAAACGAGAATTGAAAGTTTTTCTTTTTGATTTTTTGTTACGCCTGTGTGTGTGTTGCAAAGTTACAGCCAATACCTCCAGCGTATTTGCTGCCTAAAACCAGCACGTGAGATCTCATAATAGATCAATCACGTAGCGATTTAATAAACAATGATCGAACACGCATAATTATAAAACGCGTTCACTGCAATTTTATAATGGTCCCTTGTTGCAGATAGAATTTACTGTTCACGGTCAATAGATTCGTGCCCAAGAAGTCTCGGGATGGGTTCTCAGCACATTAACAGGCCATTCTGAGGTATTTAATAGTTTTTATACTATTCCTGGACAATTCTGGAATGGTAGGATATTTTAAAAATGCCACGAATACTTTATTGACATATTTTATAAGTGAAATGTCAAGTTCGATGACGGAACATGAATCATTAACGCTCGTGATTCCTTCGAAATGTCTTATTGGTAACTGCTTAAAATTTCATACAAACAAAAACTTTCTCCAAAACAGTAATAAAATAATAAAAAAGAGGCAACTTTGAGGAAAAAATACCTTTGTTAATTAAATCATATGTTTTCTCACGTCTAATAATACGAAATTTGTTGGTTACTTGTCATTATGCCCCAAGTTGCGGATGGAGCAGATGTGCTCCTGACATGAAGGGTAATAATCGATATATGCAATCGATCTCGGCCTAGAAATTACTCGTGTGACTTATAATATCTCGCAGTAAAATATATTTCGATCTGTAACACAATAAGAACTGAAATAAAAATTGTGATTGAACAACCTCAGGGGGTTAAGTAACGGTACTGGTGACCAAGACAAACAACAGCCTAAACTGCAGTTACGAATAATACGTCGTAAAGACGAAAAGAGCTACTCATGATTGAAAATGTTTCGACTGAAATTAACGTCGCTGTCACGGTCGACGTGGTTGACGCTGGCCTGCTTGGGCGTGTGAGCTAATGCGCGGGTGGGTGGGGCGCGGTCGAAACACTTGACGGGAACGGCAACACCTGAAGGCCGCCGAGTGGTCGGTCGGCGTGTGAGCGAGCGAACGAAATCGGTCCTCAGACCTTCTTGTGCCCGCTACCCGGAGGTTGCGGCGGACTGGATTTCCTGCTGTCTTCTGCTGTAGAATCCACGCGGACAGTTTCAAGTACGAAGCTACAGGAAATTCTCTAAGAACGTGTAATGCCCACTTTCCTTCAAATTCATCTAACTCACCCCCGGGGGTACGCGAAGACATCTTAGGGTTACGTGAAATTTAAAAAAAAATATATTATTTTATGATAAACACTTAATAATCAGTAATGTAATTTATTTAATTTATTTTAGATGTAGATTATATACTATGTATAACTTGAATTATACACCAACAACTTTGGGGATACAAAGTTGAAGACAAATTATATCTGGGGGTTCGCGAACAAAAAAGGTTAAATACCACTGATCTAACTAACTATATTGTGAAGCTTGGAAGGACTATAATTTACAAGCGGTTTATTAATACATATCAATGCAAAATTTTACTACAACCCCTCTGTAGATTCCAACTACGAAATATCTGAAAGCTTCGAAACAACGCGATGATTATAAACTGTCAGTGCAACAACCAGGTTAAGTCCACTCTTTGAGTTTTCTTTCATATGGAGTAAAAATCGACTTACAAATTGACGGTAGAACGAATTAAGATAACAGAGAGTACACAGCGTACAAGTAGGAAACAAACTTACATAATTTGTGAGTCTGTAGCAAGAAACAAGTTGTTTTTGGTTGCTTCTCCTGAAGAAATACCAACGTGGACTTACCTGAGTTTCATCTAGACCTGATAGTCGTAATTACGAATGTGTTTATCGACTATCTCCATTCAGACTTCCGGTTGTTCGCTGCTTATAGCCATCAAAGTAAATGCTGTTACAGACTTCTACCTTAACAAAAGCTACATATTTGTCTAAGATATATTACCATACCGAATTTCATGAACCTATGTAAAGTAGTGTCGCTTCGGGAAAACTGAATCGGAGAATTGTGTTGAAGACGTACATTTTTGAATAAATTTTGATATTTTCGATCACAGTAGCTTAAACATTATAGGGTGATACTACAGTAGTTTTTCGATTACCATTAATTCATTTCCATAAATAAAATTATTTATATAAAAAAATCAGTTCGGATTCCAATGTATAAATTAACACTGACCAAGCCTTCCATTTTACAGAAAAAGGGATCTAAGAGATTACACGGATTTAATTATAAGTACTGTAGATCAATTTAATTGAGGACGAAACATACCAAAGTAGCTTACTACATTAATTAAAATGCGCCTGAACGAGATGTCAAGTCCCAAAAGAAAGCGTCTGTGGCACGCGCTTACAATTTACATTGGCCCACGCTGTATTTGTAACGTCATTTGTTTTGCTTCGATCTAGAATAAACTATTGGAAGAGTCCAAGAAAATCAGTAGACACAGAACCTGGTAGCCTTTCTTTTAATGGTTACTTGGTGGTGATTTATTTAACAAAAATAAATACACACATACACACGACAATAATAACACTAGTTATATAGAGTGTCCAAGGCCATAGAAAAACTTATTTGGCAGAATATGGAAAATATATAATAAAATGCATCGAGAAAATTGTAACGTAACGATTCCCGATAAATTCTTTTGGAAATGTACCTGATCTTAAACTGAAATATTATATATTACATCGAATCGATCAATAAACATAAAGCAAGGTTCGGTACAAAATTACGGGCAAAGTAAATCCTAGAAACTCAGTGCTAAAATGTAAACACATTAATGGCTTTGTTACTATTGAGAAGTTCAGCTCTTGATTTCTGACGCATTTAGGAAAAGAAAATATTTGAAAATAAAGTTAAAAATGGTATCAGAAGCAGGAAAAATGAGAAGAATGAATGGCAAATTCAATGATTTATAAAACTTCATGAAGTCTCCTTAGAGTAATTAAAACATGAGAATTGACTTTGAGTGTGACACGAGGTTAATGAAGAACCTAACATTAAAAAACGAGTAGGAAGTGAATGCCATGTCATGGATCGGATTGATGTAGGTTCTAATAGTAGGATGCTTCTGTAACAGTGATTAAACAGTTTTATAATAATGCAGAGTAAGTTTTTATCGATAATTAACAGCTATCTGTTACAGAAGATAACGAGTCAAATAAAAATTCACTTCGTACATTCCTACATTAAAATATGCAAATATTTGTGTTTGTTGCTATTTGCTTACTATTATTTTTCTTAGCGAACACAGACGATCCGCTTCATGTCTGTTTATTTATTCACTTACTTAAACGTAGGTCATCCAGTATCGGGTGATTAATAATGGTAATTTGTGAAGGCTGTAGTAGTGCGTTATTTTAAAGCACTGCCTCAACATTTTCCTGGAAAGACGGAGGAAAACCACTAGGCCCCACAGTCATGATAGTTGGTCCCAAGCTCAAGATCTAAACCCAGGACACACAGAACTCGACACATGATAAGTGACATGACTTCTGCAACGTCTTACGATTATTTCGAAAGAACTGTAATTTCTTTTCCTAAATTTAGCATAAATGCGTCTCTAGTCTGGTTCACTTACAGTTAGACCTGCACCGCTACGTAGCTCTGAGTAAAACCCAGTTACGACTGCCATTTTGACAAACAAAGATGGTAGTCGTACATGATTTAATAACTGATCACGAACGCGAAGGAAGAAACGTTGACACAGACGACAAATTACAAGACGTGAGGTCATTATACTGTCACACCGACAGGCTACTTTCACTATGGAATAAGGCATGATTATGCCCACGCTTCCAAGCTTTGCATTATATAATATAAGTACGGCAGAACACATATCCGTAAAACTAAAAAAAAAAAGCAATAACTCAATTGTAACCCTCGGTAAGAAATGGGAGAAGAATGATTCGAAGCTCCCACCGTTGGCGTGGTGAATTAGACCTTGCAGGTTTTAATATTACTTCTGCTACTAGCAAGCCTATAATCATAACATGTCCCTACACAAAATGGATACGTCAAGTTGATGTGACACAAAATAGTTTGCATTCCAATTTTCTTACAAATTACCTCAACGAGAGTTGGTTATATTTCAGAGATCCACTAACTAATTCCATGGAACAAAGTCCTTCTTGAGAAGTTAACAGCAGTTTTACCAGTCAAGAAATTTTACATCTTTTATGGAATTCTAAGTCTCGTTACTGAGTTCATTAAACCCCTCCGTTGAGCCCTTTTCAATACCAGAAGAATCCAGTCCGCATCACTATATTCTATCCTGTTTATTTTATACTATTTTAATATTATCATATAATCTACCGTTAGATCTTCCAAGTTTTCCCTTTCAAACAGTTTTTTGAATCTCGTACTATCACAAACAGAGTAAAATACTACACACAGTGGCATTATTCGCACATCACATATGTGTTGAAGACGGCGTGTCGTGTCAGCAATAATCGCATCCATTGGCATACCTACTTGAATGCAAACCGGTCAAACAATGTCCATAATTATATCCACGAATAAATCTGGCCATTTTAAACTGAATATTAATTTCAAACAGAATGAACGCGTGGTCTGAAGACAGTTTCGTACAGTCGCCAGTGCAAACACGCCAAGACTTCTGCATAGAATTACAAGACACACAATCACGCTTTGCTTCCTCGTGTCGGAAATGGGAATTTTAAATGTTAAATTCCACTTACTGAAGGAACATGAAAAGAAGGTAATCAGAACACGGAGAATAGATCACGCCATGTCAAATGTGTCTATTAAGTAAACAGCCGCATTAACGTGAAATGTCGTCAATTCCAAATTAAGTTCCGTCTGATTCCACTATCGCTAATGCGTTTTGGAAGAGAAAACCCGATTGGGTGTGTCTGAGAAAGCGTGCCAAGGAGATCAATTGGATCAAGAATATAAGGAGTAACGGTCGAATTTCGAAAATTATACAAACAATTTATATTATTCGCCTAGAGATGGGAAAAAAACATCTGGCACGCATATTTTTGTAAACAGGGAACACAAATGTTTGTGGGGAAATATCACAGAACAAAATAGCTGTGATACCTAAGCGCAAAAGTGGGGGGGGGGGGGGATTTATAGTAGGGTTTGCGGAAATAGATTTTGAAAATATATAAACTTGACGAAAGTGTTCATATGCGATATTCTGGCTGCGGTTATGTATTTTATAGCTCGATAAAAACATATAATTTATCGAATTTCTGCCAGTCGGGCAATCGGTCATTTGCACGCTAGTAAGAAAACCCTCGCGCACATCTTCAGTAATGAAGATGGAGACAGTATGTTCCTTAATCGGTCTGTATAAGTTGTCTCTACACTTTACGCATCTAGCTCCAATGTTTCTTTATTAACCGCTGTAAAACTGGGAACTAAATGGATATTTCTTGTGTTGCATTCTACAAAACATTGCCTTAAAAGAAGCTGCATATTTTTAGGTCTATTGCCGTCAGGCCGTCATATTGCGACTAATGGCTGTATAAAAACAGTACAACATTCCGGTGACCTCCAATGGCATAACGTTTATACCAAGACTGGTCAAAATGGAACAATTTATTCCCAAGCTATAAAGGGATGCAAAGAGACTCAAAGGGCATGATGTCTCGATAAAACTATTTCCTTTCCTTTGAATGATGTCAATTGTATATTCTTTAAACACAGACATTCTCCATTTTTGTTTATTTCTAAAAAATATTACTTTTCTGATTTTCTTTTTCACGTACCTGCGATATGCACGCGACCTCACAGCCTGTACGGAAACATTATTCTCATACAACGCTCTCTGCTGAGTTAGATTTGTTCCTCGTTAATTCTGTATGTCCGTGGCGTTAATTTCCTTCAAGATCACACTTCCTGCTGTGAAAATGTTTCCGCTCCACAACCTCCATGACAGGTCCTACTTCCTTTTGTACGTGGTGAAGGGTTTGCGCGTGCCCTCTTTGCTTGGACTGCTTCTTCTTGCATCTCGATGTATTGTGAGTCGAGTGATCGATAGGATGAACTGCAGCACGTGCTGGCGTGTACTTAGCAGACACAAACAATTTGCTCCAGCTTAGGTGCTGCAGTCCACAGATGAGCCATCTCACACGTATCTCAAGGTGTGCCACAGGAAAGCAAATGACATGGAACTGTATGACGACCAGCCTTCTGGGAAGTGACCGACGTTTCAGAGGTATTTGGCTGGATGATGGATGCTGTAATGTCTGAGCGTCGGATGTAAGGCTAGCTCAATTGGAAGGACCAGCAGACAAGCTTTCTGTCCAATAACCCCCATCCCCCGCCTTCTTATCTGAAGACGGAAGCAGAATTCAGATTTCGAAACGTTGTAGTTCTATCATTTAGAAGATGGACAAATTGCCACAAATAAATAAAATACAAGAGGGACATTATGTCGCTCAATCATGAAGAAATTAACAGACGAATCTACCACAAGAAAGCCAGGAAATAATCGCTGGTGTCGGAACCACGATCTAACACGATTCACGATTACGGTGCTCAGATAAAACGGCGGTGTCAACAAGTGTTCCTGCCGTCTTCGACGGCCAACTCCGCGGGAGGAAAGTTTCGTGTCGATTCGTGCGTCACAAACTGACACAAGCTTACATACAAATAGGAGCGAAGTGAGGACGTGGAATTCTTGACCGAACGATTTAAGAGCGGTGTCTGTCGACCAGCTGCTGGCATTGCCACCGCCGACGAGGCACGGACCTGCCTATCTGCGCCCGAAACAACTTTCGGCACGTCCGATCAAACGAAACACCACACAACCGAAGATCGGGTAATCGGGACTCTACTGCAAGTGTTATGAGCCTCGTATTACAACGATTTCAGTATGACACTAGCCGAAATTCCAGCACAAAGACAGTGAAGAAGTTTCGAACTAATTTACAATTGTATCTGTAATTCTGGGACAGTCCACACTTGTAATAAGAGATGGAGCATAGAATGTTTGTGCTAAATGAAGGAGAGAATTACAGGATGAGGGATGTTGGTTCTGGGGGCTGGGTGGTGAAGGACACCCGGTAGACAGGGGATGGGGGACAGTCTTTGTACCAAAGCCATGGTGGATAGGGGCACCCGTATCTGTGACGTATCATAAACTCCCCTTACCTCAGCCCCCAGCTCAGCGCCATCTCGTAACAAACCCCAAGTACACCACAGTGGGTGCGCGCCCCATCAGCAGTGATACAAGTTGGTGACACTTTCTGTCCCTCTGACAGGACACGGGGTCACGAATGGGAGAAGTCAACAAGTTGTTACTGTAACCGAGAATGAGCAATTCTACGGAATTCAACATTAACCAAATATATTTTCCAGATTTCGTATTAATAATCTTATCTTTAGGCAATCAAAATTATTTACTTCAGTTTCCAAGTGAGCCACTCCCTGTCTTCTACATAAAATCATATATAATATTACTTAAATATATGCACATGGAGAAATCTGTTAAAATTATAATTCATACTATTGTCATTTATGTGTTGGCATTTACACTTACTGTGACAAGAAGTACAGTTCGTCAACAAATTCCTTGGCATTACGAAAACCTATCCTGAACCAGTTATATATTTCAGTTCACATCCTTGAATCCCATTTCTCTCAAATCCCTTTGAGTGTTGTCCATCTTTTCACGCGCATTGCACTCTCGCAATAGGCTTCTTCGAGTGAAATCTCCCAAACAAAATTCTGAATGCACTTCCTATTTCCCAATGTGCTGCTCACGTTAAACCAGGACCAGATGGCTAACAGCAACTAAAGATGCATCTAATCTGATCTTTTCTCTGTGTCCTATTGCATAGAGTACCAGTGAACTACGAAAGTAAAGAGTTTTTATGTTTATTTTTTTAACGTGAGCCCGGGTAAGACGGCCAAATGAACATTTCTCTCCTGACAGCCAAACTACAAACCTGACGCTGTAATCCAACATTCAAGACTGTGGCACTAACAACAAAGCGACAAAGACAGCACAAAACAAATAAAGATATTATATTAAAGACGCCTGTATTTCGTGTACGTGATTTGCTCTGCCTGATAAATATCTTTCCGGGTCACTGATTTCAGAGGAGATAAAATACGTCATATTTCTCACAGAAAAAAAGTGAAAAAGGTACGACGTAAGAATGGATTGGATCTAATGCAAATCGCTGGCAGTTGTGCGTGTGGCGTCACTCGAAGTAACCGCTGCGCGAGAGGACAAGGCCTCCAGCCGTCTGGACACCATTACCGATTCTAAGCTGGAATTTAAGGCGAGAAATGGCACACGCCTCGCGCTCCTTCTCATTTCTTTAGGGGAAATTGCCATGGCAACACACGATGGAGTCTTTCATTAGCTGTTTCTCAGAAAACCCACTTTCCTTTCGACAAACACCTGAGAATAAAATGACACCAAGTCAATTTCAACTTCGCAACAAAGGAAATTTCCTGTTTGATCCTTGGCTAAGATGACTGTCATTAAATGAAACAACGAAATCAAACCCACAGACTGTATTGAAGGTAAACAACTCAAGGACCGCAGATCCATTCCAAACTCCGACATCAAATTCTGGAGCATGTTGGCAGACAGAACAATTTCTTGTTCTAATGGCCATGTAGTACTCACGGGAGAGATGAAGAATGATTTACAAGCTTCTTGTTGGAAACTCTGAAGGGAAGAGGGAAAAGACCACACGGAAAACAATGTAGATGGAAGGATAATATTAAAATAGATGTTGAGGGTGTGGACTGCATTCACTTCGCTCAGGGTAAGGACTGATGGTAGGCTCTTATAAACACAGAAGCACGGCATTTTGAACGTTCCGAACCGCTTTGAGGACGCTCATGTCTTCTTAGAAACTATAAAACAATTATTTAAAATTTACGTTGTTTCCACTACAATTATCACGAAAGAAACACAAATAAAAGTTTTAAATGTTAATGTTAAGTTGTAATAAGTTACTGCTTGCAATGTAAAAACGTACGTACTCCCTCCACTTTCTGATCAGTTGATGGCCACCTTCAATGGTTTTCAAATGCATTATGGGTATAAACCAAAATACACCAGACAGAACCTGACGTGAAAATATTTTATTCGATATTAATGAACGATTCAGAAAGAAACACGAAGCCGTCAAGAAACATCGCTCATACTAAAGACACAATCACTCTATCTCAACAAACAGTCGCCCCGGTCCAGAGTATGTGGCAGAGGAGTCATTATCAAACTGCGATGTCCTGTCTACAGGACAAAAAAAAATACACAAGCTGTTACAATCCGAAAGAGGAGATATACATCAGCAACATGACATCCACGTGTTGGCGTCACGTATTTTATCATTCGAAATCGGCACCCAACCACGTCCTCGTGTTATTTGTTATGGATTTTCCCCCCCTTTTTACACCTGCTTCGGATGTGTTTCCTTTTAATCCAACCTGTGTGTCACAGGAACACATATTTATCCGTATTTACTTCCCGTGGTTAGGAGGAGCTAGGGTTTGAAATGATGGGTGGCGCTCATGGTGGTCAGACAGAAGGCGGATTTGCTAGAATATCGTGATGTATGTTTCACAACGCGGCACCAAATAACGTCAAAAATCGCCAAATTAAGAAGGCGCTAAAACTGATAAAAAGAACTAGTGCATTCTCTTTACTGAGCTTAGGAACACATACGCGCTTAAGAATTTTACCCTTTACAGCACAGTGGCAACTATATGAACCATCTGATTTAACACTCAGTAACTGCGTATTTTGTCCAAAAAATGTATTTTTGGTTTCATATGTTTATCAGAAATAACAGTGATTATTTACTTAAACAACGTTAACCAAACTACTTTTGTCATGGAGAGTGTTGTGTTTCGTTTCGGGCAGGGCTGAATTTTTAAATATTATGTAGATGAACTTCGTGACTCAAAGGGTCAACTAATTCCGCTTACATGTTTAGTATTACAATTATAGGCTAAAATGAGTATAATACGCAACGCTGTAACTTGAAAACGTCTCTCAAAGATGACTTGCCGTTTCTATTATTGGTCAGGACAGGGTCCAGTGGCTGGACCTCGTGACCATGGTACTGACACTTGTGTTAAATAAAGGGCGAGGAATATCCTGACCATCTGGGCGACTACAAAAATTAACTTTCCAACAAAGCCTCAGTTCCATACAGTCACTTATTTAACGAAACAGAACAAGGGGAAGAAGATGGCTGTCTTCTGGGTCGTAGCACCGTGTAGTTTAGTATAAGTTCACTGTCCGCCCTGATGATGTACGGTGCAAGGACCTCCGAAACGTTGGTAAACTTCTACTAGACTACACGGCGCTACATCCCAGAAGACAGCCACCTTCCTTGTAAAATTTCTTATAACCTCTAGCTGTAAATTCAACAAGACACTACACAAATATAATTTTATTGACAAACAAAACCAGTACTGAAATACGTTACACAACTCAAAATGACACCGTAAAATCAATCAACAAATTGGAAAAAAAATTAACGTTGGGAAAAACAGTTGTGTCACACGCCCTTGCGCGTTTCTTCTACCGGCTATTCTCTCTCTCTCTCTCTCTCTCTCTCTCTCTCCCCCCCCCCCTCTATGTATCTTTCCTCACAATTCTGTCCTCCCTCGCACGTTCCATTCTCGAACCCCACTTCACCCTTATTATTATTTCCCGTCGCTCCCCCCCAGACAGAACCTTATCTGCCTTCTCCAACCGACCAAAATATATAATTTGCATTTTTCCCCTCCCGAAGCCAATGGCGCGCGTGAGATTAGGCTCCAGCAAGTAATGCAAGCAAATAGCTCTGAGCTATTTAAAGAGAAAATAATGTGGGCCAACTACTCTTTTCTGAGATTGGCTGATGATTTTTTAGTCTTCGTTATTAGTTAGATGGGTAGAGAATTACATTACTTAATCTCACTTCCCATATCTGAAAGCTACAATGACTTGAGCTTTAACTAGAAGTAATCACATTGAAAGCTCCAAGTTGTGTGGCGCTAAAAATGCGACCAACCAATTTTCTTTTCATTAATGGGTTTATCTTTCAAACACTCAACCCCGAGTTTCGTTGAAGTAATACAAAATGTCTAAACTTCTTCTGTAATAAACTAATGGATACTTAACCGTTATATCAAACTTCTGATTATGTTAAAGAGGTAATCTCAATACCAGGCTGTGTTTACAAATAATCAGAATAAGTAATATTATACAATGGCTGATATTGTCCTATAACACTTAGTAACTTGATCTTTGAAGCAGAAGTTCATTTAAATGGTATTTACAAATTAATTTCCCATCACAAATAAAACAAACCCCATCTCCATTCCAAAATATCGACTGGGAAACGCTGTTTAAGAAAATAATCGCTATTTATTCTAAAAACCATACGACACCCATACATACACCCAGGCGGCAAAGTAGGTAGTTACTGAATATTAAAGCAGATGGTACATATAATTACCACTGAGCTTTAAATGGTTCGACGAATTAAATGGTCATAATATCCAATAATGTCAAAAACTTTTAAAATTTAGAAATATTATGAGAAAACACAGTCCTGTTCTCTGATTAATAATTAAATAGTAGCCGGGATAGCTCAGTCAGTATAGTGACTAGCTACGGGCTGGACGACCGGGGTTCGATCCCCGACGGGGGCAGAGGATTTTTCCTCTAGCCTCTGCGTCCAGACCGGCTCTGGGGCCCACCCAGCCTCCTCTACAATGGGTACCGGGGTCCTTTCCCGGGGGTAAAGCCGGCCGGGGCGTGATGCTGACCACTCACCCCCATCTAGTGCCGAGGTCAAGGAAGAGAGGAGCTATACCTCCACTCACCCCAAACGCCTACATGGCGTATAGTGGGACAAACTTTACTTTACTTTTAGTATCCTGTCCTAATTCTCTCGTTGTATAAGGCGCTTCCTGTCTTAAGACGCGGGTCTCTGTCACTTTAACTGCGTCATCTTAATTTTCTCGTAATGGTGAAGACATAACGATGGACCGGCCCACAATACGATTCCCTGAAGTAAGTCAGGAATTATTCCAATTTGTTAAAGATCGACAGTTAATGACACAAACTTCGCTTCAGTCCGCATTACTTGTTCCGCCTCCATTGCTTCTTAAAGCAAAATTCAACTGCAATTTCTTAAATAGACGAATTCAAAAGAACTCAGGCAGACGAACTTACCTTTTGATCTGGGCGTTCTGGTAGCATGACCCCCACCTCCCTCGGAGTGCGCCGGTGGTGTGGGCTGGCGACCACCCCGGGGGGGCTCCTTGCTGTTGCTGCTGCAGCTGGAAGAACCAGTGTCACGGTCAGGAACTTCCTCTTTGATCAACTTCGGTTCCATCTACTGCTGCGAACATAGAACATACCTCTGCTGGAACGAACAATACTGTCGGCTGCTTGCAAGGAAAAACCTAGATAACAGGCCTACATACGGAATAGAGGTGAAAGGAAACATACTGAAAAACATAAACCCAACCATTTGAAGCCAAAGCTCATATAAATATTATTTAAAAATTCAGTTCTTAGATCTAAGAATACACAGCATCACTCCATTAAAAAATATGAAGATTAATTACTTTTAAGGAATGAAGACAAAGTCTATGTTTCTCCAAAACGTTGGTATCTACCTAAGAATCTACGCTGCGTCGAAACCCGGAACATCGCCCAATAATCGCTGTTTGCTCTGAGAATCGTAAGAAACCCTTAAATAAAATCTGTGGACAAAATGTGAGAACTGTTAAAGGAAGTGACATATGTAGTTACTACGAGGTTTTAAAGAACCAAGATGAGAAAACTAAAACATTTAACTACGCAATTCCAACTAAGGAGGTTATTATGTAGTGTCGAAATCACATTTAAAGGTGATCATTAAAGCTGAGGGTACCCTGATAATGGAAGCAGCAAGTACCTCTGAATGTCCTTAAACTTTTACCAGACTACATGGTGCAACGACTCAGAAAAAAAATACATCTTATTATCTGAAACTGTCTGTAATAGAACGAGATTAACATCTCAACAGGAAAGTATGTGGCATGTCTAACCATCACTGAGTTAATATAAGGTTAGAACCGTGTCCAGAAGTTTTGTCATTGGGGGATTCCACAGTCATTTGTGATACAGCAGAAGGGACAGGACACTCAGTCCCTAGTGTGAGGATATCCACCCTCTTCCAAATTCTTGCTATAAAAATTCCAATATAAGTTCCCTTCGCAACCACAGCTGGACTGTAGTGCAGACATCGATGATATGAGTATTGATATTGGACGGACGGACGGACAGGGGATGGGAAGGGGGGTAGTGGTCAAAAGGATGGGGGCAGAGGTCTGGGGGCGCCATATGGGGCCCAGCAAGGAGGTACTGCAAATGATAGGCAGGGTGGATACACACTACAGTCGATGGTTGGAAACCATCACTGAGAGACATTCTAAGGAGGTCTTTCGGTAATTGAAATCACGGCATATGACGGAGAGACCAGCTGCAGAATACAGGTTATGTCAAAACATAGGTTGCAGACAAATTTCTGCAACCATTGTTAACAAGCACCACGAGTTAAGAATATATAGATCTAACGGTCCCATCACAAGCTTCTAAATCTCACTTTCCTTTAATTTTACCACTTTAAGAATTATTTCACACGGTAGCTCCCGCGATTCGAATCCGCGACGTTACGGGTTTAAATCTCCACCGGGAGACAGATTATTTTAGCGGGATCTCCATTATTTTCCTTTATCCCTCCGTATAAATACTTGGACAGTGCTTTAAACAGGCCTTGACAATTTTCTTTCATATCCTTTCGAATTCGTCATTCATAATTACCCTGCTATTCGAAAGAATATGACGTATGTGCTGGAGAAAAGGTCATTAAATTACCCAACGATCAATTAACCTCAAAGATGCAAAGCAGAAATATTTGTCGTGAAGGTATATTCTTTCGAGCTAATACATAAATGAACCACGTGAATGTAATTGTCAAACGTCGTCTCGTAACAGCTAACTCCATGGCGCAGAGTCCTTTAAAAAGCTTACAGTCGTTTACCTAGTAGAGAAATCCCAAGCCTTTTATGGAATCCGAATGTTCATTACAGTGTTTACAACAGTCAATCATCATTCCCTATCCTGAGCGAGATTTAATTCAATCCACAGCCTCTCAATATGTTTCCTTAAAATGTTTTCATATAAACTTCTTTTCTATACATATTTACTCTGAGCGGTCTCTAGCTTCCAGGCTTCCCAACCAAAATTTTATACGCAATTCTCATCTCTCTTAAGGAGACTGAAATACTTCTAACTGTTCGAAACATATCCCGTAACTTTGGTCGCAACACATGTTGTACCAACTCCACGACGTAAATCACAAAATTATTACGTTTCACAATCCAATAGATGTCACCACGGTATAGGCATTATCTTTAATGTCAAGTTAAGTAAAAACCTGCAACATTATCCTTAACTCTCGCCCCTCGTCCCAACTTACCGTCGAAGAGAACGGGCTATAAAATAATATTAAGGCCTCCAAAATTGAAAATCCTTTGGGTTGGCGAAGGGAAGAACGCTTCAGTAGAAATTAACCGTGTAAGCTGCGAACAAATGAGCCATGAATATCGTTACTAAGCTGTTGGTCACCTCATTTGCATACCATAATGCTGGAGAAACGTCGTTTACATAAGAGCCCCGGGGAGGAGTCAGACAGTTACGTGTTCCCATGAAAAAGAGAGCTCATCGTTGCATGTTTTTCCCCTTCGTGGCGACGTAATTGTAAGGATGAGATTTAGACGCTATTTACTACAACACTAACTCGCAAAAAAAAAAAAAAAAAGCTTAGTCCCCAGAGGTATAAACTTGAAGCAGAAACCGTGTTGAAATTGGGAACCGAACCAGTCCCTGCAGCTTATGCAACAGAACAAGCACCGCGTTTCATTGTTCTTTTACATTTTCCTACCTCAAAGAGAGCAGTCATCTATGTGGTATCACAATGAAATGGTTAACCCAATACGAAATGGATAAACTGATTTGGGAATTTTTGGTTTATTAGCGACAGCACCCAATCTTCATCTGGGATTTTCTTAAAGGAAGTGAATTTAAATATTAAAAGAGTTAAAGTTAATTTTCACGAGCGAAGGAAAACGCCAACTCGCCTATCTGATAATGCACGTGTCGATTTGTCATATGGGTGCTGGAGATGGTGGGAAAGGCAATTTGGTGTTTTTTCCTGGATAGAACGTGGTGGTTCAGAATGTTTCAATTAAAGTCATGATTTGACATCCAAACTGGGTGGATGTAGGACTCCACTACCGTCTTCACGAAGACTTCCCGGCAACTGCTGAGTATAATTACTTAAAGGTAAGCCTTGGAATGTTTGAGAATGTTTAGAAACAACTAAGACGGGATTTACAAAATTGAGTTAGGCAAATTACGAATGTAAAGAATGTGTACAAGATCACGAATATTCAGAGCGTCTTTAAAATAACACAACAAATTACCCCCCCCCCCCCCCCAAATTCGTGAGACTTACAGAACTTTTCCAATACAAAACACAATAACATTTTTGCTTTTAAAACGCTGATAAGGGAAATATATCAAGATTCTGTCGCCTGGAATGTTGTGTAATGAAACCATTAAACCATAAAATTATTTAATGTACGTTCATATATTCTAGTCGCGTATACAGCTGAAAAGTTTGCTGTAACATAAGTCTGTAAATTGTAATTTTTTTCTTTCTATCCATTTCTGTGGTGGGTCGAAAAAAGGAAAACAGAATAGAGAACAGGGTAATTACAGAAATTCATGTAATTTGAAGCTTATGAAACTATGTAATTTAACAAACTGCTAATAAAACCACAAGTAGGCATGTACCCATAATTCTTTGCGTCATGATTAATGTTGGTCATCCGTCTGATATATACTTAGTGTTTCCTCTTGCTACTTCGCAGATCTATCGCCTGATACATTTATTTTTACATTTTTCATGTTTGTTCCACTGTCCTGTACCTGACCATTATAAATCCGTCAGTGTCAACAAACCAGTTTCCTAGATTCAACTTAACCTAGACTATGTTTTAATCTCTACAATTACGGGCAAACGAATTACACTGGGTTTTACAAGTTTCTTTTGCATCTACTTGTAGAACGTGTTACATATGTCGCAGGCTACGTATTATGTTATGTTCGCTGACTTCAGTGACCCATGATGCTTAGTTTTCATACTTCAGACTCTTCAGAATTTTGTCAATAATGTTTCTCCAATCTGGGAAACCCATAAAGCATAAATTATAATTTTATTATTAACCTTCATGGTTTAGCTCATTTAGCCTGCTCCCACTCTCCATATGTTACTTTTAAGACTCAAATATAAAAAGTTGAAAGTATACATATTAATATTATTATATTCCTAATTAGATTCCTATGACCATTATCATTATAAATACGAATAACGTGGAATACTTCGCCCATTATATCTGTCCTATTAAAATTATAATTCGCTTTTAAGACGTAAGATATTGTATAGTACAAAGCAGAGTAGTTATTGAGAAGTTTATGGTGGCTCACATGCTCAAGAAATTCTCCTCTTTTTATGGAACCCAAAGCTTCATTGCCGGCTTCATGAGACTCCATAAGTGACCTCTAGTCTTATCCAGTTAAATCAAGTCTAAACCCTGGAACCCTATGTTTTAGATCCGTTTAAATATTATACCCTATCTTCTCACAAACTTGTATATCAGCACCACATAATTCCGATATCAGACAGAATTTCTGATGTTGGAGCTTTCGTGTGTCCATGAGAAATTATGTTTTCTGTCCTCAATGACCCTTAAGAATTACTGATCTGCTAAGTGAATGTGTGTGTGGGTTTGTATGTATGTTCGAAAATTAATTCATTCAAAATTTATTCAGCCGATGATTGTGTGCGTATGTTTCCGAGGTAACGTATAACACCTGCTAAAATTCACAGGACGCTGACACAATCAATTAAAAATTCTGGATTGGCGAAACATGCGTGCAGTTCCATTAGCACGTACTATTTGCAGGAACCGAGTAATAAAATAAACTGAGGATTGCAATTCGAAGTTCAAAGTTGTTTAATGCATCATGAACGTGCAGCAGCCTGTTTGTCCCTGTTCGCATATGTAAAACAAACAGCCATGCCTACAAGATAAGCTTGGTGTAAAATAGGTTATTGTTCCGTACAGCGATGCTACCTAGAATTATATAAAATAGCCACGATTAAATAAAACCAAGTCTGGAGGCTATTAAAAGAAAACATTGTTAATCATCTCTAACATGGAATTATAGAATAGGATTAACGATTTATGAACCGGAGATATGATATTTCTTTTGCAGTTCTCATTGGTGTAATCAAGGGAATACGAAGGATTCTCTGAAACTTCAACGAAAATACTGATAAAAACAGTTGGAATGTCAGCTAAAGACCTGTCCATAACTACGGCTAAATCTACATTAAAATAAAGAAAGCAGTGGGAAATGAACAATTTTTAACACGAAACGATATTATATACTTCTACGAACAAAATATTAAACAAGACTTGGGCTTGTCAACTTAAATTACGAAAGTATTGGTATTCGTTAATTTAGAGACTTTTGTGAACCGCGTAATCGTATAGTATCGAAGGCCGATGTTGACAGTGATGAAATGGAAACTGTAATAAAGCTGTCGGGGCCTATTTAAAAGAAATGCCTTCGAACTATCACTGAAGAACTAAAGAAAGTAAAATAAATAAATATATATATATAATATTATACACACACATAAACATGTGCCAGCTTTCTTGCCTGTCTGTATAAAACCTGGAGCCTACGACATTCGCCTTCCATATATTAATATTAACACGCCAATGTATGTCTAATGCTGACTACCAACAATTTGTTCGCACATAACACGAACAAAGCTGCTACTCGAGCTAGCGTACAGAAAGGGACTAGCTGACTGGTTCATGAGGGCACGTGACAATAGATGCGCAGAAGGGTCCGAAACTCGGCCGCCATCGTCCGTGTCGCGGATTGTAGTAGGCCCTACGATAAAAACGTCACCATAATTCTACTGCGGCTTTCGCTTTCTCTCCGTTGCCTTCATGTGCAAGTGGTACAAGTGAGGGGGTAAGGGTGTGTGCTGGTCTCATATTGATAAAGTTCTCCCAAAAGTTTACCTCTTTGGCGGAACACAATAATATACGAGTCAATGTACGTGTCTCAAAGGGGGAAAAACTACCCCTTCAGTCTATATTGAAGACTGTTCATAGGAAATTCTCGTTACACAGAGAATAAGGTCAACATGCAGAACTCTCAATCGGGAGGTATCCGATTCGACAGTCAGTAGAGGACTGCAATGATTAAACTCCTGATTTTACTCAGTCCCCCAGGAAAATCTATATATACAAAAACAACTCTTGATTGGTTGGCTGCCTAGTCGGTAATCAGCTGCTGTTAAGGGATTTTTGGCCTTAAGTGAATATACTTGTAAATGTGTTTTGTTATAACCGTCGTCATGGTAATGTTATAAAGAGGTTATCAATAAACACCAAACGACGCTGCAGAATAGTTAATATTCAAGCTTCGAATTTGTTATATTCTGGGTTCAAAACTGGGTTCAGAGACTTGCAATTGCGAATGACTAAAATATTTTTGTTGTATTATTCGGTTCATCCAGGAAATTTCTGCGGCAGTATATTCAAATAAGTCGCCACCGTCTGTGTCTATATTCTTTCCAATTCATCATTCATAATCGTTTTACCGTTTGAAGGTCTATACAGGCTGGTCCAATAAATAAACATATCCAACGAACAAAATAAATACATTTTAATAAACTATTATATACGTCAGCATTGGCACTTAATACAATAGCGAATCTGGCCTAGGTGTTCAAAATGGCCACCACTAAACAGCATTAAATAATTGATATTTGTAATGGTGATGAGTTGTGTTTAGTTTGAGGTTAGAAAGTAATTTTTAAATATTATTTAGAGTAGTTAAAAATCTCTAGTCGCACATTTAATGAGACGTCGGACTGTGTTACATTTCTTTAACAATTAGCTGGCTGTCGGTAAAAAATAAGACATTGAATTCGGTGTCATTTGCATAGTTATTAGATGGTTAAATATGTGGCCGGGTTGGGTTTGCTTTGTGTTGCTTATCTGGCAGACAAATGGGCTTATACCTCATGTCTCTAACAGGTCCGTGACATAGAATTTCTAAGTCGATAGTAAACAGAAGGTGTTCTTGGAATCAATACAACTGTAAACACGAATGACAGTGTAATGTGCACCCGGTAAATGACGTGTTCAAGAAACGATGTCAATATGAAGTGTTGTATGCTTGCTACAATATGCTCAGTCCCCCTTACCAGCACAGGATGCATTTCGAGGCACACGAAAGCGACACAGTTTTGAAAAGGTGCAGGCAAACCAATGCTGACATAACCATCCTCACGCTGTACAATGTTACTTTGGCTGTCATCTGGCGACTAATTAGATTTTAAGAATGAAACTGTTTGCGGAACTTAAGCATATTCTACATCGATTTTGAATTTGGTTTCATCAACGACTTTGAGCGGCCAATAGGAACACAAATTAGATCTTGGGATGGAATAATATTAAAGTATACGACATAAAATAGGTTCTGTAATATCATTTTTTCAGGTCACTTGGAAGACAAGCTAAAACATGGGGGGATATATATATACTAAAACAGATCTCAAATTCATAAATTGCGAAGATGCGAACTGCATTCAACTCCCTTAGTACGAAGTCCAAATGCTGGACTTCGATATTCGACATTAATCTTCAAACTCCATCAGCAGAGACTTAATCATATTGATTAAGTACAGTTCACTTAGTTAGCTCTAAGAGTGTCATGACAAGACATGAATCCGGCTTACTTCAAATTTTGGGCTGGTGGGGGTAATAAATTAACGTAAATGTAGACCTGTATGTAGACTCCGACGTTTCGGAGAAACATGCCGTCTTCATCATCAGGGCTAAATTATGTAAAGATGAAGACAGTAGTTTTCACCAAAACGTTGATAACCACGTACTGGTCCACACGGAATCACAACCCAGAAGATCAACATCGACACCCTCATCCCGGTGACAATCTCAAAAAGTCACACAATTCTTTTTTCGTACATTTTAATCTACGAGGTGCGATCAGAAAGTTTCAAGACTGTGTCAATAGACGGCGAACCGGATGTAGTACGAGCTTCTGCCGCTAAGGGGTTGGGCCTACATTCATAGTGAATCAGTGTGCCAGCCGGCATCATCGAATTAGCATTTGTTTCTTAGTTACGGGCGTTTTGGTAGTGCATTACACCGACCCTCCTGCGATTTCGGAATGGCGTGTGCATCAAATTTTGCCAAAGACTCGCCAAAACGGCTACGGAAACCTATGAAATGCTAAAGCAAGCATTTGGGGAGTCCGCAATGGGTCGTGCACAAACTTTTGTGTGGCATTCACGTTTTAAAAATGGCCGAACCTCTGTCGATGATGACGAGCGTTCTGGACGACCATCTTCGAGCACAACGCCTGAAAATGTTACGAAGATTCGGCAGGCCATTCACGAAGATCGACGTCGTACCCTCAACGACTTGTGCGACATTGTTGGGATAGGCTATGGGACCTGTCAGCTGATTCTAAAGGAAGAACTCCACATGTGACGCATCATGACAACGCGCCAGAGCACACCGCCCTCAAAGTTCGGCAGTTTTTGGCCTCAAACACCATGGCCGTCATCCCGCACCCTCCTTATTCGCCGGATTTAGCTCCGTGTGACTTCTTCCTCTTCCCAAAGATGAAAATTCAGCTAAAGGGAAGGAGATTTGAGACGATAGAAGAGATTCAGGCAGAATCGCAGATGGTGCTTGACAGGCTGACAAAGAAAGATTTCCAGGGATGCTTCCAGGCTTGGCAGCGGCGCTGGGATCGTTGTGTTCACTCCCAGGGGAACTACTTCGAGGGTGATGGATGAATTTAATACCTGAGATAAGTGTACGGGTTTTTATAGGCGCAGTCTTGAAACTTTCTGATCGCACCTCGTATACGTGTTCATAATGAGACGGGGGAGATACACGATTCTGAACAGAATTGTAGTAAGTATTATTACATATTTCTGTCTTAACGGATTAAGCTCTTTAAAATCAGCAAATGTCTGAGCACAGACAACGGGGAGTTCAATCAGACGCCTTTTTTGCGTCGCTCCCCGGCCCGATAGTTTACGAAGTACACGAGACACGCCATGTTCCATAGGTCCAGCTGCAAACACACAGAATAAATACAGGTGGGACCACTTGTTTTGTTGGTCACCTCCCACACTCACCGGGTAAATAATGCAAGTTGTTTACAAAAATTCCCACAGCTACCATTTATAATTCATATACAGACAGTACACAGGAGTCCACCCTACATCCCGCGGGTGAAACCTAATATGGAGTTCCACAAATGAAAACTTGCTGCTACAATTCGTAGTATCCAATCTATATATCTGCTGTTTCTATATAGCCTGTAAATAACGAAAAAAAAAAAATAGCATGACCGGCCCATACCCTCCATTTCTCGCTCGTACTTGAAACATGACGCCATTGTTCCAGATCACTTCGATCCCAAACTGGTTTCATTTGAGAATGAACTTAGTGGTAGTACCCTGATTGACGGTACTATCCCAGCACTTTCCTAGAGGCACTGAGTAAAACCACATAACAACCTAAACGTCAAGATAGCCGGATTTCTCGGGCCGAGATTTTAAACCGGGAACTCCCGAACACGAAGCAGGAGGTCTGACCACTCAACTACGACTTTCGGTTTGAAGTAGATGAATCGAATCCACGTCGTCATACACTATGACGACAGTGACGACAGCCCTGTGTAATTCCTCAAGAGACATCTTCACAGATGATAAAATGGCCTAAGCATGAAGACAGCCACTAGCGTGAATCAATGCGTGAGTTTAAATTTATAGAATTCTACTAAACTAAAACAAATCACGAAAATATACATATTCCAGGCATACGATACCTCGTACTAACGATAATATGTTCGATATAAATGTTTAAAATGACCAGTGGCTATATAGTACGCCCATTGCTGCGTGTCTGGTGACGAATAATAACAGAACATGTCAATTAGAAGCAATTATCAAGACTGCCAACGAACGGAGCATGGCCGCCTACAGCGCGCAAGCTGCCGGCGAGCGCTTCGGAGCACTGGAACTGACAAACTCGGTAAAATCTCGTTCTTTTGACGCGAGGTTCACAAAGGACGTTGCGATAAATACAAACACAGTTATAGATACTTCAATGTGAACTAAATATAAATTCGAAAATTTCTGTCTTCTGGGTTGTTGCGCTGAATCGAACTGATGACGGAGGCAGTATGACCTCTGAAACGTTGGTTAACATCGACCAGACTACACAGTGCAACAACCCAGAAGACAGAAATCTTCATACTAATCGCCCTGATGATGGAGGCAGTATGACCTCTGAAACGTTGGTAAACATCGACCAGACTACACAGTGCAACAACCCAGAAGACAGAAATCTTCATACTAATCGCCCTGATGATGGAGGCAGTATGACCTCTGAAACGTTGGTAAACATCGACCAGACTACACCGCGCAACAACCCAGAAGACAGAGATCCTCATACTCACCGCTGTGAAAATCTCAAATCACACAAATATAAATTCGCCCAATATCATCGAAATTTGGTGATCAGTTATGAAGATGCAGCATGCATACGGAAGAAAATGACCAAGTCAGTCTGTATGCGTCCATCTCACGTATTTAGAGCACGGGTTCTCACCCTCTTTCGCTGGCGTAACACTAATTTTAATTTAACACATTAAATGTACCACTAACCAAATGCGTTCTGGTAAAACTTATTTATGTTAACATTATCTTTTGATTTTCTTACTAAGTTCGCGCACCACTCAACATTGGCTCGCGTACGATACGTTGACAAACGCTGAACCGTAGGTTGAGAAACGCTGATTTAGAGTGCAGAAAACGTGAACACGCATTAGCGTTTGAGTTATTTACGAACACGCTTGGAGAACTGGACAACGAAACCATATCATGGAAAATGATATGGATCTATTTGTTCTAGGCTGGGGTTGATTTTAGTACATAAAATTCATTACATGGGTAGGCATTCATGTAACTGTAATTCTGTAGTATTCGTCACCGGCTCAGAATAGAATTCGTAAGTCTGCTTTGGACTCTGAACGTAATTGAATGCCGCCTGGTAGTTTCCCACCAACTGAATAAGAAACCCTGGCTTTTAATATCGATCAAACGCACTGTATTCATATAGAAATTCTATTTCACATACTACCGCGTCAACCAACCTACATTCAAGGATTTAAAATCGTATTGGCGACGGGTGTCAATTAAAAAGTGTCGAGAAGGATTATTTCACAGAGATTAACAAGACAAATGGCAACTACAAGTTTCACCGCAGATCACACGCTTCTGTTGATCACTTCTAATTTATAGCTGAGGTCAGCAAACATATTTCAGTTAGCTAACTGCGTTCCCCATTACATGAAAGTGCTATGGCCTGGCTAAGGATAATGCCTTTAGTATCACGCATTTTTAAAAAAGAAATAATGTGTCACCTAATGCAATGCGTAATAAAATTTTCCTACAACATTTAAAGAACAGTTACATATGCATTCAACAGAAATTTATTACTGTAGCAACATAAAAGACTAGTTTCAATAAACATTTATATTATAGTAAAATTCCTTACAGAACGACACGATTAAATACTCCTGGATGAGAAAACTGTAATTATATTAATTAAAATACGATAATTTATTTTATCTATTGGTTAAAAAGCTTCACTAATTGTCAACAAAACCTGATAACGATGGTTAAAACATATGTTCTACTGTTCAGTCTGAGACTGGGTGTTTAATATAAAAGTAAGGAAATAAATGAAAACTTCTTCCTTTCCAAGGTTTGGCTACTGATTTCCCCCGCTCCGAATCAAAGACTTGGATCTATTGATCAATCGATCTCTTTTTAGGTATTCGAAGATCTCTTATTCCCTCTGGTTTACATTCCATATCATCTTTGGGGGGGGGGGGGGCGTTCTTGGGGCATTCTTTCTTCATGTTCTTTCCATTTTTGACTGTAATTTTCGATTTCTATAGTTATATTTTCTACTTTCAGTTGTTGCCGAATATCACCATTCCCAATGTGGTCTCTTCATGTTACTCCAACTTAATTACGTAGGAATCTCATCTGTACAGCTTCTATTCTTCTTTCATAAATGAAAACACTTTCTAAAGCTTTTGTTTTAAAAAACTTATTTAAAAACGTCCAGTGATACAATCTTCACTTCAACGGCATGTCATTCGAACTAACAGAACAGGTATCCTCCTCCATTATTGTCAAAACACTTCAATAATTTCCGTTTCTTGTATCAAGTACAAGATCCACACTGAGTAGGCCTATTTCAATATGTAACATGGCTGCTGAACATTACGCACTGCAGTGTAATCTTTAAAAAAATATAAAAATAATGGCACATACAAATACGTAAAACATAGACGTTTCGCTAAAATTTCACAATAACAATAAAACAAAAGAAACCTTTGAATTTGTGGACCACTACATCTGTACTAAACTCGCAACGCGTGGTTGCCTTTGTATGTGTGTCTACGCGTCATTTTTATCAGAGAAATTCATCAACATTTCTTTTCAAAGGCAAAAAAAGATGTCCCACACATTCCACTTACGTAATCAGTTTATCAAACTCACTCCAGCTGAAAGTGAATAGGCAGGTAGCCCGAAACGTTTATTTATAAGTAACAGAGAATAAGAGAAGAAATGATGAGGAGGTGAAAAGGAGGACAGAAAGAGATGATGATGATGAAATCAGGCCAAATGTACAATCTGAACGTCAATAGCACGTCGCTACTAGCTCATGCGAAGTCGTCACGACTGTAATAATTACACCTTTTACAACACAATCAGTTTGCATGTGACTTACACAAGAACCAACTTGCTCCTAGGAGAACAATTTTGTGCTGTTATAAATCACTTTGCAATTGACGTAGAAAAGGATTTCTTCTATCTGCAATCGCACCCGACCAAATTACGTCGGCTTAGCAATTAAATACTTCAGCAATTTTGATCACTAATTACTTTGATTTGAGAGTAGTCTGAAAAGAAGTATAGCTATTAGATTTGCCACACCTGCTACAACAGTAGCGCGGCAGGTGTCGGGCGCCGGAACTAATAAATACATCTATCTCCCCCCCCCCCCCGGCGCCACCACAACACGTGCTATGGTTGGGGAAATATGTTCAAATTACTAACCATTTCAATAATACCTGCTGAGGAGGAAACAAGCAGGCATATACTACACGCAATGCATCTGTACAGACTAAATCAAGTTATAATACAGAATGGATGGCGAAATTTAGACTCCTTAATCACTCTGTTGTGCGTTCTGAATAGGTTTCTATGTTGATAGAAACTTAGTCTGTAAGGCAGTGACCTGATTTTCGCAACAATGTCAGAACGGTTGCACAAAGAGAGTATTTATGGGTTTCGAATGATTCTCAGACTAACGAACGATTATGTACCTAAACGGCATAAATTAATTCTGATAATAGAGTCGCACAAGCTAAATTTTTAAATACAGATTAAGCCACAATTAGGTCCTGATTTAAAAGCAATTGTAACTCTGAAATGAAGTTTTGTCAAGGGCCTTGTATCATATCCACAGCTTTATTTATTTCATAAATTATTTAAATCGAGACCTAACTGTGACTAACTCTGATATTTTTCAGACGAATTTCGCTCCTGAAAGGTTGGACCACTTACATCTTCATTGTCTGTTGTATTTTTTCTGCATCTTTGACGATGATGACGTCGTGTTGTGGCGGTCTGGTTGCCCACGTTCCAGCGAATCTGGCTGTCTTCATCTTCAAGGCAAAGTGACCAACTGGCCTGCTGCCAACACGCATAGTTTCTGGCCACGAAGAAGTGGGAAATTTATCTTTTTCTGTGTTAGACGTGTGGCCAAAACACTGCGAATGCCTGAAATCTTCAGACGGCTTTTTTTTTCGAAAACGCTTAGTCTGATTCCAATACTTTCATCCAGTTTGTCAATTTAATAATATCACTCCGTCAACATGTCTTGCGAACTTAATTTCGGATATTTTAATCGAATTTTTATAGACTGCCCATTTCACGGCCAAAGCACGTCGACGGAGATCGCCATTTTTAGGCTCGTTCGAGGGTTAGTTGTGCGTCGATTCGTTTCGTCACGTCTTCCCGACCGTTTGTAAAAACTCGAAAACCGATGGGCATATTGCCATTACATCTGACACTGTAATTTTTTTCTAAAATTACCAGAAACTTTCAGTATTTCGTCAAAATCGGACAACTGGCATTTCACATAAAAGAAACTCATTAGTTCCAGCTCACATAAGAGTCTTGAAATCGCATGGAGGATTCCCCAGCGAGAAACGACCCCACAAAACCAAACTTAAACCCTAGCGATGACGTCATCACTTAGCAGAAAAGACGTCAGACACCCCCATCGAAGGAATTACCACGGCAGTCGGACAACAGTCAGCCAGGTAAAAATGTTATCCTCTATAAATGAGTAAAAACCAACAAAAATTAATATTACGGTAAATAATTCTTTATATTTAAAATATAAGCGAAGTAGGACCAGTCATTTACAGAAGCCGTCAACAAACAGTGTGATCCAAGATCACACCAAAGTCGTACAACGTTGCAACGAAAAGCAGAGCCCAAGTGAGTAAGAACAACTCAGAACTCGCAGCTTAGCAATGGTGGCTCAGAGCCGAGCGGTAAAGAAGGCGAAGTCCTTCGGTGGCCTTGGAACATGCAATTTGGTGACAGCTACTATAAAAGTTTCTGCCTAAGAAAGGACTATTTATCAGCCACACAGACATCACGGTATTCCGATATGTATACTGGGCATGTCCAAAATACAAATTTCACTTTATTTGAAGCATATCACTGGACGTAGTCTGGATGTGCAGCGGAGGGGAAATAACTTGATTCAACGTTTCAAAAAACGATTCTGTACCATATGGGTTTAGTTTTCAACCAACACACGTATCCGGTGGTATCATCCACATTCCCGTGTGTGTAGCAGTACGACACCGTCATATGTTATTAGTATTTTCTATACTATATTACCAGACAGGCTGCAACATGGGTCACTCAGGACGGCTGACATTTTAATCTGTTGAACGTGACGTGGAAAATGAATACGAAAGAACTTTATGATCATCTGTTATGGTTTCAACATATACTATACGAGTTAAACACAAATACCATAAATATTATAACGTTGGAATTCTTTTACTTATATCAGCCATTTAAAAATTTAATTAATACAAATAATATTTATATCCCCACTTCAAAGAAGACAATACGTCGCCATTAAAATATCAGTCGGTTAATGCTGTTTAAGTAATCGCTGTTTATTCTGAGAATCGTATGGAACCATTAAATATATTATGTACGCAAAATGCAGGACCAATGGACATTAAAGAAGGTGAATCATGTAGCTACCAATGTGATTCAAGGGGTTGTGGTTCTAAAATATTTTCGTAATACGACATATCTAGATGAAAGCCACTGTCTATATTTTCTAAAATACTCTTCTAAGTTTACACCAAGAATGACGAGCTAAATAGTGGTTCACGTAGCTGATATTATCATGACTAATGATATTACTTTAACTTTATTAAAAGTGAACAGGCATTGGCAAATATTTGACAGCACTGAAGTGATGGGGGATTTAAACAACATCAACCTTAGTACGATTTGAGGTTCTCATGGTGGTGAGTCCAAAGATGGCTATTTTCTGGGTTGTAGTGCCGTGTAGTCTTGTTTCAGAGGTCCTTGCTGCTTTCATCGTCAGTCCTGACGGCGCTATAACTCAGAAGACAGGAATCAACACAAACCTTACTTTACTTTCAGGTACTTCGACTGAACTCTTCCGAGCGACAACACTGTAATACGATTTTCGGGACTGAAGAGGAAAGAGGCTTCAATAGACCTAATCGATGCTGTTGACGACAACAACGCCGATGCTGATGACATGGTTTGATGAATGGTTTGTCGGGAATGTCTAGTTTGGGTGAGTGCCCATCGTTAACAAGTAGTTTCCGTTTTAGAAACACGCTGTAATTATAAAAGAAACGTCAACGAGTCTATAATAACTGCAGATGTATATCTGCTAGTGACTGCCCGTCTGTTATTAAAGGAAGACTTTACTCCTGCAACCCCTTCCCGTCAAATCCGGCTCTGTGTTTAGCCCAAGACGAGCAGGCGTTCAAGCATGCAACCCGCATGTAATGTCAGCTATAAGACGATATTAACCAGCAGTCCGGTCGGTGTATGTAGGCAGGTCCGAACCAGACACAACCTTCCATCCTGCTCGTCTTCCCTTTTCTTTCAAAAAAAAAAAAAAAGCCTTGCTCCAGCATCCCCCATTGAAGTAACGCCGCGATGCTATAGCGGTTCGAAACCAGTGGCGATCCATGTCATGTAAATACTTGGCTGAAAGTTTTTGGCGGGAAATTAAACATCCTGGTATCTCAAGAAAGACTGTTCAGTAAACGCAGTGATAATTTTATATAAAATGCAATTCATACCTTAACCCTTTAAAATCCAATATTACCTATACTTTACAATTGCTTCAACTACTTCATTTTGTATGTATGTATTTATCGTAAGATTCTCAGTGTACACAGCGATTATTCCCTTAAACAACACTAACCAACTGATCTTTGTAATGGCGAAATGGTATGTCTTCTTTTCGGTACGAACTGAATTTTTAAATACCATTTGGACGAGATTCTGCTTCAAATTGTTTGTGTACTTTCTTCAGTGTTCATGGCCCCCATTACATTTAATACAGGAATAGACGCAATGTTAATTACAAAAACGTTAATCGCATGTTTGTGAAACACATCTTACATCCATAAAATCATCGTTATCATAAACACCAGTCAAAAATTTGTCTTTTTTGTTTTTCATTCACAATCAACAAAATTCAATTTTCTTTTCTGATGTTAACAGCATAACTAAGAAACATATTAGTGATAAATAATTTAACAAGACCGTTATTAGACAACATTATATACTCTCTCTTCGAGGTACTTTATTTTGGTAATATCTCTCATTAAGCTAGCATAAATGTTTGAATTTGAATCAATTTGGCTGGGCTGGAACGTAAAGGCAACCTTTGATCTCAAGATGCAAATGTCCACAACGATTGTACAACTACATACAGGTCGCTTATACGAGTTTGTGACGTAATGGTAAACAACAGGAAGAACTCTACAGTCATTGGCATATTTCAGTTTCCCTCTGCTGCAGTAGGACGAGAACTGCGTGATGATAGGAATGAAAAGTGGTAAAGGGATTCTGTATCTTGGCAAAGAGCACAAATCAACCAGACGTGAACAGCGTTACCCGCCTCCTGACAGACCTGCAACTCTTTTCCCAATAAACAGCGCGATTGAATAAACGGCAATGTGCTGCCTGAGCATTCTGAAACTGTTTTGTGTGAAAACAAACCTCTTGGTGAGATTTTAGGTTCTCCCTCTGTCACGGCTATGAAGATGAATATCTTCTGGATGTTGCGCCGTGTAATCCGCTAGAGACTGGCCGACGTTTCAGAGGTGGAAACAGTAGCACCCCTTAAACTTCGATCAATATCTACCAGACTACAAGAGACAGCGTCCCAGAAGATATCCATATTCGTCAAACATCTTTTTTAATTTAAATTTAGTCATCTGGAAACCATTATTTCCGTACGTTCGTCTAACGCAACACTAAACAGGCCCTTCATCCACTTTCATCATCAGATATCGAGATTCTCAGGCTCACTTCGAAATATTTATCTGACAGTATAATGCACATGGATAGAAATGACTGCAAGTAAAAGACTGAGAGACTACAAGGTAAAATTACTGCTGATGATTCTCCAACATCAATGGCTTATATTACAAGGTAACAAGAAAGATTTTAAGATAATGACGCATAAAGAAGTTCATATTAATTATTCAGTTTATGAAACTGGTTTGCCTCAAATATTTGTAAACTTAAAATTACAAATCGTACGTGCAATACACATTTAACAATCACTTGGTTGTTATTTATTCTTTAATCTTACTTAATAGCCAAATTACAGTTTTTCATAACACAGTACAACATCTCAATATAAAACGGCGTCTTTAAAAACCCATTACCAACCAGAGAAACAATTATATACGATCCTAAGAAATATTTGAGATTCTCACGGCGATGAATACGTAGGTAGCTGTCTTCTGTTTTGTAGCGCCGTGTAATCTGGTAGAAGATAACAAATGATGATGGAGACAGCAAGGACCTCTGAATCCTTGGTAAACTTCTACCAGATTACACGACGCTACAACACAGAAGGCAGCCATCTTCATATGCGGTCCTAAACAGAAACTGGGACAGTTGTCAATCATTATAGTTAAGTTACAGGCTGAACGACCGAGTTTCAATCCCCGGTACGGCAGCTTATATGTCTTCGCCACAGCGTCCAAGCCCACCATATAGATCGTGCATTTCTTTCTTCGCAGGTAAAACGGCCGGGGCGTGAAGGCAATCATTCGTCTCCATGTAGCGCCGATGTCATATCTTCACACCCTCACATGCCTGCGTGGCTTTACCCGACAACTTTCCCGATCAGCGCCGCATCCCCGAGCTGAACTGCCAGACAGGACTTCGCTGACACTCAGTCCACTATACAGCCATCTACGTTGTGGCGCCAAATAGTTCCCGTTTCTGTTCAGTTTCACCTCGCGAGACAAGACTCAAAGCAAACCAGAGGGACCTGCTAGTCTGGCTGAGTTTTCAAACAATGTAGCTATTCAAATGTAACAAGCGGGCCGCTGTCTTGGTGACGGCGTGTTCTGCGTCGTGTCAAACGCCCCAAGAGCCCGGATACTTTGCAGACCTCTTCCAGTGTTGGGTGTGAAACAAGTTTTTAGGCAAGAAACTTCCGTCACAGAAATACACATACCAGAGATAAGCTTTACGACATGCGATTGGCTGTTCACACGTACCCCCACCCCACCCCCGACTGTGCCACCGAAAGCGGAAGTTCAGTGTTCAATATCCGGAAGATCCTTGGTTTCGTAACACAGGACCCCCCCCCCCCTACACACAAACAAATTGAACCCTTAACTTTCTTCTTGAGATCTAAAAGGGCTGCGATCAAATCTGTTCCGACATCCTACCTACCCTAAGTTTGTGCCTCTACATTTCTGTAGTTTTATGGGAAGAAAAGTTCCAAGTTTATTACGCCAGCTCTGTTGAGATCACTTAACCACGTTTACTTACTTTACGTTACGTTAGTTTAGCAAGGTCAGGTGGGAAACAGAGAAAAACTAATTCTTGCGAAACATGTAATTTTGTACTTTTAATAAATTGGTATATCTCATCAACGCTTTTTTTAAAACCTTCATCACGAGACGCCCTTGCAGCAATTTCAGTTTCTACATGCCAAAACATCCTCCTTTGGAAACAAATCCGTCCATCCCCGGGACTAGAGTCATTGTAAAACCGGTAATATTCCTTTTGATCCCATACAAGGCAGGGAATTATTGATTCAAGGACTATGGACTTAAAATTGACTCTGTTTTATGGAGCTGATAAGATATCACCTGTTCAGAAAAATCTTCAGAATGATTTACATAAACTCTTCAACGAATTTTGGATCGTCCCGGACCGAGCGTCTATCGTGCAGGGGGGGGGGGGGGGGGGGACTTTCTCTGACCCGTGGTCGAATACGTACTCTCATTTTCTCTCCAACAGTAAAATCAATTAAATGCAATATAAAAACTATTCGGCTAACATTCTCGGTTATCCCGGTCTGTTTATTGAATCCAGTTTTCCCCTAAACAAGTTTCTAGAATTTAGTGGATTTTCATTGTAAGCTGACGATGGACAAGACTCTCGAAACTTTGGTGTCTGTGAATTCTAACTAACAATGCACGAGGCCCTTATAACCACAACAGGAGACTCACTGAGTGGCGTTGAAGATACGTAACAACGAGTTGAACAGAATAAAACGTAATAGATGCTCATAAAAATTGCCTGCCTCATATCAGAGAATTCGTAGGCCTACTCAATGCGCAGCTTGCCACGTCTATTTCGAAACAGCAAAAACAATAAAAAAAAATAAGCATCCAGCTGTCAAATTCCTTTACATTTAAGCAAATTTATTCTAAGATCTCTCTGTACCAGTTGTTTGTATTCCAATTCCTGTTTTGTATTTCATTATTCTGTGTTTTGCAGTCAATTATTTTGCTATTCTTGTATTTCAGTCATTATATTTGAACTATTCTATAATTTTTATAATTTGTTCGGAGGTTATGAAATCTTAAATCATAGTGGAGCCGTTGATTCAAAGAAAAAATAGACTATGTATGTATATATAAACATATTCTAAAATATGATTATTTATATCTGCATATAATAAGCGATGTCCGTACTGTTACTATAACTGTTGCCATAGTAACGCTGCTAAGCGGTTTTCGACCATACGGAATAATGATTATAAGAGTATTATGCGTATGTTGCCATGGTAATCCCGCTAAGAGATTCTCAGCCATGGTTTGCAACACTCAAACTTTATTACTTCCTTTAGAGGCAGTTTAATGTTATTTTTAAATGTAAGCCGTGGATTCCATTACTGTTGTTACAAAGAAGTTTTTTTTTACTTTCATCAGAAGAAAACTTTAGTTTTCAAAAACAATTAATTTTAATACCTCTTCTGTTAAGATACATTCTGAAAAATTGTAAATATAAATTTTCATTCAAACATATTCTTATAAAATGAAACTATCGTTTAATATTCAGCCACTTTTCTCTCTTTACCTCTGTATAATATTAATATATTTCACAATTCGACCAATTTAGATTGCAACCGACCTGAAGGCGACTGGGCCAACCTACTACTCATATTCATACAGAACGAATGGGCAAAATTCTACCGAACATCTTTGAAACTAATTACTGCACACTACACTGTAAAGATAAATGTCGTTGGCTTAATTTTTCCTATGATATCTATCGACACTATCGAATGACCAGACCTAAATAACCTTTCGGGAAAGAAACATCGACAAGAAACGTGAAAACTTAACGTATTTTCACTCAGTAACACTGCAGACACTACTAACACATATAAACTTCTTCAATTTTAAATATTAATGTGAATATTAATATTTACTAACTTTGCATTATTCATTTAATACCCCCTAAAACTATTCTCGCGATTAACACAACCGCTTAGTATGCAATATAATCTAAACATTAAAAGCGATATTACGTTATCATTATACTTGTAACAGTGATATTGGAAGTGAGAATACATCGTGATAAATACTTTCAAAATGATTGTTGAAGGTTAACAAAACAAACCTCTTTGTGACCATTAAAAGTGGAACGCAGGGAGAACTCGAAACATACACAGCATTGCCTGCGAGGCACTTAATTGCTTGTTCTGCTAAAAATTCAAACACTGATGAGAATATGTGCATGGAAAATGTAAATGGTCAAGTGATTGTTGTATAATGCGTTTTTGTTTTCCCTATGCCGTGGCGTCCGTACGATTCTAATTGGTTTTAAATTTCCTCGTGAACATCAAAATGCAAAATATGGTTGTGGCGATGTAAACAAAAAAGCATCAGTATTCCTGGCATTGCTGCATCTATATCAGAACCATTGGCTTGTTTCTCACGCGTCTCTTGTTTTTTATTTATTTAATTTTTAACTATATATTAATGCCTGTTCCATTCGAATATTAAAACAATGTATTCCTCAACTGTTTTCAGTCCTCATTGTAGGCTATGTTTATCCTCGTTAGCCGAGAGCTTCCTCATAAAAACAAAGGGAATATAGAACACGGAAGAGAATATTTTGTATGAAATTGTACGCGACATGGAGATAAGCTCGGGATATTTGATTACCAAACAATAAAATGCCACATACAAAAAAAAAACTCCAGCGACCGAGTTCTCGAAAGTGACATTTATATTCTGATGGAAATTGCCGACTGATATCGATATTTATTTAATGGTCTTCTAAATCAATATTAATGGCCACTACTTTTTTTCACAATTTCAAATACAACTTAAATCGTTAGTAGAAGTGGACCAGCAGGAAGTACAGGGGCGTATCGTATCAGCTAAACACAGCATAATTTAAATAGTTTGTAGCCAAGATTCGCCATAGTTTCTCCAAGAACGGAATCGGCAAATGAGTCACTTGAAGGACCTATTTTTGCTTCTTTTGCATAAAGTGTGTCGTACATTCCCTGCCTCATGGAAGGTGTGGGTTCGATATACGACTCCAAGGCCTGACACGGTTTTCATTATCATATGCGCCTCTAATCAAAGGTCTCACTCTTACCCTAATTTAGGAAAAGCACTCACGAAAATAAGACGTAAAAGAAGATAAAATACGTAGAAATAAAATACATGTGCTAAAGAGATAAAGGAAACAGATGAGAGATTAAGATAGGTAATAAACCATATCCCTTCGAATTTCAAAGTTCTTTTACACTAGTCTATAAATACCGAGTATCCATAAATTAACGGTCAGTTTGAATGGCGTGTAATTATTTATTTATAGCAAACAAACACCTTATTCACCATAAAACATTCACCGTTCATACTTTTTCCGCAGTTTTGTAGTTTTTACGCATTTGTTATAAATAAATAAATAATTAATTACACGCTTTTCAATCATCCCCTAATTTATGGACAAAGTAAAATTCGTACATCAATGGTGAGTGGTTAGCTTCACGATCCAGGCTTCTACACCCGAGCAAACAGTCCTCTGGTACCTACTGGATAGGAGACTGGGTGGGTCTAGCAGTCGGTCTGAACGCCCTAGCTAACGCAAGAGAATACCCCTGATATGCAGGTAACCGGGTCCCAGTGCTCGTGATCTAATAAACACTGCCTTGCCTTCAAATAACGGTCAATTACGTTCAAATTCGATTAGAAGTACGGGATAATTAACTTTATTTCACCCAGATAAATCCTCAGGCCCGACCAATCTTGTTTCGTGTTTCCTATTGCGTTCTTCTACGTAAATACTGGGACTAACCTAAAATGGGTCGCCACCAGTTTCACACCCTTTCTTTCATTCAGAATCACGCTGTCGTAACTAGTTCGGCTGCACATGAACTCTGCAGTTGATATAGCGTAGGTATGTAACACAGCAACCAACCGAACAATTGTGTTTTGCAAGTAACACTTTATTTTAAAAGTAGTTTCGTATTTACTCCGTACCAGACTATACGCAGCGTAAATGTGGTTTAGGAGGTTTTTGTGTTTGTATTTTGCACAAAAAGGAGAGTGAGTCAGGGAGGAAGAGAGGAAGAGAGGGAGAGACGAAAAAACCTCTCTTTTGAGGTGGGTGGTTAAAAGCTGTCACTAACAAACAAGGCCCCCTTTGTAAAGAGCCTGTGGGAGGCCGTGGTCTGCAGTGGCAGTGGAGCCTAGCTGGGGTTTGCGGCCAGTTGACCAGGACATGGGGTCACGGGGAGGTGGAGGGGGGGGTGTTTCACCCATGAGGACCCCTCCACACCTCCTCCTTGCCGCCACCCACTCCACTCTGGTTTCATGTGTGAGGTACAGGTAACAGTACGTTTCCAATGAAATGCGCTAAAAACCACAAACTGGGCCCAAAACCACATGACAATCCGTGCGGCACAGGTTCAGTTGGGAACAATTCCAAAACAGCTGACACTCGGCTAGCGAATGAACATCGTACAGCTAACCTGCCACTGAACTTAGCGCATTGAATATGTTGTGAAGTCACGTAATATCGCAAGCTAGTCGACACCTAAGTGGTAAGCAACGCCCTAATCGGAATACTCGTTTTGCGTTATAAGACTTAAACACAGTCGCTTTAAACGATTAGAATCCAGTCCCGCTGTTTTTGAAAAGAAACAGGGCACAGTTGTTCCTGTGCTGAATTCATCCCTAAAGATGGAGGCAGTATGTTCCTCCGAAATGCTGGTATCGACACGGCATTACAGCCCAGAAGAGAAACATCAACAGGAGATTCACTATTCTCAAAACAGCCTTACATCAATTTCTTTCTAAGCACAGTGAGACAGACAGACGGATGGATGGGTGAAGAGTTCTGGCTGCACATGAAAGTTCAGGCGTCTTTCATCGCCTGAACCCATACCACACTTGGTTGTGGGCTATAGTAAACGGAAACAGAAGCGTGTCTGCTTTGCACGCGAACAACAGCCATTTCTTACGCCCAGTAAATATTTTAACACGCATGCATATCTAGATGTACAGCATGAATTAATATAAAACAGTTCAAATATGGCAGCCAATTTTATGGCCATGTATATCTGTGAACCATTCGAACAATAATAATATAAGAATGAACTAACTAAACCGACTTATTCGAGCCCAGTCCTTGAAAAGCTAACAGTAGCTCAGTTAGTCAAGAAATGTCACGTCTTTATGTAACCCGATGGTTTTGTATCGTGTTCTCAACAGCCAACCACTGATCCCTATCCTGAGCCAAATTAATCCAATCCACGGCATCAAAATCTATTTTCCTAAGTTCCACTTCAGTATTATCTTCCCATCTATACCTAGGTATTCCGTGTAGCCTCTTTCCTTCGGGCATTCAAGAAAAAATGCGTGAACAATTATCGTCTCCCTCACGAGCGCCACGTGCCTCACAAATTCAACCTTCTTGATTTGATCGTCCTAATAACGTTTGGTGACAAAGCGTTTATAATAGATGCTAACAATTTGCACGTTAAGTAAGCATTAATTCCTCTCACGTGTGCAATTGCTCTGTGCTTCTGAGGTAGCTGAAGTACCGTGGAGGCTCCTGTATGAGGGACAGATGTCACATGGACAGTCGGCTGCTGCTGGAGGCTCACATGCGACAGAAATAAAGCAGATGTGACGCAGGGTGCGGGTTCGAAACCCGCTTATATTTGGTGTTTTTCGCGTCCATTAAAAGCCCATCCGGTTGGTGGCACTGCTGCCATGTGGCGTGGTAGGAGACTTCCTGTTTAAAGAGCTGGTTTCCAGAACAGCCTTGAAACCGCACTAAATACCAAAACAAAAGATAAAGAATACCAGGAGATTCCGAACGTCCCACAGTTTCTATCACAAGTCGATAGAACAGTAGTCGACCTCAGCGGCGTCAATTACTGCCGTCACGGTTTCGTACTCTGGTCGAAGCATGGATGTCTATTCACGTCTTTACATGCTGTCTTTTGTATACCCTGTACTTATATTGTGATGGAATGATCCCGTTTAACAAGCCCCAGCTCATACATGAACCAAGGTTTCATAACAACAAGAATATAGGAAGTCGTGGATCCAACTGGGTTGTAGCACCGCCACGGAGAAAGATGAGTACCTGAAGCTTTGAGTTTTGGATCAGGCTTATAATTTACTTATGACTAACAAGAGATGATCACCGATTTGGATGTTGGGTGTTTGATTATTCATCTGCCTAAATGAGCTCCTTTTCGAGTTGATGAATGTTCAGCAAACAGAAAAGAGAAGTTCATGAAAATGGCACGCGTCACTGAGTGAAATTCTCCGAAACTAATATTCAGAGACACATTATAAGAGTCTACCAGTGAAACGCCGTTTACCCGAGACAAATACGACACTCCCACATGGCGTTCTACCTTATGTTACGAGCAAATAACGCCTAAAACTAAGAACGTTCAATGTATTTGTTGTATAGCACTTTCCAGTGGGAAATGGGAGGAAAATCATTTCCAGACCTAGAAATGGTCTCGTGTAAATCATTTTCAACGGCGCAAGTGTAAGCAACAGAAAACATTTAAATCTCCTTTCTTTACGTTCCCTAGCCTGAAAACACGTCGATGGTCGTAACAGTCACTGCTACAATTTTAAACGTTTTCAATTCAACAGCAGCTCGTAATGGCTACCATGAAGTCACTTCATTCATTAACCCTTGTAATTGTCGATCTCTCGTAGTCCTTAACAGGCAAAGATCAGGACGGATGTAAAAAAACAGACAAGGGTAGAAAGATTTCCACCAATACAGATCTATACACATTCTTCAGACATTGTCTTTGTGTGCCCGAATCTGCATTCTATGGTAATTATTTTCCTACAGACAAATTTTCAGCAACTCCTGAGGTACAAATGAAAAATCGATTGTACACTCGGCTTGTTCAAATAATAGCCCACTTTATTTACGGTATCCGAAGATTCATCACCCTCTTCACAAAAGCCCACCACCGGACTTCATCCTGAGATAGTTGCATCCAGTTCGCTCCATCGATTCCCATCTCCCTGAGGCCCATCTTAACGCTGTCCTCCCTTGTACGCCTAGCTGAGAGAGCTAATCAAGAATAAATGCATGCATTATACGTTCCCTGTATTTTTTCTTCTAAGTATTCTGTAGACGGAACACCACAACATTCTCAAGGCAAACTGAAGAAACCCACATTCAGATAGCGAACTCTGTTAGTCGTTTCCGTATCGGGAGAGGAATGTGCACATGTGGCCTTAGACATACGGGCGCAACACCTTCAACACCAGATAAATATTTATCATGTGCTGCTGTTCGAAGCTGCTTCCGAGTGAACTGTAACTGCATTGAGGTTATCTCTGTTATCCAGGTACTGTACAATAACAGTCGCTTGCCACCAGATGCTCCACATATGTTACATGTGCCTTGATCATCCCATCCTATGACTTTCTCCACGTCTCTCTCTCTCTCTCGACTCTAAATGCAAGTACAAAGCTCCAAGCAGAGTCCGCCACTCATTTCAGTACATCACGTCATTTGTAGACATCGCTGTATGACAATAGGCCTACTATTTTCATGAATTTCTTAGGCACGAACAAAAATAAGTGGATTTTTTTTTAGAAATCTTACTTTTCTTTCGTACTGTCCAGTGGATCACCCTGATGATGGAGGCAGAAAGTACCTCTGAAAGTCGATAAATTTCTACCAGACTATACGTAGCAACGATCCAGAAGATAGTCATCTTTGTACTCAGGACCTAAAATCTAACGATATATGAATATCAACATGCCAGAATTATAACTATCGATCACTATGTTACAGACGTGCTAATTAATGTCTGTTACAATCATGTCTATGAGTCGATCAGGATGACTATAGAATAGTCTCGAAATAAAAAGATGTTTTATCACTAAACCTTGAACAAAGAAAGTTTACATTACGTTCTGCTTTTACTGTGGAGCTCGGCCGAATGGAATATCGACATGTTGGTAGGAACATGTTGTTCGCATATCATTAATGTCAGCTGTCCAAACCATTAGGAGTGGGAATTGAACTTAATGACTTCACGGATACAATGGACAAGGCACATGCATAGTTTCACTCCAATAATTATGACTTTCATGCTATCTATACTCAAATAGAAATGATTTCTGTTCCATTTTCGAAACCAGGGAAACACCATGTCACAGGCGGTCCCTTAAGAATTTGTAAGTTAATTGAATGATCAAACATCCCCCTATCGTATATCCCTGACTTGTATTAATGTCATGAGAAAGGCCATATATTTGACCATATCTGCTTCAGTTAATCCCAGTTAAGGAAATAACAAAAATATTTAACATATGAAGATGTCTTCGATCGTGTTCTTCTTCTTCTTAAAGTGCCTATCCGTTCCGGATGTTGGCGATCAGCATAGCAATTTGAGCTTTACTGGCTGCTACTTGAAACAGCCCTCCAGTGGACATCGAGAACCAAGTTTTTAGGTTCTGAAGCCACGAGATTCTTGGCCTGTCAGGTCCCCTCTTTCCGAATACTTTTCCCTGGATTATCAGCTGAAGCAGCCCGTATTTATCACTATTTCTCATGATATGACCGAAATATTCCAACTTTCTCTTTTTTATGGTGTTAACAACCTCGACGTCTTTGCGGAGTTCCTCGAGAACTTTTGTGTTGGTTACACGGTCAATCCAGGAAATTCTGAGAATACGTCGGTACAACCACATTTCGAAGGCCTCCAACTTTTTAGAAGCAGCTTCGGTCAACGTCCACGATTCAGCGCCGTATAAAAGCACAGAGAGAATATAGCATCTGAGTAGTCTTAACTTGGTGTTTAAGTTTAAGTCTCTACTGCTGAACATTGCTCTGGCTTTTTCGATACGGCACTTTATTTCCAAGGAGTGATCCCACTGGTCATTAATTGTGCTGCCCAAGTATGTATATGTATGTATGACCTCGTGACCTCTCGAATACGAAGCAGAGGTACTAACCACTCGAGTGAATAGAAGACGGGGTCATCGCGAAAGGCGTCATATCTAATTGAAACCGTTACAGAAGAAATCGTGGTCCTAACTAAAAATTTAATTATCTCCTTGGATACATGGAACACAATGCAACAGTATGAGTTGGGAAGAATCTCTTTTATTTGTACCAAAAACAGAACTGGTATTCAAATCGCTAATAGCTAACATTCATAATGCACTAACCAGAGGTGATTATTTGGCCTGCAGACACTGGGAAACAATTGCTCCACTTTGTTCAGCAGCTCGTGAAATAATATTCATGGCACCCTGGGAATTCTGTTGAATAAAACTTCACTTGATTATGTGCTGTGGGGTCTCTCTCGTTACTCCACCCACAATTTTCCCTCCAACAACCCACAATTATGACCACCGATATCAAAAACCACAAAATTAATTCATCAAATTACTGAGGAACAAAACAACCTACTTTAAGATTTTGGTGTAAACTTGTCATGTTTAGAGGAAAGCGATGCAAGATGAAAAGTTGTATTATGTCTCTATGTAATTTCCCTTCTTTTAAATGTATTTGTTCCAAAATTTGACCAGTTTCTTGCAGCCATCTTTAGAAATGTATACATATATTTCGGTTCGGTTTCAAGCAATTCTTGTGCAGTCTTCTCCCTTTACCGACGCTCATTTCGGATGCCATTCAAACAATGACAATTATTCGGTTGTCCCGATTACGAGGTTAAATCTGCATCTTAACCTTAACAAACATATCAGTTGACGCAAGCCATTGGACATGATCCTCAACTTATTTTTATGATATTTATCCTAAATGTAATAATTATTCAAATCTTACGTTCTTTTACAGTTGCTTAGGTTCGTCAAAATCAGAGGCTCTTCAATAACTGGCGGACTGTTCTAAACATGGAGATAAGTATTCATCGCCCTGACGATAAAAGTAGTGAACACCTTCGAAACGTCAGACTACAAGGCTCTAAAATCCAGATGGCAGCCATCTCCAAGTGCAGCCAGTTTTAAATTATATTTTAATTGTAATTGTTTGTTGTGTCAATGATGCAAATGATTAGATTGTAAATTCAGTTGCGAATTTATTTCAGACACAACTAACGCCAATCACAGAGCTTGCTAATATACAATGTATCATTCTCAAGCTACGCCCATACAGACAACCATTTCTAACAACAAAGAACAATTCGTATAGACCATCCCACCATTTATGGAGCTTTAGCAAGTCTAGTATTACGACAAGTTACGAGCGCCTAATAATGGAGTCCGCAAGGGCCTCTGAAACGTTGGTAAACGTCTACCAGACTACACGGCGCTACAGCGCAGAAGACGGCCAGTCATCTGGGACGCTTGGTTCAGTAGTAGCAGCAGATCTCATTCATTACCCCGATGACATACGGAACCATTCATCCAGACGTTTCAGCAAGTTCCCTCAATGATTTAGAGAAGAAACACGGCTTCTGATCGCACCATAAAGATGAGTGACATCGTGGAACACAGTTTACAAAATAAAACGGAAACCATAAATATTACAACAGTTAACGTCGATAAAATGGATTTTAGGAATTTGCTTATTGCTTCTACACGTTCAGAATGGATACTCTCGGACCAGACTGTCACTCAACTGAGAATGAAATGGGAAATCGCATCAAGAACTTTACAAACAGCGAAGATGCTAAACAAGATGTCACGGAAAATAAGAAACAGAATGGCGAACGGATCCAAGAATACCTGCTACATTCAATCATTGAATAAATGCAAAAGTAATGAATGAAGATGAAGGCATGAACAGTTACAGTTAATTAATCGGTTGCTTTAAGACGCTGTATCAACTGATGAAACTACAGAACCCAGATAATTAAAGAATGAATATATGGATAGGATAATGAATGAACCGACTGGCTGATATACCGACTACTGAAAGAGACTGACAAAAATGACACTACGGTAACATCAAATCAATCATCTGACAATTATAAGAGCTTTTGAACCAAGACATGATGTTTTAATTAACGACGTCGAAGCCTAAAATAGATTTACTGATTTAGATTTTTCGAGTAGCTCCTGTATGGGTACCCATGTAACGAATCATGTAATGTCCCACATACACGCGATGGCTTGCGGGCTTCTTACCACCATGCAGTTATTCCTAGTTCGAAACTTGTAGCTGAAAATGAAATATCAAGCAATGCAAATACATAAAAAAAACGAAAGCGCGGTATACATAATCAGAAAATACGAAAATTTCCTAAACATTTTGACTGCTGATGATAATATATGGTACGTGTCAACATGGTCTCATTTTGCTCTTATTTAATTCTACAGAACTACATCAAAATTAATTACACTTTCTGGAGCTAACGTGAAAGATACAAGCATTTACATTTTAAATAACGCATAGTAACATTAGTTCAAATTATTTAGAATTAAGTGGTTACCGATAAGTTTTTAGTTATCTTCATGAGAAACAAATGTATAAACGTGAATTTAACTTTCAATTACACATTATAATGTATTATTATCAATTTCTCATCCCTCATCAGTTATAGACTTAATTTATTACAGATGCTAGCCAACAATAGACATGGTACGCTGCAGTCAAATAAATGTTTCCTGTATTTTGTTAAATATACAAAAACAAATAATGTAATTACATTTTTAGTTCAGTAACATCAATGACGTCATTTAATAGTTTTTGTATAACAAAAATTCTTTGAGGAATCTGATGAAGTAGATATGAGTTTACACATAATTAATTAGACGTCACGGTGAGTCTACCTTGAAGACTTAAACCAGCCCAAGAACGTGGAGTATAAACGTTCAATAAACGAAATTTGACAGCAATACTGAAAGACGAGAAATGAGGACGAAATTTTCTATTGTGTTTTAATTTCATGCGCCGTGCACAAAAAACACGTTAAAAGTTAAAAGAATATTTTTATATAATATTCTTCTTCTTCCTCGGCGCTACAGCCCGGGGTGGACTTTGGCCTCCCTTTTCGGTAATATTAAAACCTTTAAATCGATGCGATCAACACAAGGAAATGCATCTGTAAACGGTGAGTCGACATATTAATTGTAAGAGGAATTGTAAGTTCTACAACAAGGACAGTTGCTACTCCTCTGTTCCTACAGGTGTCGAAACAGCTGTCGATTTTCTTCGGTCTGCCAAAAGCATGCTACTGTCTTTAAGACTGAAGGGAACTTCGACATCAAAATATATCTAATTTAGATTTTTCACACAGTCCAACACGTTCTGTGCAGGATCCTCAAAAACTTCAGTGTCGTATTCGAATCTCCCTGAGCGTATACGTATTTTATAATTTCATCTGTTTTTTTAATATGTAATCAAAATATATGATGAAGTTCCCATTCACCGTCCAAGATTTCGAACCAAATTTAGCATTCCTAAAATGCTAAGCACATAAGAATGGGACCTCCACTCTACATCTTACAGAAAATATGGTATTAAATTTTGCAAGGCTTTTACAATCTTTGATCTCAGCATTTTAAGATTATGTACATTCTATTTTTAAAAAAACTGGAGGCGCTTGGATGGAGAGGAGGTTGGTATAGCTCCTACTCATTCTTAACCCTCCCACCTCATTTCAGAACCATTTTAACACAAAACAGTTATTTACAGAACACGTGAGTTTAACCTTCTGTTGTACGTCCATAAACACCGACGCATTATTTTGTCTGTTACCACAAAACAGAGACGAAAATTAGTTTGTTAGAGTGTTCTACCTGCTATAACTTTAATCGAATCGGATCGATATATCGCCCGTGTTTCATACAAGAAGCCAGGTGTTTCCTTGCACAGCCACAGTAGCAGCAGGTGTATTTATCGAAGTTAAACTGCACAGCGTTCCCAGGTGATAACGCTCCATGTGATGCTGGCAATACTGCAAGTGGAAATCACGTGTGTGTGCGCTCATATAATCTATGGATGCGATACACGAGTTCGGCGGAACACCCGCTTTACAAAGCAAAATTTGGTTTCTAAATAACAGCGATCCGAAAAGGAACTTGTATCCAGATTCTAAGCGAGTTTCTCTGTACTGTATAAAATGCTGAGGAATTCTTGCCGCTCCACCAATCAGCATCATCAGACCCAGCTCGCCACTTACCAGAACTCGCCCCCACTGCACATTCACCCTGAAGATGGTAAATGCAATCTTTGCCGAAACGATTGCTAATACCCAACATTCAACGCGACTCACACCCAACAGCCGAAGTCTTACTTATTTTATTTAGTGTTCTGTCTGAGGACAGGTCCATATGAACACGATCCTTCCATCCTTTTCTCGGACTGGGACCTGTTCATATACGTTCTTGGCAGATGATCCAGAAGTGGTTTGCCATTGCCTTCTTCTGTGTGTGAATGGAATAATTGTTGGGATGCCACGGAGAAACCGGGGAAGCCCCCGGAGGAAAACTCCGTGTTGCCTAGACCACGATCTTGCCCAATACAAGTTATAAATTCGGGCACCGCCGGGAATCGAACCCGAGACCCCAGGATTACAAAGCCAGCGTTCTAACCGCTAGACCACCGTGGCTTGTGAAGTCATACATTACCTAGGAATTGTATAAAATACCAAAAATTGTAATGAAAAATATAGATTCCTTTTTTCCAGAAATAGCTTAGGCACACTGACTTAAGAAATGAATCAAATCAATTATGTTATGTTTACCCTATTAACTCTTTACCCAAGTCTCTTTTTTCATTCCACGAAATACCTACGATTTACGTGCAATGTTCAGGGAACATAAAAAAGGCAGTCAATATCTGCTCATTACATTCTTTATCAAAATTTTACAGACGTTAAGTATTTTTAGGACTAAAAATTATAGGCCCACAGGATGTCCGGATTACTTTGGATCACTTCGCCTCATCGTACGATCAAAGTACATCTAATCTGGTGGTCTTTAACTTGGATTGCTAGATTGACGTGTTGCCTACCCTGAAGCCAGGCATTTGGATAACGCTCTAGCATTGTATTTCTGAGATGCAAGGTTCGATTACCGGCTGCGTTACAGTCTGTTTCGATTGAGATTTGTTGTACCTTTCTTCGGTATTTCTAGAAGCATGACGGGGCAGAGTCGTGAAACGAGTGACGACCATCATCTTCAAAACCTTTGCCTATTCGCAATTCACCATAATCTTCCTTCTTACTAGACTGCTAAGCTTCCAGATAAAACTTCATTGTTAAGTAACAGAAATATTAATCCTGCGGGCAATTTACAATGAACTACGTTGCACTGCCTATGTATCAACATTGGGGTCACTCGTGTGGAGGTTATTTAAAGACAATGGGGGCTCTGGTATTGACGGCGACCAACCAGTGGGTTCTGCTACCGCGGTGTTACTTTGTTGGGTGCTAGGCAGACCAGACTAAATAGAAAAATGATAAACAGGGAAAGACGATATCGTAAGCAGCCATGACCTATTCCAAGTTGCATTAATTATAATAATGATAATAATAATATCAGTAAAACAACTAAAAAGAACTTACTCAGACCAATTATTATATTATTTAGTGTTCTGTCTGACGACAGGTCCATATGAACACGATCCTTCCATCCTTTTCTCGGACTGGGACCTGTTCATATACGTTCTTGGCAGATGATCCAGAAGTGGTTTGCCATTGCCTTCTTCTGTGTGTGAATGGAGTAATTGTTGGGATGCCACGGAGAAACCGGGGAAGCCCCCGGAGGAAAACTCCGTGTTGCCTAGACCAATACGACAATAATAATACGAGGAAAATCACGAAACTACATTTAGGACGGCTTCTTCCAAAACAAACAATAACGAAGAGTCCCTTTCCGCTTACTTCACTTGTACCAACTACAGATTATTAAATTCAGCCGCAAGGCGCAGACTATATGTTCCCTCAATGCATCAACCATGTCTTAAATTGCGTTCAGACACTAATACTGTTAGCAGGGCCCCCACCTTTCCAATTTACCTGTATAAAGTTCCTGCGATCAGCAGTTCCATTGCGAGGGGGCAAAGCAATAGACTCGAACGCCACAACCTCTGTCCGGTGTCAGATACCTGATATCGTTCCCACGAGAAGTTGCACGCCGTACTGTGAATGTCGCATGAGTCACAACCCTCCAGAAAAATGCATTATGTATCATCTACTGGGTCGTGGGTTCTATCCCACTAGGGACTTGGCCATCAACGCCAGTTTTCTGTTTTGTCCTGTGCAGACCTAATCTTTCATTTAAATAGCTCTGCCACGTATCTAAATAACACATTATAATCATCTACAACATAAAAGAACACGGCTTTAAACTCTTAAACTAAGGCTGTCCGAAGTACAGTCCGCGGGCCAGTTGCGGCCCACCGGGCTTGTGGGCCTGTAACAAGGCTTTCATGTTTTATTAAAATATGACAAACAACGCGTTCAAAATTACAAATGTGACAAGTGAACTCATAAATGCGCGTTATGTGAATCGCAATATGTATTTTTTTATAGTCTATCGAAATTTTGATTTACTTGTATATGATTAAAATTCATAACAGGGGCAAAATTTAATCGGAAAGGTGGCTTAAAAACTGTGATTTACCCAATTCATTTTACAAACTTTTTAATATAGTACCCTAAATGTACATATTAAGCACGTGTATTTTCAAAATAGAGTTGGTAACAAGTTCTTTATCAGCAATGGTAAGAAATCTAAAACTCGATCACAATTACAACACACACAGAATCCACACGAAAGGAACTGAAAACATTGCATATGACTGCAAAAAATTAGGCCTAGGTCGTAAGATAATACTGTAATGATTCTTTTGGTAATAGGGAGGGAGAGTTTCTTCCATAAAAGCTGCGACATTTCTTGACGAGCTCAGAGACAGTGACGCTGCCTTGTCAAAAATATTCTCCTTAATGGACGTAATAGGCGACTAATCCTAAACAATAAGACTAAGGCATTACAGAAGAAAAAAATACTTATGTGTCCCTTGGAATACGAATATCAGGATAAAGTATGGAGAGGTCGAATGTGTTCATAAAATAAGCGGATAGGTAAGTTATAACACATTCACACTAAATCCAGTATTTTGAACACCACAGTCTATAACGAGAGGAAACTGAGCTTATACGTGGTGCAGTGAGTGAGGTAACAAAATGTTAACAGACTATGAAAATACTCTGATAAAAAATAACCCGTGTAAATGTCCATCACAAATTCCGCTTCTGGTCATGTCCAGTGTAAAAATTTATTTTGAAATATAAAAACAATTTAATATAATTACATATGATGTTAAACGAAAACTTTGACAGACGGTTGATACATACAATATTTTTGCTACTTTTGATCCAAACAAAAAAAAGGGGGGATGACAAACCCGTTGTTTTAGCACGGCATGAAACAGAACTGCTGACTTATCTTCCATATCACAGGTCACAGTAGATACAGTAGTCATGTCTGCTATGAATGTGGTGGCTGGACCATAGCGGGTGAAAAATGTTATGGCTCCTTTAACACCTTTAATAAAATGTCTGCTGAGTCGATATGTGATGTCATGTAGTACGTCTACCACGACTGATACACTGTTACTTGTAAAAATCTTAACGTCTTCGTGACCTTTGTCTCCTGAGCATAATTTATTTGAGATTAAATATTTCACAACAGGAAATAAAAGACTTTTAATTTTTAATTTTTTAGTGTACGAATGTTTAGTTCAGATATTCTCTGGTCGCCTTAAATATGGTAGAAATAATCAGACTTCAAAAAAAAAATCATATTTTCGATTCTAAATCTATTATCTTTCAAAAAGAAAATAGTAATTTATCTAAGCAGCGTTTCCTGTTAGATCAGAATTAAAAGCACGATACACATTCAAGAAAAACCTTTTCCACAACTATGCCATATTTCATTGCAGTTTATCCAAAGAAATACGTCTCACGTGGTCTCACATTAAATCTCTCTTGGTGAATTTAACGTAATTATCTCAACTACAAGTATCACATACTTCTAATGAAAAATAACTTCACGGCAATACGTTGTGAAAGAGAAGTACATTATGCAACGGAATTAATGAGTCACGAAAAGGACGGTCAGGTTTGCTGATTCCCGAGCCGAGATTGGAACCACGTGTCTCATGACAACGAACCAGCAGTAGTAACTACTACACACAATTAGATCTCGGACAATTTTTGTTTTAAACTGGATCTCAAAGCACTTCTTCACTGGCTGTCAATGCTTCACTTACATCTCATTATGGACCTCCGAACGATTACATGACTCTCCCCCAACATAATCGATAGTGCGATATTTGGAACACTTCAGCTGCCCTGTCATTAACAGCAACATAATCAATAGGGGACAGACGACATTTTGGCCACGAAATGCAAATTATCTGTTACATTCAATATGTAATTCCTCATCACACCACTAATAGCAGTTACCAACTGAAACATGAAATAGTGCAATGAATTTGATGTATTTATAGGGACATCTTTAGCACTTCACCTGTAAATGTGCAGAAAATGCTGTTACCACAGTGCTAAGAACGAAACATCTATTTGAAATTACAACTTCCCTAAGCACATTTTGGTCTGTAGCATTATCAGCAGAAATAACTACAGAGTGTCCCAAAAATAAATCTCCAAATTATAATATGAGAAGGGACGTGAAGAGAGATGAGATGTGAAGACACTGGATGAGACAAGGGGTCGAAAAGCGATGAGAATATAGGGGAATAGCCGAGACGAGGGATAGAGGGAGGATAGGTGAAGAGTGAACAGAGAGCAGAAGAGAGGATAAGGGAAGAGAGGAGAGTTGTTTAAGTTAGGGTAAGACGGCTTGCCATAAATAAATTTAGGTTGGGTAGTGTTCAATTGGGTTAGGTTATGTTGGGTACGGTTGGGTTAGGTTGGGTTGAGTTAAGTTAAGTTAGGTTAGGTTAGGTTACATTACAAATTCGCTGTTCTTGCTTTACGCTTTGCAACTGAGCGTCACTTTTGTAACGTCGCGTCGACTGGTTTCCCGACGCTCACCAGCGATATAAGGCGACTATTTTCATCGTCACGAAGATGGACCCTTATATTGAAGGCGTCGATTTCCGACGGCTTGCCAGATATCATTACGACGTTGGCATTTTGAAATGAATCGAGATTAATAGTCTACGGCGCTCGGCGTCGGTTTTGCAACTTCTTCTGGTTCATGCAAACTATCACGACTGCCAAGGGTCGGGTTGCAGCGTCTTAGCGAATATGAGCGTCGCGACGCCCGGCGTCGGTTTCCCAACAAACTATCCAATCGCATCCTATGCGATCCTACACTAATATGGAGTGTCTTGGGCGCGTCGCGACGATTAGCGTTCCGACGCTCGACGTCGATTTTGTTACTTCTGCTCAAATGCATTCCAGAGTGACACGAATGCTAAATAAAACCCTTCTGGCCGCGTCGCGACGCCTGGCGTCGTTTCACAACCGATTTTCCAAACGAATCATATGCTATCGTGCATTAATATGGCTTTTACGAAGGGCGTCGAGACGACAGGCGTCGCGACGCTCGGCGTCGATTTTGGGACTTCTGCTCAAAGGCCTTCCAGAGTGACACGAATGCTAAATAAGACCGTTTCGGCGGCGTCGCGGCGTTTGGCGTCGCACCGATTGGCGTCGTTTCTCCAACTCATTTTCCAAACGAATCACATGCTAGCGTGCATTAATATGGCGTTTCTGAAGGGCGTCGAGACGATTGGCGTCTCGACGCTCGGCGTCTATTTTGGAACTTATTCTTAAAGGCCTTGCAGAGGGATACTGATTCTATATAAGGTCCTTCTGGGGTCGTCGCGACAACTGGCGTCGTTATTCTAACTCATTTTCCATACGAATCACATGCTAGCGTGTATTAATATAGCATTTTTGAAGGGCGTCGCGACGTTAGGCGTCGGTTTGAGACATCTTAAACGCCTCCAAGTCCATCACTAATGCTAGATATTGCCATTTCTTTCGACGTCGAGATGTATTGCGACGCGAGCCCGGCATCGGTTTTGCAAAGTTATTGCAGATGTTCTCCTGAAGTACCAATGCCGTATAAGGCGTATTCTGACCACGTCAGGATTATAGAAGACGCGATGCTCGGCGTCGTTTTGAAACATCGTTCCTGAGCCATGTAGATTACTACCAATGCCAAGTGTGGTACGATTGGACATCGCCGTGACGAATGAAGGCGCAAAACCCGACGTCGTTTCTCCAAAGTCTCAGAAAGGGTCCGGTAGCCATTTGCTAGAACGTCCTTTGACCGCGTACGGCGATTGGCGTCGCAACTCCCGGCGTCTGCTTTGCCACTTCCACTCAAAGAACATTCTAAATATGGCCTGTTACGACGTCGGCGCTACGAAAGTACTCGAACTTCTCGGCGTCGCCCGCCGCCAGGACCGTTAAAATAGCATCCCTAAGCTCATCTGTTTCTTGAAAGAGTCTCAGAGATTTTGTTCGCGACTCTGCATCGCGTTTCACACATTTCGTTAACGGCGCCGCGACGATCAGGGCATATCTTTCATCTTCATGTCGAATTTCAATGCGTGGTTCACATAGTCTACTAAATGGACACTTACCAAATGCAAATAAAACTATTTAGGCTGAGTTAGTTCACTCGGTAATGCGAACAATAATGAAATATAAGCCTAGTTTATGTTTGTATTTCTGTACCGTGAAATGTCGACAAGGTTCTGCATTTCCTATCGTAGCAGCAGACACTGGTAAATGGCAGAGGTCACAGTGACAGCTATCTGAAAGGGAACAACTTAATAGAAACATAATTTCAGTAGCGCATCAAGAGCACACGGATGAAACAACATCCCGGGAGGGATAGGCGCAAATGTAATAGACCTACAGGGCTATAGCTTTGACCTATACTAAATGTTAACTGATTTCAAAAGGAAGATTTAACATGAAACCAAACTGGGGAGACCCGTTGAGAATGGGCAATCTGGACAAGACAGCCATTTTCTGTTAACTTCTTTCAGACGATGCTGTTGGCTTGTCTATTAATGCGTTGAGATCTTGCACAAAGCGTGGATGTTTAATTGCCACAAACACTGGTTTTTCAGCGTCCTCTTACGCATGAAATGCAAGATATGAACTCAAACATGTCTGCCTGTCCGCAAGAATCAAATCGAGAACCGCTTGACGGATTTTGATAAAATTTCGTAAAGGCGTTATGCCATTGGGACCTACCTCACAATAGTACTTTTACCAACATGGCGGGCTAACAAAACTTGTGAGGTGGAATCGGCACTAGCGCCACTTAAAAAAGTGCCATACAGATTTTAGAGAAATACAAATCTTTGAAATTGGAACAGGAATTCATTTTCTAATGTAAAGGAACAAAGTTGGTGGATGAAAGAAAATCGAGTTGGCCAATACTCGAGCCCAGGTACGCGATTCTAGTACGCAACGACACAGCCAACACGCTTTATGGCGTATTAGTATTGATTTACATGCCTTAAAGAAGACACTAAGAGCACGTGATTTGTGTACTTGGAAGCTAAAGCTGGGTGAGATAAATTACGTAATCTTTCACTAATGATTGTTCTTTAAAAACTATCAACTGACGTATACACCGATGGACTGAGAGACTGGGTCTTCTTGAGCACGTCTCTTCGGTAAGAGACTGCAAGCGGAAATCTTACCCGGAGTTCAAAAAACCACTGAATCTTATTCTGGACCTATCGGATCCACTTCTAATGTTCAGAAAATGTAACATCGATTTTTGGGCGAGTCTTCATTTGAAAGTTGCGAAAGAACTTCAGTTACCTTCGTTATGTCTGTCTGTCTGTCTCAACTCAAGCGATAACTCGAGAACTGCAGAACAGACTGTCACTGAATTTGACACCGGGGTATTTTACTAACATTTATCGAGACATCAGACCTTTGGTTGAAATCGGACAAAAATGACGGGCACTTTACATGAAGACTTAAATGCGTAAAGTTAAGTTATGGGTAAATTTTCTAGCTCACTTTATGCTGATATCTCCCAAGTGATGTCAAACGAAGCTTTTCAGTCAAAATTTTGCATTGGTTTGCTATTATTGGTTATTGGTTTGTGGTTGTAGGAATTTTCACATTGAAATAAATCCTAAACAACACAACACGTAACCAACAAACGTAATTAATTATCTTTCTTGATGAGCAGACCAACAAATTATGAAGCTCCTCATTATGCATGGACTGTTATGTTGATGCAAATCGACGTAGCTTCTAGCTTTATGCGTTGTATTTTAGTATTACAACGACGCTATAACGGTTAAAACATATGGCCTTAGCATAATTATTTATTAATAAACATGGAAAGTGTTGTTTTGACAGCTTTCATTAATTGGTATCATTTCAGCAAGTTTATATTTTCTCTGCTGACGTGTCAGAGGCGTATCCATGCGTATGATCCTTTTCTGTCGTGGTATAATTATTCGACGCGCCTACATTACGTCAATAAAGAAAGCGTCAAGTTGTTGAAACGAAGTGCGCGTTACCGCCGAAGAAAATTATTCCAAAAACTTTCTAATCATGAAAATTTTAAACAGAGTTAAATATAATAGTTATGTTGGCTTCATGTTATGTCTATAATAAGACAACATTACAGTCCAATGGAATAAGCACCACTGAGATAATAATACGTGCTATGCCTACAATCTAATTGGTTGTAGACTAAGAAGATTTCCGTCTTCTGGGTTGTTGCGCTGTGTAGTCTGGTCTACAGACTACAGACTACACAGCGCAACAACCCAGAAGACAGAAATCTTCATACTCACCGCTGTGAGAACCTCAAGTCTTACACGGTTGTAGACTAATTTGCGTGAATTCAGTCGACAGTAGACAACTTAAAAAATGCTGTTGTCTTCAAATAAAAAAGCCATGACTGGCAGTTTTCTGGGATCTTACGCCCTGTAGTCTGGCAGAAACATACTAACGTTTCAGAGGTGTTTACTGCTTCCATCATCAGAGCGATGAGTTATTCATGACGACGGAGGCAGCAAGTATCTCTGAAACGCCACTCACACGGTGCAACATCCCAGAAGACAGTCATCTTCATGGTTGCCATGAGAACCTAAAATCTCACCCAGACACCAAGTGTTTTTGACGCAGTTAAATAGCGCAGATCGAAGTCAAATAAACTGAAAGTTGTCGTCCTTGAACTGAAGAAAAAATTATCACTTCCAGAACGCCGAAGTAAAAGCTCTGACAATTTATTTCAATATATTCAGGTTCATAACAATGGTTTTTCAGGAAAGACGGCGAGAGGGTGTGGATTGGCTCAGAATATGGACCGGTGGCAGACTCTTGTGAGCACAGTAATGAATCTTAGGGTTCCATAACGGCGGGGAATTTATTTCCGCCTTACACTTCTCAAGGACTCTGTTCCATGGAGTTATTTAGTTAATTAGTTAGCCATAACAGCTGGAGAAACACGTAAGGTACTGCCAAGCGCGTTCGCGAGCATCTACTAAACACTATCATTTTTAATAATATTGCATGTAATAAAACTTTGGGTTCATATCATAAACAAAAACAGAATACATCTGTTGAAACAGGCACTTCCAATGACAGGCCTTCTAGCACGTGTTACAGTATCAAACACATGTGGTAGCATTTGCTATCTCTCTCTGCCTCTGCTTTCTGCTAGTTCAGGTGGCTTCAGAGAACGCTGGAGACCAGTTGTGTGTGCACATGCTCACGCTCGGCACAATAACACGTGCAAGGATTACAAAACCTGCTGTAGTTCGGACAATGGGATGTGATTAATAAATAAGGCGGTGTATGTGTTCGAAATTATGCTCGTTCTGTAACAAAAGTGGTGCAACTTTCATTCCAAAACAGAGATAAAAGACACCATTTCATAAGACACTGCAGAAGAAATACAAGTATTTCAAATCGTGTTCTTTACAATTTCTTACTAAATACCGCACTCATGATTCATATCTATGAGGCCCCAGGTTCAAATCTGGGCCAACACACCGGCTATCATGACTTCGACATTTCGTCAGTCCAAGTATATCGAGAACAGTACATTAAAGCAGGCCACGACCACTTCCTTCTACATGCCTCGTATTTCGTGATTAATTAATGACCCTATTAGTATCAGCACCAGCAGACATGCTTAACTAGTGCGATTACAGAAGACTTGTGTCGCTCTGCAACTAACTTCGCGATATGAACTATTACATCCACACGTCTGTTAATTAGGATTACGCTGTGTGTTCGTGAGGGTTGTGTACAAACACCAGGGTGGTATTTAGTTTGATATTTGTTTAACAATTTGCAATAGTATTTGTGCAACAAACCTGATTTAACACAAAGAACTTCTCACATAACATCGGTCTGTTCTGGAATTAATGTGTATAAATAACATTAATATTAACACGATTATTCTCATATGAAACATTGTCTTATTTCATTTTGTCATACAAAGTGTGAGTTTCGAATATTTTCCTCCTCTTTACAGCTATAGAATCTCATTAAGTTGTGACAGACTAGCCTAAAACTTCAAAACTTCGTTACGGTGGAAATTACTGTGAAATCCAACCAAAATATTTGGTCTTGCGAACTAATTAAGTTCATGGAATAAAATCATTCTTGAGGTTTTCATTAAGTTGTTCCGTTCACTGCCAGATTAGTCCAATCTGTACACAAATTATATTTTTTATGAAGTTCAACCACTCATCCCCCATCTAGTGCCGACGTTATGAATGAGTAGGAGCTATACCTCCTCTCCCCCCCAAGCGCTTACACGGCGTATAGAGTGACAGCTTTACTTTAATTTTATTTTAATGTATTTGTTACTTCAAAAAAGTTGGTATTTACAGAGAAGTCGTTTCTACCCAGAGGACAAACAGCCAGTAATCATGTTTTGAGATCCGTTCACAAAACCTACGGTACCAGAGAGTAGCTCCAACCAGAATCCACGACACTTAACTATTACAACTTTTCCTATGGATTATGATCCACAGCAAAAAAAGCAACAAGGCGCAAGCTTCGACGATTTCCGGATATCCAAAATCACTGTACACATTTCTCCTGTCGACCTATGCATCGGATCACGAGTAACAGCTGCGCAGTATGTGACAAGCAAATGTTAGCAACACCTGCAAACACGTGTTCCACGCATATGTTCACGTCTATCACAGAAACACAAAAACAAGAACCGAATTTTATCTCGCCCAGTTCCGACAGCGACATAATTCTTATAACCCCGCGTTACAGTACGCCTTGTGAAAGATCGGTTACAAGAACGTGTTAAGTGTACTAACTAACTAACTAACTAGATGGCTTACCGAACCCGAAGGTTCATCACCGAATTAACCAAAGCCCTCCACCGGACCCTGTCCTGGGCCAACAAAATCCAGTTTCCTTCAACTCCTATCTCCCATAGATCCCGCCTGAGATTATCCTCCCATCTACGTCTAGGTCTCCCCAGCGGTCTCTTCCCTTCAGGTTTCCCAACCAGTACCCGGTGCACACCTCTTGTCCCATCCATGCGCGCTACATGTCCCGCCCATCTCACTCTTCTCGACTTAATCACCCTCACAATACTGGGGGAGCAGTACAGATTTTTAAGCTCGTCATTGTGCAGTTTTCTCCACGCCCCATCGTCTTCCCTCTTAGGCCCAAATATCCTCCTCAACACCCGATTCTCAAACACCTGCAATCTGTGTTCCTCCCTCTGAGTGAGAGACCATGTTTCGCACCCATACAAAACAACAGGCAAGATTATTGTTTTGTATACTTTAATTTTCAGGTTCTTAGAAATCAGACGGGAAGACAAAATATTTTGGACTGAGAAGTAGCAAGCATTTCCGGAATTTAGTCTCCTCCTAACTTCCTCACAAGTATCATTTTGATTTGTTATTGTTGTTCCCAAATATTTGAACTTTGTAACCCTTTCAAAGGATTTATTAGCTACCCTAAGATAATTTTGCCCGCCTGTCTTCTGATGACGAGATACTAACATGTACTTAGTTTTTTCTGAATTTACTTCCAGCCCCACTTGTCTACCAGCCTCTAGTAAAACTTCTGCGTTCCTCTTTATTGTATTTATATCGTCCCCCAATAAATTAACATCATCAGCATATGCCAATAGCTGATGTGTCCCGTTCAATTGCAAACCCTCCTGCCTACCTTGGACCTTCCTGATGGCGTATTCTAGCGCAAAGTTAAAGAGCAAGGGAGACAAAGCATCTCCTTGTTTTAGACCGTTCTTGATGAGGAATGTCTCAGATACATATTTACCTACTCGAATTTTGCTGCAGGTTTCATTTAAGCACATTTTTATTAGACCCACTAGCTTCTTTGGTATACCAAATTCAATAAGAATATTATATAGCACTTCTCTCTTCACAGAGTCATAGGCTTTTTTGAAATCTATAAATAACTGATGTACAGTCCCACCGAACTCCCATTTTTTCTCTAGTATCTGACGAATGCAAAAGATCTGATCAATCGTTGATCTGTTTCGTCTGAACCCACACTGATGATCCCCAATAGTTTCATTCGCATATGGGGTTAATCTTGCCAAAAGAATGTTGGATAGAATTTTGTATGAGGTTGATAGCAGCGATATTCCTCGGTAATTACCACACTCAGTCTTGTCCCCCTTCTTATAAATAGGAATAATTATGGATTCCTTCCATTGATGTGGCATCTCTTCCTTATCCCAAATTAACTGAATAAGCTTATGGATCCTCATATGCAACCCTTTGCCACCTGCTTTAATTAATTCGGCCGGAATCTGATCAATTCCTGGAGATTTATAACTTTTCAACTTCCCAATGGCTAGTTCCACTTCATCTAAGCTAGGTTCTGGCACCAACAGTTCAGCTGTATGCATTTTAATCTGTCTAATATCACCAGTATTATGAACATTTAAGAGCTCGCTAAAGAAATTTTTCCACCTATTCACAATTTTTATTGGATCTGCAAGCAAATTGCCACTATCATCCTTTACCAAATTAGTCTGGGGTTGATATCCTTTCTTAAAGTTATTAATGCCTCTGTACAGGTCTCTGATGTTTTTTTCCTTATTATTTGTCTCAAGTTCAGCAATTTTGCCCTTCAGGTATTCCCTTTTCTTAGTCCTAAAGGTTCTACTAGCCTCACGTCTCACGTTACATAGATTATCCGCATTTGTTTTGTTTGGGTTCTGCAACCATTGAAATTTTGTTTGCTTCCTTCGATCTATTAATTTTGAACATTCTTCATCAAACCACGGTTTATTTTGCTTTCTCCTGTAGTATCCTAGTTTCTCTTTTGCTGAAATTTTGATGCAGTTTCTGACATTTTCCCACTCCCTGTTGATGTCCACACTTTCATTATCCTCATTTGTCTCTAAAATTTGAAACCTATTCGAAATTTCAACTTGATATTGTTCCTTTGCCTCTCCCTCACTTAATTTTTTCAAATCAAATCTTTCTGTGTCAAAATTTTGTTTAGTTCGTCTACTTACTGAAAGCCGCTCCCTCACTTTTGCTACCACCAGATAATGATCAGTGTCGCAATCTGCTCCTCTGAATGATCTCACATCAATTACATTTGTCTGCCTTCTCTTATCTACTAAAACATGATCTATTTGATTGTGTGTTCTGCCATCTGGAGAAGTCCAAGTGTATTTATGAACATCACGGTGTGGAAATTTTGTACTTTTTACAATTAAATCTTTTGACGTAGCGAAGGTCACTGCTCTGACGCCATTATCATTACTAAGTGCATGGAGACTCTCGCTGCCTATTGTGGGTTTGAAGACATCCTCCCTCCCAATTTTTGCATTGAAATCTCCTAGCAGAATTTTCATGTGATACTTGCCAAATGTATCAAATACTGATTCCAATTCTTCATAAAAGCTATCCTTGATATCATCGCTTTTGTCTTCAGTTGGGGCATGAACATTAAGGACAATGATGTCGCACCAACGTCCTTCCAAAATTACGTAAGACAACCTGTCACTAACAAATTCTACTCTCTTAACTGCTGCCCTAATTCTGCTATGAACAAAAAAACCCGTCCCTAGCTGATGATTGTCATTCCCCTTTCCATAGAAAAATGTAAAATTGTCCACTGGGATCGTGCCCTCCCCCTCCCATCGCACTTCCTGCACTGCCACTAAGTCTAACTTATAATTCCCTAATTCCCTACACACTGATTTCAGTGCCCCAGCCCTATAGAGGCTCCTAATGTTCCAGGTACCAAATCTCATGTCCTTTTTCAATTGCCGTGGTCGTGCCAAAGAGTCCGTCCTGATCCGAGGCTTGGTTGATTTTTTCGTAACACATATTTTTTTTAAAGGTGAAAGGTTGTTAGCCCTACACCCAACCCCCAACCTGGAGGACCAGGGTATCACTCTTAGTCTAGCGCATCTCCTTAGACCTGTCCGGCTTGGGTGACCCTACCATGAGCCGAAGCTCAGGCCGGCATAGCCCTAAGGGTCATTTGAGCACGCAAGCCTCCTCACCCGGCAGATTGCCTTCGACAAGGTGGTGATACCTTCGAGAAGGGTGTTAAGTGTACAGTGATGATAATTATGACGATAATAATAAAGTTGTCAGGGGTGTTTTTTTTAATTCCACGTATTCTTAACGTCAACATTAGAAAAAGTACGGTCGGCTTAAAGCCCCAGTCGCTTTGCCCTAGAAGAAAAAACACCGTTAACCATTGGGTAAGAGGTTTGGTGAGTCTCAGAGCATGTCTGGACGTTGCGGCGATTAGAAATATCCTACTCTACCGGAAATCGAAAGCTGATTGTTCAACCCGTAGCCTAGTCACCATGCCCCCCCCCCCAAATAGATGACGGAGCTATGCAGATTAAATACAGAAGGCAAACTTTAAAAAAAATTCTTACACTCTGAAGCCTAAACCAATTGACATAAATATCAAATCTGGTTCAGAGTAAACATGACGCAAAAAGCCTGTAAAAGAACTGCAATGATGATGCTAATATTGCATATACATTTTGGTTTTAAATCCTAAAAATATGTTTAGACGGGGAATAATATTAAAACGCATTGGGTAAATAATTCCGTTCCGATTGGCCCATTCCTTCTGATTTCCCCTTCTTTCCAACCTATATAATCTTTATGAATCCCAGCATCGTCACTTCAGCCCTGAAGATGGAGACAGTACGTGTCTCGGAAACGCTGGCTTCTACCGACCAGTCCACACGGGATCGAAACCCAGAAGAACATCATCGTTGTTGTCATTGCCATGAAAACCCCAAACTTCCCAAGGTACAAAGGCGTTCATGACTGCAAGCAGAAATTCTGCATGCATCTAGTGACAGTTCAGCTAATCTACGGTTTAACTCTATAAAGCACAGTGGTAAATGCAAGTACCACCTGCTTTAACACCCTACACAGAGTGTATTTATGGCTTTTGAGTTATCCTCAGAAGAAAACAATAATATCTCTGAACTCGATGTCATAAAAAAACATGATAATTGAAGACGACAGTCTTCTGGGTTGTTGCTACATGCAGTCTGGTAGAAGTTTACCTACGTTCCATCGTCTGGGGCTCGGGGCATCTAACAAGATCCCAAAAGTCTGTCATCTTCATACATGTCGCCGTGTGAACCTGAAATCTCACAATTATTATTTTTTGGACATTATCCATCCAAATTAAATCCGACGTTTCGGGAACCGGCCCTTTACATCATCAGACAACAGGAGGGGACGTTGAATTGGACTAAAGAACACTGTTTTCTTTGAGGAAGGTAAACGTTTTAATACTCTGTTTTGTTTAGATGAGCCTAGTGCTTCAAAGCGTTAATAGGAGTGGAAGATGCAGTGCCGATTGGAGGAGTGTGCATGTGTCTGTGTGTACTCCAAATGTTTTGTTTGTGATTTTGCACAATCACTGAACCTGATCAGACTAATCTACTTTCCACACGGGCGGCAACTCCTTGCCCGCCATTACTGAACCTGATGCTAAGAACTCGCTAGCTACTTAAAATGTGAAGGGTCTACGAACAAAATTAGTGACGACACTCGAACAATTAATGCTTTTAGTAACCCAGAACTTTTGTAAACCCATTTACACCTCACAGATTCATAACTACTTTCCTTCGTATTTCGCCAATTCAGTTTACAGGCCTGTATCATCTCAAAATAGTTTAAAATCACACTGCAAATATTAATCGGATCTACATCTTAAGTTCTAAACAACTTTTGCCACAATGAACCTTTTATATAGAAAAGATACGACTTTCGATTTGGGCTTTACTGAAAGTAGGCCTATGGATTATATTTGACCTATACGAACCGAAATAAAATTCATTCAGCAAAGTCTAATGTAAACCGCAAATATCAAATTCCATAAGAAAAATATCTTCAGCAGTTTCGGAACCCTGACATTCGGGCAGACTTCATTATCTGCAGAGAACGCACACGAAACAAAACAAATTATCCAGGTAAGTCTGAGCTTGCCTTATAAAGGAAAAGTGGAAGACAGCTTCAGGAAGACGAAGTGTTGTAGCATTAATTAACGCTGTTCTCTGCAAGTGATCAGTTGCCTCCAGAGATTCAGGAGAAAAGTAACTTGTTTCGACGTGCAAGTACCTGCAGAGAACAAGTGTCTCAACTACGTAGAAGTGTCACGATGTCTCGACTTATAATACAAGAACGAAGAGTATACATAGGAGTACAGAAAGCTTCCAAAATGTGTTTATGAACAAACATAAATATCACCTCGCTAAAAGCTTATAACTGTTTTCACTTTGTGCAATAAATGCTTGAAAGAATAAATAAAGCAATCTTGAAGCCGCATTGTTTCGTCGAGACTTTATCGCTAAACTTTTCGCTCTACTGGGAATATTTGGGGCCAAAGCTTAAGCAGGTGGAAGTCGTAGTTAAAATAAATACCCCATGTTTCTCACCCTCCATCCCTTTTCAGGGCTGAATGTAACAATATCACACCCCTTCGCTTCCCCCCGCCACAGAACGGAACCATTTCTTTATTTCCAACATCGACAGATGATAAGCCGACGTATTTCCGCGTGTGACGTCCCATCTGTGTATGGGGTAGACGCCTGCTCTGTCCCCCAGGCAGACAAACATCTTTCTAAAGGCTTATATTTGTTTAAACCCTTGAATTCAAAGCTCGTCATCTAAACGATATTTAAAGATGGTTCATTCTGCTTAGGAAAATAATTATTATTACGAGAATCATACGAAACACATAACAACGTGTGGGAATAAAGCAGAGGTACTGAACGTTACAGCGCTCAGTTGTGAAGGGTTAAATAAGAAGGGACACTGATTTTTATTACTTTTTTAAAAAAGGGATAGCTCAGTCAGTGTAGTCACTGGCTACGGACTGGACGACTGGGGCAGAGGATTTTTCCCCTAGCCTCTGCGTCCAGATCGGCTCTGGAGCCCACCCAGTCTCCCATCTAGTGGGTACTGAGGTCCTTTCCCGGGGGTGAAGCGTGATTCTGACCCCATCTAGTGCTGAGGTTAAGAATGTGTAGCAGCCATACAACCTCTCCCTCCCCTCCCCAAAAGCGCCTACATGGCGCATAGCGGGATAGCTTTACTTTACAGTAAATCCAATCTTTCACATGTAGGAACCAGAGCTTGGTTCACGTTAAAATCAAATTTACAGTTTCGTAATGATATTTCTCTAAAAGTTTCGCCAGTCATCCTTTGAGAGTATTTTGGGATTACCCCAGATCCTTTCAAATGGTTCAAATTGTACAGAATTGTGTCGTCACAGGAGAAATGAAACAACAAGATTAACGGAGAAAGTAATAACAAATGAACCTCGCATTCAAATGTGATTCTATTATGCAGATCAGATTTGCTTTACCAGTGATCTATCTAAAACCTAAATGGGGATATTCGAGCAACAGAATAGGCGTAATTTAAACACCGTGAAACAACTTCGATCGGATTGACTATGTTATGTACTATGGACCTACGTGGTAATAACTAACAGTGACCCAAGTTACTCGTGTTAATGCATAAATACAAATTATATTATCATCGGGAAAATATAGAATAATAACTTTCTTCAATGGTACACATTTTCACAAAGATATTCTAAACATCCGTGCTATATAATATGTTTTATTTATGAACAAAAAGTTTCTTCAGTTACATACAAATTTACTCCTTTACTCAGTTGCTTCGTTTTATATGCCACACAAAGTAAGAGAATAAAATTGTGTTCAATCTGTGGTAAATACTACAACGATAACTTTGTATGGCATCCGAACAGTGCGTCATACCCCTCAGAATCTTACGTAGAGAATTAAAAATATATTAAGGAAATTTCAGATTTTAACCCACGTGCTGGAGATAGAATTTATCACCCAAAGCCATTCTACTTGCACAGAAGATGCATTGCTTAAGAACAAAGAGGATCGGGTTTGGCAACTATCAGGTGAGACGGACTGCATTTCATTTTCCGAAGGAAGATTGCATCAGAAGCCCTTGAAATGTAGAAAGCAAGTTTCCAGGAACATATTAGATTTGATTCTTTTTCAGAAAACGTTTTAATGTACGTCTAAGCTAGCCATACGGGTTTTCACGAGCCACCTGTGAAGTTCATAAACACATCCAGTGTTATTGTCAAATGAGTTACCACTGGGTTTTATAAACGATAAATAACATAACCATGCTATAATATGGTTCGTCAGCAGAGATGTCTAAACGTTTCGGTATCATTTAGGTTTACGTATTGTTTACAAAAAGCTACTTTTAAAAAAGTGAATGAAAAAGACGAACGTAATGTCTCCCCGAAAACCTGAAAATATGAGAAAATGTCACCGATGCTAAAAATGCTCATTTTCAAGGGAGTAAAAAAGTATATGGAATTTCAGGATGGAATTTCACTAGGTTCAATTGTAGAGATAAATTATACGGGGTTCGTTAATGAACGAATACCTTTTGACACGGCTTAATAAATATGGCCAAGCACTTAGAAAATGTAAGACTTGAGGTTCTCACAGCGGTGAATATGAAGATTTCTGTCTTCTGGGTTATTGCGCTGTGTAGTCTGGTCGATGTTAACCAACGTTTCAGAGGTCATACTGCCTCCGTCATCAGGGCGATTCATCGCCCTGATGACGGAGGCAGTATGACCTCTGAAACGTTGGTTAACATCGACCAGACTACACAGCGCAATAACCCAGAAGACAGAAATCTTCACTTAGAAAATGCAAAACAGTGACAAGTTCTCCTGGTCCATATGTTAGCGAAGCCTTCGACGTTGATTCAGTGCATAAAAACATATGACACCACACAATTATAAACTGCAGAGACGAGACAACACATTGCACTTCTCAGTGTCTTTGTGCATGAATCCAAGATTACAATGATGATGATGACAGTAGATTTCAGCTCAACTAACAGTAGTTTGTAAACCGGTCACTACAAGATAGCGGATTCAACTGCAGATGACCTCGAATAAAATGGGTCCGTTATAACCTTATTTCAAGCAAAAACAACACGATTCGATTTTTGATGAATTGCACCACAACTGTGAAATCTGCCATCTGGCTGCTAGACGTTTACCGACGTTTCAAAGGTGCTTGCTGCCCCTATCAACGTCCTGAGCACCGGAGGTCTTCTGGGTTGTTACGCCGTTTAGTTTGGTAGAAGGCTGTAGATGTTTCAGAGGTCCTTTCTCCCTCCAACATCAGGGCGATGACGAAGACAGCAAGCACCTCTGAAACGTCGGCAAACTTATTCCAGAAAGAACAGTGCAACAACCCAGAAGAAAGCCATTATGTTGGACACTACCGATTATTATCTAAGCTGTCCCAATACGACGTTTCAGGATTTTGCATTTATCCCGCCTGTTGGTAACTGGCTTTCACGTAAAATTCTGTAAATACTTTTCACAGTGGTTGACTCATTACACATCATCCATGGAAGGCATTGCGTACTGTCTGAGGAACACAAAGTCTGTGCAACAGAAAAGTAGGCGTTATGAGATCCATTAGAGGCATCGGCTATTAAATTTCCACATGATTTTCCCCAGTTACTCCTGGTCAGGATCGCTTTCCCATTACGCCTTCAAATTCACTATTTATAACCACGCTTGCATCTCATTAAAGGCTACAAAATCTCTGCAGCTGATATAACGTCGTTGAACAACCTGTCTTCAGACGATGTAACAAACATTAGTGATTGAATGTTACAGTTTCGTACAGTTCCGCGCATGGGCTGGTTACTTTCACACGCAGATACAAGGCAGGGCTCTAATCCCTGATAAGGGTAAGTCGGAGCAAAAACTTGACATCAATGCAGTACGGTTTCGCCCAGTGGATCGGTGGACCGCTAGTTCGAACACCCCGAAAGTGACAAAGTGTAAGACGCTATAATAGTAATCCATGAATCAGTTTCATTTCTTTACGATCTATACAGACATCTTCGTACTTAATAGATTTTATTATTACTATTTTGTTTATTTATGATGTTTTTAACGACGTTTCCAATAGCTAAGACTATACAGTCGAGTGATAAAATTGTTCATTAGGAATAATAACAACGGAAGTAAGCATGATCTTATTTAAGGCACTATCCTTGCATTTGCCGGAAGGTACTGTGGAAAACCGCCCGGTCACAGTGGCCGCTTGGCCCTTCATCACTCGGAGGCTGAAATCGTGGGTTCGAATCCCAATCACTGCCCCCGTCTTGCTGCGTTGTGCTCTCCTGTACAGGTAGTGGCCTTGCGACGAGCTGGTCACTCGTCCAAGGAATTCTAACCGATGTCGAAAAATATTTAGAAACCTCCCATTTGTGAGGAGGCCAAGGTCCTTCAAGGACTGAAGAAAAACTGTTGATAATGACGATGAACAGCAAATGTGGTCTGGAAACTAAATAGATGACCGAGCCTGATTCTGTAAAATAAATATATTGTCTGCAACCTTTAGTGATTACGGCCACCTTCAAAATACACACAAGAATTCTCAAGTTTCTGCAATGCCTGGTAGTCATTTTACGAACGTGTATTGTCATATTGATCCCAACGCCTTCGAGCAATTCAAAATGAGATTCTTTGAAGATTTTCAGTTACATAGAATTAAAAATTCAATACGGAAAGCAACTGGCATTTTTAAGCAAAAACTGCTTTACCCAAAGTCCTGTGTGGGAAGACGAATTGTTATACTGTAAAATCCACTGGTCCGGCTTGAGATTTGGACATTTTCGAAAAATATGCTTCGTTGGTTCGCGGGTTGTTTCGTAACAACACAATCCCTCTGGCATCAAAATCACGGGTTCTAGGAAGCCTGCGCCAACAAGGAAATAGCATATTTCGAAGGAGGTCGTTTACTCGAACGGGAAATGAGAAAAAATACACTCTGATAAGCTTTATAATTTATACACTCAATGTAATGTTACGGTGATGAGTCAGACATTTAAAATGCAAGGGGGCGACACCAAACTCTGACTGCAAAATCTCGTGGGAGGAAATCGGTCGGGAGACAAAGACATATATAGCAAGATCCCATTAAAATGAAATGTTACGAGAGTACTGTGTGGTGATACGAACTTCTTCAGGGTAGAAATTTAAGACGGGATTTGGTTATGCCAGTGAAGAACCTTCAGGTTCTATAAAAGCAGGATATTTCTCAATCGGCTGAGTGTCAAGTGCTGCTGTTAATTTTCAGACATTAAACCAGAAGAAGTGACATCTGAGCAAGTAAAGACTGCCTGCAGCACTGACAGCAGGGGCTCGATTTAGTCAAAAATAATAAACAATTAAAACATAAGATAAACAAAGACAAACAACATTTCAACATCATCCAAGTTATAATCAACATAAAAAATAAAAAAAATATTATAAAAGATAAATGTTAGAGTCAATCTCCTCACAGAGTTTAGCCTATAGCAAATAAAATTAGCTTGTGTATGAATTAAGTACCCTTCTTATAAAAACGTGAAAACAATACGTAAGATTCAAACGTCAGTTACAATAACATAACAGTCCTGCTACTGATGTTTCACTTAAACTGGGTTAAGAAAATCAGAAACTTTTGGGCCAGTATCAATTTATTTGACACCCGGTAACAGACGCAGGAAATTCAGCAACGTTATCACCAACGCAGTATCCGATCCTGGACCCGTTCATTTCCTCGTAACTTACTTTCTTAAGAACTATTTCAATATCCTCTTACTTTCTTCTCGGTCTTTCAAGTGGATGCCTTTCAAAACGTTTCCATACCAAAATTACATGTGTATTATTGTTTCCTCCTTCAAAATATAAGCTCATCCGACAGTATTCCAAGAAATTATCGAAATGTTATTGTAACACCAATTCACTGCTTTTGATAAACACCGAATGCAATAATAAAATTCCTGTGTGTGTGAAATTAGATGTTCTACGTATTTAAAATTTATTAAACTGCGTCAGTTACAGTTTACATTTTTTTTTACTTTATCAGAATTTTATTAAAAAAATGGATTGTATATATTTATACACTTCGGTTCTGCAAATATTGTTATTTCCCGACAGTCGTTAAATGATAAGTATTATTCATGTATTTATTGCGAGAGAGAGAGAGAGGTCACAGACTACACACGACAGATATTAGTCAGAACCTAATCATCCGGTTAAAAACAGTGAATTTTCTTTGTAGTTACTCTTAAATCGATTTTTTTTCAACCCAAACCATACAACTTCTATGAGAAAATGCAGATAAGAACTAGACAGACCAAAAATAATTTCTTTAAAAGAAATAATATAAAAGCAGAAGTTTCATTTCACGTATTCTACAGAACTGCACACGTAGAAAATAAATGCAAATGCAAAAAATGTTTTACTGTCACATTTTGAGCAAAAATACCAGTGCATTTAGACCTTCAAGACAGGGCGCTGAAATTGCATTACGGCCCGTCTAAAGAAGAACAGGTGCACTCAGCACTTAACAATAAAACACATACCGGGCACCATTCCCCGTTAAACAGAGAACTACAACTCCAAGGTCACCTTACAGCAACCATTTCCCACGTTTCTACCACCGCAAAAGACATCTGTTTCTTGTCACCTTTCCTATTGCCGTCTCCAAAGAACACTTGCAGTGTTACAAACGTATCACGTACACTGCCGCCAAAATTGTTGTTTTCTTTTCTTTATTTCAGAAGCTGACATAAAGGGGGAAGAGTTGGGAAAACAGGAATTTTAATGCCACCCAATTTCTCTGCCCCTTTCGGCCATGGGCCACAGACGTGTTTTCTGGACATTTATTTCCATTACTAATCCCATTCCTAACGGAAACTTAAACTTATTTTCCTTGTTCATAGTCGCACCTTGATAATTCCTAGTTAAACTTGTATTGGAATATTCCAGTTGTGTTTTACCATTATTACTCCATATTAGCCTGTTCCCCATCGATACATTTTATTATAGATGAACTATATGGATGCATGGAAACATATCCTTATTAAAATGTTACCAAGTAGATCGATTTGTGACATCAGATTCTCATATTATTCTTATTAATCACCACCACACATTTATATTTCTTAGACTTGTTTTGACATTCATGTCTTGTATTCAAGCCTTGTTAAGAACCCTCACATCGCATGAGCTCGAAAAGAACTGTATTCGGGTGATAACAATTTGCGAAAAGTAGCCCAAGATTCTTTTTTGTAAATTTACGGTACCTACCAGAGACCTACGCGATGGAAACTATGGGTAAGCATGGAAATGGTGTCGAACAAAATACATACATCCAACTTCCATGCTTGACAATACATTTAAATTGTAGATTTAAACTGTCAGTACGGAGCAGAATAAAACGTTTCTCACGTTCCATGATAAATTAATAATTCATAGAGTGAAAGTATGTCTGTCCACACGTAGTATCAGAGTGGCCACACGTTCGATGACCTTCGACCGCTCGATCATCATAATTACTCTGCACAATTTCAACACGGCTACGACCTGAAGCTTTATATGAACACTATTTCCCTTGAAGGTACGCGGGGTGTAATGGAACCTGACAACTTCCCACGTGTTTACTATTATAACCCATACAGTGTCTGGTGCCACCTCGCTCTGTCTATGTTACGTCTGTATCCTGGTATTAACATACAGAAATGGCGAATTTACTCTGGTTCACTTTCGAATTTTCCTTCTTCCATAACAGGAAACACATTATTTTAACAAACGCAATACTCTAACAATGTAGTACTTTACAGAGCGCATTTGACTTGAGAGTATAGTTAGACAACTGACATACTTGGTATAAATATCTATTATAACTACGTTTACCCCCAAGTTGACAACAATAACAAATTCACAAAAACGATATACTTAATATGGCGCTGATATATGCTGTGTTGTATAATCTGCGTGTTTAAAAGTTGTCATAATAATTAATTGGAAACTTCCCTTACCTTGCTAGTTAACGGAGGCAGTTCCAGTACTCAATCAGGAGATGGTTATTTCTTCAAACTGAAAATGTTCTTCAGTAAATATTTACGTAACAATCACGATTATGTTCACACGCTATGTAACGACAACATGAACTAAACCTATTACTGCGACTACTGGTTATACTGCCACGTTTGACGATAAGCGACAGACTACTTTGTTTGCAATATAAGTCCCGCCCAACAAGCCACACCGAAGCTACCGCAACGAGTGAAGCAGACGATGTGCCTTCAACTGTTCGTGAGAGCCGCCCGCCAAAGTTTGCTGCCATGCGCGCGCGCACGTGTTCCCTGTTCGCTGCGTTGCCAAATACAATATAATTAGTAATTCTCTAGGAAGAAAAATATTTCCGCAAATCTATTTGTTTTAAAATAAATTAGAGTGTCATGCCAACAACGTATCCTCCGATAATCGATCATTTCAAACTGTGCCAAGTAATCGATATATTTAATCGCATACTCTTACTATGCGTTATACAGACATCGAATAAAGTTACTAACTTCATTAAGTAGACACCTTTTTGAGAAGTTTAGTAAACAGAGCTAGAAAAGAAATTACCTGCATTTTATGAAACCACAATGTCTATTATCTATGGAGCTCCTCATTGGGTAATTTTCTCCAGGGTGTAGAGTTCTCAAACGCTCTTAATATATGTTCTGCCCTTAACGCGAGAATTCAGAATTCAAAACGTAATTAAATATTTGACAGTCTATGGACAGCTAGTTTGTAATAGGCTGTACTGCAGCAACTGACAGTGTGTTCAGCAAAACTATGCATGATTTGGTTTTATCCGGCATAGCAATTCCACGTCATTTCCTTAGGTAGAGTGATAACTGCTAACTGTGAATATACAGTTGGACATTACGTTGTATTTTCGACTGTCAGTTGACACTGAAGTGAAATACAAAGTAACGTAAAGTTTAATTGTACATTGAACTGTAAAAAGACATTTGTGATAGAACAGACAGAAGAAGACAAAGTCACCCTTGAACAACGTAGCATCAAAGCTAGACACCCTGATGAGATACGACACTAAATAACCTAATTAATTGACATAGCATAGCTAAATAACTACATACACAAAGTCTCTACATATGTTAATGCCGCGTTAAATGCAGGCTACTTACGGAGTGCAGCAAACAAACCCTGATGTTGAAAACAGAGATTACAAATTTTATTTAAAAGCTATTGCAAGGATAAAGACGAATTATATTCTAGCCATTATCTATAATATTCAGAATAATAGTCTTGTTCATTCTATCTCACCATCGTCACCATTTAATATGCCGTCGTGAAAAAAAATACAAACAAATAACCAGCATTTTACACATCGTAAATCGCTGTCCTGCAAGAACAACAGAAATGCAACACTAATTATATTGAAAAAAAATGTTAACAATTTTAAGGGTCTGTAATTTGAGACATACTTGCAGCTGAAGATGGTATTTATATGGAACGGTTAGTAGGGGCAATGTGACGTCTGGATGTGACTCCTAGATGTATTGACATGGCGCAAGAAACTCAGTGAATGAATGAATGAAGTCCCGAAGACTGGTCGTGGCAGTTGAAAAATCACCACTACAATAAGCTCAAGTTTGGAAAGAGAGAGACAGGAGACAGGCACCTATAGCTAGACACAAACTTCTGTTTCCGGACGAAGTGATCTGCCCCAGTAGCGGTCAAATGATGACACACTAATCAAAAGCGGCACCGAGATTTACGTGCATACCTGTGACATATGCGGCAGCCTGACAAGTCACGTGCTACGTTACTAGCAGACCGGCAAACATCGTGCTTGTTCCGATTTGACGTAAACTGAAATAATAACGAAGTAACAATATTTCAAACAGCGGAGCAGTGAAAAGCAACGAACACGTGAGAAATATCTTTGATCTTATGGAGAATGAGCACATCACTTGCCTACAGGGCCCCCTACGTCGCAGGTATCTGCTCAAATCTCGAGGGGTGCAACTTATTCCATCTTCTTCTACTCTTACAAAAATTTATTCTGGTCGCACTTCGGAAGAATCCTTTTCGAACTTAAATAATTCTAAAAGGCCTATTTTAAAGTCTCGATACAAAATTCTTTAATATTTTAAATATAAGTTATAATGTTTAACTTAATATTCTTCTTGTGGTCCTAAGGTTAGGCAAATAAATGCCATTTTTCGACCATTGTAACGTCTTTGTAATCTTCTGGGTCTTTCGACTAGTCGTTATCCAAGAAGTTTTCTCTATGTGGTTTGATAATCTGTATCCTGGCCCAGTAGTACCCTTTCACGATTTCTAGAGAATATTCCAGGGCTTGGACCTAGATATTCTATGTGTCTGTCTATTACTACATGTACACTGCTGTACGAACTAATATAATTCTACAGTTACACTAAATAATATTTCCGACATCTTATTATGTTTTTTGTGATTTAGATTATTGTTTTTGTTTTAATTCAGTTACTTTCAGGCTAACTCTATTATTATAAACTATAACCCGGAATAAAACATGAGTCATTTCTCCAAAGATGGATTCTAAGAGTCTGTGTTGGAGGGTTGATTAATTCTGAAGTTATAGTTGATCCTTTAATACATGCCGCATATATTAATTACAACTCCTGCTAAAATGTCGTTCATATTTCGGTTCATCTATACCATTATGAAGCATGGAATGCGCTCTGCAAAGCAAAAGCAGTACAAGTAATTCTAAAAAGGAAATGTCACGTGTTTCCCATAAGGGCGCACATTATCGCAAACATTTTCTGCTCTAAGTAACACATGCTTAAGTCGCTCAGTTCAAAATATAAATTGAGTGTACCCCAAAGACCAACATTTAGGCATGGAAATGGGGAAGTAATGAAAAAGAATTATCAAACACATACTTTTACGTCATTTTTGCTTCCATCGAGCTCACAGCATGGTAAAGGCAGGTTGGTAATCTAAACTATGGATGGAGTGCGCGCCTAAAACATAGGCAGCCTGCAAATTGATAGGGTCAGGAGTGTGGGTGACAGCTCGCAGCGGTTGAGAGCCATCAAAAGCGCTTTGAGAGCGGTTGCGACACTCGATCGCAATCTGGCAGTATGGACAGGCTGTAGCTTGCCTTTCGTGAATGTACCTGCTGGGTTTCTGCGGCCAGAATTAAATAATGTTTAATAAATGTTTGTCATACTAACCCATCCCCCAGAATGTGAACATTCCGAGAAAGTGTACTATCATTAAGGCCAAAGGTTCCTTATCTCTCATATAACCAAGACATTTTTAAATACAACCACAATAACCGAATTCCATGCACATATTTTCCGTGTTACAGATACGTACCGGTATGATGAATTACCCGTCCTCATTAAAGTAGCGGTGTCAATTTTACAGAAACATACTGCAAATTTCCTACTCCTGAACCAATATGTCCGTTGCCAGATGTTTTAAAAAGCTGCAAACTACAATTTACCACGGATTTTACATTTTTCATTACTCTGTGCAAACAAGTACTTTTCCGGCCACAGGAACCGTGAGAGAACATCAATGTAGCTATGTCTTATAGCAATCAATTGAGGTGACTAGCAATTTAATTTTCCTGAAATTACACGTTTATGGCATGTCTGGCAACGTCGCTTTCGCTGATTGTTACGGGACAGCTGTTGGTTCGTAGCAGCTGATGCCCACATGGAAAGCGAGCTACAGCACCGAGAGAGACAAGCACAACGGTACGCGGCATACATACACTGAGACAGACAGACATACATACATTCAGAATAGTCACAGCTGGGGAATGTTACGCTCGTGGTTCCTTCTCTACCCTTGCAAGCTTGTACCGTGTCGCAGCAGTGTTAGCTACGGAGGGTGGGTGGCGCAATATAACGCAATAACTGAGATAAAAAAGGAGAGCCCGAGCATCAGATGCAATTTTGACAGGGCATTTTTGTGATCGATGTCACCTGCACTGCCAATTTTAAATTTAAAAAAATGTTGCAAAAAATCTCACAAACGTTTTGACGGATTGTTAAATCAAATGGAATGTGTATGGTAAAATTCTCCATTCAATAACTGGCATCGCAAGGACATCTGCTGCGAATATGTATCCACATAAATGTATTACTCTTACAATTACACACATTGCCTTCTTTCTAGCACAGAGATGATAAAAGTTCACCAAACAAAAAGTGTCTGTGTATTTTTATAAGTATCAGTTTTTACATCTGGAGAGATATCAGAATTAGATCCGGTATCTTACACTATGTTTATCATATGAATAGTACGCTCGTTACCATAGCAACTGTGACTCTTTCGGCCTTCGACATATCCATGAGGCCAGTAGATTGACACAATCCCTACGTCGTTTGCACGTGTGGTTTTGTTTGCTTTCGTCCACTTACACTTGCATGAATGAATATAAATCTGTTTCTAATAACAAAAGTGTCCCATTGGAAAGAATACTCTAAAGAGAATTTCCCTTCGTTAATAGATTGACTGTAAATTTCAAACTCGTCAAGTTGGAACACTGATGGAATCCCAAAATGGCTGAAAATACTCCTGAGAGTGATTTGGGAAGTATAGAATGTTTTCAAAATTATACAGCACCAGAGGTTTTTATACAAGGTTTAGCTGGAATAGTTGACCAACAAGATGTAGAAGCTATGATTAGAGCACAGAAGCAAATGTAAGCAGTGTGAATTAACGATTTACCTAACTGATTACGTTTAAGGTTATGTATGCATAATTTCATAGCTGATAATAACGGGCAGTTTCATTGTTGCAGGTTACAGAGATTTGAAAAGACAAATGAAATGTTAACCAACTGCAATGCTCTTTCTGTAAATCGGCTAAAATCAGCCGGTACAGAGTTTAAAAAGCACACACAACTACTCTTAGAAATGAAAAAAGATTTAGACAGCATTTTTAAAAGAATAAGAGTAATGACAACTAAATTAGCTTCACAGTATCCAGAAGCATTTTCTGGTAAGCCTTTTTCATGTTTCTGTTGTATGTATTTTACATTGTCGGGTACAACAAACGTTTCCACTTATGTTGACATGTAGCATTCATGTCTAAAATGCAGGTCCTGTGTTTATTAAAAGACTTGTTTCTGGAGCCAAGGTAGCAAAGATTGTTTTTGGTTCACATGTAAAATATATATATATCTCCAACAAATCCGAATTTGATGACAAGATTGAGGTAGGTTAATTTAGTTTGTTATTCAGACTCACCAGTGAAGACAGACTATCAGATTTATATTGAGTACAGTAACTATAAGTAAAACACAAATTATGTTACAGGTTTATGGGTGTGTGATAAAGAAGTTTAAATACATGGTCACTGTGTTGTAAAGTTATTCCCAGAATAACATATTGTGAGGTGTTACAATATAGAACTTCGAATTCACATTCATGTGTTCTATGTGTGGTAGGCAGCTGAAAGTTGCAACAGAAGTCAGACTTACTTCATAAGTGTGTGTAAGTGTTTTAAACCACAACAAACAAAAATATTAATTTGAAATATGTGATTTGCATTATTGCAGCTGTGATGGAGAGAAGTCACAATGTAGAGGAAGATGATAATGATGATGCTGAAACCAAAGCCAAAGCAGGTCCCAGCAAAACAAGACAAACTTTTGAAACAGTTGCAGTTTCTGCAACAAATCTTACATCTGATCATTCAAGAACAGGCTCATTAAAAGAATCACATTATTCCAGGGATAAAAGTGGTGAAGATGTTAATGAAGAATGTAAGCATTTATCATAGTATCCTCATTATATATGTGCACACTTGAAAGGTTTGTGAACCAATTGATTGATTTTCATGAAACTTTATATGAATATCATGCCAGTACAAGCAACTTCCTTTACCTTTGTACACTAATTGTTTAATTTTCTGTCATCAGTAATGCCAACATGGTAAGCATGTGAACTTATGAAGTAGAACTACGTTTAATGTAGAAGCCCCAAATTGTGAATGGTAATGATTTTTTGAAATGGGAAATACATAAATTGACTTTTCTTGAAAACAATAGCATACATGGCTGGGGATTTATACAAAATCTTAGTGGTCTTTTTTGGTACTTCCTTGTTTGGATATGCACCGCTAAATGTTTCACAATTAACACACTGCTCATGAACACACCTGTATAGCTCTTGCACAGCTGTCATGAGCAGTGCACGAGAGAGGTTGTGAGAGTATTACATGGGGGTGGACCTAATTCCAATTTCATTTTTGCACCAAAGTACACGATTGTTATCGGGTTAATTTTAAATAGTATACCCTGCACTTTAGAAAGATTGACATTTTATGCTGTAGTGTAGAACTTCATAAATCCTCAGCATTGTCAGTAAATGTTTCCACTATGTCTTTTATGTTGACAGTTGAAGATCCTGGCACTGATGAGAGACATTCCATAAAGAGGGAGAACAGTTCATCTACGGACAGTCCTAATGGAAATAGCAACAATGATTCTTCACCATGTACTTCAGATACTGGATGATGTATTTATCCGAATGCTTCACTAAAGTACATTCATTGCTGATAGCCTCACAACTGTCTGAAGCAGATCATTTGCAAATCATGAATGATAAAGGTTGCATATTTTTAAGAAAACATAATAAATGATATATATGTATAAATCAAATATTTATCTCTTATATAGCAATAGTTTCAATAAAATAAATTGTTATAATTTTAGTTAAGAATTATGGTTGTGATTTTAAAAATTGTATGTATGATGAAATCCTTTTGTTTGCAATAAAATGTATCTGTGGAGTTAAAATAGCTTTTCGTATGGTACAGTAAAGTGAATTAAAGCAGTATCTTCAGAAAATCTTGTTCTGCTGCCTTAATTTTTGTCATACACGTATATAAGTATTCACCCATCACTCTAACACACCAATGAAACAAACTTCTTCTATGGCTCTCCGGTCCGTATTCGGTCCATGGCCTCCTCAATTCTCCTCTTCCATTTGGTCCTCTGTTAGGTCCGTCTGTCCGAGGTTTTGATCGAGGTTTCGAAACATCTTCCTTTTTACGGTGCAAGATTATTAACCTTGCGACCAACCCCCAACCTGGAGGACCAGGGTACCTGTCTTAGTTTGACCTCTCCCCCTCGACCAATCTGGCTAGGGAGGCCCTACCAGTAGCTATGCTACTGCCAGCATAGCTCTTGGGATCACTGAGGTACTCAAGCCCCACCACCATGACAAGGTGCAGGTACCATTAAGTGGGCCAATGAAACAAACTGCTTAGAAATCTCAAGATACTTCTGAAAGGTTAATGTCTATATTCTATCTGACGACAGGTCCATATGAACAGGATCCTTCCATCCTTTTCTCGGACTGGGACCTGTTCATATACGTTCTTGGCAGATAATCCAGAAGTGGTTTGCCATTGCCTTCTTCTGTGTGTGAATGGAGTAATTGTTGGGATGCCACGGAAAATCCGGGGAAGCCCCCGGAGGAAAACTTGTGTTGCCTAGACCATGGCCTTGCTTGCCCAACACAAGTTATAAATTCGGGCACCGCCGGGAATCGAACCCGAGACCCCAGGATTACAAGACCAGCATTCGAACCGCTAGACCACTATATAGTATGATAAAATGAGTAGCACATCTATGATTTCATTTGGAATAAGATGGCTAATGAAGAAGTTATCAAGAGAAACTACAATATATTATTACATAGATTCAAATTATACTGTTCATACCAATAAAAAAAGAGAATTTAATCGGCAAAGATATACAATTTGGACATTATAAACTAAATTAGAAAAGACTGGTAGAGTTGGTGCTGTCAAAGTCATGATTTTTTAACAGAGTTTTACATTATGCTTTACAGAGGAAAGTTATAACAATACTAAATTATTATTAGTACTAAGGCAATAGATCAGTAAGTATAAGCGACTGGCTACGGACTGAATGACTGGGGTTTGATCCCTGACGGGAAGAGGATTTTTCTTCTAGTGTTCGTGTTCAGACTGGCTCTGGGGTCACCCAGCCTTCTATCCAATGGGTACCGGTGTCCTTTCCCAGGGGTTAGTGTGGCCAGGGTGTGACGCTAACCACTCATTCCCACCTAGTGCTGAGGTCAAGAATGAGTAGGATCTAACACACACACACACCCAGCATGTACATGGTATACAGTGGAACAGCTTTACTTTACTAAAGCATTGAAAAATATTAAGGTAACTTTTAAGACTTACAGTTTTATTTCTGAAGGGTGGAAGAACATAAGTTAGGAGCTTGTCACTGTTTCTTTGCCACCGAGTTCTCAATATTTGGACATATGTGAAGCAGCAACTTGGTAGCAGCTTTCCTATTGTTCATCAAATCGATTTTCAGATTTACTCTTGACCACTTTCATGTTTGAAAAGAACTTGACACATCATTTGAATGCATGTTTAATTAGTACTGGAAACCTATCAGCAGGTAAACAGAATGTGTAAAATTCAAGAAGTCAAAATGTATTTCTCAGGTCAGTATCACACTTCAAAACTATCACCTCCATCTGAAATTTAGCTGAAACAGTTTCAACATTAATGTCACACATAGCGAATCAAGAATAAGTGTTAACATGGGTTTGAAGTAAATGCTGCCAGGTCACCCAATCTTATTCAGTATTGGAATATTAAATATAAACACCAGCCATATGACAGTCATTTTGGGGTTTAAATATTTAAATGATCTTAATTTGAATATCATGTAAATATTGCTTTGAGTATTTTGAGAATATTGAGATGAATTCTGAGTTTCTCATTAGAAGAATGTACTTACGGGTCATACCATGAAAACCAGCAGGCCACAGCAGCCATAGGTTGCTCATCACTGCCCTTTGTGTTTTAAGGAGTTTAAAATCTTCCTGTTAAATATGCGAACATGACTCACGATTGGATGACAGCTTCAAAATTAAAAGATTGAGCAATTGGGAGAGGAAATAGAGCAAGGGGGAAAAAAAAGAAAGAAAGAAAAAGAGAAAGAAAAGAAGAAGAAGAAAGAAAGATTGCACAAGTTGTGGACAGCTACCCAGCAAATCCAAACTTGAACTTAAAAAGGTCAAAATAAGCTTTACCTCCATTCATCCTATGCCCTCCCAAGGTTTGATGCTTAGGCACATTGACAAATTTTTCTTGAATTTAGCAGTCTTATCTTTCACATTTGAAGTGCACAGTAATTGTAAGAAACATACAAATTGTAAACATGTGTTTTAATAACAGCAATAATAATACAGATAAATATTATATACATTATTTACATGGTGATATTTCAGGTTCCCTTGGCAACAAGTATGAAGGCGCCTGTCTTCTGTGATGTTGCGTCATGTAGTCTGGTAGAAACTGACTTATGTTTCAGAGGTGCTTACTACCTCATACTTTTACTTATAGCCCACATACATTGGAAAATTTTACAAAGTAGATATTACATCCTTTCCTTACCCTCTACCACCCTGATTTATTTTTCATCTGCCACATTGGAATGTGTTCTACATGGCTGTTGCAGCCACTGCTTTATGGCACTCTGGTGTGTCTACTGTTTGATAATGTAATACAAACTAATGTTAGAGAATAGAAAAAAGTTCACATTATGAAATTTAACTACCGCTCACAAGTACCAGCAATCAGCAATACTGAAATTCCTGAAATAAATAGCTTTAGTAATCCTGATATGGTAGATGTAAATACGGCTTCACTTCCAAAAAGTAAAGATGCAACTTGTGCACAGTAAAAAAATGATCAGAAACTGAAGGGTTGAAAGCTCATTTGTTCTTTTAAAGAGTCTGGTGCATATATAATATTAATGTGTATCGCCAGGTGTAAAGTTGACATATTTACTGCCAAAATGGACAGACTAATTCATTCGAGATGCTTTAATACCACCAACATTGATGGGAGTTAATTTAGCACATCTCTCCTTATAACTTGAATAAGACAGTGAGATTACATCACCAATAAACAAGCGGTTAATTAAAGGATCACTTACATCACCAGGCATTACCAAATGCCTAGTACTTTTCCCCCTTGTATTTTCCCTCTTCACCCCCACAAAAACTTCAGTTTAGTCTATACAAAATTAGGCATCTGATATATGACAGTTATGTGTTGCCTTTTTAAAGAGTCCACAGCTTGTCTCTGGCCTTGACTAGAAGATAGTCCCTAAAAATCACAGTGCCACATTGCTCTACCATGTGGCATTTCAATTGTTTTAGTTTATAGTACAACAAAATTATTTAGAGTTATGGGTCTACAAAATTGGAGACATGCAAACACTTATACTGACAGAATGCAACAAAAAAAATTCAGTACTGTTGAGGTTTCAGTCACTGGAAGTCAGAAAAAATTGTTGATCCACGTCTCATATTCTAACGAGACATACTTTATTTTAAGTGTCTATGTGAACAGTCATAACAGTGACACCTGGAGTGTAGAAAATCCCCATGTTGTGTATGGAGTCTTTTTGCGTGATCTGACAATTGGAGTATCATGTGCAATCAGTCTACATAGAATAGTACCACCTATGATTTTTAAAAACACTATGAATTCCAAATGCTATGTACTATTCAGCAAAGCAACTTCCCTTCTTGATGATCTTTCTGAGAAATAAAAGTAAGTTTTACACTTTCAATAGACTTTGAGGTTATGGTGTTAAGTGCAGCAGCTTTCAATGATAAACTGTCTCACTCTCTGTATAGTTTAAAAATGGTTTCTTTGTCTATGGTAAAAGAGAGTAAACTGCAGAAGATAATACGACTCTTTCAGTATTTTGACATAATAATTCAGAACACTCTAATCAGTAAAATCTACACCATGTTTATGGGTGCTAAAAAAAATCAAAACAGACTTTGGATTCGCCTCTGATAAGCCTGCCTTTTGTTCGTGTCATTCGAATTTTTTGCTGTGTGCCTTTTGCTACTGTTCCAGTTTCACTTTCATGACTGTACTTTCATAGGATTCACAGAACAAACACGAGGCCAAGACATCAACTCTGAACCCAATAAAATATCAAAACACAACTGCACAACTGTCTATGATTTAGCATTGTGCTAAGAAAATAACTAAAGGACCAGATAATAATGGGAAGGAGAGGGAAACTATGAGGTAGAAGAAACACCAGTGATTTGGTAATGTGTAGTCACGTAAATAAACCTTCAAACAACCTCATATCTACCAATATTAAGTTACAAAGAACTGTACACTAAATCTGGAATTTCTAGTGCTAACAGTATAAAACATCTCCAAGAAATGTAAAACCCCAGCTCTAGCAGTAAATACTTTAAAATTCATTCTTTTTTTTTGGGGGGGGGGGGATCCAACACAGTTTTTGTTATTGTGGAATAAAGTTGTAACATCAACGAATTGTTCTTGCATTGTGACAATATTATGTACAGAAGCACAGAAGATTCTTTCAAGAGAGCAACTGAGTTTTTAATACATCCACTTAATTATGATTTAACAATTATTAAAAGTATGAGAAGAATTACTGTGACTGATGCAAGAATAAGAATGCATACCATCTTCCTATTTTTTTTCTGGTAACTGTCGGCCTTCTGAAGCTGCTGGTAGCCTTGATGTACCTGAATTTGACATTGATCAATGTTGTAGTCTATTCTGTCCAAAATTGTACCCTAAAAGAGACAGAATGGATATACTTTAATAATAGATTCAACTTAAAAAAGGGTGATAAAAATACTTAAACTTTTATTAGCCATAAACAGGAATGTGGTGGTAACACGTAACACATTAAAAGGGTTCTGGGTTTGATCCCCAGTCAGAATTTGTGTACATGTCTGTTCAAACATTTAAGTCTTTACCTCTGCTAAAAATAAAACTGTGGGAGGAATAACAGACACCCTTAATGGTTTGAAGCCCATGTTAAGCTATAGATTTTTTCTGCCAACCATTATTCTCAAGATCACACTCTGGGAGTAACAGAATAGTCCTATAGGTCCTTCTGCCTCAGAAACTGATTCCATACCCATGCCTATGTTGGCAGAGGCCGGGAAGGTCATCACAGATCATGAAGATGACTGTCTTCTGGGTTGTTGCATCATGTAGTCTGGTAAAATTTCACAGAATTTCAGAGGCAGCAAGCACCTCTAAAATGTTAGTAAACTTCTACCACACTACATAGCACAACAATCCAGAACACAAGTCATCTTCATACTCAACACCATGAGAGCCTCAAACCTCACATTGCAGACCTTACCTTGAAGCATGAGATGTAACTAAACATTCACTATTAAATATAGAATGTTTCACAACTGTTCTGCAATAAAATGGCGAAGGTGGGGGAGGGGTTAAATCAATATATAATTTCAAGTAAAAAATGGTAACACAACACTGATCATATTTCCAACCATTGCAGGGCTATGATGGTTTGAAGGTATGAAGAATAAACAAGAGTGTCAGATGAATTTATTGCTACATTTCATGAGACACATCTAATAACTATTCAAAATGTTCACTATGGTTTATTCAAAACAAGAGATTTCTGCTCACTAAATCATTTTGGGGTCATCCTATTATGTAAGCAGCATCCATAATGAAGGATGTGCCTCTGGAGACAAGGCACAGGATCCTCTTACAGCACAATGGGGTGCTTCCACATTTTGATCATCAAGTGGCTTATGGCTTACTTGAATCTGTGTTATGAAAATTGTTGGATTGGTCATCATCATCCAATACCCTAGCTGCCGAGATAGGGTCTAAAGAAGAGATGACCTACAGAACCACAGCAAAACCAAGCAAAAAAACCTCCTATACTGGTTTATGTGCGTGCGCACATGCACACACAGGCATGATTATAGTATGTTACTTTATTAATGCTGAATGAAGTGTCTATAAAACAGTTTTTACCTGATCTGCAACCATATGTGCAAGGTCCTTGAAAATGTCATTTAGATCAACAATAGATTTGACTATCTGTCGTACTTCGTGTTCTCTATGAGCTGCCATCCGTGTATTGTCTTCTTCTAGCAAAAGTAGTTGCTGCTGTGTGAGGTGACCAGGTGTGGGTCCCAGACCAAACTGGTGGTCAATACTATCTGCTTCAATATCCACTTCCCAGTCAACACCTTGTGATAAGTCCTGATCCAATACTGTGTTAAAATACTGCTTTGAACGTTCCTCTCTTGAGTTTAACTCTGTGAATGTACAAAAATACATGCTTTAGTATCAGAGTTGTACTTATTTGCAGGTTAGCAGTACTGTAGTAATAAAAGTTTATAAGGCACTGAATATGATGATAGGGCAGTTACCACATACATTCAAATACTCGAGCTCAACCGCGTACCAATATAGAAATTGAAAAAAAAAAGTCTTGTGACTGTTCATTTCATGATTACTATTGTATGCATTCTATGAGATAATTTTTGTAACTGATATGTTTAATTTATTTGTTCATAAATTGAATCAATAAACATTTCTAAATTTAAGTATTATATTATAATGCTGTAATTATAAGATAAGTATAAACATTTACAAACACTAATGAATAAAAAGAAATACAAAAGAAGCAATAGTGGTCTACTGTATCAGTAATAAATTAATGTATTTTAGATTATGTACATGAATGACCTTAAAAAAAGCAAAGCTGATAAGGAACACCATACATCCATCATTTATGAAAGAGCAGAATATGCAGAACATTCAAAGTGCATATAGGCTACTTTGTACAGATTAAAAAACTTACTTTTGAGATATGAATTCTGTGACCTTCGAAAGTTGACTGTTAGTTCCTGTAATGTTGCAGCTAATGATGAAACAACATTATAAGAAAGTCTTTGTTCTTGGCGACCACCCTCACTACTTTGATGACGTATCTGCTGGATCAGACGGTGGGCTGCACCAAACATCTGTATCATGATTACAAAAATAAAACATTTTAAAAACCTGAATATATTGTGTGGGCACCCATGTAAATTATATGTTTGACATAGAAGTGTAAGCAAGCACAATACTAGATAAAGTGTCTACTTTCCCACAAAATAAGTTTTGCACAATAGTGAACCAAACCAAAACCCATCATATGTCACTTATGTAACAATCACATTAATTCTTGCTACTACAAAAACCAGTTTCACCCTAGTAATTTCTTGTGTAAGTGCTTCAATCTGTTGCTCTTCATCAGATGAATCATCTAAAGTTGGTCGATGGAGGTGTCGAGTATGAAGGGTATCTAGATCATGAATTTTGGCTCGTAATCGAGTAAGTGAATACTGAGCCTCTTCTAGCCCATCAGCCCACGCAGGTGGCATCCGTGATTCTCCTGATCTGCGGAGTTCTAGGCCTGATTCAATATCTGAACCAACCAGAGACATCCGATCTGTCACTTGCTGTGAATATACAAATACATATTCAGGCCACATAACACATATGAATACTCAATGTTAATTATTTGTACTGGAGGAACACAATCGCGGTGTAAATTTAAAATATTCTGAAAAGTCCGTTCGCGTTCATAATATTTTTAAATTCATCTTGTACCAACTTTTTACGGAAAAGAGAAACATAAACCAGATGACTACAATCTAACCACTTACTTGTTCAGAATAAATATGTCTACTTTGCATAGCATTATTTCGCATTAAAACGAAAACTTCTGTGAGACTACGAGATGCCATCTTAATGTCCAATCCTCATCAATAATTTATACAATTTTGAAGATAGGTTAAGTATCGAACATATTGAATCTACTTAAGAGCCATATTGTTCTAGGGCATAGATAATACCAAGGAACTCTCTCACACAAAGATAATAGCACCCACAAATGTCCGACAACCAAACAAGGAAATAATGTTTATGTTCAGACTTCAGTACCATCTATATTCATCATCGGGCGTCGGAAGTTCGACCTGTAACAAGGTTCGTTGACATTAGTCACAGCGGTTTCCTTCAGAAATTTGCACACTACATTCATAATCAGTTTCCCATCTCTGCGACTGTTAACCACAATAAGTTCTAAGATCCCAGTTTCTCTGTCCATAAGTGAACCAAAAGTGTTATAAAACAATACAGCGTTCACTTAAATAGGTCTCCTTGGCACACTTTCAAACAAAAATATGTTTACATAAAACTGATTAACATTGAACCACGGAAGTAATGCCCTTCTTGAAGTCAGATAATTACGACTAGAATGAACTCGATTAGTTGCGATAAGATTATCCATTAAACACAGTCCTTGGTAACCATACACTGGTTTTTAAATTGTTGGTTCATCTAATCTTCCTAATCACGTTTTCTTTATCTGGGGAATTCTCCTATCATTTACTCTCATAGTTAGTCCACAGGGCAGTATGTGCTTAAAAGTCAGGTAATGTCATTACTGTATTGCTTAGCCTGAAAATCCATAATGCAAACTATTGTCCTTCCATTGTTTCAGTATATTGGTAGTCAGGTTTTAGGATGAACTTAAAATGAATTTTTCTACCAAGTTTTTGGGATGTAACCTCTTTCACTAAGCCTGACATTCTAGCCAATACAGCAGTATCCCAATGCTATGTTCACCCACCAGACCTAACCAGATCAAGCATATATACAATGCATTTCACTTACATTTCTGTCTCAATGTTATGGCCCATCTGTCCAACGTGCACATTCTTTTGCCTGAACTTTGTCAGAAGCTTGCTGGCTGATCTGCAAGAAGTGTCCTGCATATATACACTCAGCTTCTACAACTGTAAATGTTTCCTATCTGTACTGGGCTCTGATGGCTGTGTGTATAAATTCAACTGGCAGTCACATTATTCAGTACATCAGGCCATGATAATGAAGGCAGACGTTTTCCAAAATACTGATACAAACTGCATTAGTGTTGCCCCCACCCATCAAGTTACAAACATGGTGTTATGCTTGTCAGGTATAGGAAGTTCTTTCAGTTAAATCAAAGGATGTATAGGTGGGTGGACAGACATATGCAGATTACTAAATGGGTTTCAAAGAAGGGCCCCTGAAAACAACTCATCACAAACATGGATAGGCATTTCATCAAATATTTTATCAGTTACTTCAAAATATGTTCCAGTATAAAAATAAATGTCTGCTCATTGATCACTCATATTTTTTCACCGTCACAGACACAGAAAAGATCTATATACAATTTGGATACAAGCGCAAGCACGCACACACACGTACATACTCTCTTTTTAATCTCATAAAATTACATTCAAACATATGCCTTATGTATGTCCTTTATTAATAACTATAAACTCCTCTGATATTTATAACAATTTTTCTTCGTTTTATATATTCTTGAATAGTTTTATTTGTTTGGGCAGTTTGTTCTGATGTGACCTGCAACAGAGGATAGCATTACAACATAAAGCAGGATCATTCAGACATATCTTGTATACAAAAGGATATAATGATACACAACAACACAATTAATCATTTGAGTGCACTTTTATTCATAAGTGACCAATTGTAGTCACTGATTTTGAAGACAATGTACAGAGAGCAATTTTTAGTCGAAATGATACTGCATATAGTTTTAAAATCTTTGCAAAGAAGAGCATCAAAGACTGTTTCCAAAGGAATAAAACAGACCATATTGCCAACACATGTACATGTAAAGTGGAACAAACTGTAAATATGGCATATAATTATGTATCAACATGCCTATTGATAAAAGTTAAGCAGCTGTAGCATGCAAACACAAGTACATTAACTTTAGGCTGTACAAGTTAAATTCTAGCCATACAGAGTTTTGGCCAGATCTGCGATTTGGAGTAAAATTCATACTATGAATGAGATTTTTAATTAATATCAAAAATAATAAATCCGTTCTGGTACGTATGTCTTGCTGCTGAATGTGTTATATAAGATACTTCTGAGTTTCTTTGACTGCAGCCAGATATTATGAAAGTCTTATGCCACATACTGAACAATGTCAGAGGAATGACGTGAAACAAAATACTACCTTCCTGTTTGCATATACTACACTTTCTCTTCTTGGGAGGTCCTGAAGAAGTTGGTCCTGGCCTCTTAGACCCCCTTCGTCCTAGAATCACATGTCCAAATAACAAATGTAATATGCTGAAGACATTTATGACACATTTCTTAACAAACTGGAATATCATTAGTACAAGTTTCATTAGACTTTAACATTCATTTGTTAAAAAGTTATTTATTGCATTTAAACTGAGCGAATATCTTACAAATTGTAATGTTACACTTTAATATCAAATTTTCACCATCAGTCTTTTGGTGGTATCTTTTCTATGGTGCTTCATACATTTTTTATGAACTGTTTGATAATAGTGTTATAGGAGGAAAGGCAATTTGCTGTAGCTGCAAAGATGTGGCTTGTCCATTTATAATATTGTATTTCACAAAATTAAAGTGTGATGTATGTCAGCCAAATTTCAGTACATGGAAACTTTGTATATGTGCATTTATATAAAATAATCTGTATTTAACATTCAACTAAACATGACACTTTTTACAATATAGACAAAAGAAGAACCTTAAATGTGGGTTACCTAAAACTTTATCACAGAATGAGTATGTTAATGTACCAAACTAAGAAACATAAAGTTTGACAAAACAGCTAATTATTTATATGAAGCTATGGATGGGCCCAAAAAATGTAAACCATGGTATTGAAAACTTAGCTGATAATTCCACTGTTTTATGGAAGAAGAATCATTTGCATAATTCAACAGTTGCGCAGAAATATCACTCATTGGACAACTGTACTGTTTATTCAGAAAATAACATAAGTAATAAACAATTTTTCAATCAACAAAACAGATTTTTCATTTAAAATAGACAATTCCTACCTGCACCCTGTCCCCTAGATGTTGAACCTGAGGTGGTGTCATCCCATCTTCCATCATCACCAGGTATAGTATCATCTGCCCATTTGAAGAAATTACAACGTTCATGCTGTGGTTTTTGGCATGCATAAAACTGACGTCCTTTGTTTGGACCATCTTTCTGTACAGTTAACCTAAAAGCAAATGGCAGTACGCATAGTTTATTTAGGAATTAAGGTAGAATGTTTTCTATAGTAATAAAATACAGAAATAAGTTGCTTCCAATCTTTCAAAGTCCCCTCTTACAGCACAAAATAAAAATTAGTAACAAGTAGCAAAACATTCTACTAATTAACAGAAAAATAACCCTTACCCTTTTGATGCAAAAACTACAGTGTGGATTCCAAGACCCTAACCAGTGTCACTTATTAAATAACTTACATTAAATTTTCCTTAATCAACTACCTGCCTTATCAGCATTACCAAATTGTAATAATTCTAAATCTGATATCTGTATTCAAAATTAGAAAGCAGTGCATGCATAATTGTGGCTGAGCAAAATAAGTTCTGGTGATCATCATCTGCTGCCAAAACGTAACCAGAGAGCATTGGCAGCTGATGATTCTAAACTCAGAAGAACTATTTGGATGAAAGTATGTGGAAGATGACCCCACAGTTTGAGCAGCAACTTACTACTATTACTATTTCTAGAACTGGCAGTCATGAGCTTCAATCTTGTTTAGCAACCCAAAGGGGAGCAGAAAGAAGGAAAAAGTATATGTGTCCACAGAATGGGAGCTTCATTTTATTAATACCAACTTTTCAACTGCATACATTATGCAGCACTTATTCAGGTGACAGTGAATGTTGAATTGGGAAGGATGTGGAAGCAGATGTGACATATTTTTGGCCAATATCCCAGTACATGCCTGAAGGGACTGAAAAAATCACATACCTATCAAAGAAACTTTAAAAGCATGCAAAACAGGCAACAAAACTGATAGATGACCCCATATCCAAAATATTAACAGCTATACCTTTTAGCTGGCATTCCACATTGACAGACCACTTCACCATCATCTCCAGGACCACTTGTAGCTGAAAAAATGATTATGAAAAATAAACAGACTAAATATTATTGTATGGTACCTGGATAACCATGTCATGATTCCAAGGGGAATAAAATGCTCCAGACGAGGATTTGGGGCAATAAATACCATATGTACTGAATTATTTAATTTACTGAAAGTCATTTTATAGACTTCAATGTGCCAGATAAAAATCAGTCAAAGAACACATAGTAAAGACAAACACTAAGTATTCTTTCATAATGAATTTGCCTCACAAGTAAATAACAACACCCATAATGTTCTTAGCATTTACCTTGCATTTCCCAGGAAGGACGTGAGAAAGTATTGCTGGTGAATGTTGTGCTATTACTTCGGCCACAATTGTCAAATCTTGGATTGATGAGAGATGGGTTATTCTCCACATCATCTGCCCACATGAAGTAGTTACAACCCTGTCCCTGTGGTTTCCCACACTTGTAGAATGGACGACCTGAAATATTCAGGTTGTGATTCAACACTTCCTGCATGAGTGTTGTTACACGAGTTTGAGTCCTGAATGCTATACAGCTATCAGCAGAAAAAGCAATATTGATCCAAACAGTTTCACTGATGTTCAGCTAATCCAGAATATTCATTTTACAATTTAAACAATAAACATTTACTGTTTAGAATACTCCAGGGAAATAAATAAATAAAAATGTTATGACACTCATGCAAAGTACCAATTGAAAATAAATTTTGTATTAAGAGAAAAACACCATACCAAATTAGTCTTTTTTATTATACATAATACTGTTCATCTTAGGCAGGAGAAATTGAAAATCCCACATATAAACATTTTTTTTAACTGTCACTAGTTTCAACACATACTTCATATTCACAATATATAAGCAGGGCATTGAAAAAGGATTAATAGGTATAAAGTAAGAATCATTTCACAAGAGCAGCAAGAAAGAAGTTAAGAAATAATCACAGAATTACAAATTTAAACAACAAAAGCTCACAATAAACTGAATTTTAAGAGTGGGAAAATTTGAAATATCAAACCAGAAATAAAAAAACTACTGTCAAATCTCTATGTACAATAATATATTAAAAAAAGTACAGGACAAGACATAAAGCAAGAAGTTTTGATTGGATCATCAGGCATTGCCAGAACCTGCATTACTGGCTACATCAGTTCACAGACAGGGAAAGGATTGTGGTTGCAGTAATTAAACCAACCTTTATTGGGCCCCTCTTTCCTCACTGTCAATTGAATGGCATCCACATTGCAATTGCACACAATAGCATTATCATGTGGGTTGCCACTATCCAACACACCTCGTATTCTGCCACTCCCTGACGCAGCTGAAGATTTACTTCCATTGTTCACATTTAATATCCCAATTAGATCCTTCAACAGAGAGATGAGACAAAGACGCTTACCTTCAGTCACAGAAAAATACACTGTACATATGTTTGCTTGTGATCTTTGCAACCTCTTATATTCACATAGACCAATACGTTGCTGTATTACCTCATGGTGATTTGAAACAGTATTGTTTGAAGCTGGTGTTGCTCTTCCATAAAGGCCTGAAGTTCCACGATTATTGCCCCTTCCTCGTCCACGTCCCTGCATGCTGCCATTTCTCATCTGGTTGGTTCCCATGGGGGTACCAGATGGAACAGAACTACTGTAGGCTGTTGACCCATTACTGTGGTCTAAGCTTCCCAGTCCGCTATCAACTGAAGTACTTGTGATTGGTGCCCCTGGAAGCTGTCCTCCTGTATTTCTGTTTGGGTGAGTACCTGAAAAGAATCTCACAATTTTAGAACTCTCCTAACTTCAGCTCTGAAGATGAAGACAATGCTTCCCTGAAACAATGGTAAACAGTCAAGATGCTACGTGGCACAAAAACTAAAAGACCATCAACTGTAGTTACGTCACATTACTATACTTCAGAAAGCAAGTTCAAAGCCTACAAATTCTGCATGTACATGAGAACACCTTAATGAAGGTATCACATGTATTATACAGATATTTCATTTCATATATGCTCACATAGGCAAATTATATTTCTACCGTAAGTTTAAAATGTGGTATAATGCTTTACAATAAGTTGGGTTAACCCTTTTGAGTTCAGTGGTGACTATATGTACCACCTGCTTCAACAATAAATTACTCTACATTTTGTATTTGTGGGTTTCTTATGATTCTCATTAATTAGGTGACCTTTGTAATAGTAAAGTGATCCCCCCCAGCACAGAGTTCTTAAATATTCTTTAGACAAGCATTAGCTTCAGAGGGTTAATGTAACTCACCTTGAACCAGCCTCACTGAGCTATGTCTGATGTCCAAAGCATCAAGAAAATAAGGATCGCAACCTCCTATGCACCCAGTATAATGGTCAGGGTAACATGGAAGCAAGGAACCACGACGGAAATTGAACGTCAGTTTCTGTACGTGTTCTCCGCACTGAAAATTTGATTCACATTATAATTTTTAACAAACTCATTTGTCTGATATATACTGACTGTTTATTTGTCTAACACGAGGTATTGGTTTTGAAAGTTATACATACATACAGATAACACATACAGCGTAATGCCTTTGGCAACATTAATTTAACAGATGCAAAATCCAAGTTTTCTTCAAATTTATTCAACTCCAGATTAATTCTTCACAAATCAGGTGCCATCAGCCATTTACTATAAATATGAATACAAGATGCACACAAAATATACTTATGTTACATACTTCACTGCAGGACTCGCCACTCAGCACCACATCTTCAACATTGCCTGGAAACCATACAGCATTCCTGCAATCTGGATACCCCATGCAACCGATGAACTTTCCTGTGCCTTCTCGTTTACGCCGCAAAACCATGTCCATTCCACAGAGAGGGCACTTGAGCACAGTCTGACCGACAGTTTGTTCTTCAGCCTGAACTGGTGGAGGTACTTGGGCTGTTTCTTGCAAATAATGACCTAAGGCCTCATCAATTTTCTCTGCCTGCTCAAACATGTATCAGGAAGTTTATGAGTACTTTCATACAAGTAAAACAAGACAGTATGGAGTACAGAGTATATGTAAATGTGTTCTTTGTAATTCTGCATCCCTCACTGGTGTTTACATTTATGTTACAGATACAAATATTATTTTTTATGAAGTTTACTAACAGTACTGCAATAGCTTAAACAGGGTTTTCTTTGAGGAGATGATTTGTTTTAAAATGCAAATTATCACAGACATTTTAAAACAAATTCATCTAGGCCATTATATATGTTTATATTTTCAGCACAAAAATCTTTCCTTCACAGTGTTTTGTTAGGAAATAAAATATTTTCATGTTGCTTGAGATAATTCTCAAGACTTTGAAAGCCCCTTCTCCACTCCTCTCTGTTTTCAGTATTACTGCTATACTGCATAGCTATGAATTGTTGCCTTGTACAAAAATTGCATTTAAATGGCTATGTCAACCATAGACATACACAAAGAAATTCAGTACTACACTTCAAATTTTGGGTTTCAAACATCTTTTATAAGGGGTCTGGTAATCTAGAGGTAATAAACTGGGTTCCCACTCAGAAACAGGCTTTATTCCTGGTCAGACATAATGTAGACTTTTCTACACACAGACCAGTCTTCACTTTTACCGAAGCTAAGACTTTCAGAACACGGGAATACCAGGCAGTTACCATGTTTTAGAGTCAACACCATGCCACAGATTCATTCTGCTAGCCACCTTTGTCACTAACATTCCATTACTGAGAGCAGCTAAACCTGTCCCTTGGATGCTCCTACCACATCCTGCCAAGCAGTTAGTAAGCAAGTTCAATAAGAACATTCAAGGAGGCATTACCCTCAACACCACAACCTTTTACCTGCTGCAAAGCTATTCGGAATACTTCTTTGTATTTGGTAAGATGCTCTGCAAGAACAACGTTTGGATCCTTTATTCCATCACAGATCCTCTTGAGATCAGCTTCAAACTCAGCACGCAGATTTGGTTTAGACATGGGGAATCCCATGCTATCATAGCCCTCAACCAAACCCATCCCCAGCTGACCAGGTACAAAATGAGAGCCATTTTGCAACCCAACGTACATCCGACTTTTAATAGTTTCGATATGTTCAGCGTGAGTCGCATCCGTTCCTGCCAATTACAATTCCACATTATACCATCATCATCTTTGCAGAACCCAAGTGTACAACTTAACACAAAAGACACAATAATTATCAGCAAACTTAATTTTCTATTGAAATTTAAGTACAAGCTCTGAGTCATTCTTGTCAAAGCAAATTAAGAAAATAGGCTAATAAAATAGGAATGCATACAACACACCTCTTCAACCAAGAATAATAAAAAAACATAAAAGAAATTACTATGTATGACAATAAAAAGTTGTAAAAATATATACATGATACTAAGTTTCAACCTTTCAGGTTACTATATGTATGTTCAAGAATGACATATCTGTAATAAAACAGCAAGGTTTAATTTAATGTACCATAAAATGGATATTAAAGAATGAAACTCATCGAGATATACAAACATATTCTACATGCAAATGCCAGTCTCCATTGCCCTGCATGTCAATGAAATGTGGCAATAATAGAAAAGGACATAAAAAAGAATCAAAATTTCTGTTATGTTCCTAAGACATGTTAATGAAGTGACATTACTAAATAGACAACACAATTAAAATACGTACAAGAAACAGAATAAGTGTTTTTAGATATGAGAACAGAGACCATAATGAACAATTCCATTATCCACTCAAGAGACATATCAACTTTAAATTAAAACAGGTGAAAGGATCCAAAATTTGATGTTGCTGTTGTTGACATTTTAGAATTGAGACAGGGCCTTCTGGACTGCCTGTTTCAAAACATGCAAAATAGTTAAACCAAAATACCATATCATACTCATGTGTCATTTTATTTTTATTATTATGATATGAACAAGCAACTTTTTACCGAGTTCCTACAAACTTTACCAATTCCATGTTTCTCCATTAGAGCAATGAGGTCTGCTTCAGTCAGTAAGTGTGGTGGACTGGTCTCTCCATCTGTCATCTGAATGCTTGTTGGCTCAAATGTTTGTCCAGACTGATATACATGAATCTCCTTGGCACTCCACTTTTCATATGGATATACATCCAAATAGTTGCGAGCAATAATCATCAAACCATTTGCTACAAACTGTGAAAGAAAAGTAATGTTGATTTACATACAGCAAAATGTTTATCAAGGCATCCTGCATTGCAACATAATGAAATAAAATTAACAGTAAATGTCGTCTGTCTACGTAGACTACGTGCTATGTAGACCATTTTCAGGTGGTATAAAGAGGCTTTGTAGATGGACATTTATTATTAATATTTTATTATGTTCAGTACAGAAACTGGCTATGGACTGGATGACCGGGGTTTGGGAGCTATACCCTTTTTGTACACAACCCTTCAATTTCTTATCATTACAAAGTATTTAGGTATGCAGAGAGTTTTAAAATCAGACAGTATGCAACTTTATATGATTTAGTTCAGCAGAGCTTCAAAAAATGAAGACGTGTGCCAACTGCCACTGACCACTATAAACGAAAATCATTCAATTTAATTTTTTTTTGTGAAATTAAGTAATGACACCTGGACCTGAATTTATGTCTGAACTGGGTAATTTGGAGTGCAAACGTCTCAGTTCTGGGTATTTATATTATGGCATGTTAAATTTACAGACTTCAAAAAAAACACACTGGCAGCACCTAACAAAACTGTAGAGGAAATTACATTCAGGCCGTATTAGTCACACAGGCTAGGTGTGTTTAAGAATTTACTTTAATATTTCTAAAATCAAAGCTAAAGCATCCAATGAGATAAATGTCTACTTAAAAAAGTTAAGGGTTTTTCATATCATCCTTTCAAGGAGATTATTACATAAGATGTCACCTTTTCACCAGCGATATCTATATCAACTACTGTTTCCAATCCTTCAGCGTCTTTGGAACAGCACGCAAGAAAGTGCCGTACCACAAACTCATAAACTCGTTTTTCATCCCCTGAAACATACAATATGCAGTATTTATGTAGAACATAACCTATATATACATATATATATATATATATATACACACACACACACAAAACTCCCATCACCACCACAACCTAACCAACTAACTAGAAGCCAGTCACGCTTCATGGATTTTCAAACTGTAACAAAACAATGGTAAACCCAGCCTTAACTCTTCAACTCTTTACCACCTGACAACCCTGAATGAGGTTTCTTTCACATTTTTATCATTTAAATAAAACGTATGCTTCGTAACACACCATTAGAGTCATCATAATCACTACTGCCACCACACAATTTCAAACTGAAAACACAATGTCACAGACTTCTTCAGTGGTTAGATTCTTTATTTTTGCACTGCAATGTTTACACCAAGGAGGCAAATACTGATTCATGGAAATTTCTGAGACTGTACAATCTTCAACTACAGACAGCAGGACACAAATAAGATCCTTAAATCACAGCCAAAGCAAAGGTTAAAAGTGAAACATACATGCAGACTCTATTCATTTCAGTTTTAATTACCTTGTAAAGCTGCAGTGTGTTTTGTAGGGTGAATGGGTGGATGAGCTTGGTCAGACTTCTTGCCTGCACGAGGGTTTGGACCATCCTGCAGAATACGATTTGCAAATTCTGTGGAAAAATCAATAAAAGTAAAATAAAAATGTAAGATGTACAAAACCTTAACATACCTTTGTATTTAACAGAAAATAAAAGTGATTTGTTCAGAACTAAAAAAAAAATCATATGTTGGTAAAAATCACGATAAAAGAAAAATGCAATTTTCAGCATCAACAACACAGGAAAGTAATTTGAAAACCATAGTAATACATCAGTTTAGTTTTATGCAATCATCTACCATATCTATGAATTTTTCATCAGAAATGTTCATATTTATTAATCTTTATCAAACACAATTTAAATAACCAGGCCCTTTCAGTCTGGACTTAATTCCAGGCATTCAAATAAGATGCATCCCTATGAAAAATCATATACGGGCCTGCCTTTTAAATCACAGACCATAAAATTAAGAAATAAAACGTGTACTCATGCAAACAAAACAGAGTTAGCATAAAAACTGTTTCCTTTCTAAAAGCCATATATCCATTCAAGGAAGTGTTACGATTTCCTTTTTAAAATTATATACAATCCTGGATATCATATTAATTCAGTAATTCTCTAAGTAATTTATTAGGTGTTATGTGAAACAAACTAAAAAACGACAGGCAATATTTAGTAAGCACTATGCATCATACTTTTTAGTAAGAACTGCCACCTTTTTGTAAAGAGGAGATAAGTATTAACACATAATTTAGGAAAAGAAAGATAATCTTGCAAACAGCACAAAACCAACTTGTGCACTGCATCGAGCTCATGTGAATGGGCTGGACAACCCTGGACAATATAAACATTTTCCTGGCACAAATCTACTTCATCAAGGATATATTTAATAAATAAGGCAAACAAATATTCTGATTAAAAAAATCACCTCCCCAGTCAGGATCCTGTGCCTGCATCTCAATCAGATTACGTAGATTCAACTCCTTTGGGAATATGTTAGTTTCTGTTCGAGGATAACTGATGAAGCCTTGAGTATATAATTTTTCTGCAATCTTCATTATTTCTTTAGCATTCACTTTCAGTTTCCTGGATCCAAGTTTCTCCATTTCCTAAAAAATGTAAACATAAATGGAAAAGTGATGTAAGCACATCTAGGATGTTTCTGGTAAGTCATCTTATTATTACGATGCATATTTTTATGAAACTTTTCTGTACTCCTATCTTATGTTACCATGCACATTTTATGTTTCATGAAGGAACAGGCAAATCAGTCAAATTCTGATGAGTTCAAACAGCAGTTGTGGGAACCAGACTCCCATAAGGCTTTGTCCAGTGATCCACAGTGCCTTTTTTCTTTTTAGGAAGATGCCCTCTAAATTTGGTGAGGTGCTGCTGTACAGCTTTTGTAAAATCTTGTAGTCCACTGAATAATGAAAAATTCTATGCCTTCTCAAAACATATTTATGGCATGTGATATGTGCTTAATATAAAAAAATACAAACTCCGCATTTCAAAAACTTTTTTAGTAATACAAGTTTTGAAGAGCAGTGACAGGCAGATGATTTTCCAAATGCTATTTTTATGTCACAATTTAAACACACATATTAAAGTTAAAAAACACAATCATAATAATTATAATATTGCACTGTAGTATTTGATAAAGAGTTGTATCTGATAGCATTATATTATGCTACTTGGTGATATGAAAACTTAAAGAACATAAGTACATAGATACTTGATCTTGAAGAAAGAACAAATAATTTGTTTTATATCATAACTAAAAAGCCCAAGTTCAGAAGTGTTTTTCTTCTATGGCACTCCTTCAGTTGCATATTTTATGTCAGTAATTCAGAAGAGTTATTTACATCTTAACTGTTTCTTAAACTCACCACTGTATCGAGAGGAAGAGGTCTCCACTTGCTCTTAGGTTTACTTTGGACATTTTCTACTTTGGCTAAAGGTTGCTCCATACATTTCTCATACAAAACTTGACAACTCAGCTGATCAAACAAGTGAACTCGTTTCCATCGAAAATCCACAGACAGATCATTTATTGTATGTATCACTACAAGAAACATGAAACTCAGACATAAAATAGTGTCACCATAGTCTGAGAGCAGTCAGTGCTCACAGAAAACTTGAAAAAAGAATTTCACAGTGAATTTTGGACACAATATGTTCATCCTCAGGTAAAGATAACTATTTAACTATGAATGTTACAAAAACATACAAATTATGCACATAACACAGAAAGAATCGAAAGATTGAGTGTATTTTCACAAAGGACGTTTTTATAATGGTAAAGAAACTTACTTATTTCTAAATGGTAAAATACGTCAGGTCAGTAATAGTTTGCACATCATGCCAGAACCAAGTTTTATGAAACAAAAATCTTATCCAATATGAAAATCTTTAGTCGTGTTACAGGCAACAGCTTTTCATGCTTCCATGTCTAACACAACATTCCTAAAAAATTAATTAGTCTGAGATTTGAGGTTGGCACAGTGGCGAAGAGGTTGACTGTGATGCCATGTAGTCTTGTGGGTAGTTACCAACACTTAACAGAAATGCAACTTCTACCCTGAATATGGAGGCAATATGTTCCTCTGAAACACAGGTAACAACCTACAAGACTACATGGCGTCAAAATCCAGAACAGAATCAACAAATTCATTCAGGTCCTAGTTATCAGTACCAGGAAAAAAGTACAGAAATATAAAATAAGCCATTTGTGAGTAAAACCCATCCCTCAGAACCATTAAAACCTAAATAAAACCAAGAAAAACTTAAATTATAACAGTTTACCTGTAATGGGTTAAAATACTAACCTCCGGAGATCCAACATGAAACACAAGACTACCCAGCCTAAACTTACCTTTTATTTTCCAGAACTGTTCAGGAATGAAGTTATTTACTGCATTAAAACGTTCTACAACGAAGCCCAATGTCGGGAACTGGCAGCTGCCATAGCTAATGAGTGCATCGCTCAGCTTCTGTGGGAACACCTTCTGCAGTCTTAGAGTCTGAAACCTTGTAAAGGCTGCACCTGAGAAAATAAATAATTACACCAACATAAGAAACCATGCCAACAGCAAGTGAATGACACTTCTACAGTTGAAGACAAATCTATTTTTAAAGAAACAATGATAGGTTCATAGTCCATATATGACCCACAGGGACACCCACTCTATTTATATTACAGTGGAGAAACTTTTAAAACCATTACACCATGTTAAACATTATAAACATAACAGGAAAGGGATAATGGATAACAGCGCATTACTATATACACGTTCCTGGGATGAGTAACGTAATCTTACCTGTCCTCAGATCCAGTTCCTGTCTCACATCAACAGCAATACTGATGTTCCTGTTTGGCTCAGCAAGTGTTTGCAGTGCTCGTTGTACTGACTGTGCTGTGATCTCTGAAAACTTTGCTCTAAAATTATATAAAGAACATAATGATACAAACATCACTCTCAGAAATCCCAAGTATCACAGCTGCACAACTTAAAAACATAGATATCAGTGTTTATATGACTACTGAAATTAATGTAACAGGTACACCTTTAGAACCATAAGAGAATTTATATAAAACTACCATTCAATTCATAAACATTAATGCTGAGTCATGACACTCAGTGCTAAGAAACTGCATGACCTTTTTTCCCCAGTTCTTAAAAAAAAAAAATGCTGTAAAATCTCTGAACACCAAACTACAGGTCTTACAATTTTAAATTTTGCTTTTCGTGACAACTAATCAAACCAAAAACTACGAAGACTTCTGGCTGACTGCAGATTCCACAAAGGATAAGATCATCAGTGATGACAAACTTTCTCACAGCCTTATGCAAAATTTACTTAGTACAGTGATAAGAACTCTTTTCAGCTGGCCTAACTGTCCCAGTACCACCCTGCATGACATGATGAGATATCTGTCATTTTGATTCATGTGTTGTATGCAATAATTTATTTGCATGTGATACAGTTTCTTCAACTGATTTTGTTTAATCAATTAAAGTTATTAGTAATGAGCATAATCAAAAAGAAAATACAATGTTGTGATTTCTGCAGCTATGTTTCTCCTGACAGCCATACTTCATGTTATTTTAAATGAAAATATGAAGTAATAGCAAAAGACACACCTTAAACTAATAATCATCGCTCGCTTACTGAACTATAATATGGCTACATACGACTATATAAATAAAACTTATAATAACCAGTGTCAGCTAAGATCTCAATTACTTTCCTGAGGAGTGCATAATAGCTTACCTATAGACTCTAAGATTTTGCTTGACTGCAAGACAAACCTGGATTACTTCAAATCCAATATTTTCACCTTCTCTGTCGCAATCAGTCCAAATTATGAGTGATCCACACTGTCGAACTTCCCGTTCTAGTGTGCGCTTAAATCAGAAATAAAAGTCAATATATTTATATCAATTGATTTTCCTCTGACATGTTTCTTACTGAATATTGTAATCTGAGACTTCAAATATTGGTACATTATAGAATATACATTTCTCTAGCAAGCCAAAATAGAAGTACATATGTAAAGCAAACTATTTAGCACAGCTTCATCTGTTTCCAGTGTAATTACCTCACATACTGCTTCCTACCTTCATGTGATTAAAATGAATCAAAGTACAAAGGCACATATTCCACTTAAGTTACTGGTATTGAAACAAACAATCAAGAACCGTCCATAAAAATCTTCAAAAGAGAAAATATTTAACGCTTGTTCTATTGCTTGTATGATTTGCATTTGTTTTATGACAACTATAAACCAGCAAGACTTTCTCTGTTTTGGAAATTACAGTGGAAATTTTAAAAACTGTTTCAGTAAACAACCACAGAGCAGATTTTATACTCTATCAATTATATTTATCATTTTAAAATTAAATCTGTACATCATTAACACTGTGCAAAAATATATGTTTAACAGTGAAATGAACATTCAATAGATTTAGATTATTAACCCATTAAGTCAAGACCAATATACTGACAGTGCACAAAGTGCCAATGTTGATTAAACTGATTTTTGACATCAAATGTACAGGAGTGTTATGTACAATGACCCTTGGTGGTAGAGGTGAAAAACTACAAACAATTATACAACAAAATAGTTCCATGGTACCATATTTTATTTGAAAAGATAATAGGTGCTTAGTTAGTCAAGCTATTTCCTGCTTAATCTTAACACTTGAAAATAAAAAGAACTGATTATGCCATACATGCATATTTTGGAGATTGACAACAAACAAAAAAAAAGTCAAATGTTATAAAATAAGAAGATAGTTCCAACCATGTAAATATTACAGCAAATAAAGATAAATATGTCTGTAAACTATTATTTAAAAATGTATCTCCTATTAATCTGCAGGGATGTGTTACCTACCACATTTACACATCCATAAATCAAAGACACATGACATTTGAAGCACTGTTTCCTAGAAGTAATAACATTAAGTAAAGCTTAAATAAATATTTATACACCACAAAAAGTACCTTGATCTGCTGGTAATCTTGCGGGCAATGCTTGCTTACTGGAGCATCAAACAGAGCCATAGGGTTACATGCTTGCCAGTTTCTATAACTTCCAACAAATTCTAATCCTAGCAGATGTCCAGAAACAGATGTCATGATCATCTGACATCTCTGGTTGAAGACATTACATTCAAATTCATATATTTTATTAAACTTGGACAGTCCTTCCCGCTGTAAAAAAGGAGGAATGTAATTATGATTTTAAAGTTATTAAAATACAGTACTTGAATCCTAACCACCAAACAAACAATTTTACAGTTAGTTGGGTGTGCACTGCATGCTGAAACTAGAAAGCAAAATTTTGCAAGACAACCACCTGAAAGGATGAGATGGTGATAAAATAGGACTTCAAGCTTCAGGAGGGATAGAGAGTCTCTCTTTTCTGCCAACACTTTTATACATTACCCAAACCTGCTTATATTGTACGTTTATAAGCACATCAGTTACACTGGCTATTAGCGTCTTTTTAAAATAGTAGTAATAGTAGTACCAGAGCCAGGTTATGTAATTGACATGAGTATCATAACAGAAAAGTTGTTATGAATCAGAAATGTTATAAGATTGTGACAGTGGTGGCAGAGTCCCTACTCCACCACAGTACATTTAGTTCATACTTACGCGCCTAATATTTCCACCAGAGAGATAACCTGCCAGATTCTTGGCAGCATCGTTCTTTTCTGCTACATTTAATATCTTCATTCCAACAAGTTGTTTAACAGAATCTACTTTATTACATAAAATAGGTCCACTGTTCATATGAAATTGTCTCCATCCTGTAGGCGTATGGTAAATACCTCTTAATAATCTCAATGTACACATTAACCTCAATATGAGTTAAAACCAAGTTTAGAAGCACCAAATTCGGTGTTATTACGGCATGTTCTAAAATAATTTGATATAACATAACTCCACGTAAACGATTTACCTACACACAAATAAAACATTCAACCCATAAGTGACGAACATCGAGCATCTTATCAAATATGAACATTTCGCGCGCCAGAACTATCACGAAAACTCCATTACAGTTGCACATATATCGACGAGAATTGACAACTACAATCACACTGATTTTATTCACGGGGGCGAACTCAAATAATTGTGTAATTGAAACATATATTACTCAGAATAAAATTCACTTGACAGCGGTAAAACTGGACTTCGAAGGGAGAAAAATGTCAGCTGTACAGGCTCTCAGATTACCAACTTCTGCCTTATAACCACGTTTACCGCGAAGTTTAAATTAGCAAGGAACTACTCCCTGCCTCGCACACATGGCAAAATCCTCATAGTAACATGGCAGCGCATTCAATCATAGACATGGATAGCTAGTTGGTGCACTACTTATATCCTCAAGTTACCTATTTAATTAAAATATTAAAATGTCCCAAATTTGTTATGAGACTTCTGAAAAAACACATTGTAAAATAATTAAACTATTAGCTTTCTAACCCTGCTACTTTTCATAGCTACTTAAGTAGCTCACACTGCCCAAAACCATGCTAATACTTAAAGAAATCAGAAAGTCCTTGATCTAGTTGTGATACTAACAAATTTCTGGAAAAATATTGTGATTATCATTGCAGTAGGCTGCCAGTTTAACAATGCAAAGGTCTGGGTTCATGCCCAGGTAAGTCCAAGTGGGATACGTGGTGGACAAAATGGCACTAGAACAGATTTCTCTGACAGTCCTTCAGTTTTCCCATTAGTATCATTCTACTGCTCCGTATTCATTCATGTATCATCTGGAGAATGGACAAAGAACTCAATACATGCCCAGATCCACAGAGACTAAGCTTCACCCCCATTGCAAGAATAATAACGTATCACATGCATTCAATGGCATTGCTGCATAAACACTGGATCAATTTAACAGATTCAATTTTCTGGACCTTTATGTTGAAAAGTGCATAATTATGTCTCTCGTAGTTTTACTTTCCAAACTGGAAAAATGACATTAAATTACATTCAGTTTATCATCTATTTTATACATAAAACCAGCTTGGGTTATGGTTAATATACAGTTAAGGTCCAAATAACATGTCTGTATGTTTAAAAAGGGTTGGAGCAAGTTCCTGTACACAAATAAAAATTATTTGAAAATTATGAAAAATGTGTCCTCAAATTGACCTCCAGTTTTCACATGTAATAGGTAACCAGAATCAAAATGAACTTTAATTTGAACCACTAAACCATAATTTTAAACAAAATACACATATAGAGGCAGAAACTTTATTTCGTTACATGATAAAAACTACATACAAGATCTTACAGCTCATAATTTTCATGCTCTTGGCTTCATTCAAGGAATGTCTATTTTCAAGTTCATGTTGCCAATTGTCAAACTACACAATACATCAATATTCAGAATAATAACTAATATAGCTGTTTACTTGTAAAAATCCACTTTACTAGGAAGTACCTTCTCATATCTCATTAATTATATTTCAATAATACATTTTAGTTCATACATTATTCATTTTGGCAATAAATTATAATGGACTTCCATATACAAAAGTCTGCCATCTGATGTTCAATCATCTGCAAAATTAGCACAGAGTGTGACAAGACAAGTAAGAAATGAAAGACTCCAGTTTAGGTGAAAGACTTCCATAAATGACAGTTGGTCCAATATGGTTCCTTCAGGATTCCACATTATTGCAGTCTTCAAGTATACTTCTCTTCCAATCCTCATAACTTTGTAAATTGGAGGTAGCAGACAGTGTACTCCTTGAAGATGGCATCTTTGAGTCTAATGGGAGAAAAAAGTTCTTACATTACTGTATAAACTACTATACTGATTCTCCTTCATGCAACATCACAATAAAAGCAAACACATAAGAAAGGGTCAATAGTTTGGATATGTGATTACAAAACATAGGAGTCATAAAAGAACTGAAATGCTACCCTAAAAACGCATCAGTTTTTTGTTTCCAAGTTTACTGAACTGCAGTAAAGTAAAGTAAAGTAAAGTTTGTCCCACTATACGCCATGTAGGCGTTTGGGGTGAGTGGAGGTATAGCTCCTCTCTTCCTTGACCTCGGCACTAGATGGGGGTGAGTGGTCAGAATCACGCCCCGGCCGGCTTTACCCCCGGGAAAGGACCCCGGTACCCATTGTAGAGGAGGCTGGGTGGGCCCCAGAGCCGGTCTGGACGCAGAGGCTAGAGGAAAAATCCTCTGCCCCCGTCGGGGATCGAACCCCGGTCGTCCAGCCCGTAGCTAGTCACTATACTGACTGAGCTATCCCAGCACTGAATAGAAGTAGTCATCATTTATCCCTGTGAACTCATTATTACAAATGAAGCCCAATTAAAAAACTAAATAACTTAAGCATTTCAGACATATTGAAAGTAAGTTACACAACAATGCTTTGTTTACCAAGCCTTACTTGAAAATCGAGGTGCATCACGTGAAGGTGAGACTGGTAGACAGTGATATATTCTTCTGCTTGCAGACATGGTTTCTTCAAGAACTGTTCTTTAGGTTAGCCTACAGCAACAATGTCACATACCCTTTGTTAAGATTTCCATCTTCTTCAGCAGACTTGCTGGCTTATATTCATCTACTTCAACACTGCATGATGAAAACTTTGGGTTGGGATTAAGTTGTTTTGCATATTTCTCAAAAGTGCTTGCAAGTTTCAGGAACGCAGATTTCTGGATATGGCTCATATCTATTAGCTTTACACGGTCCACTTTCAGCTTGCAGTGCCTACATATAAAACCAATACATTACGTGAAGGATGTACTTACAACTGGTTAAGCAGACAAGAAGTACTTTTTGCTTCTCCTAATAAACTATATTTTTGCAGATTTGAAATTTCACCTCTGTTCTGACAATAACACAACACAATTTTTCCACTTCACTAAATAAATAATAACAAATAAAATACATCATTTACTGTATTTGCTGACTACCGGTCATGACTTTAACTTTCATTCAAGAAACCAATACACAAATGAAAATCAATTATTTACAGGCAGATATAAAATCTGGCAACTGTGGCATCCTTAAAAGCCATGAGTCCATAAAATATCATACTGACATTAAAATATTTTAAGAATAGTAACTGTTTAATTTTTTGACGACGCAGAATCATACTTTGTGGTAGTTACTAAGAACTGATTTAAAGTATGGTATATAGTCTTAGTGCTAATATTAAACTCTTCTTTGTAATTCATGTCATCAATTTTAAAAGCTCTTTGCTTTAGCATATTTTCCTTCCTTAACAGAAATGATAACTCACAAATCAATAATTAAATCATACTTGCAAGCTGTGATGACTGCTGCAACATTATACATGGGATGATTGAGATCTTCCACCATCCCACGAGCATCTTCACTTACATATCTGCAAATCAAGATGCATTATAAACACCATTACCATACTTAACCCTTAATTACTGTTGAAGTTAAATCTGGAAAACCTCATATGGATTTATGTGAATGTTAATAATAAACTAAACCACGTGACTGAAGGTATAACATAATCGATTAATAGTTAAAAATTCTTCTGGGTTATTGCTCCATGCAGTCTGGTAGAAGTTTACAATATCCTATGATGGAGGCATCAAATAACTCTGAATCAACAAACTTCTAAATGACTACAGAGCACAACCCAGAAGATACCCATCTTCATACTTGCCACTGTGATAACCTCAAAACTTAAAGTTGGAAGTAATTCAGCTGTTTAAGAAATTCCCAATTATAAAATGTGAAGGTTAATAACCATCATGACTGGACCCGTGGATTCTATTAGAAATAATACCTCCATCCACTTACTTTTCCAATAGCTTCTGTGCCAATGGCATTGCCTCACTAACACCAAACTGAAGACACAGATCCTTGATGGTAATGCATTTACCTATACCTAATAACTTTTCGACTGTGTGACGAAAAGACGTGTAAATTTTTTTAGTAACACCTGCCAGCCTTATGGCATCAAGCTGTAACAAAAATGAAAGTATTTCACAGAGAAATATGCATATGAAAATATAAATGGATCAGATGAAAAGGGATAGAAACTTACTAAAAATGCAGATGAAAGAGTTTCTATCAATGTTTTTATATTTTGGTAAACACAGAAATCTTGGTACCAATGTAACCGTGTGCTTAATTACGTTGTATTTTGCGTATACAATTGTTATTGCTACCTTACCTTTTCAAATGGGACCCCTATTACCGAAGCTGCTAAATCGAGACATACGACAATTTGGCAGGTTTCACTGATGTTCATAACATTTGCACTAGTTTTCAGCTGCAATAGTCGATGTAATTCACGACCTTTCCTAAATATTGTTGAAAATAAAGCATCGATTCAATTTACTAGAAATCACAAAGAAAATTACAAACATTTCAATGGGCTACTTCTGTTGAAGGTTTAATAACAACGTGCAGAAATAATGGGGGTTCCAAGACTGGCTGTTTTATAGGTTATACGACTGTATGACAGGTCTAATTCTGTTTTCCTGACACTAAATCTCAAGTACTTTGTGAGAAGAAATCCAATTCCATGTCAATAAGTGCTTTAACACACATATTTAACGGTTGAGACTAGCTTTGAAAAGGTTAACATTTACAAATTAATACTGAATAACGAGTGTATAATTATAACTCCCCATAACATTCAAAAGCCATTACTTACTTTACAACGACTTCAGACTGCAAGCCTAATTTCGACCCTAACAACGTAAATAACCTCGTTTGTGTAGCCATTATTCGACCACTCGTAAAACAAATTGTCTCGTGTTCCCATTTACCCGCAAAATCTTGGAGTTCAGGTTCACCAACTTAGGCAACACATTTTCCTAACTGCTATTGGTTCTAAGGAAATGTTTTCCTGCTACAGGTCAGCAATGTTCACATGATATTCAACAAATGCATTTATGATAACTAGTGACGTCACCGAAATGTCATTACATCCTTCCATGATACCTAGCGATGTAAACCTATCTGCCCTCTTTCAACCACGGTTTACCTACACTTCATAATGTTTCGTATGATTCTTAGTGAAAAACCACGATCATTTCAGTGACGTTTCAAATGCAGTAAGTCTTCTGACCATAATGGTTTCAATTACACGTATAAGATTTTTTGTTATATTTTTACTTACATCTGTGTTCATCCAGTAACAACTTTCACAGAAACCGACACGTTTAAAACAATATATAGGAACAAAAATTTTAAACAAAAGATGAATGGGATCTCAAACAGCGGCTAAAGAGAGTGAATAAGATGTTACGGCTCTGTTTTAACTGCTACTTTCTCGAGATTGGAATATAAAATACGTGCTTAAAACATTAGGTTAAATGCAAAAGGTCAGAACAAATTTATTTCTTCTGAAGAAAACTTATCTTTTTACGTCACATCTACAATCAAATTTGGATCTAGCGTGACATAGAAAATAAAATAAAGCAAATGTAATGCCTCTTTTGATACTAAAGAACAGTGCAAATCAAATTACAAGTGTGCTGAGTGCTAGATGGGCCTGTTTAAATATCTCACTTCGTCCAGGGTACAGTCTAAATGGAAAGTCGACGATATTAAAACAAATTTTTATTTTTTAGCTGTTTTCTTTCCTTGGCGCTCACTATAATCCATTTTGGGGCTTGGTATCCTCTTTCACAGACATCAGTTCATGTCAAGTTATTACGATAAAATATATCAGTGTCGAATACCACTGTTGAATCAGTAATTCAACGTCCTCGAATGTGAACAAAAGCTAAGCGTTTTACTGCATACCAAGTAGGTTTTTAAATACTGTATAAACTACAGATGATAAACATCGCCGAAGAAATGTAAGATAACTACAAAATGTAGGAGAAGTATAATTAATACACTGTAACATTGTAATGCTGTAGGTTACATTTGTCCCGTACTCCATTCCAATATGTGATATCGTACAGAAGTGGTTTCTGTGGGTACTTCATAAACGGTTCTGTTGCTAGTACAGCGCAGTGCTTTGTTGAAGGCGGTCAGAAGGAAAGACGAATCACACAGCCCACAGTCTAACCCTAGGATGTGCCCAGTTTTGTCTCCTTTCGGTGAACGTGGCTAGGACAAAAAGCTGACGCACAACGGAAGCAAAAGACAAAGCACTCATATCGATTAACAATGCTGCAGTTCATCACAGGAAGGATTGCCAGCAGTTCTTCGTTGATCAATAAACTCGCGTGAAAGCCCAGTCTTGAATTCTTATGCAACGATCAACACGACCTGCGTATGAGTCTTAATCCTCATCAGCAAGGCCTGGTCCATCCTATGCGTACTGTCTCCATCAACGCCTTGATCATACAGGTACCAAGCACCTCTGAAACGTCGAGACTACACGGCGTAGTATCCCAGAAGACTTGTCATCTTAATACTCGCGGCCCTGGAAACCTGAAATGTCAATAAACAGCGATTATTTCCTTAAAAAAACATTAACGAATGAGCTGATCGTGTCTGTCCGTCCGTATTTCCAGTCGATTCAGCTCGAGAACCACTGGACGGATTTGGATGAAATTTGACGTGTCATTCAAAATCATATTTCTGTATATCCTACGTGAGGTGATAAGAAATTGACGGAAGATCCGGTGGCCAATGTGGGAACTATAGAACAAGGCGGATTTAATACCTCTAAATCCACGTTCCAAAGAACGCATGAGGATATTACATGCGTTCTGGTATGGAATACATTTTCCGAGCTTGAACTTCGTCGTATAAAAATTTTGAGTAAGAATTAATTTTTGCCAAATTCCGTAGAAAAAAGTGTCTAACTCAAAATAAACTGCAAAGTAGACTACGTTGTTCCACACTGGAGAGTCGATATAATATTACTTGGATCAGGTAACCCATCACATGAACTGACTGCGTTGTTTCTGTACAGACAATTAAACATCAAACAGTAGAAATACGTGGTTAGTAAATTGGAACAATTCTATTTCATGATATTGACGACACAAGGCTATTTAAATTATAAACCAACCGCCTTTCAACTGTCCCGATTTCTCTACAGGTATGATTTAGTTACATGTGTGTTATAAGCGCAACAGTGAACCACGGGCAGAGTTGCTAATTTCGTACAATGTAAATAATACTGACATATATTTATCATTGGCGTCTGAACCCATGCTCACTGCGGTCAGAATCTCAAATATAAGATGGTTTAAAATATTTTTCTCTGGTTAATTTTTCATCGGCGCTATCCCGGTATTTGACAGTGACAGAGTAGAACCAAGTAACATTTCAAGTAGGATATCCGGTATTTGAGCTGCGATTTGAACGTGGGACCTCCTAAACAGAAAGCAGAATTGCTAGAGATTCGGCCTCGACCCCCGATACTGTACGATGTAGTATCGTTCACATATGTTGCAGTACTGAAAGCACGTGCTACTGAATACCAAATGCCAAAGCTGATATCAGGACGACGAAATAATTAGAATGCATCAAAAGACGAGAACGCAGAAAATCTGAACTTAAATAAGAATGGACTTGGGGAAAAATATTTAAAAGTGGGTGTTGATGATTTTGTTGAATTCCGCTCAGCACGTAACAAATAAGAAACGTTTAAAGTTATGAATCTTAACAAAGCCCTGTTTTTTCTTATTCACACGTCTATTTTGTGAAGCCGTTCTTGAGAAAACTGTACAATTTTATGATAAGTAAGCCATTCTGGACCAAAATAAAATTTGCAGAGTTTAGCAAAACCTTTACAACTCAGAATTTAAATGAAATATCGATCATGAAATCCGTTCGTACGAATCAAGTTCTTAGATCACTCTTGATGGCAACGAGCTTCGCAGACTGGCCAACTCATTGTTACGCAGATTAAATACTGTTTCTCTCGGAATATACGAATGTTCCTAATAGATAATATTCAAATGAGTTTTCGATTTCGTTTACAACAATCGCCGGGATACTGACTGACGAAACAATACCAACATCGTAGTATTGCGAAACTGAGAGGTGGTAGTGATAATAACAATATTTAATAAACAGCCCTAAATATATGCGTGGTGACTTTTTTTTCCTATAATTCTGGTATATTAATAATTGCAATATAACAGCAGCAAAGGATTTATGTTTGTTTTTTATGTTAACTAATAAACCGTGTAAAATTTAGAATGGAGATTTTCCACAAAGACATGAAAGAATGTATATTAAGCAGTTTTATGTCGTCAGGTATGACAATCAATATTTGAACCAGCCAATGTCTATGCAATCCTACCGAACGTCGTGATCGAGTGGTTATCAGCCCAAGAGGTCATAGGTTGCAATCTCGACTTGCAGACCGGCTATCCGGACTGAGTTTTTCTTGGTTTCCCTCAGCCCCTCCAAGCATATGCCAGTTCATTATTAACTATCAACATTCATGAGGACCACACTGCCTCAACCTTCAGCTAAAATTCAGAAGACCAACATCGACAGCTTAATCTGACTGCCTACAGGAAACATTATAAATAAGTAGTGAAGGAGTGAGAATAAAAATATATCCACAAGTTTCAAGCAACACATGCTTAATGTAAGATTTGCTAGGATCCTTTTGTTTTGTTTTTCGGTGTGGAAAAAAGTTTCAACAAACCTAGGTTAGACGAAACTACAGCCAGAGAGGCATATGACGACAAAGTATTAATTTCGCTTTTAGGACAATATAATTTTAATGTTATTTATTTCATTAATATTAATTTATTATTATGCGTTTCCTTCGGCAGTAATTATGACGAGCGTTTTATAGGGTAATGAACGCAGTGTGTGTGTGTATGTACATGCGTGCGTGCGCGGGAGAGAGACAGAATATGTCAATAATTTTACAATCAAATCTCTTGAGGAAGGTCACTTCTGTTAAATTTCTTTTAAAGAAGCTTCTTTATGAACATGTACCATGAAGTTATGATAACAGTTGTTGATGACTGCTTCTTCAGCTTTGTTTTTGATAAGAAAATGATAAAATGAGGCTACTGTGTCTTTGTAATTTTATTGCATATAATTCCAAAATCCTTTGCCGAATGCAAGAATCAAATAACTTGAGTTTATGCATGTCCATCTACAGAAACGTTCAAAATACTCAAGACGAGGTAACTGAAGTTCGTCTTGGTAAAGTCAACACACACTAACCAACATTAGACTGGAGGGACAAAACAAATGTCTCAGCTAGGATATACAGTGCTTAGTAAGAGTTTCGAATCCAGAGAACAAAAGCTAACCATTCGACGACAAAGTTCGTTATCATAAACGTAACTCTGCATTTTCGCCTTAAATAGGCGTCCTTATGGATTCCTGAAAGTGTCCTGGACACAGTTAAGTGCAGGATGAGCTGTTCCATCGGAGATGATACTTGATAATCGTACTGTCATGCGCCATCAGCACTGACTACCGTTCAATAAGCACGCTGGTGTCAAGAACTGTCGTCATGGTTTGTTTTACTGGCAGTCATATTGCTTGCATTTCAATGAGTACATGGGGTGAACGAGCGCCCTACTTTCCAGCTGAATTGGTGGTGTGAGTCAGCCAAGAGCTTCGAATTGGGATAGAATAATTGTGTTTGATGGTACTCTGCAATGTCAGGGATAACAGGCAAAAGGATTTTCACAGTGGTAACTCATATGACTCGCATTGACGAGGTAACAGGTAGAAATCCCACATATTTGCCGGCTGTAATGACGCCCATTCCTTATCATTATACATTTCTTATCACTCAAATAACACAGCATAGAAAATGGCCAAAAAGACAGAGTGACCTGAATCATAGGACCAAGTTTAATGTCTTTACGTTTCATCTTGTGGCATACCGCGCTCTCTTCTGATGGCTAGCTGTTTTAGTGACTGTGAAAAGGAAATTTCACTGCGATGAACTATATAATAGGCCCTTAGTGCTCAAGGTACTACAAAGGGAACTGATTATCAGTTTTACGTCATAAAGCGAAGCAGTATAAAATAAATAATACGAAATACAGTGACCACGAATGAATTATAAATTAACTCTTTAGGTTATAAATTATCTAAACATTGTTTTTAATAAAAATTAAACTGCTTATATTCTGAAGCACCTATACAATGTTTTAGGAGACAATTTAAGTAATTATATACTGAGATAAATACCTAAGTTCACTGAATAAAGGACCAAGGAACCAGAGAAGTTTCGAATTCGTTAAATTAACACAAAAATATATGGGAGATATGCAACAGATAGAAGAAAGAAAGTGTGAACAAACATTTTAACGAAAATTATTCTTCTACCCAGTTTCCTTTGTCTTTGATGTAAGACACACGTACGTGTCTTGTTGTTAGAGAAAGTATAACACAGTTTTCAAAGGGGATTCTCATTTTCTGTGACGAAACTATTTCACAAGGGTTTTTACTGACGCTCGCTTTCTTTGTTTTAAAAATCCGTGCTAATTAGAGTGATGGCAGTCAATTGCAATGACGTAGTTTCAAGTTTTAATTGCAGGCCTGTATGACATACACACGCAGATGTTGTCTCAACTTGTAGAAAACAAGTCTTCGCTGACATACGCTATTGACGTATCCTCTTTTCATTTCCGAAAAGACGAGTAATAAATACGGCGCGCATTGGAGATGGTAACTGTTGAAATACAATTGTTTCGGGATTTGAAGCTTTCACAGGTACTGAATGCAATGAAGAATTTTCGGGCTATCACTCGCACCAACATGGAACGAGTATCCAGCATTTCGAAGATTGTTCTATCATCATCATAAATGTCACATTTATCCATTTTGATGGACACAAAGTCGGTCTCCGAAATGGTGGAAATCCATTTCATAATGACACGAAGGATCGCTCGAGATCATTTAATTACAATTATTTAGGACTCTCTTATTTAATGACTAAAGCATATTGCCCCCTAAAGAAATACGATTTGTAAATAAGTTACTTTTGCAAATTCGTCTCTCTTACTTCACTGCAGGAAGTAAATGTTTTCAAATGTAGGTTAATATTTCACAACTCTAATTACGCTCTAACCATGGATATTTGGAATTATAAGTATTAAAATGGCCGTCTTCTGGAATGTTGCGCCTTGTAGTGTGATATATTTACTTTTTAAATAAACTTTAGTGTTTATTTAGTATTAAAAGACAAGTTTTCAAGCACAATGAAATCTTAAAACAAAGTGGTAGGAAGCATTCTTGGTTTAATAGTAAGTATTCTGAAAATTTCCTTCAAGAACATAAGGAAATAAGAAAAATCTCAGTGGGAATTGAAGTTCCCGCGGTGATGAGCATAAAGAACGCTGGCTACTGGGATGAACTCGGGATGAAGATGGAGGCAGTAAGCTCCTTTGAAATGTCGGCCAATACCTACCAGAATATACGGTGCTACATCCCAGGAAGCAGCCATCGTTAGGAGAACCTAATTTTGGAAATCCGGTACTTACGCGCTGACAATCGAACCGATATACCCCGAATACAAGGAAACCGCATTACCTGCAATAAAGCATAATTTTTTATAATTCATTTCTAAAATATCTCCCAGTTCCCAGAACCAAATCACTGCAGGAATATTTGTTATGCGGTCCCCATTAGCCTCTGGCTTGACCTTTACTCTGCTACTGGACTAATCAAGAACATTTTGACGTCAAAGTTTAATGAGAGCTGCAGAAACGCAATTAAGTTTCTTCTTTATGTTGCAAGAGGACCAAGTTATACTGAACTCTTCAGAAGTTTGAATTTACTTTGCCAACAGACGTTACATATCATTTAAACTGGTTTCCTGGGTGTAAGTTATATTACAAAAGACCAAAAGTACAAAACATGTAAGACTATAAAATAAAGTGCCTTGAAGAAATATAAATACAAATTTTACAACTTTGATGTCTTAGATTAAAAAGACCAGCAGTTATAAAATATTATTTCAGCTTCTTTCGGTAATGTGAATTACAGATGGCATCCTTCTGGGTGTTACGCCATGCATATCAACGTTTCGGATGAATATATCGACTCCATCTTCAAGGTAAAGGTGGAAGCGATATGTTCCTCGAAACATCAGTACACAGCCACGGTGTAAGAGCTCAGATCAACATCCAACTTAATACAATGACTGTAAGAAGTTATTCAAGAAAGAAACGTGGTACATTCAAACAGTTTGTTTCAGATATTTACTTTTTACTTTAGAAAGAAAGGGCAAGAAAAGAGTTTAGGATACTGAAAATTTGAAGGGACTGCAAAGAATTACGGAAGAAACCAGAGACTGAGATGAAACTTATGAAACGGTGAAGAAAAAGAAGAAATATTGAGAAGTTTTAAGTACGGAAAGACGTGACAACAGATTTTTATTAGTTGTGTACTCAACAGATTATACAGGAAGACTATAAATATGCAGCAGGAGGAGGGTAATTAATTGTTTCAATCCCCCCCCCCAATAATTCTGTGAGACAAACATTACTTCTCCGTAGTAAGGAAGGCATATATAATTTATTATAAATAAACAAAATATATATATTAACCTCAAATCCTGCATAGCTTATAACGTGAATGGTCATTTACGGGCTTATGTGAACACGGTAACAAACATTCAACTCTTTAGATTATTTTTTCAGGAACGACTTGCTCTGTGCAGACTAAAACACCCCTGACGACCTAGCAAATGTTCAAGCTCATTGTGTTTCGGGAGATGTGTCCAGAACTCTCTGAAGAACTAGCCTTGAGGTCTCTTTGTAATGCATAATCGACTATCCTCCACCAAGCTAAAACACAAGTTAAACTTTTCCGTTCTTAATCACGCATGCGCCTTACCTATGACCTTAATTTAGATTACGTGAACAGGTAAATTCCAATACACGTGTCCGGCCACCTGCTGGTGAAAAGTACAGAATGGCACGGCGATAAGATATTGTAATTGAAATATACTTTATCAGACCACAAGTGGAACACATCTAATTACCGTTTGTAATTCAGGGAAAGTTTAGAAGTGGGTTCTCTAAACAGGCCAACATTTTATCAGGGCATAAGTGGAACAAGTGCAGATAATCCTTGATTTATGCGACTGTGGTAAAATAGCGTCGAAAATCGAAAGTTGAAAAAGAAAATCTCTTTTCCCCTCGCATTTATTCTCTCCTATTCTTACAATACTTTGCTTCCCCAGCTAGCAATTCACATTAAGACGAGAGCTATTAACTTTAGTAGGTCTAAATCAGGTTTCTCTCTGAGTCCTTCGGTTTTACGCAACTGCTCCGCCATATTCACTCGTGTATCTTCTGAAGGTTTGACAACGGGCCCACTAGCAGCTATAGTGCCACACAGACTAACAACAACAATAAGAAACTTTAAAGAATATACTAAACAGCGACGTAAAGAACTAAAACATCAGACAGAGAAAGCGCTCCGGAAGGAGCGCGTTGCTCTAGTATACTAAATGTTTTGAAATTGATAATAAATTGCAGAGTCTGAGTGGCGAGTTTTAAACATCACGACTAGCTTCAGAGCTGAAAAGAGAAAAGAGAAGACCACACAAAAATTCTAGTACTGGTGCTTCTGTTATTTATCCAGCACGATTTTAATTATTCTGCGATTTTGCATGAAGTGAATTTGTGCCATTATGATGTGTAGAGAACATCCATGAATTTATCAGTGCTATGTCAATTTGCCACATTATACATTTATTCTGTGATATTGGTCCATGCAATATCAAGGACCTGATAATGGAAGCAGCAATCACCTCTGAAACGTCGACAAACTTCTACGAGATTATACGACGCAATATCCAAGAAAGTTACCATAAACATATACATCGCCGTAAGAACGTGGAATCTCACTTCCTTTCTTTCAATCGAGCTAATTTAACAGTAGCGTTATGTTTCTCTGTATTACGAATTTCAGACCAAAGGGGGACAACAAAAGCTGGATAAGACGAAGAAAACAATAAATTTATATTAAATTGCAATATGAAGTCTAAATAAAAATGCAAACCGCATTCTGGTAAGACATATTTTGTGAAAAAAGTTACTTCTACCTGACCAAGGCATCTTTGAATTTCATATCTTAAACCTCCTCCTGTTCATTAGGAAATTCTCCCCACTCCAATCACTTATTGTTATGTAAGCTGTAGAAATCTAACTTTCTCACAGGAATCAAGCAGGAGCATTTCAAACACAAATTTACTAGAAGGACAAGCACTTATGGATGACGATCAGGTGGGAAACAAAACGACATATTCTAGAATAAAGATGAGCTTGGTGTAGACACATCAACCATCCACAGAGATGTTCCTATCTTTGAGTTTAAATTATAATCCTCTGTCATGTCTCCCTCAGTTCGCTTACAACTTCTCTTCACTCCGCTTCGTTATTGTGTACCGTTCGTAGCTGCAGGATCCATATTGCCCATAGAATTGTGCCAAAAGCACCAACTCCATGGATTCAGGAACAGCGCATTGAGTGCGGACACTCTGATATCGATACGTCACAAACTTATGATTCTCTGAAAGCTTGTATCAACGGCAGATTAATCATTAATGACTGTCTACTAAGGTGTAATAAATAAGTTACACACTATATTTCAAAATTTTGTCGCACTGCTATGTGCACATCGACGTACTGTTGATTAGTATACACGTTTAGTGATCAAAAGATATCAGATTCGACCTCTCGACCACTGCCACGAATATCGAAAGTATATCGAATAACGACAGTGCAATAACAAGTAGTCTCTACAAGACAAGCAGAGTCGACTCTCGCAACGTCGTGGGCCCTACACGTGTTTCAGACAGTAAAAATGTCAGTCATAACTGCAGAGCAAAGTCGTGAACTTGGAATTTCTGAAGAAAGACAAACCAGTGACAAGAATATAATATCAACACATAAGACGCACTTGGCATGTAACAGATTTCTAATATTTTCACGCTGAATATTTCACTTTAGACTTTCATTTAAAAGGACAAAATTTTATTTGGCGATATTTGCATTTCACCAAAATATATAAGTAGGTTGTTTGAAAATCCGCACGTTTAATTATAACAACATAGTGAAATTAACGATATTACAAAACGTGAGATCCGCCAGATTTATGTACTGGATAAATATTTGCGACATTGATCTATTAAAAATTTGCATTACATATTTACGTTATTTCACTCTAAAACGAATTATAGCAACGTGGGCATAACGCGAAATATAAATCCTATTAATATTCAGTATAAAACATTGTAGCAAGAAATGCCAATTTTGTATGATGGCAGATTATATAGGTGCCCACACGAGTTTATCGAAATTGCTTTTTCACGGAAATTACCAAAATGGCATTGGCCTACTTTTATAACATATTTGTATTGTATACAATCAAAAGAACTTAAACCGTGGGAGGTTTTCTTGTATTAACCAGTGACGATCAAATGCTGTAGTATCGTCAGATTCTTTAATGCCACATATTATTCCACATTTTCCAAGCAATGACTGAGCAGGTAAGTTTCACAAAAGTCGGACATTAGTGAGACAGATTACAAAAGACTCTTTTGCATATCAGCCTTTAAAATTCGCTTTAATTTATTTCGTGATGTTTATCAGTGTGATGTTCCTTAGCTCTTTGTTTGACGTTCACAATTAAGCTCAACAGTTGATCACAGCAATAAGTCCTGTCAAATACTGATCGCATTAAGGACTTCCACATAAAAATCCAAGACTTGTCCAGCACTACTCCAGGACAAAAGTACATAATCATAACCTCTCCAGGACTTCTCCGGCACTACTCAAGGACTTATCCAGGATTTCTCCAGGAAGTATCCTTGAATTCTCCAGAACTTCTCCAGGACATCTCAACGACCACACGATGAACACTATAGAAGTTCTCCAGGACAACCTAACCCATCGTAAAACAACACCACATGACCCATACATGGCCTCAATTTGACACGAGTATGGTCAACCAGGTATTTACGGTTTGGCAGAAATGAGCGTGAAAAAATATGACCTTGAGAAATTTAAAGACCCGTATCTGGCAAGTCCTGGGGGTCTCGGGTTCGATTCCCGGCGGTGCCCGAATTTATAACTTGTGTTGGGCAAGGCCGTGGTCTAGGCAACACGGATTTTTCCTCCGGGGCTTCCCCGGTTTCTCCGTGGCATCCCAACAATTACTCCATTCACACACAGAAGAAGGCAATGGCAAACCACTTCTGGATCATCTGCCAAGAACGTATATGAACAGGTCCCAGTCCGAGAAAAGGATGGAAGGATCCTGTTCATATGGACCTGTCGTCAGACAGAACACTAAATAAAATAATAAATAAATCTGGCAAGCTAAATATAACCCTTTTTTCTGTGGGGTGTAACTCTACCAAGAAAATTATCAAATTTAGTACAAGAAACAAAACACTCGCATCTTTTTTCCCGCTGATGACATGATGACATGACAAGGCACTAAAGCAGTTGAGCCCTTGATCGCAGGGTACACAGATGGTATTTATTAACTATGAGACAACTGATGAAGCAACGCATGACGCATAACAGCAACATCTTTGTTTACTTCTGCTTTCATTTTAATCTCCATTATTTCAACGATTCAACAGGCTTCTATCTTTTGTTTAACAATCGATTGTCACCATAACAACGTTTAGTACTTATCAACCACGACAATCGGGATTGCTTGCTCGGTGGTGAGTGTTTTATACGTTGCAATTCAAATATTGACATGGCGTAGCGAGCATGGAGTTATACCTGTTAGAGAAGGGTCTATGTCTGTAACTTTAAAAATACTTGGAAATTGGAGGTGTACGTGACACTTCTTATAAGCCTCTTCAATATATAATATACAATAATAAAACGATTTTCACTAATATTTATTTTTGAGCTGGTCCCTATCGTACTTAAAATCAGCAAATGGTCAGAAGTTTATTCCCGGTTACCCTAAAAACCTCTAACGGTATACAAGATCACATGAGCTAATCATACAATATATATAAAACATTTACCTGTGACATTCAGGCGTATCCTGTTAAAGAGTAGCTGTGATTTAATAAAAGAAGGAAAAGCTCTATGGTTCCATCCATGTCTGTCTAGTTAAACTTACAGGGGTACGAAACATGAATGGCAGGAGGTCAGTTTTGGAACAAAGTGTTCCGCAACAGTGATCCTGCATCACAGTACAAGAATGATCTAAAGCGCAACAGTGCCTTTAGGGTGATGATGGTAATTATAATGTTTATCGAAAAGTTGGATAATTTACAAAATTTTACGCGGCTCAACCCGGAAAGTCTGAGTTGCACAGGTATGTTTGAAAAGTTTCCATCAATCAAATACAGGGAAGAAGAGCTGCACGGGCTGAAGATGGAGGCAGTATAATCCTCCGAAACGTTGATATCTACTTGCAAGTCCGCTCGGCTTTACATCCCAGAAGACCAACATCGACAACTTCACCCCAGATGTTAGTTACGAGGGTTACTTCAAAAGTCATGGCAACTAATTTTTTGGGGGCGAACACGTAATATTGAAGAAAGTTTAAAATATGCATATTAAAGGGCACGATTTACTCCTCCGATTGGCATAGTCAGATCAGGTAGGTGTGGATGGGTGTAGGTATAGTAGGCATGAAAAAAGGAACATTACGGAATGACCGTCGAGAATGAACGTCAACCGGTTGGAACAGCGTTCTTACTTGAAAATAGCAGTAATTATGGTACAGAATATTCGTCGGGTAACTGGTAATTCATAATGTAGTAAAATATTCCCTTTCATGGAGACCAAGGCATATATCTGAAATTACATCACCAGACAGATCAATTCAGTCGTTTTATTTTATAGTACTAGAGCAGAGCTCTCCTTTCGGAGCTCCTCGGGGGGTTGGTTGCGTTTTAAAATCTTGAGTAAGAAACTAAACCCCAAGTCATTTGTTTACTCGGCATTGTTGTACCAACACAACAATGCCGAGTAAACAAATATAACGTAACATTGTTTGATGACGTCATTTTTTGACGACAACGGGGAATCAGAAATTTTTATAGTATAAAAAAAAATCCTCCGACATATGCGTAGCTCTTCAAAATGGCCTGTTTCCTCATAGAAGCTTTGTCTACATTAATTAAACCGAAGTTACTAATTTGCCTGATACAGCAATTACCATCCAGATTCTCTATTACGACCCCCCCCTTCCCCCCGCCATTCGAGCATTGCACTTCGATAAGTGAAGATGTATGCATGCCACTTCACACGAAGCGCATGCTCAGCGGGAAGTCTATGTGGTGGCTGGCAGGGGAAGCGCGGTTGTAACTTTACTATTGCACTTGGAGAGGCATGGGCCTGGTCTGAGTTCCTCCCCCAGTAGTTGGTTGGCAACGGCACAGCGCACTACGGTTCCACCGTCGTGTCGCTTCGCGTCGCGTGCGTTACGTCAGCGCGGACATTGTTGTTGTCGTCATCGCCGTCGTAAACATTGTTAATCCTGTCACTGTTGATCAGTGACATATTTCCCGCGAGTATTTTCAGTTGCTTTATTTTACGGAAAAAAAATCATAGCGTGTTTAGACTAGAATTAACGAATAAAATATTACGTTTTGTATTAACAGTAGGCCTGATTCTGTATTTATTATTAATACGCAACAGTCGTATAAATTTAAATTTCGGTTGTTCATGACTTTTCTCTCGTCCTATCAAACGGGATAAAATATTGTTTCAGTGAACATCATCAGAACACAAACAGCATTTCCATGGCTTCTGAATTTCACATTTAAATTTAAAGTTCATTAAATGTTGCTCAATCATGTTATAACTATTCATAGTGCTGTTAAAAAATGCTGGAACTGGACATCGCGAAGTAGACACAAAATGCAGTTTCATTAAGAGGTGCGTGGTACAGTATAATTCAAGTTACAATAAGCATAATAAGGAACAACATCTCCAACTTGTAAGCCTATAACTCATTGGTCTAAACATTTTAAAGGTGTTTTACATTGTAAATATCTTGTAATGAATAAAACAAACAAAATTTAGGTTCAGTATAAATTCGCCTGTGGCAATGTAAGACGTGCATGTCCACAAATGACGACCGATCATAGTGTCTACTCCACAGAATATTTATTCTAATTACCTGTCGTTTAACAAAACTATCACTTCAGTCATAAGTTTACGTGTAAATTGCGTAGACAATTTTTTTTATAAATTTCTAGAAAAATCAATTAACATAATTTGTGAGAACTTTCTGAAAATGTTTTTCGTTTTCTTAACTTTTAGGATTTGTCTCTTTACCCTGGCTCCAGCGAAATGAGGACAAAAAATAAATGCTGGAAATTCCTGCTATTATTCTGGCAAAAACTGCATTTCTTCTACTTGTATATTTACAAACATTATTTTACCATTAAATATAATGCCTGTCGAACGTCGTGTCGTACCTTGAAAAGAAACAAAATGAATTAAAATAGAAAAATTATATATGTACAATGGCTTTTTTATGGAGAAACGTCTTGAAAATCAATCACATGGAAAAATAATATTAAAATGTATCTTAGGTTTTGGGTAAGTAAATTGAAATGACGGACTTCAAGTGCTGTATAATAGCGACATTACGTGATGGTAATATTCTGTTACGATGGGACTGGCTTTGCTGAGTGAGCACAAGGTGTAGAAGTCAATACTGACCGAAGGTGAACAGCAGACAAACGCGACTGCTCCGGATTGCTAGCAGGTTTTAAGTCTCTTCGTGATCAATAACATTCTTCCTCTTTCGCAGATATGTAAGGCACGTGGTCGTTCCTGCAGCGCTAACCTCAACGGAATCTATCTAGCTATGCGCTCTAAACGTTTAGTTGGGCTAAATTTTTGTATTTATCTTGAATACCTTTTGGAAACTCGCTTCAAATCGAAGCTTAACTGCTAAGCTAATCGCTTAATTCTGAATACATTCAAACTTACAGTACGTAATTAACTATTTTACATTATACAATCTTAAACTTTATACACTAGAATTACGTCACGGACGATCCAGGTAATAAATAATGATTTGTATTATAAAACAATGCTACAATGTAAATCTTTCAGCATAACTGTTTTCTAAAATACGATATATATCAAGCAGAAATACAATTTTCCTCCACCACAAAAGTTAAATTCCAATGTCCGTAAGAAATGCTGTCCATACCAGCGGTTTGGTCCTCGGCAGAAATTATTCGCAGACTGATTTCTTACAAAATTTTGATTCTGAAGTAAGTCTAGGCCTAACCTTGTTATTACTTTTATGAAGCACGTTACTCAGGGCAGGAACAAAGCAGAGATGAAAGTTACTACGTCGCAGTAACAGGATTCAGTTTGTTTATAACCACCAAAAAATTATACTCGTACATGACTGAAAAACGAAATATTCATTATAATAACCGATGTGGTGAAGACACAAAAAGCAACAGGTGATTATAGTGAAATATTGCCTATGCACTAAGTAACTGCAATGGCAGTACAATAACAAGAAGCTGTAGGAAGAATGTACAGCGTCCGCTTTATTTGACATGTTTTATCCAGCAGAAACTATCAATACGTATACATTTAAAAATCCATTTCCGTGAAAAACTTCATCCAGTACACCTTCCGGAGAAGTTAAATTTTCGGGATAAAATACCAAAGATTTGCACAGACACCTTGTTCGTAATTTTTAACACAGGATAAACATGTTTCAAACATGAAGATTTCTGTCTTCTGGGTGGTTGCGCTGCGTAGTCTGGTCGATGTTTACCAACGTTGCAGAGATCATACTGCCTCCGTCATCAGGGCGATGAAGATTTCTGTCTTCTGGGTTGTTGCGCTGTGTAGTCTGGTCGATGTGTGCCAACGTTTCAGAGGTCATACTGCCTCCGTCATCAGAGTATGAAGATTTCTGTCTTCTGGGTTGTTGCGCTGTGTAGTCTGGTCGATGTGTACCAACGTTTCAGAGGTCATACTGCCTCCGTCATCAGAGTATGAAGATTTCTGTCTTCTGGGTTGTTGCGCTGTGTAGTCTGGTCGATGTGTGACCTCAGAAACGTTAGTAAACATCGACCATACTACACAGCGCAACAATCCAGAAGACAGAAATCTTCATGCTCACCGATGTGAAAACCCCAAATCTTACATGTTTCAAACAGATTACATAAAGATATTAACTAAATTATGAATTAAACGTAAGATTTTAATAGTGTAATATGCATTTTTTAATTTTTCTTCTAAGAAACGCTTTTTTTATGATAGAAAATGTTAACGGTGTTACAGCAGAATATTAATTCGCAGTTTAACACGTCCATGAGGAAACGCAAAATCAGCGAGGAATCCTTAGCAACTGTCCATAGAAAATTTCTGCGTAATTTTTCTGTAATGTTTACCGAAAATGCAGATAGTGGCTTCTGCTCTCAATAAATTGAACTGCCATGTTTCTTCTATGAACTGGGTCAATCAATGTAATTGGTAACTAAATGAAACATAAACATGTAAAAACCTCAGTACTGTAGGTCTTCTGAGGGAGAGAGTTCTACCGGCGCTTTCAATATTTCGAAGCCATAATATCGTATTAAATATTTTACCAATATACTAATATATAATGTTCATAAATTGAAAGAATTAAAAGTATCTGATACCATATTTGTTGGGTGTGGGGCACTAAGGACTAAATCAAACACTAATACTACTAATACCACACAATGAATACCTGAATTATATAAAAATTCTTTAATGTTTGCTTACTTAAATACATGTCTGATTGCAGTTGTAGGGGCCTAAACATGATCATAATGACGCAATATGATAAAATGTTTTAAGATGCTTCTATTATGCAGCTTTCAGAAGGACTTCTAACTTAGGCGACGAAAACGTTCAACTACAGTACGCTACTGGGTGTTACGGATTTTTCGCTGTTGTTCTGAGGTGACAGGCATGGGAAAGGAATACACTTGGAAGGAGATAAAGAGATGAAGATACAAAAAAAGAAGGGAAAGTCGTAAAAGAGATAAGGGATCAAGGATGTAAAGAATTTCAACAGGCCTTTCCCAGCAGTATCTTTATACCATGCCACCGTACATATATAGAATTACAGTGTTCCACCGTTTCTCACTATTCGAAACAGAACGTAATTTATGATGTTTGTACATTCTATCAGTGCATAACACATTGCCAATAAAAGTAGGCCTATATTTCTCATACGTTTACATCTAGAGACCCTACGTATTCTTGTTCTCAGCTCACATATTTCACACGACCGCCATATTTTTACTGTTAATCACGTAAACTAAAACTGACATGTAATGACTTTGAATAAAATGATCAATTAGTGTCTATAAAACTGATACCCGTGATCTGATTATTCTTGCGGGATCAGAGGAATGGACTGTTTATCTTTGGAACCTTGGGGATGAAAATAGCTGTCCCAGTTTCAAAACAAGCACTCTTAATAATTATAGATCTTAAAGAGGTCTGAATTTCGTGTCATGTACAATTCACAGCTTCGAGAAAGCCAATAAAGCTTTATTTGAGACTTATGATGTAAAAACCTGCAGGGAAGAAAGCATTTGTGAGACCTACGCATATATCTAAGGGCAGTATTAAAATTCAAACGTTTGTCTTCTGGTTTGAGATTTCAGATTCCCACGACAACAATCAGAAAGATGCCCGTCTTCTGGGATGTTTGTCGTGTAGTCTAGTAGAAGTTCACTGAAGTTTTAGAGGTTCTTACTGCCTCCATCATCAGGGTGATCATCTTCATGGCCCAGAACATGGAGGCAGTAGCATCTTTAAAACGTCAGGAAACTACCAGACTACACGGGGTGACATTATAGAAGCTGAACATCTTCATACTCGCAGCCATGATTCTAAAATATTACTTGGTTTTAAGATGGATTTTAAAGGATTAGGATATGGCAGTGTCAGAAAGAATAAATGTTAAAAGAATTATTACATTTATGAATAGTCAAACGATACATTGAATTGTCGCGTTGAATCGCTAAATTTACATAGCTTTGACCAAATGGCAATCAAACAGAACTATTATTTACATAGTGAAATGTATACCAACTGCTTTTGATACTGATATAATCCAACATGAAAGAGATTTTTTTAAACTGTACCGAATATACACATACATACTGTAAGCAGGACTCCTACACATGTTCATATATAACTGTATATTGCTTTACTAATGTGAGCAAGTTACCTTTGACCTTTTAAAATGGAGCCAGTTACGTCAGAGTTACCTGGGACTTAATGTTCCTCTCGTGAGTGTTTTGTCTGAAGCTTAAATGGCTGGGTGATGACGTAATTGTGGAGGATTCCCTACATAGTTGCGTATTGCTGTGATTTTTCCACGCGGGACTGTTCAGGTTGCCATGGTAATCAAAGTAACCATGGTAATCAGGTGATCAAGGTAGCCTATTCTTCGCGGTGAGAACCTATACAAAAAATAATGATAAGGGGGAGGAATCAGTGGCACATGGCCGCTTGTACCGCTAACACATATCCTCTGTCAGTGAGTGGACAGAGCCTAGTGCGGGTCGGTCCGTCATACGTTCTGTTCTGTTGCAGTGGGGCTGTGCTTGGCGGTAACCATCGGTAAGGTAGCGTTACGGTAGCGTGACGGAGGGTCTCCGGAGCGCATTGGCCCGGCTGCGATCTCGCACCGGGAGTCCACAGAACCACGGCTCCACAGCTGGGCAGGACTCGAGCCTGCCACAGACACGATCTTCACAGGTAAACACATACCTCGTACTCTGTCTGAACGCTATGACGTACCAGCACGTGGGGTGAAACTAGTACCCGTCCGTCCGAAACTGACGGATGTCGATTAAATTTGGTAATAAAGTCGAAATTAGATGTTCACATGGCTCCGACATAACTCTTACCCTTATTTTGCGTATTGTTCAAGTATAATTTTTTTCTTCTTTGTGTATTGTGATAGCGTTCAACTTAAGATTTCTTCCTGCAGTAACGAATTTGTGTGTACATGACGTGAACAGTATGTTAATGATGCAGAAATAGAATCATCAAGCTTGAAAAATATAAATATTCCAAATGGTAGTGAAAATTAGATTTTGTTTAAGAGACAGATGACAAACTTAGGCATCCATGACATTGTTTAGATCCATCGTTGAGTCTCCGAAATTTACAGGTTCTCAACGCATTTCTTCAGCAATCCTTCCCAAAATAGTTTTCTCTTCTGTTGTGCCTACATACTTATTTACCTAACTCTCTGGGGTAGAGACCTTCTTCGGAAGCTGAAAATCGCTCAGCTACCCAATAAATTATTCGCTTTTACAGAGCGCGAAAGGTTTACTGCTGTGTTCACAAGAGCTCGCCACCGGTCTGTGTCGCAAGCACAGCGATCTACGAACAAAGTTTGAGTTCAGACTTGAAAAATTATTCAGAATTCACACAATTAGAAGTAAATATTCATTGAACCAAAACTGAACCTTATTAAAGTATGAAATCCATTCCAAAATTTTAAAATTACAATAACAAATTAGAATTATGTTCATAAACAAATCAAAAATAGACCAAATTCGGCAAATGCTTGGTACCACTGAGTTCAGAAACTTTTTTCTTCCTGTCTCCCATCTACATACACGCAAGAATTGCTTATTATATAAAAGTAACTTCCTATTGATATGAAGATGGCCGTCTTGTGGAGTATTGTGCCTTCTAGTCTGGTAGAAGTTTACGAACACTTGCTGCCTAAATCATCACGGCACAACACCTCAGAAGACAACAGTCTGGGGGGGGGGGGGGGGAAATCGATTCTGGATCTTCATGTTACTGACGTCGACTGTAGACTACAGTAAATCGGGAGAGACAGTTGCATCTGGTACCATTTTGTGCAACATTTGATTTTGATTTTACGTGTAGCAGAATAACGAATTTGTAAGGAGTAAACACATTATAACTTAAGCTACGTGAAACTTAAATCAATCTTAACATAATTTCTAGAGAGCAGCTCACCAAGCATAAACCTGATTAGTAATTTAAATTTATATATTTTCAAGCAACATAAATTTTACTTTAAAGAATTTTAGATATGCAATATACCCAACGCATTAAAAACATTTTGTGTAATATCACCGAAATTAATTACTTTCGTAGCTAGCACTGGAGTTGTATGAGCAACAAATGAACATCAAAAATATTATAAGGACTATGATAAAAATATTCGCCTAAAGATTAATGCGATTTTTAGGGATCTGCAGAACAAGTCACAATTAGGTCACGATTTAAGAAAATTATAACTCTGAAATAAACTGTCAGCGGCCATATTAAGTACTCATAAAAATGTACATTTTATGAAAACTTGGAGTTCCTCCGATATGATGTTCTTCGTATCATAACCGTAGTTTGCTCGTTTCAGATTTTTAATTCTATTAAATCGGAACCTGACTATGACTCGCCTTATATTACGCCACAGTAGTAATTTAATTAAATAGGAAAACGCGTAAGCTTCAAACTGGAATATATTTTGCTTTCTTGTTTCGTATGCATGTTGCTGCCAACTTTCAATATACATTTCCCTTCCAGTTAGGGCGACGTGACTTCAGCTAAGGCAGGTAAATTTACCGCGACACTCACGTACAAGAGTAACAGGTGATTTCATTTAAGGCAGAAAATAGAAAACATTTCACGTATACAAATTTGAAGTTGCTGGAAGTCGTGTTTGTTCAGCATCACAAAACATTTTACTGCTACTCCGATGGAAATAAGTTTTCGTGATTGTATTAATGGTTTACCAAGAAGTTTGCTCGTCCAGGAATTTTTGCTTGTGCTTTTCAAAGAGACGTGACTGCAATTCGACCACAGGTGAAGTTTTCCCCAGTTTCGCCGAAGCCAGTACTAATTTGCTGCTTCATAAACAGTCGAGTCAGCCATTTCTTAACATATCCGTTTTAAATTACGTACTGACAAAGTGCTTATCATTTATTTCAAGAAGCTGCTTCGTTTACCCCCATAAAATATAAACATTAATTTCATGCAACTAAATCATTTTAAGAACAATCATAGTTACCTGTTCTTAGGTCGTAAATAAATTCACAGCTCTTTTATTAACCACGTGTTCATTTCCGTTATCACAAAATCCTACCACTTGAACCAATTTAAGCAAAGTACGTCCTTTTGAGATTTCTTCTCTAACAGTAAGATTTATCATCCTCCCATCGACTCCTAGGTTACGAATGGTCTTTTCCCTTGAGGTTTACAGACGAAAGTTTTGTATGCGTCTTCATCTCCTAATGCTAGATTAACAACTCACCCAATCTTCATTGATTTAATCGTTGTAAAAATAAGACACTTTCGCCGTCTGTTGAACTGCTGTGAAATTTTATGTCTCTTCTGAACGTAAGAAACACATTGCACGTGTGTGAGAATACAGTTCAGAAAAATTTATGTACCACTTTTCCTTTACACCTGGCGACTTAAGTGCCACTCCTACATATATGTTTTGTTACAACTAAATCTGTAAAGAACATGGCAGTTCTAGAAACACCTTACTTTCGTTTGAGAAAAAAGTCAGACTTCGGGAACTGCTGGCAATGGCGTACTGTGGCGCTAGGGTCAAAGGTCAATGACAAACTTGTGGCCAGAATTGCTGTGCTCTGTGTACATTTTCTAACTTGTTATAGCTTTAGTAATTGGATAAGGGGTAAGATAAACCGGCGAACACTGTGTTTAAGAGAAAATGACAACACCCCCCCCCCCCTCTCAGAAAATCGAATAGTCCAGTAGTGTCACCTTATTGACTGAGCTCACAGCTCAACGGTATCGTCCGATAAAGTAATAATTAAATTCGGCCAACAGACTCTTTAGTTTTGTAGCGACCGTGAATATTAACTTGAATTAGAAGCTGCCATAACAGAATTGCTTTCTATACAGAAACTCGTGCTGTATGCGAACAGGCTTCAAACTGAACGTATCGATTGAAGGGTTTATCTTCCTACTACGCATATTGTTAAGGGAGTGAAATAAAGGCATGGTGGCCTATGTTAAGGAAGGAACCAGTTCCATCACTGGATGTGAGCGACTGAGAAAAATCCTTCAAACAACTTGTAGTCGATCTAAGCCAAAAAAACGGGGACCTCCCAAATGTAAAAGAACAGATCTTATCAGTTAACAGCAATATTATATTCTGAGAAAAAGTTTCGTAACGATTAAAAGGAAAGAGTTATCATCACTGTTTCCTCGTATATGGGAGATCTCGGCTTCATATCTCGGCCCGGAGGTGAAATGTGATGAGTGAGGATTATCATGGTCTTGCTCAGTCTCTCATGGCAAATGCCGGGACAGAATAAACAATCAGGCCTCTACCGCTTCCTTCCTTATCCTTTTCTATTCGTTATTCATTAATCAGTCTGTCATTCGATGCTACATTAGTCTGAGCTACTCACATCATCATTCAATAAAACCATAAAAACAATGGTAATTAGTAACAGAGAAAAATATAGCGATACATTACTAAAATACATAACTGTTAACGGAACATCACTAAGATAAGATACAGAACGTGACTAAAATAGCGGATGTCTGTATCGAATAATTGCTGGTACAGAAAAGTTTTTCCCCGCCAGGTGTCATACCTCCACAGCAGACCATGGGCGTAATCTCTGAGAAATTACAGTAGACATTTACATATCCCCATTGCAGATGATTTGTTTTTATTTTGGTAAACGTTAAACTAGTATCTTATCTTTTCCCCCTCTAGTTTAACTAAAAGGCCACTTCATACCTCACGTGATCTGTTCGATGATATCAGTAACTGGAGAGGCAGATAAAAGATGACTCATGATTCAAACACAATCGATATTTATCTATCTCGCCACATCTGTTGTATGAGTTTAAATGGAGACATGGCATCTGTGAAATACGGCAGAGAAAATGGCGTGAATATTCATGGTAAGACAGCAGATTCTTTGCATGGAGGGTATGATAAAACATGAAAAGCTAACAAACTCTCTCGTAACAGAATCCGTAGGTTCAACACCACTGACCAAACTAGATGTTCACTACTAAACGCAATGCCGAGTCAGTTCAGTTCATATCCTTGAAATCTATTCTCTGAAATCCAATTTTTAATAACTTCCGCGGATCATTCAAGTGGCTTATTTCTAAGGGACTCTTTTTTTTTTACAGAAATTCCGTACCATTTATTATAATCAGTATTCATGCAATGCGGGAGGTACCCCACACTGAATCCGAGGCCCTCTAAATGACGAAACCAACTTTGCGAAAGAAGTGTCTACCTGGTGGAAGATTGCCGTCTTCTGGGTTGTTAAACCGTGTAGTCTGGTTGAAGTTTACTGACGTGTCAGAGATCCTTGCTGCCTCCATCATCAGGGAGATGATATTCCGTTGCTCTGATCATGGAGGCAGCAAGTACCTCTGAAACGTCGGTAAACATCCACCAGACTACACGGCGCAACAACCCAGAAGACAGCCATCTTCAGACTCACCGCCGTGAAAACTTCAAATTCTACATGTATACCTGGTTATTACTGGAATTTCGAATGAATAAATAAAACTTAAAATTTAAAGTTAAAAGTTAAAATTCGAATCCGTATCAATGAAACTAACTCCACCTCAAATTAGGCAACGACTATGTCCTTCCACATCCTCTTCAATCCACCATTCATGAACAATCGTATCATTCTACGTATATCTAAGCTGCTGGAAGCGTCGTTGAATAAACCACAAACAATAAAATAAAACAAAATTATTTATTGTTGAACTACAAGTGACATAAATGAGTAGACTGCGTGAATTATGCCATTCTTGCGCACATCCCCTGGTGTCATCAGAGTGCAAGAAATCAATATGATCACCTCACGTGGTTCTACTGTGACTTCTAAATGTTTCAAGAGAAAGTTAAAGCTTTGTCAACATTTCATTTCCCACTTTAGTTCGAATCTGCTTGTAGGCTGTGGATAGTAGGAGACAGATAACAGGTTCTGAGGCCACAAACAGTAAAAACCTCATAACAGTTTGGATCAATCGAAATGTTTACATCGTCCTTTATTCGTTATTCTGAAATTCTCGTAAACGTTTATGTAAGTGTGCGAATATGTAATATATTTACATATATAAGAAAGCACAAATATCGATAATAAATGACCCTTTCTCACAAGGGCCGGTTAAATACAACGCCTTCACTGATAATGTTACAAGCAACTGTCACTTCCTGGTTCCCGGCTGGAACTGCATGACTCACCGCCAAGCACTACAATGTTTAGCGACACGGGTAAAATATTGCCCTGTGAAAACAATAAAATTCTTTTTTGCAGTTCCTATCGAAAGCTGGAAAATTACAGTTCCCTTCAATATGTACGTACAAAGTGGTCATGCTTCCCAACATGGCCATAAGATGAAGACAGTCTAAAACTATGGTTGTCTACCTACGAATCTACATGACGTCACAGATCAGAACATCATAATTATTCTAAATAATTTAAAGGGGAAGTTTGATAATGCAAACCACATTCAAAGTACGGTCCCGTTGGAGCACCCATGCGAAATAAAATAAAGTGATCGTCTAGAGAATTTAATACGTTTTAAATCTCGGTTGGACCACATTTACAAATTTAGGAATGTAGACGTTTCATAAGGAAGTCGCAAGAAAATGGAATTTATTCTAAATCTATGAACCTTAAATGATAAGATATATATATCCTATCAGAAGACAGGAGAGAAAAATTCCAGACCTCTTCCTTTGTAGGCTGAAGAGTTATTTTCTACACGATCCCTTACAAGGGATGAGGACTTGAGATTCTGTTCATTGATAAATTCCAAAGCAGTTCTGTCGATCTCTCAAATCGAACTGCAATAAACGTAAAGGTTGGTAGAAATACGAGGCTATATTTTCGTTCCATGCCACTTCAATAAATGCGAAACACGTAAATCGTGAATGATAAAACATTTTACAGCGGATTTAACACTTCAATAATATAATAAGAATATAAAACATTTACTGTTTATTGGACGTCTTTTTGCTCATTTCGTTTGATTTCTTCAGGCGTTCTTGGGTGTTCAGTTTCTAAGGCTTGTAAAGGCACCCACCCTTCTTCAATATAGAAAATGCTATAGGATTTTAGAGTTTCTCGGCGAGTACAATCAATAAAATCTTCTCGGGCAATCAGCCGCGTCAACTGGTTATCGTAGTAAACCGACGTTTCGGGAACCAACTCTGTCCCCATTATCAGGTTTCTGATGTGACTGGATACCTCGGAAGTCGACTGTGTATCCAGTCACATCAGAAACTTGATAATGAGGACAGAGTTGGTTCCCGAAACGTCGGTTTACTACTGTAACCAGTTGAAGCGGCTGATTGCCCGAGAAGATTTTATTGATAGAAAATTCTGGTTGTGTAAGGAACAAAGGAGAATGAGAACTTAGGTAGGGGTAGTAATAAGAAAGAATTTCTGCCTTTAAAAATGTCAACCAGAGCAAAGAATGAACTGAAATTACTTCAGGGACTTTGGGGATAATCTCTGATACAGGAATTGTAATCCTCGCCTTGGGAATATGAGATGTAAATTGATAATACATACATAAAGAACCAGAGTTGCAGAAATTAGTGTTTGTTCTGAGAAGAAAGTAGTTAATATATTTAAGTTTCTTTAAATTCAGAATTGCTCTTTGCAATATTAGTGTCAGAGAACTTCCAAAGCAGTTTTCTGGCACCATAGATTTTAACTGTGAGATTTCAGGTTCTCACGGAGGCCAGTATGAAGATGGCTGTCTTCTGGGTCGTAGCGCTGCCGCAAGCACCTCTGAAACGTCGATAAACTTCTACCAGACTCCACGGCGGACAATCCAGAAGACAGACATCTTCTGTCGAACTGCCTAAATTGCTAGAAAAGTAAGCCAATTTTATGTCACAAAAAATACCCCATAAGATTTTTAAAAAAAATGCAATTTAATTCTAATGAATTTTTATCTCGAGTACTGTGCCTGTGGTTCTAAGATCGTGTGTTCAAAACCTCGCTTAGGGCATAGATTTTAACCATATTCTTCCGCTGTTAACTTGTAAAAAATCCTAGAGCCCAAGAAATAATATGATGTATGACATATGACACAGTAATATTTGCCATCTCAAAATTACTTGTGAGTCGAAACATGACAGTGGTTTTAATACTTGAATGAAACAGCATTTTTTTAACGGTGATATATTCAGAGAGGCTGACAATGAATATATAAAAGTACTTTTTGTGTGCTCAGTTTGAACATATGAACGTAATTTCATCCGTTACAAACTACTGACTCTTCTCACCATCTATAAATCTGGTCCAGTTTTTGAGGCCTCTGACCGACATTACCATGAGAATGAAATGCGTCATCATGTAGATGAGACGAGTGAGTGAGAGTGTTTGACAAAAAGGTGCCCAAGAGAATATTTTGACTTTGAAAAGGATGACGCGGATAGTGCGTATATCACGGAAAAAACACAGAATACTTATAAAGAAATCTAACGGAAAGAGAACACTAGGAACAAGAACATGGGAGAAAAATCTAAACGGGCATAAACGAGAAACAGATTATAAAAATAGCTCAAATGACTCAGAATATAAAGCAATCTTTAGCTTGCTTACTGCTGATGGAGATATGGATCTTCGGGTTTTGTAACAGGGAATTTTTATCGCATTCTTAATTACTCAAGATAGCTGCATATCATGGATGAAGGTAACTGGTGAGTTAATTAACCATACACACCAGGCATATGCAATGTACGACCTTCTGGTGGTTCAGAATTCTTCCCAAAACCACGAGTCGAGTCGAACTCAAGTCATAGGTTTCTTCTGGAACGTTAAATCTTTACCTTCTTTAAAATAACTCCTTCAGCTATACATAATGGCTGACGTCAATGTTTTAGGCTACTTATATACGTGGAAATCTACTTTAGCAGTGGGGCAAGTTTTAAGGACGAAGAGTTATGTAGTAAATGAAAAGTTGCCTTCTCTAGATATCGCATTAATGACGAGCAGTATTAAAGCTAACAATACAGATTAATCACGAATAATATGGGAGTAATTTACAACACGGGGATCAACAGGGTTAAATTGACCTACAATTAGTTTCGTATTCCCATATGGCTACAAAAGCCAGATACTGAAGTAATATAAAAGCCTACGCTATCAACATGAATTCTGCGCATTTAAAACTATTCCAGGAGTGTTAAAGGAGCGTCTGTTTACGGATCAACCATTTTTAATGTGTAGAGCAAGAAATGTTTTTAGAATGAGCTGTATTTAAATGCATTCTTGTGGGATTTTGGTTTTAATCAGAATCTGATTGGCGTCTGTAGAATCCTTTTTCTAGCAATTGAAAACGTAAAAACAAAGCCCCGCTGCGTTATTAAATTGTTAATGAATAGATAAAATTTCCATATTAATTGAAGTTTTATACCATTTTGTCAAAACGAGCGGACAATTTTATTTAACGATCCAATTATAAATGTCGGTCGCCTAATGTAACAATGAGTTGGACGCCGAGGGCCGATCTTCCCAGAGCAAGCGATAACAGAATAAGTTGAACGTCTGTGTGTTGCATTAAGGATATCCCGACACGAAACTCAAGCAGATGTGTCACGTGTATGTTGTGTGTTTCTGCTTTTGATGTTGGACTCTATTCTTCAGAATACATTTTATTATCTTTGAATATACAACTGAACAATTTACGTAAAGAAGAAATTGAAAAAAAATGGTTTTATAGCAGTAAAGTATTTCGCAAATCTCACCACACTGGCCACAATGTTAAACTTCGTTTTATTTATATCATTTCTTAGCATAAAATGTATAAATTTAAAGAAAATGGGGCTATATCATAGCTCTGTGTTTGTGTGTGAAGCTGGACGTAGTTTGGTAATGTAGGGAGGTTCTTTCTACATTAAAATTCATGGAGTGGATTCCATATTTATTTCATGGACTCTATGTTTGAATATATGATTTTATATACCTATGTAAAACCTACTGTCCATGAAGCTCATATCAGACAGTAAAAGTTCTTGAAAAAAAAAGTTTCATTCTATAAAGATTATCTCTTTGCATATCACACAGAGCTCATTAACAAGTTGCATTTCAAACATATGTCATTATGGTAAATATATAACAAGGGTGTCCGCAGATTTACACATTAAAACTTCATACATCCATTTATTTATTCATATACAGGCCTACACACACATTTAACTAAGTCCCTAACAACCTAAATAAAGTAATTCTATTTTACATCATTTATCGTTCAACATGTTTACAATTAAGCCTTCTATTGGACACAGTCTTGAACAACGGCAGTTCCGCCATCTTTCTTTCTGTTAACGTTGCATTTTCGGAAAAATCTGAATATGGATACGGTATGTATCTTCGAAACACCTACTTCCAATTAGAAAGTTCAGAGTGTCACATTCCAGGAACTACGATCTATATTTTTATCTCTTAAAATCTTAAATAAATAAATAAACAACTGAATGAACGCATGAGCGAGCCAACGAACGATAAATTAATTAATCTGTACTGCAGGACTACAAAATCTGAGTCTACAACAGCGCCGTTAAGTAACGTAAGAATCAAACAGACAAACTTCATAATGTTCCCGAACGACCCACGTGTTTTATACAATTTTAGGCTATGAAATAATAGCCACATTACGACTGTAGCGAATGAAGTGTCAGAGACTAGGAAGGTTGCAGTTGTGGCCCATTTTGAACACGGTCCTGAAAGAATTAAGTAAAATTAAGAAGAGCCTAAATCAGAACGTCTCTGTGACAATAAATCTCGAAGTGCTCACAGACTTTGACTGGCATGACGCGAAGTTAAATAAGCAGAAAACTTAAGTATATTTTAGAACAACATGCAACTCCTTCCAAGTTCCACAAAGGCGTCCTTAGAAATTCAAAGCATTTCATAAGAAACCGCAATTCTACACGACCGCTGAACATTTTCCTTCACGTATTCCATTAAGCGCTAACGTTCTTAATAAAATTAGCAAAGGCCCTTTGACCGAACGCTTGAAACAAAACATTCTGCTTTTTTATAAACAGTATAAAAGATTACATGACTACGTATTAGAAATTCTTTTAAACTTGGATTAAAAAGAAATTACCTCCCCTGAAACTATTACTGCTCAGTTCTTTTAAAAACTAAGTAGAAGAAAATATTTTTACACGCCCCGTGAAGTCTGATCTCTATGCATTGTCAGAACAGACTTACTTGTGTATGTCGGCTGTTGAACTGATTCACTTGCCAATGAGCGGTGTAACTAAGTGCAGACTAAAGGCAGGTGCGTGATAGATAAATTCGTTATTACGAAGACAAAGAAACGTCACCATTCTCAAAAAACCTCATAGTGGACTCTAAGTCACGCCAACACACAGTGAAGATTTCACATTCTTTTTAAGACTACTCGATCACCTACGCCTAGGTCTTTATATACTGTTTTCCAGCCATACATTTTGAACTAATTGATAATTTACTTGCGTGCTACGTGCAATACCCATCACATCAAAAATTGTGTACTCGCCGTAACAATACCAGTAAAAAAATATGTGGAACAACTTGGAAAAAAGTTTCTAAGTTTTTGCCCGGATGGTACTTAAACGCTCATGGTTTCAAATATTGATGTTTATAAAATGTATTTATCCCCTAAGGATGTATAGAATTTTTGAAAGCACTTTTTATTCTCAATTATTTATATAATTTGGATGGTAATGTTGAGACGGAACTTGTCCTACAAGACGCAGAAAGAGTAATGTTTTTAAAATTACAGCACCAAAATCGGACAATTTAACAGAAATAATAAGATTTCTAAATCCCTAGAATAGCCACAGCTGGCGTACGCATAACAAACTATATTCGAGATCTATAAAACAGCGAATATAAAAAATCAAAATGTCTAACTGCTTGTTCCTCGAATTTCTTGTCGAACTTCTAGGGCACTTTGCCGGGTTGTTCTTACAACGCTAGAGCTCCTGAGACTCCTACTGCTTTGTAGTGAAAAGTTCGAGTTTGTCTGTGTTTAACTTTTTTGTCTAAAGGGGACGTATGTCCGGCCATTAAAAAAATAAGCCACGTTTACCTCTTTCGTCACACATGAGTGTTCTTACGGCTTCAGATATACTTATTAGATCTATATTTATATACGAACACTATAAATCCTGAGATCAGAACTTAATATGACTCGATATCTATCGAAAATATTGTGCTACGTTGGTGGATATATATATATAAGAAAGTGTAGGATTTACTTACATATGAACCGAACAAGATAAACTTTACGAATGACATGAATAGACTATCGCAGATTCAGTTCCAAAATACGTGGGTAGTGATTATATTTGTGTTAGAATTGAAAAAGTTTTGCTTTATGGAGTTTTCTCGATTCCCCACCCACTTCAAATCTCGCAGACTAAAATTATTATCTGAGCATTTAGTTTTTATATAATAATTATCTTTACTCGTTGTAACAAAGAATTTCTAAGAACTTTACATAATGCCAGGAAAATAAACATTTTCTATAACTTGAACTTCAGAGATTTGAAAAGATTTCATTAATTTAGTAGGCAGGTACTGTACAGTTATAATATTGTTGATTTTGTACTGCTAGGTTAGTTCAATTATTAACAGTGCGGACTGGTGTTTATAACATTATTTTTAATGCGTTGTTGAAAATATATTCCCGAAAACACAGGCCTGTGGCTAACAATTATTTTTACATACTTTACTGACATTATGTGCTGAAACAAATCTATTATTTTAGAAATAAATACATTTTTCAACTTGGAAGGCAATTCTGCCTTCGCTTTTTTCTAACACTTTTTAAACTGAAACAGCTAGCTGGAGATATTCCATAGGTATTTCAGCTGAAAATCTGTATATGAAACCTGTGAACACCAGAAATTAAAGTACTAATGCCAGTTAATTCTTTATTCGACAATGACCAATGTTAGTAAAAATATACTTACACGGAATTCACAAGCAGGAGATATTATTTTACATTGTTAGGAAAAAGATTAAGCAGACGAGATGAGAAATAGCTTACACAGGGAATTTTTTTTGCACATTTTGAAGACACCACGTAGGCCCAAGATGAGAATATAATATTAAAATAAGTCTCAAATCACAAAAATGTGACTTGGATTCAATTGCTTCCAAATAGGTTTCACTGTCGGATTCTTGTGAAAACTATGACAAACCTTGCAATTCCACAAATCCTGATCAACTGAGCGGCTATAAGCTTATGGAAAACCCTACTACACGGAGTTACATAATTTGTTAGATACTCACCATACCAAAAATAAAAATTTTCAAATAAAATTTACGTACTAAATGGGTCTATACCACACACACACAAGCTGTATTTAAATATCGATACATTTTGATATAAATATAATATGCATCACAATTCAATTAACTCGACAAATCTAATCGAAACTCCTTCAGCAGTTTGTGTTATAACACGCGAACAGAGCGATGACTAAGAGGAAATTCACAAATGGAATTATAAAAATAAAAACTCTGGAAAATTCTAAACATGTCAATTATTCGACGTTCAGTGAAAATATTCTAAGTGACTAGAGAAATGAATAAATGGAGGGGGAGGGGCTATACAAGTATGAACATGAATAGTTTAAAACGTATCCATCACACAGCAAGCGTTCAGTTATGCTATAGAGTGTGCGCTTCAAATGGCGTCATGCTTCATTCAACAGGACAACCTGACAAGCAGACGGGAGCTAATGTCTAACAGAGTTAATGACAAATTACTGGGTCACATGTTACAGATTCGGTGTCATTCTTTCCAATGTGTGAGCCTCATTACAGAATTAAACAATGTATGATACAGAGGTATGAACAAAACTAAAATTATATTCATAATTAACTTAATACCACGAGAGACTCAGAATATATATGCTACAACTCATTCGACATCCTACAGTGTTAAATAAATAAGTAAAATAAATAATATTAGAAAGACTTACTGTCAGATTGTCATCAGGCTTAATTACGCACAACACTATGAAGACGTATGGACAAATGAAAGATGGCGCCACACATTATTAACCTTGGCACTAGATGGAGGAGATACCCCACCTAGGGATTCCCCACTACCACTTTAACGTGTACGTACGTCCTGTAATGAGACTACTATTGTTATCAGATCTTTTGAAGAATTCAGCAATATAAAATTTAGTAAAAATTCGTTCAGCGGCTCTCGATTTGTTACACGCGAATAGACGGACAGGAAGAGAAACCGAAATTAACACGCAAATTTTGGTTACGAAAGCGACTAAAAGGCAACAACTGAATTGTCTCTGCTGCCTAGTTTTCAGAAAGGTGTTAATCATGGCGGGTCGATTCCTTTATGAAGAGCTGTGATATGTTTTCTCCATACAAACGTTTTAATACCTAAACACCCTTTTAGTAATACAGAAATTATTCAACTAGCAATATCAAAGCGAAGTTCTTACAAGGTTAGAACGTTAAAATAAATATTTTTAAAAAGTTATATTTTAAGAGGGATTGTATGGCTTAGCTATGTTTTCTTTCTCGAGAAAGAAATAGCTACAAATTTGGATCACAATGATCTGATAGCAGAATTTGCAGAAGGAGAATAAATTCCAGAAACTAGGCAGCGTAATATCAAATGATGAAGTCTTATAATTTTTGTATTATATCAACTTCATGTATTATATGTCACTATACAACTGAGTTTTCTGCGAATTTATATTTGTACGAATTCATTCTGCATTCAATATTCATTATTTAATTAATTTTGATTATGGAAACCAATACAATAGTTTCCATTATTATTGTTCTTCCAGACTAAGAAGTGATTTTAATTACTTATCCTAGAACTTATTCCTCATTAAAAATACAATAGGAAATATGCGAGTTAGTAGTTATTCTGTTACATCCTGACTTGTAATACGTCGCAGAAAAGAAATGAATTGCTCTGTGACCTCGTGATCTGCTCCGACAAATTTGTAAGCGTTTTAAATACAAGTAATTTCGGTTAATTGGGCCTTTGGTTAATCGGGGCAGCCTTTTATTTGGGACAAATCTTAAAGAACAAACCTTTTTAACTCTTTAAGTGGAACTTTACATAATTGGGGCAGCCACTTAATTGGCCCAAACTGTTCAAGTTCCGTTGTGTCCCAATTAACCGGAATCCGCTGTATATCACACCACTAAATATTAACTAGCGCCTAAATTGCATAAGGATTTTAAGTAACTGCAAATGTACATATGAAGATGATCATCCAATTTCCTAAATCATTTTTACAAAATTACATTGTTTTAAATATTAAATATTGTCTTTTTAAATGGACTTGAATCATTATTTTTCGCTATCAGAAACACTTCAAATCAACAAAGTAAATTGAAATCTGAGACTGAATATTTTGTAGCATACATTTATTTTTATATAATCAGATGTGTAACTACAATTAGACCTATATAGCCTATCATTACATGCTGTACTTCATCAACACAGCTCTTACTATGTGTACACATAAAACTGTCCCTCAATCTCAATATTAAAGTCGTAAATTAGTGCACAGGAAACATAGTGGTAAAATTACAAACCATATATTCTTCGGGCGTTTTAACACGGTAAAACTGATTCCGACAGCCACTGGATAATAGGATAGACAGCTCAGAGTTCTGCCTTCTAGCCATTATTTTATCACTTTATTTACTTTGGTATCCTAACTCACGTGGTAAATACATAGCCCATACGTTAAAATAGAATGTACTTTCTTTCCCTGTGATTTACTGAAACATTTCTGAGGTAATGAACAATTTATTTTTGCGTCAGTTGCCAACAGTAGTGGTCTGCAGGTGATGAGTAAAGAAGTCTGTGACCCTGCGACACTAAGAGTGGAGAACACTTCGCAGTGTTGGAAGACAGGACAAATTGGTTAATAAATTACGGAAACTCACACCGCACGCGAGGCCTGCAGACTGCACGACGTATGTGACGTGTTTCGAACGGATCTTTTATACAGAGAGATTTAGATTTATACTATAATGGCGTGAATACTTTACAAAAAATACATTCTTTTGTTATTAGTTCCGTTTTATTCTATTTCTAATTATTTATAGTTTATTTAACGATCCTTTTTCATTAGCTCAGACTACATAGCGTCAATCTACTTCATTCTGTACATACAATTTGAAACAAGCGTTGTCTTTGAAATGCTCATTTTAATTCGACTTCGAATGCTGAAATACAGAACAATTTATTCTAAAGGGTTCTGACTAATATTACTACAGTTTATGTTACCGGATTTTTAATATTTTCTATCGTCTGGTATTCTTAAAAAAACAAAGTTTTGGAAGCTGGATCTGTAAAAGACGTGAGGGTAACTATTCAGCTGGGTGCGATACAAAGAACTAAACTCAGTACTCTGACGATAGAGGCGGCAAGGACCCCTGAAACGTTGGTAAACGTTTACCAGACTACACGGCGCTACAACCCAGAAGACAGACATCTTAGAACTAAATGGGATAATGACTGGCGTTCACTAATATGTTACCCGGCTGATCAACTATTAGCTTCTAAGAGAGGACTGTGCTTCAGTTATAATGCTTGTCCTTGAACCTTCGAGTGACGTTTAACTGGAGGTCACGTATCTGAATGCAGGTATTGCATGATCAGCCCTCAGATTAAAATACCATGTGTTTAGGATATTAGTAAAATACCGACTTAGTAGTCACGCATACAAATTAGCACGTCATATACACGCTTCAAGGTTCAAATATCTCACACCATGTAGTATGATGGAGACAGGAAGGACATTAATTAAAATAGCACTTCTTTAAACGTTAGTAGTTGCTTAACTTATAAAATAATCTCCAGTTCTGGAAAAAGGAAGACAGAAGCCTAATTCGTCAAGCCCCTGGTAAAGCTAGCCCCAAACGTAGACCACATCAAGGTCCTCATCTCACCTGAAGAAGGGAATAAAACAAATTTGAAGCGTTGTGGTTTTAATAACACCTAAACGATATACAAATTGAGTAAGAAACATTTTAATAGAGGATTCATTCTACAGAATGGATTATAAATAGGAACATGTAAGAAAGCGTTATACGTAAAACGCGGCAGAAGAAACTGAGAATTTTAACAGCAATTTAAGAGCAAAATAAGAGATGGTTTCTCGGAGACTACCATAATATATCTGTGTTTACGATCACGGAATTATGTCCCCACTATCTTGCAGTTTGTAGACAACAGACTTCATAAGTTCATTAATTCTCCAGTATTTGCATACGTCAGCAGGATTATATACGTGATTACGCTCACTGTATCCCATTACATCAAACAAATATTTGCTTTGACCGAATTTTTAAACGACCCGTACAGTCACACTGTCAACTTTTTTAAATCACCACCGGAATGGAGGAATTTGTGTACACTCCGCACTGCGAAGTTGGCAGGTAGAAAAAATATATTACAGGCGAAGTTACGGAGGTCCGAAAACCATGTTTTATTTTTTAACAGTCAAATGCCAGGTCACAGATAACAATGAAAATGTGTTGCTGTGTCAGCGTTAACGCATGACTCATGATGAGGAAAATAATAACGGTATAATGATTATATATAATCTGCGTTATTTATATTTCGTCCACCACAATTCTCACTTAGAGTAACCCTGAATTAAAACTCAGATCTCCGCTGTGAGAAGCTAAATTCTAGACGCCTGAGCTAGATCACGAGGTTATGATGGTTACAGTGTCAAAATTAACAGAATATGCGAATAACCTACGCAAACAATTGAAATATTACAATGTTAATCAGCAACACGTCTCACGTGTATTGTAGTGTACTTTTTAAGTTATACCAGTTATAGTCACTGAGTTTAATTCTTGATTATAACAGGTGAATTGGTTGAATTTAGGGATAGCATTTTAACATAATCATCACAGCAACCAATTCAGACTCAAATAGTCCGTAATTAATAAAATATCTACATTACTCACAAAATATAAATTACGTTGAGAATGAACTATAACAGGCTACCCAGACGAACCGGAGGAGAGCGAGAGAGAGACGAGACTTAAATAGGCCTTACATAATCTACCACGAAGACGAAGAAAACAGGCGATGGGAAAAAATAACTGGAAACGACAATAAACTGGCACAAGTGACAGTAATGATATTCATACGTATCTGAGATCTGAGGTTCTCAGGTTCTGAAGACGCCGATTGCAGACTTCTGGGTTATAACGCAGTGTGGTCTTGTAAGCGGATACCAACGTTTTTAAGGATAAAACCTACTTATTAATCTATTTACAATTTACTTAAAGACCCTTTCAGTAGCTCAGACTGTATATACCGTCGGATGATAGGACAATAATGAATAATGAATTTGAAAGCGTGTGGAAGGCAGCGGCGTGACCTAATATAAGGTAATATCCCGGCATTTGCCTGGAGGAACTGACGAAAACCTCTGACAGGTCAGCCGGTCTTCGGGTCGATGTGGAACGCATCTATGTTGCAAGACCAAAGTCGATAACAAACAATTATGAAATAGCTGTGTGTACACTGTTTAATACACACGACGGACGAAACATTCCCGCCTGCATCACATAAATTACGAGGTTTAGAGTCTTGGCCATTATATAGCGGTGAGCAGCAAACACTGTCCGTGAATATACGGTCATGAGATACGCTTAAATGAGTTTACATGTAGAGATATTTTAAATTTTTGTGTGTTGACACCTCTTATGCTGGAAATCTAAACCTAACGCTCCGTTAGATGGCAGTATTGGTGCAAAAGCGAAGTAAGGATAACTGATTTCGGGGGTCGAGCAAACGATTCCTTAACATCTGCAACCATTGATATAAAAAAATCAGCTTGTTTGTACACAGACTCAGCAGGAACAAAATATTCTTGACGAGTTCAAAGGGGAAAACCCTTTCCTACAAAAAGTCTAGTGAACACAAGTCGGGATAATCCTTACTATCAGCAAGGTAAACCTGCAACTGCATTTGTACCATTATAAGCGAGCGATTCTCGAAACAAAATTACAGGAACAAAAGTTGCATTCTGTAAATCTTCCTGTCAAACCGACACACGATCTGTGACTTAGCTGAAACCGCAATTCGTCTAAATTCTATTTAAAACTTCAATCCGTTTCACAAAGAAAACACAGCGCTGGTCTCTGTTACAAAAACCAATCGGTTGATGTTGTTTAGGAAAATAATTGCTGGTTTAGTGGGAAAAATATGAAAGACGCAACAAAATTGTGGACAAAATAAAGAGCTACTGATTCTTAAAAAAGGTGGTACATATATTTACCACTTGTCCATGAAAGATTAATCATTGTAGGACAGCTGCACATGATTCAGTGCTTAAATGTGAGTCCTAAGCGTTTTACACCGCATGGCAATGGTATCGTGAGATAATACCGTAGGTATAATTGGTTTCACGGGTAATCCGGACTGAGATTTTGGCTGTTGACATTGGCAGCTAACCGCCTCCAGCTTTCGTACGGCCTTCTCCATCAGAGTGGTTTGCCAGTTCGTGTTAAGGTGACTCAAGCGACAGTCTGTTAGGATTTTGTGGATCAAACTTGAAAACTTTATTAATGATAAATTTGCAATACGAAATGTAAGCAAAATATTAGTAAGAGATACGCAGGTTATAAAGCAATCTTATTCCAGGTGTCTGAAAGGTCTTCTATCGAGGACATTATTATTTATGTTTTTGGAATGAAGGTAATAGCAAAAAGTAAATTTTCGCTGCTACTTATTAAGCACCACGCCATGCAGACGTATGGGGCCGGTAGCATTAGATACGCAGATTTAAAGAACGTTTTATGCTGTCAACTGATTCCATTTATCTTTTTAATTTTTCTCAAACATATATTTTTTCCTTTGTATATAAGTTTCCAGCTCACATGCTATTAGGATTGTGTTTGATGTGTGACGTCAGACCATTGTGAGCGACGTAACAGAAAGTGGCAGGCACGAAAATATTATGGAAGCTGCGGATCGTTGTTCAACAGCGAGGTTTAGAACGTATGTGGTTATCGCCTTCAGTTTCTCATACAGACTGCGTGCTATACGCACGTATCGGCGAAGTTGCCTAACTTCACGGCGAAACCGTTAAACAATAAGTGACAGTAAATAGCACACTAGTCTAAAATATCGCTCAAGTTAAATCGGGAATGATTTCTTGCCTTTCTTTATCCCTCATACCCTTTGTTTCTTTTCGTTATCCATTTCTTCCGTTTCTCATTTCCTCATTTCTCCCGTTCACACATTTCCTTAATTTGTCCGAATTATAAGACAGTCCAGTTTATTAATTACTTAATCTCCAGGCGAAATAATAACAAAACGGAGTAAGTCCTTCATTATAAAACGGCAGTCCCTCAAATGACCAAGAATTTCGGCAGAGATTTTAGGTTCTCAAGGCAGCGAACTTTTAGTACATTAGCACCGAGCAGGATGGCGCAGTAAGCACTTCTGAAACATCGGTCAACTTCTACAAGACTGCACGGCGAAACATCCCAGAAGGCTGCCATGTCCAAGAATTTCGTTATCTTGTACGGAACCTAAAGGTTCATTACTCCGAGCAGAAGAACCGGCTACAGTAACACTGACAAATACTCGGCCAGATCAAACAGCCCACTGATCACGCCAAATATCTTTAAGACGTGGAACATTTGAATATGATCCTCACCTTGGATGTCTAAATATCCGAAGTGATCTCATCTCTTTTCATTATGGAATATTTTCCAAGGATAAATGTGTTACCGCCAGCTGGTTCAATCCCAATAACATTCCACTGACCTCAACTCCCAATAACTCACAACGATTACAACAAACCTACGTTCTAAAGTTCCTGACAGGGGAACTCGACGTCATAACGGGTGTTTAGTAACTTCATTTTTCTTCTCTTAAATTCCTAAAATGAAGAGATTAAAGGAAATGGATGTAAAGAAGAGAGATAGTAGGCCCCCAGCGGGGCTGGCAAGAGAAGCGAGCAGGGGCAAACCCCATAACAATTTCATAAGTTAAAGAAGATTTGAAGACAGAAAGTTTATATTTTTGCTTCAGTACTGCATTATTTTAAGTTCGCTCTGCTGCTGGCCGTATTACAAAGAACGAATACAAAGCAGCGGCCTTGCGAATTTAAAGATATATAAACATTTATAGTGAATACAGAAACGTTTAATTTGATGTTGCAGACGTCTCATTGGCGATCAACGTCTTACCACTTACGTCACAACATGACAAGTATGACGTCTGTAATGGATTCAGTGAAAGCTTTCTTCAGCGTGTTCTCATGAATTAAGGATGATGGGCGGAAGCCTTTCTCACTGACAAACCGCTTAAAAAAGAAGTTCGCTGGTATAAAATCAGGGTAGGTATTCTGACCTCCACGACCAAGCCACTGCCACAGAATATGATCATTCAAACATCAGTCCTTGTACTATGACCGGAATTGTGTACCTTGACATGCTTAAATTTTTAAGCGGGTTTACAACAGAAGTTCCAAATAATGTGTCTGTATCTTTACTTTATACGTCTGTCCATCTGTCAACATGTGAAAATCGGGGAACGACCAGCGGACATACATTAAACTTAATATTGGGAGGTTTTACTAAAGTCTCTGGAAAGTTGTCTAATTTTGGTTCAAGTTTAACAATAATAATGGACTTGGAGGTGAAATGGTGGAGAATCTCCAGGTTATCTGAGTAATCTCCAGCTATACATATCACTTAAGCCATTCTCAAAGGTCTAGGGTCAAATTCTTTCGAACGAGCCAGAATTATTATGTTATGAGTACGTTTAATAACACTTTCCTTATCCCCAGATCAAGCAAAACGATTAAAAATAAAATGCATACTAGTTTTAACATTATTCGCAAGAATTGCAGGGTGTTTTAGATACTAAATTATTTTGATACACTTACTTTAAAGCGATATTTAACAAATGTATATAATGATTAAAATTAAGTTTTACGTAACTTAAAAAGTTATTAATTACCGTTATAATTTGCTGCATATTTTATATACAAGTGTTTAACACTATATTTCAGTTTTCAATTGACGCTTTTAAATATATTCCTTTTACTATCTTGGATTTCTTTGTAACGTTTAGTTAAATAATGATGGGCTCACTGAATGCGTTCAGAAAGTATCTGAACCTGAATAATACCTGCAGCAAACTTCGAGTCAGTAAACTAACCAAATGATTTAGATGACTGTGAAACAAGAGGAGGAACTTATAAAACTGCTCTTGCTTAATTAAAAAGTGACGAACATGTAAAAAGTTTACTAAGTATCTCATGATAAAGCTTCATGGAACACGAAAGTGTTCGAAGAAATCTTGCCTAGCCACAACAAAGGAAAGGCAACTTTATGTAATGAAGTCTTCTGGGCGATAAGCCGTGCAAATACAAAATAATTTTTCAATGTTTCAGATACCCTCTATGTTCATATTCTAGCTTAAAAATATATTACATAATGTCATTGATATTATAATTGAATATATGTAATACAAAACATATAATTGCAAGAAAAGTTGCTTGCATTCCTGGAATGCACTAAATATAGCATAAAATTATTTAAATTCGTGTTCTTCTGTAATCCATTTGAATATCAACCATTAATTCAAAGTGTGAGCAGTGGAAATAAAATTTATTTTTGCAAATCGCATAAAATGTGAAAATATATTACACTTTGCTTTATAATAGCATAGAATAGAATTGAATTGAATTGAATTTATATCTGAAATAACGTATTTTATTCGTCAAGAAATAATCATCACTATCAATTAGATATGAAAAATCATGAAGAATGCGTTTGGAAAATGCGCGAAAATTTAAATTGCACTTTTTCACTCGTCTTCTTATTCTCAACACACGCATTCATTCATTTATTTCTTTCCCGAGGACTGACCAAATGACGTTTGTACATTGAGCACTGAACGAAATATAGATGAAACAGAGTTCAGCGTGCTGAATAAAAATAACAACTTCGACCTTTGCACTGTCGCAATCTAAGAGCTACAGAAGGTTAATTGTTCACATTTCTCTTCCCTGTGTAAATGCTCTTTCCGCTGTAGGACCGTTCGATTATTTTGTTTTATGAATGGCAGAAACAAGACAGGAAATGTTTAATCCACAACTGTGATTTATAAATGCGTTATTTGCTTTTTGTAAGACATTACTGCAAATCATATAAGGATGAGGATGTATACAGTGTTGTGATTTTAATACAGAATTTAATAAAATGGACAATTTTTATCTTTAATACTAATATTAAACCTTAACCGAGGGGAATAACGTATGGACACACACATCAGGTTCTCTAATTGGGTTCGATGAGAAATTGTATCAAGCATTTACACGGGCAATAGTATTCAGAGATAGGCTACTAATTTGATTACCGGAAGATATGCAGCACCACTTTTCTGGTTTTATAATGAGAATTTTCTGCTACAGGAACACAGAGTACACGGAGAAGGTCTTGGGTATGGCTTCCTGACATAATCTATTACGCGCAGTTTGACGTCCTAGGGCTTTGTTGTCGCACAAAACGAAACAGATGAATAGCCGAATGTTACTCAGGGGTTATCAAACAGGAAATTCCATGTTCATAACAGGTGGCTTGTCATGTGGTTTTAATAAGCGGATGTACTACATTATAATCCTATATGGGTGGAGACTTGTCTCTCACCTTATGCGAGAAAGTATATAAATTAAGGCTGTTTGTGAACGGAGTACTGAGGAGAACTTTTAGGGTTAGGAGTGAGGATCTGACGGAAGAATGGAGGAAATTACAGAATTAGAATCTTCATAATATTAGCTCTCCACCAGATACTACTACGATGACCAAATAGAGAAGGATCAGATGAGAGAAACACGTGACGCGAGTACGTATCGGGAAGATGAAATTAAGAAAAAAGTTACATGAAAAACCTGCGGACAAGAACTGCTTAAGATACCTATGAGTACAGGGGAGGTTAATATCAACATTAATGAGAAAAAATGGGGTGTGATTGTGTGGACTGCGTTCTAACGGGTTCAGATAATGTCCAGTTGCGGGCCTTGTGACCACGATAACAAATCTTTGGGATCTATAATAGGATGAAAATTTCTTGAACCTGGTTAAAGACTACGGTTTTCTAAGGAATGACTATCCTCCATGAAATTAAATTTCCCAGAACGTAAGTTACTATATTAAGTCAAATTATAATAAATATACAAAAAGTGTTTAGGTACCATGTAACGTGGTTCCCGCAGGAATATCTGGGCTACTCACAGTTACGTGGCTTCATTTTAATGATAAATTAGGCAAGACCGCATTCTATATTAATTATTAACATGCTTTAACCCTTCGTATCTTCGATGAGAAGACTCTAGAGAAAATAGCACAGCTGCAATTGCATTAAACTTACATGAAGTTGTTCCTAACGGCTGTACCTTGCAGACTGGGGGCATCTTTCTGTGAACAACAGATAATCAGTGATTAAACACGCAGTAAAACTCTCATCGCTGTGTTAGTGTTTTTACGGTGCTTATGGATTATGCAAAACAAATTACCAAATGATTTCGTTTCACGGAAATCTGCTGACCGGAATTATATTTGTAGCTGTTTACACTAAATTCAGTCGATTAGCACATAGGGAATAGAATTTATACGACTTTTGAAGGATTTTATGATTTTTCACTGTACACTCAATAACAAAAAATATATGAATGTTTTCGTATAAAACTTTATTAATGCACTTGTAGCACGTCACTACACAAATGCTACGTGTAAAGAAACAAAGAAGCTGTCAACGTATATTATACGTCCTCTGTATTGTTTAAAGTTTATATAAAATTTACAAATAAAATATTCCCCAAAGGTATGATATTTTTACAAACATATATTTTCCAACAAACTGTCATCTCACAGCATTGCAAGTTATTACGTTCTTCCAACTCACAAACATGAACAATCGATACTTTCTTATTGCCACTGCAAACTGATTCTGGAGTTATTTGAATACAATTTTTCAGCTTCAAAGTTTATATGTCGTCGAATGAAATGAAATATGAAGGGTAAGTAAACATATCAAAGAAGGAAGTTGTGGCATTCTCTGCGACGGATTCAGAGAAACTATGACGATTCTGAGAAAGGATAACAGAACAGATTTCCGGCCAGAGGTTTAAACACGGGGCCTCCGGAATACAAAACAGGAATGCCAACCACGTGGCCGCAACATTTGGTAGCCGTCATGTACAGTCATTGCAATGTTCTTAATTGCATAGGTCTATCTCTAGCAAAATTCCAAAATGCCGCCATTGAATTTTTAAAAATAAAGACTACAAACGAAACTAAAAAAAAAAATCCCAACATACTTTAAAAATAATTGTAAAATTATTTCTAAATTGGAGTTATGCGAGTTAGGGAATATTTTCTTTCAACTCTGCATTTCCTTTCTTGATACTTAACTTCTACCTTAATTTATTCAAACTTATTGCCATCTATCCGAAGTAATTTATCCCTTTTGCTTTAAGTGTCAGCTGTTCTGCTCCATTAGCTATAATTTTAATAACTTTATAAATGTTCAGCCATTTATATCGAATAATTATTTTGTCTTTTAAAGCAGCAGATGCAATTAAATTAAATTATACGTTTAAGTCTACAAAGATATCAACAAGGGTTATGATTTCATTTTGAAAAGTCGGAGCTATAATTCAATCGCTTTGTAATGGGGCAAACTATAAACTTTTGCAAGCAAAATACTAAGAGGAATATAATACTATAAGGGACTTTTACATCTACAGAGCCTAATGTTAGCCGAATCGAGGATGCTCGGACAAGCATTATTAGCAGACCCCTCCAAGAGGAATCACGTTTAAGGCAAATAAGAAGAAGAGAAGGTAATACTTGCGACTTATTTAATGAGGCTGTCAGGAGCTCAGATTATAAGGAGTCATATTATAGCAGCACCGTTAATAATAAATTAGAAACGTCGAAGTTTGAATGTTTTAGACGAGGGTGCGTTATAATGTGTAAAATTGTTGTTTGGATTTTGTCCATCGTCTACATTATAAAACTACAAAGTCACAACCTTTCTAAAACTATATTCTACTTTCTTGCATCACGTAAAAGGGGGAGGGAAGACTGAGGCTGGACCACGCATTTGTTGAGCTGAGCTGCCCTCAGTTGTGGGCGAGACCCACAATGGTCATAAATTATAAATAGGTAGGAATTTAAGAGTAGGTGGTCGTGACAAATATAATGCACTATCTGATCATGTGCCTGGATAGAGTGAGAACATTCACGTACTGCTGGTTTAGCGATGCTGTATCCGTTACTTCACATATTCTCCGTGTCTGACTTCCATAAAGAAGAAATATGATTCTAGGACAGTCAGGGGGCAGGATATTCTGACTGACGTATCTCATGATTTTCTGAATTATCTCAAAATATTTTTCAGGATAATATGAAAACAGGCCACGGCCGCTTCCTTCCACATTCTTCTCGATTGCAGTCATCAGAACATATCCGTTTCGACACAACACCAAATCAAAGAAATTAAGTCTGTGCGAACTTCCAGTGTGCGTTAAGCCTTTACAAAATTTAGTGGATAAATTTTATTCTCCCCTGCAGTATCTAAACTCTGCAGAATAAAGCAAAGGCCTGAAATTGAATCACAGCCTGACGGCCTTACGTAGTTCCAGCATTTTGATGTTTGTTTGTTATGATGAACTCTTAGTACTTCCAACGAAGCCCGTTCCCAATTAGTTACAGTTTTAATAGGGGGAGAGATATTGTTATGATGGCGTTATTACAGAGACCAATTTGCAAAGTTAGCAGAAATTTACCATAATGATGCGGTGAGGCGTACTGCTACAGAGCAGAGTCCCGTCTGTCGCTTACCGCAGATGAAGCCTGAAAGGGGGGGGGGGGGGAATCCAGAAACAATAAAATTGTTAACCCTGGAGGACAACAAAGCTCGGGGTGAGAGAAATCTGGGGAATGGATTATACATCTCGGAAATGAACGTTTCCGCCATGACACATGTTCCAGTGCGACACTAAGCGGCTGCTTCACTGCGATCCTGAACACATGCACCAGCTTATAGACACTGCGGTTGGAAATTTACACATCGTCTGACCCGAATGTGTTCATTCGTGAAATGAATCCTTTCAACCATGTTACTGGCAATGCCTAAAATATAAAGCATCTTCTTGCATGACTGAAACGTGTATTCTGTCGCTCCAAAATGGATACCAGGACTCACGTTCTTTTTTGGATTACATAATTTAATTGAATAAAAATTTACTTGGATATTATCCATCGTATCCAAGTAAATTTTTATTCAATTGACTCTTCACCATCGTCAAGAAGTTTTAGATTTGATATACATAATTTAAGCTAACTAGTGCAACTAGTCTTATACACTGATGTCCAATCTGAATGTAATAGTAATGCACTGTTCTGAAAAGACTGAGAAACTATGGATAATTCAGTCATGATTGAGTCTCTTAGCTGCTGATTTTTGAAATTAGAGGTGACCACAACACTAAGATATAGGGGTTAAAATAAATCAATATTTTATGTTTATCTAGTGTGCGGTCTCATAATAAATGGAATGAAACAAAACTGTTCATAAGTGAAACTTATTCGCTCCGGTCCCTGAAAAAAGCAAATAAATATACAAAACTCTTTCATTCTTAGATTGAAGTCACTTCAATCTTCAGAATTGTTTCCTGTAATTACACTGTACGTGATCTTTAGCTGTGACATGAAGATTGTATTTGAGGATTTTGTAAGATCATCAAAATGTAAACACAAATATACAGCTAATATAGAAACAATGCGTGTGTCAGAGCACACGGCAATGTTATTTAGAACGTAATGCTGACAGAATGTGTCTAGGCTGTTTTGAATAATTTGTAGGCAGTTACACCAATAGAGCGTTCAGCATATATCGGCACCACAAAATACAAATATTTAAAAAGCTGTAATACCAAATTTGTTGGTGTCTATAAATTGTAGTACTACAGAAAAGGTTGACAGGGACCCACAAACACATCTCGACTCAAATTTCTACAATAGAATATAGTATTTTAACAAAATAACAGAGGACGAGAATAAGAAAATGAAGATTAAATATGCAAGGAATTAAATAACAGTAGAATAAACAACTAGCAGTAAACACATGTAAACAAAATAACAGTGACGCTAGAAATAAATAAAACAGGTCAATATAATATAGTAACTCACATCAGCAGCATATAAGGCTACAAGAAAAAAGACAATACAGTTGAACATGTAAATATCTAGCTTAAATTGGATTTTAAATTGCAGATACTGAAGTTAAATTGAAAATAAATCGCAGAAAATCTGTAAATTAAATACACGTAACTTGGCATACGGAAGTTAGAAAACTAGGTACAAATTCTTAGTAGAAATTATTAAACATTTACAGTAAGTATAACAAACAACAACAAAAAATGTAATCAGCAAGTCACCCGATTTTGTCGTTTGCTAATGCATATATTTTCATACATACTGACAGTATAACACTGCAAAGGGTACAAGAAAAACTAAAGTCATGAAGAATTCTTTTGGTTAAACATAATTTAAATTTGGAAATCAACGCTTATAACGCTATGAATACTGTTAAGGAATTTATAAGATCTGTAGCTACGGTAAAATACAGACAACGCGAATGACGCAAGTGGTTTTAAACATTTACGCAATGAAAATTAAACGGCGTACAGAAACAAAATTTAACGCCATCGAAAAAACTTGAAATTTTACTTCTATCATGTGGGAGAAAAGACGTGATTCCTACTATGGCCACTAGGATCGCAATTGTTGGCACAGAAGTAAGATGGCGACTCAAAGTGAGAAAGCGAATTGATTTCGTGTATAGACGATTTTTAAGGTACTTTAAAAAAAGATAATGGTAAAAGGGAGGGGGGAACAGTGGACATAGATTTCGTGGGTGGAACTCGAGCTCACACGATTTATCGGGTCCAATAGCCATTTTACCACCTTGAAAATAGTCGCCCTCGAAGTGACCATCGTAGGAGTTACGTCACTCTCTATGCTACAAAATATGTTTAGGCTCTCCTTCAATGGTGTTTTTATTCCTCTATACCATTCAGAATTTTTAAAATATTTAAGCTGTTCAGATCATGTGTGTTTACTCTGTATTAATACGACGCATCAAAGCATTTAAAATCGATTGGGATCGCGGGCAGTTTTTGCTTGGGAACTGCTGAATTAGAAGTTTATTGTAAAAGTTTTGATGTTACGCAGGCTTTTAAACTGGCCACAATGACGTAATGGCAGCTTGTTCCCACTCACTGAACTGGGCTCTTCAATTAGAGGACTAGCGTACTTCTCTCATTTCACCATTGTACTGAGTACGACACGTGACTAATGCATAACTGATAATGCCATTAGCAGAGAGTACGTCATCACGATGCAACTTGGTTAATGATACTACGTCAGACGTTGTATCAGAATAGTGCCACCTGTTCTTCAGTTCTGACAAATACGGCATTTTTAAATACGTACTACAATTTCTTTACGATGAGTGTCCTGGGTGATTGTGAAACATATTCTCTAACTGCGGACAACTTGTTATTTGAAATCAGAATGCCAAATAAAATATTTGGACGTAAGAGAATTTAAAAACTTGCTGAAAGTAAAAAAAAATTACAGATATTTTTCTTGGTACTCTGTTAGGATGTGACTACTTGGTCTCAGGAATTAAAGCAGGAAGATATTATAAAAAGAGTCCAGAAAAATAAACAGAAATTTACGTCTCCCGCGGGCCTCTCGCTGCAAGACTTAAAAACAATGAAGACTGTGTACTGTAAGCGTGGAAGAGCGAAGCGGAACACGCGACATTTTTCAGTTCAAACTACCGGTCATTATTTTAATGAAATTTCGGACCTTGTCCTGGAATCCGAGTCGACAAACTTGGAGAGAAAGGGCCATTTAGGTGATAGAAAAATGGGAAGAAAGTTAATATTAAAATTAATGTTCAAGAATTCGGGCGTAGGAGTGCAGACTAGGTACAGATGTCTCAGGGTAGTGTCCAGTGGCAAACGTTTGTGCGCACAGTAATGAAATTATGGTTCCGACAAAAGTAAGGAATTTCTTTATCAAGTAAGCGACCACCTGCTTCTTAAGAGATGCCTCACTCAGACAGCCAATATAATGCGTACAGCCAGATACTTGCAGTAATTTCACCATTAACTAATGTGCTTATGGTTTTTACTGCAAAGTAGACATTATATTTCAGTAATAACTTCATTGCAAACACTTTAACTTTCACTTCATCGCATCAAACATATTAGATCTTCTTTACAAAGCTGTATACTCAGCCATAAAGCACGGACCAGATGTTCTCTGCCATTCTATAAGCACCAGAAACTGTTCACAGCTTTGTTAACTACAATTTGTTGTTTGTTTGTCATCAGTCTTTCGACTGGTTTGATGTGGTCCTCCATTTTCGCCTATCTTGCGCCAATCTCTTCATTTCCACATATTTTTTGAAGCCCACATCCTCAAAATCTTCGTCACATATTCCAATCTTTGTCTCCCCCTGCAATTCCTCCCTTCAACTGCTCCTTCCATTACCAAATTAACCAATCCTGGGTGCCTCAGAATGTGTCCCACCATCTTACCTCTTCTTCTCGTAAGATTTTTCCATAGACTTCTTCCTTCGCCTGTCCTGTCTAACACCAGCTCATTTCGTACTTTATCAGTCCCCTTAATTTAACCCCTAGAAAATATCGCCGCGTTTCTTTAATAGTTCATTATTACAGACATTTAATGCAAAATATGCCATTCCTTAATATATTTTAGTGTTACATTGAGTCTGACATTATGGCTGCCATATTAGAGATAGTAACGTAAGCCTGAAGAAGGTGGTTAACAGTGCTGGTTGGAGCTGGTGAAAGATTCATTTTATCTGATCACTTCTGCTGTGTTCTAGTGTACGAAGTACAATGATAGCAAAGCAATTTATTTGCCATTTTTTAAAATGTTAGTCGAGCTAACACAGCGGAGCTTTAATTTAGCACCTGGTGTCGAATCTTCTGGTTCAACCTGGTTATGGTAGTTGCCCATGCTGTTAGGTCGCCTGGAGGAAAGTCAGTGTAATTCCGTCCGGTGTCGTGTGTTTGTTTAATCAGAACACTAGTATTATGCAAATGATTGCTAACTGCAACCTGCGGCGTTCAGATCACGTGTAGACAAACCTCTGCAGTGTGCAATATAAATGGCTTTGAAATCGGGAAATGGTGACTTCCTATTAGCCGAATTAAACGGGTACTGCACTGGATAATCGCTAGTTAACAACTTTCACTGCAAGTAACAGCTTAGTTATTTTTACATATGACTAAATTGTATATGTCGTTATGTCATGTAACAGTTGTCTGAAAATACTTATTATGCGTTTTCGTCTTACTCATAAAATCTTCTGTTAATTATATGACCAAAATATTGATTTAACTTTTTAGAAACAAACAATCTTCGCATGAAATTTAAAGTAGTAACTTAGTCATTGCTGAAACTCTAAATCACTTTCAGACATTTTATCTGCTATCGTTTTATAAAATTATACGAAACTTTACGTCCTCGTAAACCTTGGCTGACGTTAATATGAAAGGGGGTAAATCTTACATACTTCATCTGTAGCAAATTTTTAACGGGGGCAAGATCAGAACACCATATAAATTGCTGGACCTCCTCTCCCGTAAACTACAGGAGGAAAGCGGGCATGAAATTATTATCCGTTTGTGAAAGTTTCTTTAGAGGCACTCTACCGAGAAGAGGAGAGAAGGTTGAAACAGGGTGTTCACAACAGAACGTCGAAATTTCAAATTTAAATATTTATTACATGTGACGAGACAGAACAACTAAACAAATTGTGATTTGTATCAAAAGTTCCTTTTGGGGGGAGGGTTCATTCCAATACCATCTCCGTTTCTAGCCCGGCACAAATTTAAAGCGAGTCTGGTCTCTCTGAACCATGGAACGGCCATAATTTTATGTGTATCAAATTACTGTGCTGTTTTATCTTTTTAAAGAAGTCGATAATTACTAGAAATACCAGCATTCTTTACGAAAACTTTATCTAACTAAAGAAACTTGTAACGTTTTCAGTACATTAAGTGGTGTTAAAGGTTCTAAAGTGTCTCTTCTGTTTCTGAACCAATCAGTCAAAGTGTTCTTCCAGGGTACGGTACCTGAGCCAAGCTGACTGAATACAATGTAACAAGGACCTTGAATTCAGACTTGTCTTCTACAAAACCAGAGCTAGATTATTGGAATTACTGATACAACTTACAAAGAGTTTATGCTCTTGGATTACTATAGCACCGAGAGCCAAGGCTTGGTCCTGCTTGCGGCATGAATGCTATGTTCGCATTTTCTGTGATATGTTCTCATTTGTATCGCGATGGATCGATTCCCCTTTCTTAACAAATGTCTGACCGATTCATTGCTTCGTTGTTACAAAACGGAACAAAATTCAAGACGAAGCAAAATGCGTCCTCTTACGTACACTTTATCAATGGTAAGAGCCCTTTATAACAACATAAATGCTGATATGTAGGGCAATATGAAATTTTTCTGCTAAAGCAGAATAGGCGAATTTTTCAGCAGCTAATATTAACATTAATTTCACCGTTCACAGTATTATTCGAATGTAAAAACTTCTGCGGTTTATAGAGCGTCTTATAATAAGTCAAAAACCATAACATAGACTTTATTACAAGCTATGGAATGTGAGCATAACGTAATATTTCTGGCACGTTCGCTCTGTTATTATCTCTGGCTTTTCAATGGTTGAATTCTCTGTTTTAAGTACCTACGAAGAGGAGGTTTTTCGTCCCGTGAAAATGTGACCTTTTCGAATTTGTACAGTGACGTCAGAATTGTCTGGGCCATGTGCGACTTCATACAAAGTGCTTGTCAGTATTGTTCGATATTAAAAGAAATTGAGATGAGTCGATAAATTTGAGCAAAACTGCCCAATGTACAATGTCGCGTAACTCCCATCAGTGTTTCTTGAGTTATTGACATGCTGACAGACACACACACACACAGACATGTCGAAGCTAATTGGCGTATATTTTAAACTTTCAGTCGCGAATGAGTCTTGAAGCACACTTCTCAGCACGAGGTGACTCGGCACCATAGTGCAAACACTTATTTGAGAAAAGAAACGTTACTGCAGTAAACCGGAGTTCACTTTTTTAAACCTGTTGTCTTGGAAGCCAGCGGATTTCGTCCCTCGTGTCCTACTCAGACTTCATCCCGGATCTCCCATTTCTCGTCCGTTTGATACTCTCATCGATTTTTTGCCAGTCAGCATGGCTCGGGCGTCAAGAAGGGACTGGGAGAACGCCTAAGGGTGGTGTTAGAATAAAAGGAAGAAAATCTACCAGAAGCAAGGAAGGGAGAAGAACGAGAGATTATATCGGAAGGAAAAAGGGGAGAAAGGAGCTGTACATAGGCGATAAAACGCGGGGAAATGTAGTGGCTACAAAGACATATTGTGTACAGAACGGGGATTGTGCTCGTGGAACAGACACCGGAGAACGCTGGCTATGATCGATAGAAGGACGTATCGACGGCTCTATTAACTGGACTGAAATCCCCATTGTGTTGTCAGTCAGAGCAGAGAAAGTGAGACTCATATATACAAGAGTTCTTCAAGGCAGCTGTTAGCTACGTATATGTATTGGAATTACTGTGAAAGTAACCTGCCATATGGCAGCAAACCTTTCAAAGTTTAGTTTGTTGTATTTGTTCGTAGTTAAATCAGTTTTAAGGCCTTCGTTCCAAGATGTAAATAAAACATTCATAAAATTCCCCGTATATTTTATATCTAAAATTATTTAATAAATTTAATTCTAAATTTCTGAAGAAAAAAACTTGCCTAGGAGATACAGACAAAATTAAGACCAATAAACCTATCAAAACTTAATAAAATCAAGGGATATGTGATACAGTAAGAAAAACCTAGACAGAAAAACACGAAAAAGCGTACAATTAATATCGTTTAAAGTAATAGCAATGCATATGTTGATATGCAGCTGCGGAGATTGAGCAAAAGAAAGGTGAAATCAGCTGAAATAAAACTGTAAAGACCTGCAATTAGATCTACTTAGATTTTCAGGGAAATACCAAAAATTTGCATTAGTATTGATTTCTATGTGACGGCGTCCTCTGCCCCGTCTCTAGCTGGGAGCGTCTCAATGAGAGGGAACATGAGTTCTTCTTCCTAAAATTTCTTGTTAAACGGTTTAAAATTGTGTCCGGTTAAAGGAGATTAATTATATGACTACTCCTCGTCTTCAGATGAGATGGCGTCAGAGCAGTTGAATGCCTCATGAAGTCGCAAGTGCGTAACATCCACATGGCTTACACGTGACGCAAACAGAGCACGGCGTACAGCCAGCAAACAATTATAAGTCAACAGGAACAGTAAATCCGCAATAGTAAATGAAGACCGGAATGTTAAAGTGGTTCGCATTTTGATTGTCGTGTACAAATATTGAGTCAACAGGATACACTTATATTTACATTACAAAAAGCCAAATAGGTTTCTGTAAATCAAAGCAAATTAAGTTTAAAGTGCTGCTGTGTTCCACTCTCTTAAAAGCAATTCTGCTTTCAATCTGTCAGAGGCGCGTAGCTGTACACGACATGAACACGGTTCAGGATATAAACCAATTTCTATTTGTCTAACCTCTGTGTTTACGGGTAGAAGTTCTGAAAGCCGCGGTTATGGAAGAAGGATAATTTCCATTTTAGTGGTCGTATGATCTGTAGAAGAATAAGCTGAAACAATCAAATTGTGTACTGTCTCCGTCTTCAGGGCTGAAGTACTACAGCCCTGAAGACCACATGGCTTTGAAACCCAGACGACCAACATCGACATTTCCACCGCAGTGAGAATCTAAAATCTCACATAATTATTGTTCACTCGTAATATGAAACGAAAGGTACTTAATTGATAAAGCAATTAGGGGCAACTTGAAAGTTACACGATTTAAATATATTCTGATGTCGGCTGCAATATCATAATTTCATGTCCTATTTGGAGTTGGTGTCTAGGAATGGAGGAATTGCTTCATATTGTCAGATTACGTCGTTCAGCAATTAACTCTTGCAGCAAAGAATTTCACATTTGCCCTTTGTTTCTGAGTGTTCGGCCGCAGAGAATTTTCCTGTCATGGTTATTTTTCTATACGTTATTCACGCGACGTCAAAACATTTATAGGAAGTGTGTCCGTTCAATAGCACACCGTTTTTTCCAAATCCACTTAACCGAGTACAATACATAAAATAAAACAACACAATTTTTTTTCGACTGTTATGCGGTGAGAAAATCTCCGAAACATCAGATTGTAGGTTTACGTAAAATCTGAAGTTTCGTCACAAATTTCGCCCGTTGCCACTCCAGTATCCTATTGAGTGCACCACTGCCAGACAAATCAGCCGATTTTCGGGGAAGTATTGCCGTCTGGATGGGAAATATGGGTTATTTGTATCAAAATAGTGGATTATAACAGATTAATGAAATGGAGTTTTACAAGGAATGAATGGATGTGAAGGTAAGCGAGGTATTAAAAATCGTTAAAGCATTTAAAAGTACAGTTCTTCTGTCTTGTTAAAATATTAATCTCCAGTGGGGGTTAGGAATAACAAATGTACGTAGAGCGGCACAAATTATTTTGGATTCGCTTAGCAAATCTCTAGGATCTCTGGTACGTTTCAAGACCTGAAATTTAATGCCCAAGTCGTTGGTATGGTAATGTCTGTGTTCAGGAAGAAAGATTCCCTTTAAACTTCCATTTATGTAATCTTAAAGCAGTAAATACAACTTCCTCGATTAAATAAAAAAAAAGGATTTATATATTTCTCTGCCTATATAAATGTTATTCCGCTATAAAATCCACTACAACTGCCTTTCGTCATTTGTAGCAGGAGTAAAGTTAGAAGAAAATGAATAGGACTTGGAGGCTTGTATTTGAACAGACTGTACCTGAATACATTCTACTATCTGATGTCGACACAGAAGTGGGAAGGATTAAGCACTCACGCGTTTGAAAACTTGTGGTTCTAAGTAACAAGACAATCCTACGGTTCTTATATCATGGGCTTAAAACCTAGCACAAACACAACTCGTGTTAGACACTAATGTGGATGTTGGCCTTAAAACACTAGAATGATTACAACATCGTAACAGCCTATAGACGTAGTTAACAAAACCTTGAAAAATATTCGGGGATACAGAAACAAACAAAACCCTTCTTCAACAAAAACTTTAAAAACATTTGAAGCTCTCACGATGGCAAAGACGTCAACCTTGGTCTTTTGGCATTTAGGGCAATTTGGATTTGTAGGTAGATACCGACGTTTCGGAGAAGCATACTGTCCCCTTCTACTAGGTTGAAGGTGGAGACAGTGCGATTCACCGAAACGACTATATTTGCCTAAAAATTCACAAGGTTTTGCGACCCAGAAGATGAACTTCGACAATTTAATGGGAGATTAAACTCGTGGAAAATGCTTGACACTCGTTATATTATAATCCTCTATCTTTCAATTTGTTGTCTGTGGACCTTAAGGTTAACTGATAACGAAATATAACATTGTTGTTTCATTGAAGCGTAACACTTGGTCCTTATTCATATGTTATTTCTCAGACGCCTAAAAACCCGAGGAGCTGCGAGGAGTGAATATTGCGTTCGCCGCGAACAGAAAGTTTCTTGACAAAACTATTCACTTATCAGGTTATCAAGTATGATTCTGGTTCATGAAGTCTGTTAATGATTCTGGAGTTCTGTGTTTTTTCAAGTAATTTCAATGTCGTTATAAAGATACGCAATTTTATACCGTTTTACCTTGATTAATTTATACTTGTTGTATTGCCTCGTTGCGTTGTTCATTAATTACGCTTGTGTTCCAAAAGGACAGATCCCTTGCTGTCTTGCAGGGCAGAGTGGTGTCGTAAAATACAGGGAAGGGCGCATTTGAAAGGAGAGGAGAGGGTATAAACGTTCTCGTTTTTATAGCAGCGGCCCAAAGAGCTATAAATTCCATTCGCCATCACAGCTTCTGGACAGCAGCACAGACTGTAACAGTTTTCCGTACCAACAGACGTTAGAATGACTTGGCTTTTTAACCCCTGGAAGCTGAAGCTCATCTAAACAACATTTAATAATTCAGTCTCTACCATAAAAATTCGTTTCTAATTTTTAAGGAGATGATCACTGATTGCACCGATTATCAAGCGAAGCCCATAAATACATTCTATGGGAAAACCGCAGTGCTGTTAATTATTAAAGCAGGTGGTGCATATAATTACCACAATGACCATCCACACGCGTACACACTCCTAATAAATCATTAAACCACAAGGACATTTGTAATTGGATAAGGAAGTTGCAGTCATCAGATAATAGTACAGTTGAATAAGTTTGCTTGTGAAGAATTCACAACAGTTTAAGTGCTTAATTAGAGTAGAATACATCAAGAATACGATGGTGTGGTTTCGTAAGTTGAAGTTGACAGGTCTGAGACTGGAGAGGCTCCGACCTAGTTCAAGCCATTGCCATTAACACGATACATTTTTAATCGATTAAACCTTTGTTTAAAGACTTTGTACACCCTGACGAACTGTGTGAATTTATATTTGTGAATTCTTTTGTGTTATTGAAGTCTTCACAATATTTGTCTGCAATAGCCCTGATATTACCTCACAAATACAAATAATGTTAACAAAGGATATTTAAAACACAACGTTAAATTGTTGATGCTCCGTCATCAGGGAGATCGCCCTAATGATAGAGGCAACATGCACCTCTGAAACGTCGGTATACGTTTACCAGACTACAAGGAGCCAGCAATCCAGAAAACAGCTAACTTCATGCCTTTCTTATTGCTTGTCATTCTGGCGTCGTCTAGAGGTAATCTTTTATGCATGAAACCGCATAAAGTTGGCCAGAGACAAAACAGCGGAGAATATAAATCGGTTTATGCATTAGGTATATCGTATATTGTCTCGTAGCAACAAGACAGAGAAAAAGATTGGAGGGAGAAAATTTAAACAGGAGGATTTCGTGCATTGGTCTGTGAGTTATAAAAGATTAATTTTGTTACCAGCAAAATTCTTCCAGCAATAAACGAGCACAGTGTCCAATAAAGAACGCAAAATCAAAAATATGGCATTTAGAAACTATGTACTCCAGGGTACAGCACTAACTTTTAATGATACGCGATCGATGTCATTCCGTCACTGAATGACATTCTGTCAACACAAGCCAGTCCGTTACTGACACTTCCATAACCTGATTTTCATGTATGAATGTGGTGATAGTGACGGCGAGACCCTTTCAACTCTCAGAAAAGGGCAGTTTGTGTCGCTGATGCCCGCAGAACGCCAATATGACATCGCACTCCCTCGTACAACGCTTTATTGAAGCTCATACACGGGGGGTCCTTTGTAGGCAACGTGGTCATCATTCTGATGTTGTAACCCTCAGGCCAGTCTTTCACTTCGTTTCTGGATTTCTAAATTTTACGTTACTACAATTTAGGAATCCAAACGATAGGAATCCTTCTTCGAAATCCCATTACGAGCTGTTCATGTTTCATCCCCTACGGGTTTGTGACTTCAATTTATTCCTTATAGCAACATTATGTAGGACACTGTCTATTGTCTGCAGTATATTTAATATTTGAGGTTTTCACGACTGAGTCTGAAGATGGCTGTCTTCTGGATTGTTGCGCCGTGTAGTCTGGTAGAAGTTTACCGACGTTTCAGAGGTCCTTGCTGCCTCCTTCATCAGGGCGAATCCGTTTAAGGGATGAAATAAATAAAAACAAATGGCATACTAATAATAGAAAATAAAACAAAAGGAAAAGTTAATTAAACTCCTTTAGGAGGGACATATATTTAGAAAGTATGGACAAACAGATCAGAACAAATCAATAAAATAGCAAGAAATAAATGACACCATGAAAAAATAAAAAATTCTCTTCATGATTTTCAAAACAGGAGAAGACAATGGCAAGAAACTTCCATTAAAACGGTTCAGAATTCTAGAAAAAACCGGAAATAATAATAATAATAACAACAACAATAATATTAGAGGTGCAGTTGTGTGATGAGTCTAGAAACACATTTCAATTTTGCCTGCAAGTATTTATTGTTACTGCTAACATAAAGCAATGGAAAAAAAATTAACTTGTCGAGTCAACAAAGGGAAATGTAACATGATTCCGAAGTTAAACAATATACTACGGAATAAAATTATTTGTTTAATCTGTAAAATACACTTCACCAAATACAAACAGCGGCCAAGTGTTGACAGACGTTTGTTCCCGTATCCTACAACTGTTCAAATTTTACTCAGTGACGGTGCATATTTACACGTTTGCAGGTAACTTAACAGCGTGAACTGTGAAAATTGTTTAATGATGAATATGCATGCATACTACACTTACAGAAGCTACAGCAATTGAGTCGTATACTAGATTCATGTTCCTTTTATGTATACATTTTGCTTACAAGCCACTAAATATTCATAAGTGAGACAAGAGTTTCTGAAACACTGCAGCATCAATACTCTTCTTGTTTACTGGAGACGTTAGACATAATCCCACAGTGAACTGGAGCATAATCTACATGTATTTTTACTACAAAAATATCACTTTATTACTAATACAGTATAGCTTCAACTGCAAGCTGTTTTCAAGGAAAGTCATACACGAAGTGTTTAATGGAGAAGACATATTTGTCTGCCTGTCATTTTACATGTTCAATCTCTCAAATTATTTAACAGATGCTTAAGGAATTTGGTATGAGCCATGGGACTAAGATAATCGGAATATTTTTGCGTTGCTTAGTATAGGTGTACCCTAAAACCTATTTTAGAAGGGGGTTTCAACCAAGACAATAAAATCATTTTCCATCGTCCTTTTGCTTGATGTATGCCCAACCACCTCATCCTGCTGGAGTATACGATCCTAATATTTGGCGAAGGCTGCAAATTATAAAGCTCCTCATTACGTATTTTTCTACAGCCTCCTATTTCTTCATTGTTCTCAGGACCAAATAATCTTCCCAGAATCCTATTCTCAGACACCCTCGGTCTGTATTCTCCCTTAATATAACAAGTCATACAGGTACAGCTATTCCATATGATTTAATTTCTATATTTTTATATAACAGTCTGAAAGACAAAGAATTTGGATTGTAATATTACGAAGCGTCAGCTAATTTACGTTATGATTCAGTTCTGTATTCTGGTTACGAGACATTAACATATTTTTCTCTGCGTGTCCTTCCAAACCAACTTCCTTACTAGTATCTAATAGAACTTCTGTGGTTTTATTTACTGTATTTTAATTCTTGTCTACTAAATTAACACCTTGAGCACAGACCAGAGGCTTATGTGTTCCACTGAAATCGTATCTTTGTTTATGTGTCTGCTGTACGGTATCTTAACTGTATTTTGAGCCTGACAGCAGATTTGTACCTGCAACAGATAAAGGGCAAAATCGCTTCCATCTTCGGGGATGAAGACACTGTGTTTCTCCGGAAAGTTGGATTCTACCTACGAGACTAGACAGTACCAAAACCCAGAAGAACATCGCTGAAGCCCACTGATCTTAGAATAAATAAACCTGTCAGTAAAATGTCGATCAATCATCTGAAGGCAAGAGTAGATCAAACTCCAGAAACACGTGTATCGATATATAAAACATAAATCTTTTATCACACAATGCCCATCAAAATATAGCTTAATGAGTCTAAATCAATTTTTAACATTTTTACTTTTTTAACCTCGGATGTGTGACTTCTACAACTGATAACACGAAACGCGAATTTAAATACTGACAAGTTATTTTACAAACTTGGCGGATCCGCATCAAACAAATTCTTTAGTATCTTTCGTATGTCAAGAATAATTTCGTTTCAGAATACAGACTAGAACGTATCCTTTTATATCTTGCCTCGTGAATGCACTTTGTTTGAAGGGAATAATATGAACATTTTTTAATAAGTTATTCTTATTAGTTATAAGAACACACTCTAATATCCAGCGCTTCAGCTGAAATTCATCTTAAATTCTATAAGTAAGGGCGGAAAATCTGATGCAAGTAAAAGCTTTTCTCAACAATTCAAGGAATCTCGCGTTCACAGCCGTTCTACCGCGTAACACTGCAGTGGCATCTTGGAAGTAAATCGCTGTAGCAAAGGGACATGCCACTTGGGAGGGCTAGAAGCGTATATAAGGGAGGAAAATATTACAGGCTAATACGTTGCGGAGATATACTGGACTAGACTGTCCCAGTATATGAACCAGTAACATTAAGACATATAAAGTCCGTCTGCAGACAGCAACATGGAATTCGTGAAGATAGCTGTGGTGACAGAATTTTCGGAGGAGCTTTCTGTCTCCATCATCAGGGCACATTACTCTGATTAAAATAATAAACTCTTTTGAAAATCTGGTCAATATTTACCAAACTACACGGTGCAATATCCTAGACGACAACCATCTTTATAACCGTCGCCTTCAGATCCTGAAATCTCACCTTGAATTTGATGACGTGAATAACAATAAACTGTATGAGCACACAGTTTAGTTAACAAACGGTCGAGTAAGTACAAGCAGAGTTAACGCCCGTGCCTATGATTTAGGATGTACCCAGTTCAAATCTCAGACGATATTCGGGACCCGCAGTTATTCTGTCATTCTAGGCTAGCTCAAAAATATCCCCTTTAAATACGTCACGTATACTTCATCTCATTCCTTTCCAATTCATCGTGCACACAATCAAATTGCCATCCGACAACATTACAATTTACAGAGCGTCATTGGACACGTTGCACAAAAGTAACCAACTCACAGCTCGAGTACAACGTTTCTGAGCCTTGCATCTAACGGCATTTGTTTCAGTCACAATCAATATCGAAAGGTGGGTTGGATATATATTGATCTATGACGTCACAGAAGCATTCCGTTGGTTGATTGGTGGATAGGTGATTTTTTTGCTATTGGAAATTTAACAAGGGACCTGATTTAAACAACAGCTCGTGGTTTTGAAAGTAGTTGGATCAGGAATTCGAGCGGTGTTACTAACATCCTGGCTTTTGACACGATGGTTTGGAGAACCAGTTTTCAGGATTTCATTTTCACTTAATTCTACTGTAATGAATGGATACACTGAACTACAAATTACTGTGGACTTGAGTGTAATCCTTAATTATAATTTTTTACCTACACTCAGGATAATTGCAAATAGTAACAAATACTGTTACTGCTCTGAAGATATTAAATAGAATCTCGGCTAGAGGATCGACTATCTTTATAAATACAGTGGTTTCCTTTAATTAACCTAGACGAATACTGCGCTGGTACCTAAAAATATGCTAAGATGCAATAGGGAAATGAGAAATACATCTGATGGTCCTGTATTATTTTTGTAGGACAAACTGAAAGGAAACGGTCTCTTGGCGACTTAGTCGCAGATTCGAGGTTAATATTGAAAACGACAACTGAGAAACAAAACGAAAGATGAACTGGTTTGAATTTGATCAGGTAAGTTCCCAGCAGCCGACGTTTATAAATACAATGATAAATATTCTGATCACGTAACAGCAGCGTATTTCATGACCATGGAAATAATTATGAACTGCTCAAGATACCCATGTAACATGAAATTATTTACAAGGGTCATGACGTACATGTTTCTTATGTATACACCATACCAGTAACTTATATACGTACGTTCTCATATTTTATAACGATCAGTGTTAGAGCAAAGTGCTGATTTTCCAGCAAGATTCAAATGTGTGCTATTAAGGGACATGCCTTATTACTGCATTGTCATTTTAATACGTGAGAAATGCGAAGTACAAATACGCTTCCCCACTTGACAGAAATCACAGGGAAGATCAGCTACTTGCTGACTTAGGAGAATGAGAACTCTTAAGAGTTTTTCTATTCACTTGTGATTCGAGTGCAATGCAAACTGCGTGAGAAGCAAAAAGGAGTCCAGCTAAGAAAGCAGGTCTGGAGGACATACGCTTATTGTAACAAAATAAGGAATCCAGCAGCGTCAAGATAAAAGTCGCTAGTGATTTGTCACGACTTAAATTAGGAAAGTAAGAGGATAAAACGTCTTCGGATACAGGAAATTGCCACGGAAGACTTTCATTCAATTGTCTCCACATAATCTTCAGTCAGTATCTTCTCTTCCTTAGTCTCAAACACGACACTGCCTTTAGGACACGTGTGTGTGTGTGTTAAACAGTGAGAAAAACTGAAATTAGTTGGAAAATACAATAAATATGTTGCTAAATTAACTGACTCTATAATGGAAGATCTCCTTCACAACGCTAACACTTATTAACAGGTGGAGAATTTCTGGGTTTTTGTTGAGATTTCGGGTTCCATGGGGGTAAGTGTGAAGACTGCGCCATGTAGTAAGCTAGGTTACCAAAGTGTCAGAGGTGGTCACTATCTCCATCATCGTCCTGATGATGGACGGAGTAAGAACCTCTTACACGTTAGTAAATTCCTACCAGAATAAAGGACGCAGCATCCTAGAAGACAGTCATCTTCTGGGTTACTGATCTCGGAGACCCCCAAAGTGTCAGGGCAGGCTTCATATTCAGACCGCTAAACGAAATTAAATCCAACTTGCATTTGTGAGGTCCATTTTTACTAGCAAATTTCTACTCCCACCTACATATAATTTTCAAAAATGGCTTTTGACAATGTGGTTTTTAAAATAAAACTTTGTATCCATTTAGTGTTAAATTCCAGTTCATGTTCCGCTTGTCTCAGCCTTCACATAAAATGAATATATACTATGCAGACCCTTTGTACGTAATTGTCTCCATAATTCATTATTTGTATGTGTAACTACAAAAATACTGCATACTGAAAGACATTGTTTAAAATTCAACGAATTTTCTGAAAAAGAAATCAGTTTATCACACAATAAACTTTGACTTTTGAATCCAGCTATTCCACATGAAACACTGTAATAACAAAAAATAAAATTTAACAGATTTATAATAGATATAATTACCTTATTGTGTCTTCTCCATTAAAGCCGCTGATTTATGTAATCGGTTCTACTGTGTTGCAATGTATGGTGTACCACTGAACCAAGAAATTAATGCAAAAGACTTCTTTATTCTTCGTTTCTAAACGAGCTAGCCGGGCTAAAACAGTTAACATAAACGCTTCGTCCCTGGTATAAGTAAGATTCAAGTTCGGATATAAATATTATAGACGAAAATCGTAAAACTTAAAAATAAACACTTGGCACTAGTGGTCATAATATCATTTTTCCAACTATTGTCATATTCCCGACATGGAAGCTGTAACTTTTATGGTTCTAAGAAAAATAAAGGCATTCGATATAGGACCTTTACGTTACATGTAGTAAAACAAATTTATACATATTCAACTACTATGAGAGTAATTTTTTTTATGAAAATTTAACATTACTACATAGTGGAGTGACTGATAAGGGTTGAAACCCTAAAACGGAGCGCGGCTGCGGTGATGTGTGGTCCAAAGGACACGCCACGTGAATCAAGAGTGATGATTTGAAAGGGGCGCTGGTAGAATGGTAACTGGCGAGATAGGGGCTGCCCCAGTGCCACTTCATCAGACGAAAACTCCACATAATCTGACCTGGGATTAAATCCGGAACCTATCCACCTGAGCCACTGGCCTGTGACACTAAATGATGATTATGACATGACTGTGAGATTTCAGGTTCTCACGGCGGCAAATACGAAGATAAGAGACTTATGGGATACTGCGTCGAGGAGTTTCGTGCAAGTCCTCATTATGGAGGCAGAATGCACCTCTGAAACGTCGGTCAATTTTTACGATACCAAACGGCGAAATATTACAGAAGGCCGTAATCATCTTATTACGATATGAAACTTTAAACAAGTACAGTGTTAACATATTTAATACCCAAGTCATCGCAAACAATTTCGTTTTAGAGGAAAATAGAATGAACCTATTTGGACCTAAGAGAGAGTAATTATAGTTACCAAAGAAAATTTCAGCGATGAGATACGTAACTTATAATATTCACCATATACTTCTAGGGTCATAAAATCAATGAAGATGATTTGGAATGGACTTGTATCACGTACGAGGCAGGAAATATATATATATATATATATATATATATATATATATATATATATCAGTCTTTATTAAAAAAAACTTGAAGGGAATAGGCCAGCTTGGGAACGTACAGACGAGAGCAAGTTATTAAAGAGGATCTCAGAGAAATATCGTGCGAGGGTGTGAGTTGGATTCGTGTCATATGGATTACGGATTAGCTTTCGTGATCTCCAAAAAGATTTTTCGGATTCCGTTAACAGCAAGGAAATTCTTGACTAGTTTGCTACAAGAAGTTATGTATGCATACGTCATAAATTATAAATAATAAATTATTTTCTATTATTTATTTTCCTTTTCTTCTCTTTTGTCAATCGTTTTCCTTCTTTCGTTATTCTCTTTTTCGTTCTTGTCACTCTTCATATTCCTCCATGTCTCGATGCATTCCCCCGACAGACAGAAGTCTCAGCCAGATCAAAGCTATTCTTCCCTCCTGCTGACTACACGTTGCATTATTCCCCTGAATTACCCATTCACTGTTCAGCTATTTCCTTTATGCCTTTATTCGAATATAGGCTTTTGCATTTCGTTCAAATTATAATCGTATATTGTATCACTTCGAGACAAGAATGCTATCAGATGAAATAAATAATAATAAAAGTAGTACTGTAAGCTATTGTTAAATGAAACATTCATTCTTGCGTATAATGCGCAGACGTCGAGGATTTACATGTCAGGCAGATTGAAATGAAAAAGGCAGAATTTCTCCGCCTCTTCTGTCGCATTCTGGACCCCGCCACTCCTTTCCGATAGGCTCCAGCTTGCCTTGGAAGAGAGGACTCCACGTGAACGAAGCGTGAAAGCTGCAGGGTATACAGTGAAATCGGCTGTAGTCTGGTATAAGCTTCTCAGGGTGTGTCATACCAGACTGTAATCCTACTTTGTATCATTTCTACACGGCATTATACAATTTATCATGTTCTTATATGATATTAACAAAAGAAATACAATATAATTGTAGCCAAACGATTTCTTTTGTGTTATGGATGGCAACAAATTCAGATGAAAATTCCGCAGGCTTTAGATTGATTATTCGTAAATTTAAATTTCAAAGAAGTTTCATGTAGGCCTGCTGCTAAACGTGACAGAGACTAAGAGATATTGGATAGGAACTTGATTCAGGAACATGTATATTTTCCTAATTTCAAAGAGTTGAGTCTTTCGTAAGCAGCTCCAAATCGCTCAGCCTCTCAATAAATTCATCGACTTATATTTAATTGGAAAAAAAATCATACCGTTTTCCAATAGGTTACCACTGTTCTCTATTTTGAGCTGGATTAATTCAATCCCACAACATTTTCTGATCATCGATTTCAACATTAACCTCCTCCCATCAAAGCCCGTATCTGCTTCGTGATCCATCCCCTTCAAATTTTTCAACTAAAATATATATACATTTATTATCTCTCTGATATCTTCTACATGCCTCGTTTCCTTCGTCTTTTTAAATGAATCACCATAAGAATATCTGTGAAGAATAAAATTTATTAAGATCTTCATTATGAAATTCTTTGCTCTGCCTTAGGTCCAAATATTCTCCTCAGTACACAATTTTCAAATACCATCAATCTGTATTCTTGCCTTAAGTTAAGATATCAGATTTCCAGACACACAAAAAATAAGAGACAAAATTATAGTTTTATATATTTATACCTTCACGTATTTGGATATGAGGCGAGAAAATAAAATATTCTAAACTGAATGGCAAAATTTCCCGACATTAATCTATTGGTATTTATTCACGACTATAAATGTGATACATATTTTCTAAATGCGTTCTTTATTGATACACAAATCAATTACACGAGTAAATATTCGCTACTTTCAATGTAATTACATCCTGTAATTTATAGACATTGCTGCTGTGCTAACCCTCTAGTTTAAATTACAAATGCCGTTGCGAAACCTGATTTCATGATCTGTACCTGGAAAATCCAGAATGCCCTGGATATACGGTGCGTTTCAAAGTCGGTTACTACGCAGTACAAAGCTACAGCACCACGTGACAAACCACAACGTCAAAGCATTGATTGACAATACAATTTCGCTGCAGGGAAATTCACAGTTCGCTTGATCATAGCTTCCCAATGTAATCAGAAGACTGAAAGGTCAGCTGCTTGAGTGGATCCGCCGCGCAAAGGGTGTCTTCAAAATGTTTGCTGAGACACAGCGCAGTAGGAAGACAGAAATTGGGGGGGGGGGGGGGGGGATCTGCTCTCTAAGCGAAACTAACAGTCCAAGTTATAGCGCCAGACTCGCGTTAAGTCCGTGCCGGAAACTTTAAAGCAGAACAAGTCAAAGATATCTGACTGAGAAGTGTGCGATTAACCATTTAAAGCCTATTGGTAACTATAGGTACCAGTTGTTTTGACAATCGGAACTACAGAAGGCTGGGTGGGCCCCATAGTCGGGCTGGACGCAGAGGTTAGAAGAAAAGAACCTTTGTCTCTGCCGGAGATTGAACCCCGGTCGTCCATCTATAGACTGAACTACCCCAGCTCTGCTTCGGCAAACAGTGGGCCTTACTTCAACAGCTGTTTCAGTCAATCAAGAGGAGAGGTTTTCCGTGTTTTTGGATCCCGAATATCCATTACCGTCATCAAACAAACTTACCATTTCACCGTCCTGATGGTTCCTACTACTAACACAAACACATATACACAATGTCCCAAAAGTACGTACACACAATGATGACATACGTATATCATAGTTGTGTGTATACATTGTTTTGGGACACCTTGTACGTAGAACGCATGCACCAAACGTCGCAATCGAGTGGTTAGTACTTCTGCTTTATATTTGGGGAAAACCTGGGTTCATATCTCGGCTCGGAGATCGGTTAACCCGAGTAAAGCGCTTCGTGGTCTTTCCTGTGTAAATGCCGAAAGAGTATCTAAAAAGAAAAGGTGATTACTGTGTCCTTCCATACCATTTCGATACGTTATAATGAATACTTTCATCATTCGACGCCATATAGGATACAGAAAGCACCTCTTAAACGTCGGTAAACTTCTACCAGACTACAACCCAGAAGACAGCCATCTTCCTACTCACCGCCGTGAGAACCTCAAATCTCACCAGGTACGATGCTGATTCGAATGCTCAGCTTTAAAAATGCATACACCACTCATGCACTAATGAAAACAATCCCATTTGTCTCGGCAGCATAGCACAGCAGTCGGCATTGTTCAAGTCTCTTGTCAAGTTGGTGGAATACGCAATTTAAATTGTCTAAAACATTCCAATTAATTGTTAGGTGCAGTTAAACTGGAAGCTTCTTTTATTGTCGATCACTTTGAATATTCAACTTAATCCTGAGTATATGATTGTACGCCTTCTTAGAATTCATATTTCTCAAGAACATATTTGTGAATCCATTCCTCATATCTACTTGGGGGGGGGGGGGCAATGGTCTAGGGACAAAGAATGTGTTCTGTATCTTCCGCTTTCTTAAACTATAACATCTTTGGATGCGATAAATATCAGTCCTTCAACGTGTATCGGATCTTACTTTAACTTGTGGATCGTATAAATAGCAGCCAATTTCAGACATAACGTGTTTACATGATTATCGCCTATCTTCATACCAAATGTAATATTCCCAGCTCCAATAGATCATCAGTTATCGTAGTCAAATTAAAAACTAAGCGTAGATTTCGCGCCACCGTCCTGCTGTTATCGACAACCTACAGATATTCACTTAACAACAGCTGCAGTGCATTTTCCGAGGACGTGACACCTCACTTTGCAACAAGTGAGACCACACGCAAAATTCAAATTAGGCGACTTGTTGGTAATAGTTATGCTGATGATTAAAATGATACAACATTATAGCGTTTATGATGATTTTAATATCAAATTTATAGAAATCCTTAAATTTGTTCCAATAAACAAAGACAATTAAGAACGACAATATATAAATTAAATACATTTAATTAGGGAATATAATACAAGGCCTCATCGATATAGCAAAAGCACACACGATGGAATAACATTGTTTTCAAAGACGACATTGAAGCTGTAAGTAACATTTTTGTAGAAAGACCTATTTGTAAGCGAGCATTTGGGAGCCCTTGAATTAGATGGGAGGTTATAGTGAAATTAACATTTAATAAATAAATTGTGAATATGTGAGCTGAATTGAACTGGCTCGTGTTACGGTCCAAGACCAGGGTTTCTCTCGATAATGTTAAATGTAAAGATTAATACGGGAAATTGTTTAAATCAACTGAAACTGAACAAACGAAGACTATGTAAGCGGTTAAACATAAGGAATTTGGCGACGAAAAGAAGAATGATTTAAAAATCATTTTCGTTGCAGATGAAATCCATTTAATTACCGACATGACACACACAGATTACGTGGTCAACGGTATAAGCCTGCAAAGCAGAGCTGTATCGAGAACTGTAACTACGCTATTTATTTTTATTTTACCGAAGCTGTGAGCTGCTTATAACCGTTATTAGTCCGGTCCATGTTATTTAACTCACCGCACAAATAATGCCCAATTTCATCATTAGTGGTGTAATTAATTCTAGATTTACCTCGGATGCATGAATTTTATAATCGCATGCTAGGACAAAATGACTGTTCCCATCATCTGACGAACATAAAACTAAAATTTAATTAAAATTGTCCGTGACAGTCCGAAACAAATTCAATAAACCAATTTCCTTACTTTAATATAACGACCGAGCAGTGGAGACCACACGTTTAAGTAATGAGGTCATCCTGAGTAATAAGTGGGGCAAAAGAGGGAGGGAGGTTTCATGCAGTTGTTCAGAAACAAATTTTGAAAACAAATAAAACATACGTAGATACAATAAAACTTTTTTATCCGGAACGACTGGGGATAAAGACATAACAACAAACCATCGGACGGACAAATTCCACGAACAGAGTCCTCAAGGGGTTAGTCGAGGAATTACCCGCCGAAGGAAGGAAGGGAGGGAGGAAGGAAGGAAGGGATGAAGGAAGGAAGGAATAATGAAGGGAGAAAGGAAGGAAGGAAGGAAGGAATGAATGAAGGAAGGAAGGAAGGAAGGAAGGAAGGAAGGAAGGAAGGAAGGAAGGAAGGAAGGAAGGAAGGAAGGAATGAAGGAAGGAATGAATGAAGGAAGGAAGGAATGAAGGAAGGAAGGAAGGAAGGAATGAAGGAAGGAAGGAATGAAAGAAGGAAGGAATTAAGGAAGGAATGAAGGAAGGAATAAAGGAAGGAAGGAAGGAAGGAAGGAAGGAATTAAGGAAGGAATGAAGGAAGGAATGAAGGAAGGAATGAAGGAAGGAAGGAAGGAAGGGATGAAGGAAGGAATGAAGGAAGGAAGGAAGGAAGGAAGGAATGAAGGAAGGAAGGAAGGAAGGAATGAAGGAAGGAATGAAGGAAGGAAGGAAGGGATGAAGGAAGGAATGAAGGAAGGAATTAAGGAAGGAATGAAGGAAGGAATGAAGGAAGGAAGGAAGGAAGGAAGGAATTAAGGAAGGAATGAAGGAAGGAATGAAGGAAGGAAGGAAGGAAGGAAGGAAGGAAGGAAGGAATTAAGGAAGGAATGAAGGAAGGAATGAAGGAAGGAATGAAGGAAGGAAGGAAGGATGGAAGGAAGGAATGAATGAATGAAGGAAGGAAGGAATGAAGGAAGGAATGGATGAAGGAAGGAAGGAAGGAATGAAGAAAGAGGTTTTGGTCTAATTAAAATGTGAAATTCGTCAAAATGGGTGTAATAAAATAGTCCGATTTTCTGCTCTGGCGTCAATTACATGTACTGACATTGTTATTCGTACAATCAATCATTTCTTCCTAACAAACAAAAGAAACGAACCCCCAATTTTCTGTAACGTACAAAATTAACTTTCTTCAGCATTTTATAATAAACAATGTTATTCTGTTCATAAATTACGCGATACACCGATACCATAAATTCATATACACATCGATTTTTTCCCTGTCTTATAACTTATCGACTTAGAGATATGAACTTGTTATTCGTAAAAAAGGCAAATTAATAGAAGTGGTGTGAGGAGGTGTTTGTGTCTTGCAGTGCATACAGCTTTTTGTGTGGAGTTCTCTCTGCCTTGTAGCTTGAGTAAGTTGCTGTAAACTTTTCACATCTATCTTGTTATAGAGCTAGCGATTTGTTGAACGGAACCTGCAGAGCACTTTGCTCGCAGTCCTAGTGCGTTGGCTCTGCACAGCAGACGACGAGAGCAACGCTGAACTGCTGGTTGTAATGAAATTCAAGGACATGAACAAGATAGCAATAGGAACAGAATCTCTTCAGGGCCCGTTGACGCTTCAAAACACTATCTTGAAGATGGCGATGAATATGGTAACGGATTACGATTTAAATAAACTGCTAGAAACTATATAACAACCTATTACCTGATTAAATAAACGCAATAATAAAGCTCTACTCTAAAAATTAGGATAAGATACGTAGGGTGAATATTAACTTTTCATTAGTCAAAAATTTGGGTTTCTTGGAAGCAATTACAGTACACGGCTTTATTTATAATGAGTTCCAACAATATAGGAAGGTTTTAAGAATAATACGAAATAATTTGACAAGTCCAGAAGTTTTTTATTTTACATAGAATTATTTTACCTCGATGTTGTTCTTATAAGCAGTAATTCCGTAGATGCCAACATTTCGGAGAAACATATAACCTCCATCTTTAGTCCTGAAGATGGAGACAGTGTTTCCCTCCGAAACGTTAATATCTATTCATAAGTCCACATAATTTCACTGCTAAGAAGACCAACATCTATAACTTTACTGTCGTCAGTATCTAAATTCTCATGTCTAATTTGGTCGATAAACATTTCTATGTACATGCAATGCCAAATTAATTACATTAAAATCCTTAACAGCAAACGTGGAATTATTGGATGCTTATGGACAAGAAGGAGATGGTGACGTACCTCGTACTTTTAAAATTAAATTTTGCACTTAGTTGATGTACCTGAAGAGCTTTCCCAGAAGTTCGTACTCTGTCGTGTGGGGCGCCTGTGCAGCATTCTAGTCACTCAAAAAGCACCTTATGAAATATTTCTTCATGGTTATTAGAGGTTTTTTGCAACAAGAAAGGCACACACGTGGATGCATTTTGCCTCTGTGTTACGCTACGTTCGTATCAAATTTTACATTTGACGAAGAAAGTCGACACACGCTAAGAATCAATATATTTTACAGACCTTCACATGATATTATGATGAAATTATATGCTGAAAGTAAAGACAACTTGCAATTGTTTTTGTGTCAGTTTCTAATCATTAACAAATATAATGTGAAATATCGACAAGAGTAACATACCGACTGAAAACACAATCATTGCGTTGTGAGCAGGAAATTCAAAGTACAGAGCCCGGGACCAAATCGTTAGTTTGCTTATGTCACTCTTGCGAGTGAAAGAAAGACGCAATATATTATGTAATCGAAATACATTATCGATATAGGAACTGAGACAGCCAGCTACAAAGTACTTCCGCAGGGAAATACTGTTTATAGCACGGACAGATGCTTCTTTATCTGCTACCCCTTCTCCCCTCTGATCAAAGGGCCTTTTCCTTCTGACATAGAACGTACAGATTCACCCCGACTAGTGCAAGGCTGTTAGACACGTAATAAGTTTGAAGTATCTGAAACTGAGATAACGAGAAAACTGGAAATTCAAATCCAGAATATGAATCAAACAAATGAGGCGGAAAGTCTTTTTGGAAACAATAATAGGCTCACCCACTAGATAACGGAGATGAAACACGTGTATGAGGCAGACTGCGTGACTATAGTCAATAGGATTTTGTTTAGATGCCAACAGATTTCGGTTCTGACTATGTAAGCCTGTTTGAATGCCTAAATGACTGTATGTAAGGACCGGTAAGGACAAACTAAAGTGTTAGTACTTCATTGAGATATTGTTTAAATTAACAGCACAAAATAATTAAATTGAATATTCATAATGTCGGCCACAGTATAAGTACTCGATTCGAAAGATTTTCTGTTATGTTTCTTTATGTGTCAAATCCGTGCAATGGGACTCGAAGGACACCAACGCAAAAAACGCTACAATTGAATGGGCCCGGATAGACTACTGTACCAAAAAGTTTATAAAATTATAAGAAAAAACACAGAAATAAAAGACTTATGAAAGCGAAATTACGACAATGTTTTACTAATGGACGAGTAAGAATAACGGAAACTGTATGACAAAGGTCTATAAACAGCTAAAATAAACAGCTACCTTAGAGCTGATAACAAAAAGCGAGGTCAGGTCATAATAAGGATAGCGGAACTTCACTGAAGCATTCACAACACAGAATAATGCTCGAAGAAGCAAACAGAATAACCAAGTGTATCTTGTATCAAATTGTTCGTATAACAAGAAATTCCATTAATGAAGACAGAAGCCTTAGAAAATCAAAGAAGAAAAACGACTCACACTTTTGAATAACAACCATTGTCATAATACGAAGGGAGAGAAAGAAGAGAGTATTGGGTTAATCACATAAAATACGACGCTTCGAAGTAATAGAAGGGCACACGGAAGAGAAATGCTGAAGATATTGAATCTGAGCCACAAATTGCGATAGAACAGACCCAGTGTCTTAATCACAGCGTAGCGAACAGTTCATGGCATGTAGAACGGGCTCACTTAAAAGGAAACGACCCCGGGAATTTTTATATATTCCGGGGGCTGCGGACAGTCGACAAGGGGTGCTACTCCAAACTAAGGATAATAATTCTTCACATAAAATAGACTGTTACGAAGTACGAATTATATCAAAATGCATCGGATTTGGCGAAATTTTGGGACTATGGTGATAAAACTCGCAAGTTCCATAGCATTGAGTTTCTATGATGAAGATAAACTGCCCGAGAAGATTTTATATCACGCAGAGAATTGTTTATTCAGAATGAGATTCTTGCAAACTCCTTGTTGTTCCTAGCGTGAAACATTTTTTTGAAAAAAGAAATCATTTTCACCCATTTCTTCACTGAAAAGATATATTAAAATTTATCCGGTTTTATTACTTTCATTTACCACCCCTATAAATGCACTTCAACGTTTTTAAAGAAGCATCTTTTATTTGGTAGATTGAAAAAAAGTAATATTCAGGTTACAGCAAAAACACGTGAAAGTAAAACAGGCATGTGATACAGGGTTTTGGGAGTTTTATTATTTAATGTTTTTGATATATTAAAAACAAGGACCTGAGAGTGGGGCTACATTAATAAAGCGGTAAAGAATAAATGTCAGAATGAAACTCTTAAAAGACAATTGCATTAAGGCTCTGGATTCCTTCTTCCTTCATACGTTTCAGAAATTTCGTTTCTACGATCAGCGGTGGGAGGTACACGACAACATCAAACGAGAAGTGACAATGCTAGAGAGAATTTTTAATTACCATGTACAAAATTTCGAGCAAAAGAAATTAGAGGAAGGAAAGAATTAGAACATCAGAATCTTACTCTAGTGTTTCGAGATGTGGTCCAGGAGGAAAATTAATTTTAACATAAATAAAAATATAATTGCTAGGAAATTATAATGGCGACCGAAAAGGTCATTGAGCAAAACATTAGCGTATTTCCAACGGAAAAGTACTCGAATGCCAGCTCTGTACATCTGTGTACAACCCTATCTTTACAATACCAAGTACAGCATTGTAGGCCGCGTCCCTTGATCACCGCTCTGCGAAAGCATAGCTCGTTCTGCAGAGTGTTAAAATGTCTCTACACAATAAATAGAAAAGTGGTTGCAAGTCTACAACATCCATAGACTAGCATCATGGTTACTTTTTGTGCAGGTTGGTAGCATGGAACTAAAACAGTTGCTCACGTTGACACTAACATCAAATTTAATCCCAACCCTGAACCCAAACACAACCCTAAGCCTAAACCTATTCCTAACCTAACGATAACTTTAAGGGTAACGTTAATAAATCTAATCATAAAACAACCACCAAACATGAAAACAAACCCAAACTCAAAACCAGATTTAGACCGAGAACCTGACGCGAAGCCGAAACCTAACCTAACCCAAACTCAAACCCGAAGTTCGACCTACAAGTCTTAAAACTACAGAGCACCACAAATTATTCTGACACTCTTATCTCTGAATACAATGGCAGTATGTTCTACTGAAACAATGATAACTACATAACATTTTTAATATCTAAACACACATTTATTATGTAGAAGCAAACGGGCTGCTTGAAACTTTATTTAACCTCAGCGTAGAGAATAAACGTGTAAAAAGACGAGAAAGTAAGTAAACCAGAGAGAACCAAATTAAAAGTCCAAAACTTACCTTCGTGAATTCAAAAGTCCCTATGTTCTGAAAACATGATTCGAACTCTATTGAAATCCAAAATTTTCGTGTTTCTTCTTCAGCACTCTTTCAATATACGTCATTAAAACATTTTCTCTAGAGTCAGAAAACCGCACATCAACTAAAAACAAAGCAATTTAAGATCCTCTTTCACTCTATGCAAATGTGACGTAAAATATAAAAACTGTGGACCTAAGAGCAAACACTAGAGCCTTGAATAGAAGCACTTGAACACACTTACCAGCAGAAAAGCTGCTGCCAGTAAAATGATGTTGAACATTTTATGAAACCATGAAGGGCCCCAAGCTAGTGAAGTTTCAAGAGCAGGGCCTCTAAATCAAGAGCATGGCATGTTATAACATGCCACGTAACAAAAGGACACACCAGCTACTATAATGAGGTTGTTAACTGAAACCTGCAGAAACTTAGGTTCAATCCGAGGCAATATTCAAGTATACCCCATCTGACCAGGAATTAGTCAGAGGGCGCTCGTAAATGTCCACATCGTACGATGGCTCTTCAGGGGAGCATTGAGGGCATGGAACAGGCTGTATAGCTTACGTCACAGCCAATAAGCCAAAGTTTTCCAAGTTCGTCGCCTGCAGTCTTTGGTCAGACGGCATAAGCCATCAACAGCCCAACTTTTGTTAATGTTTAATATATCATGTATTGTATAGAAGGCATTTACGTAAATTCATGTTATTGGGCCCAAAGTACATACTTCTGGGCGTAAAAAACAAGATGGCATTTTAATTACGTTGGTATGAGCCGAGGAAACTAAAAGCTTAAACTTTTACAATCCTGGTAATAATTCTGTAGGACTCCATGTTGGAATCTATATTTGTGTTTACCTGACGATTGTTTAACGAGGTATCAGGACATGCCGAGTGAAAGAAATATGAGGACGAGGTCCTATTATATTATAGGAAGCATTTGCAACACTCATTTGCCAACATACTGGCGTATTATAAGATAAAGCAAAATAATATTTTCGTCTTTCAGGTAAACTAGAGCCATATTTAAATGTTTACACAGATATTGCTTATATTTAATTAATTATTTTTTTAAAATATAGCACCCTTATGAATTTGGAACACCTTTAACAATAGTTGCAATTGTAATAGACCCTATATCCTCTATTTTAATATTATCCTTCCACCTACTCCTGGGTCTTCCAACACTACACATACATGATAATTAAACTTATTCATTCTGCCCGACAAACAACTTGCCCTGAGGATGGCAGCCATAACTAGAATGAGCGTAGCTTTCTGATCTCACGGTCATACTAAAATTATCCAATGTCCCCCTATCTGAGGCATGAAGAGATCGGTCCGTTAGACTGAACAAGCAAATCGATCACCTGTAGAGGCTACACTGAATGAGGTCAAGCGTGACAAATGCATCGGGCACCGAAAATTTTAATCTGCGATAAACGTGAAGAGAATGCGAATATTCGTACTCGTTGACGCATTATGGGACATTTGCTGCCTAAAGCTTCGTTTCAGGGTGGTTTCCATGTTTCTGCTCTAGAGGATTCAGCGACAATTAATAACAGCAGAATCCGTCCAGCATCTAGTCATATGAGGTGGTTTATACATATTCAACTGGAAATGATTAAGAAGAAAGCAGTCATAGCCTACTTAACGTCACTATCACAGAATTCGCTTCCAGAAACTGAGAAAAACCGTGAAAAATATTTTTACCCGTTGATAATGTTACAAATTGTAAACTTAAGTAACGACAAAAAATGTAAGATTTGAGGTTTTCACAGCGGTGAGTATGAAGACAGAAATCTTTAACGATAAAAAAATTAACTAACTACAAGGAACACAACAAACGCAGTCATAAGAAGTCCTTACATGTATCATATACTTGTATTTCTGATAGTCTGACGCCGGAAATTAAGTCCCTGCACGTGTCACCCTGTCCTTTATATTCCGCGGGGTTTCAAAGTGCTGAACAAAAAGGGTCTTTAATTACGTTCCGTGCAAACAGCAGAGTTTTCTCATTTGCAGAACTGTAAAATGAATTGGAACCGTGTAATCGTCGTGTGAAAGGGTCTGTAATGAGAACTCATTTTTAAGCATACTATAACCTCTCAAACTGAATTTTAGAAAAAGAAACTGCTAGCCGTATTATATGGAGATCGTGTGACATCAAAAGGATAGAAGTGATCGAACTAATTACAGTAACAGCCATTACTCCTGTGTTCAGAGGTTCGTGGTTCTTAATGATACCTAGAAAATGCAAATACATTTTCCCTGTCCCTCTGCAAATACAGACGATGAACTTTTTCCCTTACTTAATAGTTAGAATACTCTAGAAATGCATGTAGCCTTATAATGAAATAGAATAAGCTCTCTAAACAGAGCCGACGTACCTTCTGCTTATCGTATTATGCTGTAAGGACAAAGCAAGTTCTTTAGCAAGTTCCCTGGAAACATTTGTATGTGCTCCGTCTTTATTGGTACAAAACCTCCAACTGACCCACGGGTATTCTTTTATTTGAAGAATCATTTTCTCAGAAGCATTTAATAAAACCTTACAAGGATAATGAGAGAATTTACACACATCCATCAGGCCTCATAACAATATGTTCTTTTTTGGGCTGTTGCATTATATTTATTTTCGAACCAACTTCCAGCCGTTCAAAATTAATTACTGTAGAAGATTCTGCTATCATCTGTGCGCCAAACCAGCTCTTGTGCAGAAGAACAAAGACTCTAATATACGCTATTTAATATGAACAGAATTTAATTCTCTTTGATAAAGCCAAGAATGTATGACGTTCCATATGAGAAAAATCAACAAAGGATTCAGACTCTTGTGCCAGAATTGCCTATTATTATTTTCCTCAGCCTCCGTACAAAACAAATGACAGATATTGTCTTACGTTTGTATGTCAACAGCGGGAGATATGCAGATAAATTTCGTTAACGAAGTGATTCGGTACCACACGTGTTCTATAACTTGTAAAACCACTTCATGGAGCAGCATAACGAATGTCTTACTACGTAAAATGCATATCAGTTGAAATAACTGCACAATTAAATACATGAATTTAAAAATTATTAAATAAATACATTACAATAAGCGTAAATTTGTAAGTAAATCGGAAATAAAATATTATGGTAATAACTTCCCAGTAATACAAACTATACCTTCATTGAAAGTTAACACGTTTGTACGCATAAATTTTAATTATATATCGACTGAAACGTGAAATATATAGAAAACTAAATTAACACATTAATTCAATTTCAACGGTAAACCCAAAAGTAAAACAGTCCCCGTGCTTAATTAATCACCACCACATAAAACGTGTTAGGGAGTGGAGGTATGGCTCCCACCATTCTTTCCCACGACCTTAGACAAGAGTTGTTGTCAGCTTCATGCCCCTGTCGCTATAACCCTTGAAAATCGCCATCGATATCGTTTTACAAGAAGCTTATGTTCTCAGGGCCGGTCTGAATGCGATTGAAAACAATTCTGCACGTGGACGAAACCACTGGATAGCGACATTTCGTAACAAATCCTTCAGAAGTAAAACACAAAACGATAACAAATCAAATTATATTCACAAATATGTCGAGCAGATTAAATTCCGAGAATTCTTGTTAACCATTCATTTCAGAATCCTTTATTTAGCCATCATCTGCCTAAAAATCCTATAATGTTTTCTATTGTTTTGTAGGGGTATAAATTTGATTTCTGTTTGTAACAGAAAAACACAGACAGAGAGCATTTGAAAACAGGATGCTGAGGAGAATGTTTGAGCTGAAGGAGAGGACATAACAGGAGAGAAAAATGAGGGGGCACGCAGGACGAATAAAGAAATGAGAACTGTCTACATAATAAAAAAGAAAAGAAAAAAACCTGAAGAGAAGTGACCAGTTAGTATACCTACAAGTAGATGGAACGGTAGAGTTGAATAGATCCTAAAGAAATGAAATGTGAGGCTGTGGCGTAGGATCGAGTCGAGAGGCGGTCGCTTCTGAGTATCGTAATAAACTTTATGAAACTTCTTCCCTATCTGAGCGACTATCAGCTTCAGAAGGACTGTTATCTGTGGATTTAGTCAGGCGCAGAAGCCATTAATCAGAATTTCCACAAACGTATCTCGATCTTCATTGTCTTCCACATTATCATTGTTTATATGATGCTGCCATCACAATCACAATTACGCATCTGCACTCTGCGAATTTCAACTGTCTTTCGTGGAACAGTGACGTATCTGATGACGATCCTGATTACGAAAGTCTCGGGAGACGAACTATGTTGGTTAACGGTGAGGAGTAACTATACCCAACCTATTTCAGCATTACTTTTTATAAAGAAATTATGATAAGTAGTAAACAGTAACACTACTACACTTACAACATTTTTACATTGGTATAATTTCGCAAAAAATACCAGTGTGAAACAGATGAGACTTCCGACATGTTTTTTTCAAAATAGCGATTTAAATCCATAAACATCGGCACTCCTGAACGGAACAGCAAAGCCGAAATTACAAAGGGAGAGAAGAAGTTAACTTTAGCGAGTATTGTTCAGTCGGTACCGGTTGCCTAATAATTTGAGCGTAAAATTTTGTTGCCTACGTGTTATATTTCTAAATTATACTGTAAAAACAAGTATGCAAGAATTGTTATTCCGAAAATGTGACACGGACACAGAAAATAGGGGGCTTAAATTTGAAATTTAAATTTAACAGGGTAGTGGCAAGGTACAGAAAGGCTCGTTTTTACGAAGTCTGTCTGAGAAAGAACGCGGATTGCAAATTCTGGTTATAATTTTCAATCGGCGGATTCAGATTAGATTTATTCTTTGGACCACAACAGATTAGTTTTTACATTTTCATCTGATAATGAAAGCGGCGAATGTGTTTTAACTAACAGACTAAGGAAAATGTCAAAGAATATGTCTGTTTAAGTAATAAACAATTCTTTGAGAAGTGACTGTTTCGTGATTAATAAAGACATCGGGATTAAAAAATACCCACTATCTTTTCATTTAACACTTTCTCTTGTTTTCGGTACATTATTTTATCAGAAATGAATATTAACATTTCTAGCACTACCAGAGACCCGTATGTTTGTGCAATACGGGACCCGAGCGTCTGTTATATATGTGAGCTCAGGTTGTGAAGTAAAACGCTTAAGCTGTAAGCACATACAAAGACAATTTCATGAAGAAGGGTAAGTACTTACGGAGAGGTAACGTACATACATAAATATGCAAATACGGGTGTAACTACGGCATAGATTAAAGGATATAACTGGGATTAATGCGCTATTTGTAGGAAAGTAGGTCGTTATTATAAATGTTGAGAATATAATGCAAATAAACTGATTGTAAATAGTGAGGTGGGTGGGGCATATTTAAAATAACAACTTTAAAGAATTTTTTAACTCGTATGTGCCTTTATTCTACAAAATAAGCCAATAATAAAATAATTTTAAATAAAATGGAAAGAATTGGGAGTAAAACAGGAGAGTAATCCAATGATTTGATTTTGAATAATGGAGGACAATAAGTCAGACCTATATTTCCAGTCTTTTATTTGTAATAACACGTTATGCATTACATAAAAGCGTACTGAAAATATAAAACATATGGGGTAAAATAAATACGCTATTAAAGGAAAAATTAGTTCTAAGAACAACTCACGCCACCTATTTTTATTAAATATCTTCAAAGTTTCATTTACAGACGACAAAAAAATTCAATTAACATGTCGCCTGATGTAAAAATGAGAGTTTATAATTTCATAATATTTTGAGTAAACCTTAAATTCTTTCACGGTCAACATATTTGTAGTTTATACGTTTATTTTGATGTTGTTGCAGAATTTGTATAAACTGCACATTCTAAGTATAAATTGTTTGAAGTTCATAAACATTGGAAGTACTAAATTAACTCATTAGTTTTCTATTATTATATTCTTTACTTTTACTTTACCTTTTAAAAATTGGCCTAAATACACAAAAATATTACCTTTCTATTAAGATGGTGAAAACAGACTGAGTTTCCAAAAGATTGTCATTTTCATATTTTCCTCCGTGACCTCCTTACTTCGTAGTCCGTTGAGACGGTTTGGGAGCGCTGTAACTGTGGCGAAAGCCTTGAACTACCTTTCATAAGTGTGTGTCAGGCTGAACGCCATACGCTGTACATTAGTGTCAACGTTTTGACCTGTTTAATATACGCTGGAATGCGACGCAAAATAAGCAACCAGAATGAATGTCATCCTGCTCTGAGATATAAAGACGGGCATCAAAATATTTATACTGGTCCCAAAATATACACCCCTTGCATAAGTTTACATTATTACACTTTATTATATAAGCATAAGGAAAGAGAAGACTAACGAACAACTTCGGCTCAGTTAAATGCGGTTATAAACTGATGTCATCTTCCCAACTACACCCACGACTACGGAAATGTTTCTTCTTGTGAGAATTTCAGATAAAAATGCATTTCGTAATGCCCTAAACTTGGCACACTTTTAAATTTAATTACCAATAGTTACTCTATCGAGACAATCATGTAAGGTTTGAGATTTTCACAGCTGTGGGTATGAAGATTTCTGTCTTCTGGGTTATTGCGCTGTGTAGTCTGGTAGATGTTAACCAACGTTTCAGAGGTCATACTGCCTGCATCATCAGGGTGATGAAGATATCTGTCTTCTTGGTTGTTGCGCTGTGTAGTCTGGTAGATGTTTACCAACGTTTTAGAGGTCATACTACCTCCATCATCAGGGCGGTGAGTATGAAGATTTCTGTCTTCTGGGTTGTTGCGCTGTGTAGTCTGGTAGATGTTTACCAACGTTTCAGAGGTCATACTGCCTTCGTCATCAGGGCGATTTCTTTGCCGTTCTGACTGTCCATTATCTAACGTAATATAAGCAGATTTATCTAAATTAAACTGCTTCCCGAAAGGTAGATCACTACCTCATAATAAGCCTAACAACCTTCAATTTCCTATCGAGCAATAAGCCATTCACAGTACATAGGTACATGACGATAACAGGGGTCAAAGGAGGGTGAGGCGGTGTAGTTCCGAACAGATGGCATTGTCTACACGTTAACTGCATGGTTTGAGATTAAAGGCCAGCCTCTTGGCCACAGAGACAGTTCAGCATCTTGGTGATGGTGATAGCAACTAAGCACAGCTACGTGAGAAGTGTGCAGAAACCTTTCATCGAATCAGGTCACTACAAAATACAGTGACCTGCTAATTTCCATTCGGAAATAGTATTATATCCATTTCATGCGCAAAATCGTGGGAATATAAAGGACATGTGAGATGACTTAGCGTAATTTAATTCAATTCAATTCATTTATTTAAGTGCTTGACAACAGCCAATTAAGGCCAATAAGAGCCAAGCACTAAACCAGAGTACAGGATAAGATATAACAAATAATTAAATTCATTTCAATAATAATAAAAGTAAAACGTTATAAATACAAGAACAAACAAACAAATGAAACTAAATATATAAATGTACTATAATAATAATTCTTTCTTTATTATTTCTTTATTATTAGTGTGCTGTATCAACAGCCAGAAGGCCAATTACAGATACAGCACAGAGATGAGCACACGAACACAATAAAAACATAAAAAATAAAACAAGCAGAATATAAAAATACATTACTACGGAAGACGTTAATACAAAAGACTAAAAATAATAATATTACAGCATTACCGGACCGGCTACGTCACAAGTATTTATGTAAATATAGCGTACAGTAAAAAGTAAAGTAAACTTTGTCCCACTATACGCCATGTATGAGTTTGGGGTGAGTGGAGGTATAGCTCCTCTCTTCTTTGACCTCGGCACTAGATGGGGGTGAGTGGTCAGCATCACGCCCCGGCCGGCTTTACCCCCGGGAAAGGACCCCGGTACCCATTGCAGAGGAGGCTGGGTGGGCCCCAGAGCCGGTCTGGACGCAGAGGCTAGAGGAAGAAATCCTCTGCCCCCGTCGGGGATCGAACCCCGGTCGTCCAGCCCGTAGCTAGTCACTATACTGACTGAGCTATCCCGGCTCATCTAGCGTACAGTACCATTGTAAATTAACAGTGTTCTAAAGAAGTAACCACTTTCATTTTAACATCCATACACGAAAAGAAAACGTTAATCCAAGGCTTTCCTTTATGCTGCAACCTCATACAATCCAAACAGCCAGGTAAACAGGATTTTTCCTTTGTCTGATCTAGCTTCCGGTTCATTATTGTGACAGAAACTGACAATAATCTGATAGCGTAATAAAGCCTGATATTCTCATGCCACAACATACAAGCGTCTAGTAGTCAGAAGGTAACGCGAACCAGTGTTGTGATTCACACAATTGTTTCTTTAGGGTCTCAAAGAATTAAAATCAAAGTGTTTCTATATCAAAACAATGAAAACAACTGCAGAAATAGATTATACAGTAGAAGTACTATAAATTAGTTATTGCCTACACTCGTTATGTCAACAAAGATGAGACACTGATCTTCCCTCTGTCAAATCCCAGAAGTGGCAGTCTTGTTAATTAACTCGTCTGTTCTCAGCGTCACTTCTGGTACGTGGTGAGCGGAACAGAAGGTAGACACAGCAGGAGAGAAACAAAAAGAGACCCGAGCCACAAGTAAGAACAGTTTCTGACGAAATCGAATTGTATGCGACTCTGACAATTATTTAAGAACTGGGAGATAAGCGTGGAGAAGTGACCAGACAGTCGTATCGAAGAGGGGCTGAAATCCCAAAGATGTTAATAAATACCATTAAAAATTATGTTTAAATGGGCAATACATGTAATTCATTACTGTTACTGTCTTATGTCTAGTTGGTATTAATTTTTAAGTTATGTACTTTAGGTTATATGGTTTTGTAATCTTATAAGTTGTTTTATTTTGAGTGTGGTGTGTTGTTTTGTTGTGTCTCATTGTTTTGTATTATCTCATTGTTCTGTTGTCTCATTGTTTTGTTGTGTCTCATTGTTTTGTATTATCTCATTGTTCTGTTGTGTCTCATTGTTTTGTTGTGTCTTATTGCTTTGTTCTGTCTCATTGTTTTGTTGTATCTCATTGTTCTGTTGTGTCTCATTGTATTGTTTTGTCTTATTGTTTTTGTTGTCTTATGTTTTGTTGTGTCTCATTGTTTTTGTTGTGTCTTATGTTTTTTGTGTCTTATTGTTTTGTTCTTGCTCATTGTTTTGTTGTATCACATTGTTCTGTTGTATCTTATTGTTTTTGTTGTGTCTCATTGTTCTGTTGTGTCTCATTGTTTTGTTGTATCTCTTTGTTCTGTTGTGTCTCATTGTTTTGTTGTGTCTTATTCTTTTTGTTGTCTTATGTTTTTTTGTGTCTTATTGTTTTGTTCTGTCTCATTGTTCTGTTGTGTCTTATTGTTTTGTGTCTTATTGTAGGAGCACTGCCACAGGGTAAAAACCCATTTGCAGTCAATAATACATAATAATAATAATACAAAATCATCGATTTCAGACGTCACTTTTCCGCTGACTTTACATCAAAACGCAAATAAATTAAAGCACTTTAACAGCGCTTGCACTGTTGTGTGTAGACAACACGCAGAATGAACATGTCGGAGATGTTGCCGCACATGCGCGGCGAATTGTACTTGAAACTGCAAGACCATTTAATTAAAAGACAGTGGACTAGTGTGTGCGCAGTTTGCGACAAGCAGCAATTGTGGCCTTCGGTTCGACAACAGGCAGGATACTTGCAATGCTGACAACGTTAAGGAAGTGCTTCTTTTGGCATCATTTAACATTCTTCAACATTTACAGAATATCCGACAAAACGTTTCACTAAACTAAACCACTGCACATGTCAGCACAGGCACTTGGTGAATTAGCGAATGTAGTGTAAGTGTTAAAAATGACCACCGTTACCTTCGTGATACAGTTGACAGCGGTGAGCAACTGATATCCCGTATTATATACTATGTACAAATCTTGTTGGGACACAATGAACAAAGACAATATTACAGAAATGTACCCACAGGCGTTCCTCGGGCTGAAAACCCCTGATTTAGAATAATAAAATTACGTAAATGGAGGTGTATACATATGTGTTTGTAAATGTGTATGCAACTAATGTATACACTAAAAGTTTCTACATAACAAACATAAGTGTCTTCAAAGGAAACAGTAATACAGCTAAAACATACAAAATTCATTACCATGAACCCAGACAGAGAGCCGAATGAAAATACTGTTCCAATAGAAGTGCGAAGGTCTCTGCTTTACTTTGTGGTTACATATAAACAGAACATTAAAAACGAGGCTACAATTTTTAACTTTAAATCATTAACAAGAAATATAGCATCAACATTACGTTCAAGATGACTGTCATCTGGGAAGTTGCACAATGTAGTCTTGCAGTTTACCAACGTTTAAGACGTTTTTGGTGCTTGATGAACAAATTCATCGCCCTGGTAAAGGAGGCAGCAAACACCCAAAAAAGTCCGTATAACTTATTCTAGACCAGTGATATTCAACCTGGGGTACGCGTACCCCCCGGGGGTACGCGAAGACATCTTAGGGGGTATGTGAAATTTAAAAAAAAATATTATTTTGTGATAAACACTGAATAATCAGTAATGTAATTTATTTAATTTATTTTAGATGTAGATTATATACTATGTATAACTTGAATTATACACCAACAACTTTGGGGGTACAAATTTGAAGATAAATTATATCTGGGGGTACGCGAACAAAAAAGGTTGAATACCACTGTTCTAGACTAAACAGGCCTCAACTCTGAAAACATTAATTTTCTTACTCGCTGTCGTAAGAACCTGAAATATCACCAATACTCCATTGTCTGGAATCAAAGTTGTTGGGATTCAAAAATAGTTTTGTAAACGATTAATATTCATCTTGAACAAAAACTACTAGATAGGATAACGCTGTGGATTCTGATTTGCTATTGCCTCGCAGTTCCTAGAGAGCTGAGCTTATGTAGAATCCTTGTGAAAGCTCGTGTCTGGAATAAGAGAAGCTTTAGAGGGCTCAAAGAGAAATCCCAGACATGCGGGAAGCTTCAGCATAGTTCACAACACCAGCAGGGCGTTTTTCTTGAGTCGATTATCAATTAGGCTACTTGCATGCCACGTACTAAGTAACATCTCCTTTGGTACATCCTGACGTCTTCAGTACCGAAAGCATCATTCTAACAACCGACGGCGTATCATGTTTCACAGAACAATGTCGCGCTTAATAACTCAGCACGATAATTAAAGGACAATAGAATGACAGTGCGGGAGGAAGCAGCTCATTGTGGTCATGTGAAAGCCATGCTGACAACCATTTCTGGCAACATCGTTACAAATGGGGGGAAAAAACTGTGTAAAAAGCACTCGCCACTCATATGAAGCAATTTAGGAATTCGAATGTTGGCTTTAAGCCGTGGAATCCGACGCTAGTGTAAATAGTATTTAATCATTTAGTCCGCACCGCAAAGAAAACACAATACTTTACCATTATAAAGATCAAGTAATTAATACTGTATTAAAAGATAATCCCTGTTTACAGTGAAAACCATTCGAAACAGATAAATACAAAATGAAGTTATTGTTTATTGAAGCAGGTGGGACATATAGTTACCACTGGACTCGAACCAGTTAATAATATTTGTATGTCTACCTGGCCCGTTTATGTCACCGTATAAATTCAATATTTCGGCTTTGGATGGTTCATCATTTCCTCTCAACAGACGAAAATACTCCCCTTACTCGCCGAGTCATTTTGTACTTTCTACAGGCTGACTCATGTAAAGTTAAATCTGTCAATGTGCGTAATTAAGCACAAACCCATAAAGACGTATAACTGTATTTAAAGCAAGTATCATGCCATATCAGTGACCCCAGAGCTACTGGTAGCCCCACTTAATGGTACCTGCACCTTGTCGTGGTGGTGGGGCTTGAGTAACTCATTGACCCCAAGAGCTACTGGTAGGGCCTCCCTAGCCAGATTGGTCGAGGGGGAATGGTCAGACTAAGACAGGTACCCTGGTCCTCCAGGTTGGGGGTTGGTCGCAAGGCTAATAACCTTGCACCGTAAAAAGGAAGATGTTTCGAAACCTCGACCAAAGACTCGGACAGACGGACCTAACAGAGGACCGAATGGAAGAGGAGAATTGAGGAGGCCATGGACCGAACATGGACCGGAGAGCCATAGAAGAAGAAGAATCATGCCATAATGACGTATGTTAGGACTGGAGGCATTAATCCGCATATTCTTAACACTGGCAGCTGCACTCCTCGGCCGATTTACCACCGGAAATAGTGTCCTCGATACTAACAAGGAAGGGGTCTGGGTGGACTTGAGATTCATGTGGATGCCTTGTAAAAAATAAAAATTCCTTCCCTTGCATAGTCAAACCCCCAATCGTTTATCTCATAGCGTAGTCATTCCACTGCCGAATTTACTTTAAAACACGTTACACACATTGTTAAAATATGCCACCATCAGAAGTATTTTTCAAAATATCACCAAAATCATTTTACTTATGAATCACAACATGAAAATGCACGGAAGAATACGATATTATTTTAAAGCCTTTAGTTTATTATGATTTATTTGTTCTTAGTGCGTGAATCCTTTTAGGCGGAAGGACAAAATGATGCTCACATAAAGACGAAACACCCTTTAAGACAACGAAAACACCCAAACATCGATCAATATATGATTATTTGCTTATGAGCTGTACATTTATTCCCCTCAACGTACAACCGAAATGCAACGTACTAATTAGACCGACGATAGACAATACTGATGGAAGCAGCGTTACATCCACACAACCTTCTATGTTTTAAAAGGAAGGGGAAAGGTCATTGTAAAGGCACAGTGTATAACAAAAGACGATCGTAACAATGATCTTTTGAATATAAAAGCGTCCCCAGCGACCTCGTTAACAAGAGAATGACGAACAGCGACTCAGATATCGAATTTCGCTCCACGTTGACTTTTACTCGCTCTGTTTTCTTTTAACGTGTCCGTTTTCGCATTTCGTCCCTCATTTGACCCAAATCTTAAAACAGTTTTAAAGAAGAAGTGAGTTTATTTGCTGCCATTGTCATTAATTACTATGTCACTAATTTGAATCGTAACAAATAATAAGAAACCGATTTAATATAGTATGTTCTTGACGATGATTCCCTTGTGGTTTTTTACGTCGCGCAGAAAATTACCGACGTTTCAGACGTGCTTGCTGTCTTATCATCACACAGAATATATTTATCTTCAAACTCGCGGCCGTGAGAACCTAAAATCTCACAATTTTCGGAAAGCTCTAAAAACTTTAAACATTGCGCATAGATACATGTCGCTATACGATTTGTACACGAATGTAAGCCTGAACTGATAGTTGAATTAAAACTATCTTACATAATGCTTATTATTGTTGTTGTTAGCATTATTTAAACATATTACCTTACAAAAGAAACACTGCCTTCATTCTCCCTGCGTTTGGTATACTTTGCAAGACTGTTACCATTATTCCCAGGGAATTTCACTTGAGGTCAGACAAGTTTGCGCTTATGAGCGGTCCCCTGACGTGCACAGTAATTAATCGTATTTGTCACAAAGGTTATGCACTTCAAAACACTCAACTGTGGACTGACACAGAGAAACTGAAAGACACAGAGGTAAAAGATCCACCCATGGTCATTGTCTGTTTACAGTACAAACGGAATTGTTTATCCTTAACCACAGCATTGGAGCTGAATTCTGAAAAAAAGTGATGTCAGTCTAGCGAAACAATTAAAGCAGATCTCGCCAAAGAGCTTTCTACACATAGCCGTGGTTCAAGAACACGGTTATAGACGTAAAAGTGGACATAGACTTTATTATATCAAAAAATTTAAACGGAATTTTGTACTGGGTTCCTTTATTAATCTTTATCATATTCAAACCAAATTGTAAATTTGTACCAAGCCGAGAGTCGGAATCTGATGTGGCGAGGTTTCAGTTTCTCATGGCGGTGATCATGAAGATGACTTATCTTCTGGGATGTTGCACTCTAGAAATCTACCAAGTCTCGCCCTAATAAAGGAGACAGCAAGCACATCTAAAACGCAGGTAAACTTCTATTGCACTACACGAAGCAACATCACAGAAGAAATTCAACTTCCCTTCTTACAGTTTCATTTACATAGAAACGTCGCTTTACGATCACTCATAAGAACGAAGCACAACTGTCCACATCCTTAATAGCACGCCATGAAGTATGGGGAAGTGGACGTAATGAACTACATTCTTAAAATACGCACTTAAGGTGACGTCTTCAGGTTTTGGTAGATTTATCGAGGGTAACGAACCCAGAAACTCGTTAGACAAGACGCTAGGTTAACTCCATAGCGATGCGAAAGATCTCTGTCCCTGGTGGGAATCAAACTCCGGTCGACCAGCCAATAGTCATTACCAGTACTCATCGTGGTATATAATACTCAGTTTATCACAATATCCAAAATTATAATATCAAGCAAGGTACCAGAATAATAACTTGCAATTTTCGGCCCTATCAACTTGAAACCTCCGTTCGGCCAAGCCTTAATGGATGCTGTTGATTTTCATAACACGTTTCCTGGATACAACAGTACATTGAAGACTCCTGGCTTCTGTAATATAGGTACGCATTACTACGTATAGTGTTCCAATAGAATTAAAAAGTCGTCTGTTTGCTGAATACATAAAAACATCAGGAAAAGAAATGACCCACTTTTCATACATGCAGAAGAAGGCTCTACTCACACCTGAGACATTCCCTTATGCATATTCAAAGAGCTTCTCTTTAACAATCAAAATTTCTTGTCAAGTAAACACACCTTTTGTCTTCTGCATAAACAGAGTGCAAATTAAACATACAGTAACTCAGAAAAATATTTCCTTCTTATTACTTGCATCCCCACACCAACACGTGTACCTCTCTACACCGACATTCATCCATCATAAATTCACGTATTTAACTATCCATCATCTGTCCGTTCGTCTGATCATTCTCTTACTCTCCTATTTCGTAATTTTGTACCTCGTCGCGCTCATCAAACGCCTTACGGTATATGTTATCATCAAATAAAATTGAGACGTCATTATTTAAATTCTTAACGAAACACAATCCCTATAACTGAAGATCGAAGTTTCTTTTAAATTTCTCCAACCATATTGTGCATTAATAACGGCTTGACGCACACGCCTATAAACTTAAGTTTTATGTGTCGTTCAATGGATCCATAAAACACAAAATAACCTTATAACGTTAACTTTAAGCGAGTCGAGTTCAATATATTTAACAGTTTAATTAAAATCCAACAGAACAATAATTTTAATACTTGCTACGTAAAAGCAGTAGTTTAATTGCGTCGTGGGCGGAACATGAGACATTTCAGATTTTAAAAAAGCATTCCCAAATTACGTTTATGATAAAAACAGATCTAAACGAAGAAAGTACGGACTGGACTATAGTAAGGCGAACGTGACAGACACAGACTCCACACGAGAGAAATGGATTCAACCGAATCCGGGTAGGACACTCGTCAAATTTTTATGGTGCCTGTGACGAACATTAGAATTAAAAAAACATAATTTTTGTAACATTGATTGTATATTTTTTAGGAAATAAGCTGCACAACGAAGTTAATTAAGGGCAATATTCTTCCTACATGTAAGATTTGAGGTTTTCACAGTGGTGAGTACAAAGATTTCTGTCTTCTGGGTTGTTGCGCTGTGTAGTCTGGTCGATGTTAACCAACGTTTCAGAGGTCATACTGCCTCCATCATCAGGGCGATGAGTACAAAGATTTCTGTCTTCTGGGTTGTTGCGCTGTGTAGTCTGGTCGATGTTAACCAACGTTTCAGAGGTCATACTGCCTCCGTCATCAGAGTATGAAGATTTCTGTCTTCTGGGTTGTTGCGCTGTGTTGTATGGTCGATGTTAACCAACGTTTCAGAGGTCATACTGCCTTCTTCATCAGAGTATGAAGATTTCTGTCTTCTGGGTTGTTGAGCTGTGTAGTCTGGTTGATGTTTACCAACGTTTCTGAGGTCATACTGCCTCCGTCATCAGGGCGATGAATGTGCCACACTTTGAACAAGTCGTCTGAAAGCATGATACAATGGGCTTGGTTGTAGGTCTACTTTAACTGAGGTGCCGCACTTCCTTTGGGCACTACATAGGGGCACAGGAACGTGTTACAGGAAATTTATTAATGATGAAAATTGTCTAATACTAAACCTTCAATACTTGTCTCATCAAATTAATGAATAGTGAACCACAGCTTTTTTCTACCGTACCTGCATTAATGCAAACGTAATGTAAAAAACAGAAATTGGATGAAACGTGTCGGAGAAATACGAATACAATAGCTTACACATGAAATAATGTGGTTTCATGAAAATAAAACCTGAGGCTGCTTGCGCTTCGAACATTAAGCAAGTGATTAGTTTCACACGGTACAACATGCTTTTTCTTGAACAGAAAGTATAATCCTTTCAAAATACAGGAACGGAAACATGCAATGAAATCCTCGGGTTAAACGACGTTTATACATGATACATATTCAACTTGCGTGATGATTTGGGTCAAATATGATACAGTCATAAGTAGATACACATTTGTAATAATTAGAAGAAACAATTTATTATTCTTCCTGTAATCTCTGTTTTATCCTTTCATTGAAAGGCTTATTGCTGCCACAATTAGCTGGAACAACGCAACACGCAAAAGAGCAATACAAGTTAGAAATGAAAGCCGACTAGTTATTGGGGCATTACTACTCAACCACTGTTGTATAATTGGCTTAATAAGATCAGAAATTCGAGCACAAATTTAGAATTAGTAACTGGCGAACACTACCATCTATTGAAGTGCGTGCCTTCTAAGTTCTTATACATAACCTCACAATTCTACACATTCGCCATGATTGTAATTTTAAGAAACAAAAAGAACGATTTTCAAACGAAATTTATATCCCGCGTAGGACACTGCCTGTGATTTATTTTATTTTACATTTGTACTATTCACATTTAAAACATTAATTCCAACGCTATACATACATCTGTATACAATTTTAATTTATTACCTGGTACGTCACTGTAGTTGTACACTCAGAATATATAAATTAATTTTCATTAAAGGCCATCAGTTGTCGTATAAAAATAATCTGCAACACCTGAACGCCTCTTTGTGCGTTAAATAATTGAAGCTACTGTTTATTTTGGAACTTATATACCAAAATATTATTTGCAATAGAATATGCCCGCGCCTTCTCTATCATCATCATCATCATCAAAATATCCCATGACATTTATAAAGGCGAAGTTCAACAAACTGTGAAGATATGAATGATTTCGTGTTATATAAACTGAAATTTATAAGTGAGAAATATCAAATATATGAAATGCGTTCTACCAGCTGAACTTGAAGCTTGCATTTTGCTAAAAGTACTTCGTTTATATAAAATAATATTAAAGAAGTAACACTTGGCCCGGAACGGCTGTTGAAAAGATAGAAATGTATACGTCGTCTGTGAAACTTATCACAGTGATTTAAATCACGAATTTCATACTCTGCTGGCCGTGAGCGGAGTTTCAAAGAACAAACTCTTCCCTTTATACGGATTCGTGACACATCTTATGCAGAAGAGTTTGACGTGTGTTTAGATTTCTCCTGTGGTACACGGTCTATCTTTTTCTGAGAATCAAACAAGAACGAGAAAGGACGGTATCTTAATGATAAAAATAGTAAAAATATCCCTGTTTGCATCAGAAAGCATTCCATAAGCAAGCAAAAGGGGAATGTGATATGTAAAAGAAAATCTCATGAGTGGTTTTACTAATAAAATGTCTGCAATGTTTCCATGCCAACGACCAATTCACGTAATTAAACCCTAGCTTATTACTTTATTCTCCCAATTATGACGACAGGATGAATTGATATCGCGTATCTGTGCTTTTTAAGTAAATTCAATGTTGCAAATTTCACAAAAATAAAAAGTAAACCCTGATGAAGGAGGCAGCAAGCACCTCTGAAACGTCTGTAAACGTCTACGAGACTACACATAAAAGACAGCCATCTTTCATTAAATTGGTTTTATCAGTGTTTCCAGGCATGAGAAACCGTTTGGATAAGGATATGTGTGTCTGTGTGTAGCAGGAAAGTATCTACTTTTGAGGCGACCTCACGTACTGTAGACTGGGTGAATGGGTGGATAGATTGATGGATTAGATTAGATTTTATTGGATCATATTTTGTTACATTAAAGAGGTAGGCAGGCTTTAGAGATATAGTATAATTTTAAGATTAGTATTTAGTATAAAGCTCCCCTAACATGAAATACCTTGTTCTTATTTAATACAAACATTCCGAATCCGTGTTACAATAAAATTTCTAATGCCGGTTTTAACAAAGCAACACACTCAGTCGAAGACTGTTCAAACATATATTATTTTCACTTTAGTAACAATTGGCGAGTTACTTCCATGTGATCATACTGAGATTAATGTTTCCTCACTTCCAATAGGACTTCTAAATAGGTCATGACGAAATAATATCTCAAACTAATCTCCTATAGGCAGAGCTGAAGACCCCGTCCACCGGTAGTTGCTGGAGGTAATTGTAAGCTCGCATCATCAGCGGAAAATTTGGTTATTATTACAAATGGAAGTGATATAACGTTCAAAATCAATTTATCAATGTTATAAAATAGGAGAGAGACAAAAAACAATAAATAAAAAAAAACAGATGGGCTAATGTAAACTCAAAGATTAAGATGCATGGTCTGCCAGTCATAAACATCGCTGAGTGCTTACGCGATGCTCGTCCCGCCATCTGGGTATTGATGAGGTCTATAATATTTTACCATTCTGATGAGATTAACGCGCCATATTGAAACAAGAAACTAGGCCAATCAATCATCTGCATCATACGCCACGGATGTTGTTAGCGCAGTATTTTTTTTAGATCAAACACGAGTATCATGCGGTCGACCCAGTGGCGGTGTATCTAATCTACATCTTGCCTGGTTTACGAGTAAAGGCCAATTTCACGTTTATCAGTCTGCAATGGCTTTCCTTTGAATCTCACTATGGTAAAAATGCACATTTTCAGTTTTAAATCTTTATCACAATGGACCGTACATACAGAAATTTGTTAACACACTTAAAGAAGGAAGTGCCCCTTCAAACCATCACACTAAACAAAAATCAAATTGTCAAGACATAATTTTCTGCAGGTCTGAAATATCGATATTAATCGAAATCGGTCACAGGACATTTAGGCCCTTTTACATTCAGATCGAGGCACATGACAAGAAAACAGATGATTTTCGCAATTATTTTCTAAAAACAACGAATTTTTTACCATTTGTGACTGACCTTCCTTCGGTAGGTTCAAAGCAAAACTGAATAACCCGTTCTAGTATTGTATACTGTAATTACGAAAGATAACACGAGACTTCAACACTGCTAACCAAAATATTACAATGTCACCACAAATATTTTACCACGTGACTCTGAAACGGAATATCAGTTATCTTTATTTTACACATTTCTATCGGTTGCCACATAAATATCGAATTTCACAAGAAATTATTGTAATGATCATAAACATTTTGCAGCTATCTAAAACCGTAATATATGTAATTAAACCTTATAATGTCTCCAGTGCAATCGTTTCTTCACAAGGTCGCGGGACAGAGATATTAGTACCAGTAACACCCGAAATTAATTAACAGATAATGGATTGACCTCAAGACACATCCTATTCAAACAAACTTTCACAAATAAAACAGTAAACAGTAATTCAACACCTAAAATACTGAAATTCGTCACCGAATCCAACAGTGTATTCAAGTAAACACAGATGCTTCCTTTGGTCCTATATAAACTCACTTCAGCCCTGAGGATAGATGCAATATGTTTCTCCGAAACGCTGGTATCTACCTACGAGTCCACACGACGTCAAAACCCATCGTTAAGCAGTATGAAACGAATAACATTTAAGGTACTTTACGGGCGGAATATTTCGAAACAGAGGTTATGGACATTCCTTTTGTTTCTAACTGATTGCGTACGTAGCACAAGAAACACTTAGGAATTGGGACGATTTGTTGATTCAAGTTTTAATAATATTAAAATGGATCTTGCATAATTAAGTAAAATATAAAAAGGATTAACTTACGCAATGTTGGATCCAATGGCAGAGTTTCTTTAAAGGAAAAAGTACGAGGGTCGCTCATTAAGTAATGCCCCACATTTTTTTCCTCAGAATATATTTATTCAAGATGGCTGAAATTTAGTGACAATATAAATCAATGTTTCCCTTACACATACTATTTTTCCACATAGTCCCCATCAACTTGTACGGCTTTACGCCATCGTGGAACAAGTGCGTGCATGCCTTGCCGGTACCAGCTCTTGTCCTGTGCACGTAGCCATGTCCTCACTGCTTGAATCACGCTCTCGTCATCTTCAAATCTTGTTCCGCGGATAGCATCTTTGAGTGGCCCAAAGAGATGAAAGTCGGAGGGTGGATGGGGCAGCACCGTCCAACCCAATTTGGTGATTTCTTCCCGGGTTCTCGGACTTGTGTGAGGGCGTGCATTGTCGTGCAGGAGCAAAATTTCTGCTGGATGCTTATGAGGCCGAGCTCGTCGGAAACGCTTCTTGAGGGTTTCAGGGTCCCGATGTACGCGTCTCGCACCTCTTGGCATTACATCCACAAGAATGAACCCATCACTGTCCCAAAAGACAGTCATCATGACTTTTCCGGCGGAGGGAGTTGTCTTGAATTTCTTCTTTCTCGGTGATTGAGGGTGATGCCACTCCATTGACTGCCTTTTTGTCTCCGGCTCAAAGTGGTGTATCCAGGTTTCGTCACCTGTAATGATCCCTCAGCATCAAAACGCTTCCAACAATTCATAAGAAATTGTTTTCCTTTGAATCCTGTGGTCTGCTGTGAGACTTCGTGGAACCCATCTTGCGCACACCTTCGAATATGCAAGAGCCCGGATAATTGCAATTACACTTCCATTGCTGACTGAAAGCTGTTGGGCCAATTGTCGAGTTGTGACGCGCCGATCCTCACGAATAATGGCATCCGCGCGGTTCAACATGTCTGGAGTGGTGGCTGTGGCAGGACGCCCAGAGCGCGGCAGATCATGGAGCTCGGTTTCTTCACTTCCTGAAGCTTTAACTCTCTTAGCCCAGCGACCAACGGTGCTCCTATCGACTGCACAGCTTCCATACACAGCACACAAACATTTATGAATGTTCACCACAGTTTCTTTTTCAGCAAAAAAGAATTCAATTACAGCTCGTTGCTTGTAACGAGAGTCGTTCACAGACGCCATTTTAACAGTTCACTACAGCTCCGCCATTGGTTGGAATCATTTGAAACTCCGTACACGAACGCGAGAAACATCAAATCTCAAGCATGTAAAAGTACACTTTTCTATCTTCATTATTGGCTGAGAAAAAAAATGTGGGGCATTATTTAATGAGCGACCCTCGTATGTTGGGGTCTTCAGTAGCTACTAAACTCTCTCCGAGATCTTATATCAACGAGTTAGTTACCCGGTTACGTATAATAAATAAGAAAAAATATTGTAAATCAAAACTGAATGACATTTTTCAACGGAAGTCTGAAAGAAAATGGATTAGAAATTCATGGAATATTATAGAAGCCTGCATCAAATTCAATAGTGAAAGTGGGTGTTAATAAATAGAAATAACAAAGACTTTGAAGCAGCTCAGATATTATTTCCAAGACGCCTAGTAAGTATATAAGTTTAAGAGAAAAAATGAAAAGTCAATATATATATAAATATATATTCCGAGAAAGACACAAAAATTACAAGAGGAAATTGAAGCAGTACCCGGAAAGAATTAATATAATATATAAAAGTTATATTCAACATTCTTCCAAGAAAAATGCATCGGAGAAGAAGATGGAAATATGGATTTTATGTCTGAAAATGGGTGACAGCCGATATACTAGGCTAAACAACCTTGTAAAAGGACTACGTTTTGTAAGAATACAAAAGCGTAGTGAAATACTTCATTACTTAATTAATTACTGTTATTACTAATTAATATACGGCTCAATATGTGTTATTTCAGAAAGTAGGCGAGATCATAACAATATTAAAACGAACATTAACACTTATTCTTAATGATAAATAGTCTCGAAATGGTCCTGTAGGTAAGTCGCAGCTTCGTCGAGTATTTATCTGCTGTCTATCAGATACAGTGTTTATTAGAAACAGATCATATGAGAGGCTGGTTATATACAGGAAACAACGTGAAGAAGTTTAAACATGTGGGAACTAAATTAACAAGTCAAAATAACGAGAAGAATAAATTCGGAGAATACTTTAAACCATCTGGTTTAGAAATTTTATCTACGAATTTCCCATCACGTTACAGCATAAAGTTTTATGATTATATAATTTTTCCTGCTGCTCTTTACGGTTGTAAAAACTGGTCACTGACATTAAACAAACACGGAATAATTTGTACAACTGGCAGAGAATGTATTGATTTGCTGAAAATCTAATCTAATCAAACGACGACTGTGCCACACGCAGTATGTGATAAAATAACAAGCGTTAGCCGGGAAACTGCAGTGGCCCGTTTCGAAGGCTCTGTTCTGGCACTCGCCAAGAATAGCAATGGAAAGCCACGAAAAATAAATCAAGGCCGTCTGTGACATTACCGAGATTCAAACCAGGTTCTTCCAACATAAAAGTCGGCGGAGTTACCGTCCTTGAAATCTGGAACGGGGTTTCTAACCAAAGGCAGCGCGGTCCGGTTTGCAGTAGCAGCTGACAAGACTGTTTATTCGTCTGTCATATTTATTTGAACATTTTCTCTCGATTTCCAACACACTGACCTACATGCACTGAACGAGATACCATCTTGTGACGCGAGTGTGTTTGTCTGCCTGAGCGTGACAACTAAGCTCGGATTTCCTCGCCTCGACTTCCGTTTCAATAAGCAGGATGAAAACAGACACGCCCTATAAAGCCACCAGCGATTAAGTTAAACCATGCCTTCCTCGTGTATGTACTCCCCGAATTCGCTTTGATCAATGTCCAATCATGTGAGGTCAGCGCAGACGTGATGAAAATATTGTATGGCCTGAAAACATAGTTCGAACCACGAAAATTATCATACAAAATCCATCAACATCTGTGCAACTGGCAGAGACGCTACCTGTATTAGGATATGGAAATGCTAGTAGAAGGGTTACTAAAGTTTCGAAGATACATTTTACATGCTTCCATGTGTCCTGACACTAAATCTGACGTTAATTTAACGCAGATACCAATATATTTTACAGATACATACTGCAAACAACAAGAACACCACCGATATCACAAAAATTTCCCCCGAATTTTATCACATATTCAACATATTAAAAACATAACTTCGCGGCTGAGTGGTTGGCATTCCTGCTTCGTATCTGAGAGGCACGAGATTCAAATCTTTAGTCCCTCAGATCGGCTAACTTGACTAAAGCTGTCTATTTTACTCAAGGCAAATGTCAGGATGGTACATTAAATTAGGCCAGGAAATCTTCCTTCAACATCCATTTTTTTAATTCATTGATTAATAATCAACGTATCGTTCGACGCCGTAGAGTCTGACCTAGTGATAGTGTTGTAAAACAATTCATAAATATAGCAAATACAATAAAAATAAAAATGCTCGTATATTTTTTGAGCCCTCGGTACTGGGGAGATGAGGTTCGAAGTGGGTGTCGTTCCCTCACGTCGCGACTTCGAAATCCCCTCAGGATGATAATACATATTGTGAGGAGTTAGAAAATGTCGCCTGTGGCATAATTTCATGATGAAACATCCCCTACTTCATTGCAACGGCTGTTTAGTGATTACATTCATACGGACGGACGTCATTTCCAAGTCCGGAAGAATGGGTTGAGGCAGCTCAGGTTGGGTAAAGTTAGGTCACTGAAGCGAATGTCCCAAAACTGATTAATATAACTAAACGTAAAGTACAGAATCAACACTGATTGGCAGTCGAATACATGACACAGCCAAAGTTGATCGTATATTTCTCAAAGATATAAGCACGCAATTCGGTGCCTTCATAACAGCCTTCAAGGAGTAAAACAGGAATTTAGTCCGTGACTGTAGAATCAACGAGTCTTATCGCAGATAACACTAAACTACGGTATCTGCCAATCACGGAAACTTCAGAAATTTGATATATAGATAACGAAAACAGTAGCTTTGCGCCATCTTTCTGCTAGATTTAAAAATATAAAAAATCAAATTTATAATTATCTAAATACAACTCACGGAAATCGATAACAAAGTTAACATTTCGTATTTCGTAATATATTTTTGGGACACTCTGTATAATACATTGGTAAGGATCCACTGATGGGTGTATAATCTAATCAGCTACGCTGTCTGTTCTCTACTGTCAACGATTAATATAATTTAAATTAAAAGTTAAAATATACTACACTCCAACATAATCAAAACGAATATTGATAGGACACTTCCGCCAAGCTCTAATGGCAATATTTATAGCGCGATGACTCGATCAACGGTGATGATGCTGATGATGACATAGAAAAATGATCTGATTACAATTATTTCCAGTAGACTTCGTCTAAATAAATTTAAACGTTAGCAAAGGACTCTGCAGAACCGACTCAATTTTACTGTCATTCTGGTGCGAGCAGAAATTACTTTTACATGGGTGGCAGTAGATTCTTTTTGCACTGATGTTCACTAATGTAGATTAAGAAAATTCTCCTTTCAACGAAAACTACTGTAGAGGAACACTTTCTTTCTCTCACCATTTGAGGGTGGGTAGAATGAATACGCTTCAAATCCCATATAACAAAAGAACGAATTTAAAGACATGAGTCAAAGTAAACTAATAAGTAGTCTGGTGATAGATTCTCATTTGTATTAATCTAAGTGAATCCAGTACTGACATTAATGAGGTTGTACTTTAAAACAGTTTAGCGGATTAATGCAATTTATACAGAATCATTTTATTTTTGTAGCCAATGTGGATTAAATGGGCTGTGCAAATCAGGTTTTGTATAAGCTATGTTAATGTCGCATATTTTATTTCTGTCCTACATTGGACAACTCGTTAAAAGCAAATGGATAAAAATGGCGCTGTAGACCGAGAGAAATGACGCCGAGCTCTAACAGAATCACCTGACTGTAGAACCACTCGGGTGGAAAGAGACTTGTGACAGAAAGAAATTACGTAGCAGATGCAGTGTAGTAATAGAAACTGTCTGAATATCACTAACCAACTTCACGCTAGTGAACCAGAAAATTAGTCGCAAAGGCTGTCAAATAAATGTTCAGTCCCGTTACAGCCATTTTCACAAGACTTCTAAACGACTCTTCGCTCTAGGCAGAATTCTGCCACACGACAACTTACGTCGAAATATTTTTATTGTATTATTTCCAGATTGTTTTATCACAAATTGGTAATAATAAAAATATTTCGACGTAAGTTATCGTGAAAGTCATAAAACTTACTGATCTTGAATTTAGCAAATATTCGTATTTGCAGGATTGTAATAAAGGGCAAAATATATTACACGCAAGTGGACAAAAAACCCTACATACAAAATGGCCATTTTAAAACCTAAAGCGCCGACAGCGATTGGGATAAATAAACATCACTGAAAGGATTTTATAAAAATGTTAGGTATGTTATGAAATTTTGAATTCGGTTCAACTGCCTCAGGGTAAGATCTATTGGCAACTTTTGTGATGTCCGTAAAACGGATTGGATTCATTATTATTTAACTAAACGTCTATGAATGTTTAAAAAATACCTTGAACTACGATAAACTTCACTTATTTCGCTGACAGCAACCAAACTTATATTTGCAAAACAACATTCATTACAGATTACATTTTACAACATAATTATGTTATTGGTATTATTCCGACAATGTCTTTCCTTATAGGAATACTGCCTCAGTGTTTTTATTCTGTGGTTTGAGATTGCACTCGAAGTGAAAGTCTGATGGAAACAAAATCCATTATAAGATTCTTATCAATCATATAATTCAGTGCAAGGGAAAGATGAAGTCAGTGCGTCCAATACCTGGGATGCTAAACCTAATTTTATTCAAAGTTCGATTATCGATAACCAATACTTTTTAAGTAGATGAATTACTTTGTGGAGTAAATGGGTAGTTTACTGAATCTAAGTGGTAGCAAAAACCTCTTTGTTTTTAAGGCAAGATTGGAAAGTTGTGCAATTTGCGGTACATTGAAATTAAAAAGGCGTTATTTACGCCACGTCACGGGCGCTGACTGTTCCCTGGAGCAGTTAGAACCAATATTTTTTGTTACGAGAATTGTTAAAAGTATAAAAGTTATATTCTAGCTTTTGCAAAGTAGAAACAAACTGCAAAATAGACTTTAAGAGAATTCGCCAGACAAACTTTTATCCAATAAAAATGTTAACGAAATATTTGGAGCAGTTTCCGATAAGTAATGCGTGGACGAACGGGCTGAATACAAACATAATCTCCCCATTATCAGTTAATTTTATTTACTTCGTGCAGATAATGTATAAATCTAAAAAAAAAAGAATCACCGAAGAAATAACACATTTTCCGTACGTGGCTCGTTTCATTTGAAAAGTGCAGGTAGTGCTATTATGCATACGAGTTTTTGACTTTTGTGTCGCTTAGAACAGCAATCCTACAAATAAAGAAAATTTGTGACGTACCAAAAGATCTATTATAGTAGGTCTATGAGCCAGCTCTCAGACAAGCACTAAAACTGGTTTAAATTGTTACCTAATATCAAAGTGAGACATATGCCACTTCTGTCTGCATTATTTGTATTTCTCCTATATATCCATTGCACATTACACCAAATACATATTATAATTCTTTATGGATTTATTTGACGAAGACGTACCAACAACAGGGTTTATGCAACGTAAGCCAAGTACGTTACGGCTGTAGCAAATTCCCTGTGGGAACAAACGTTTACGATAAGTAGCTCTACTACAATTAGGTCTAAGGGTTGCTCCAACAACAAAATATTTCGCAACGTTCAGCGTCGGGTTCGCTGCTACTGTCGAGTTTATTTGTCAAGATAAATGAATCGCCTTTACCGTGGCTATAACCCACTCAATTTCGAGGTTTCAGCCTTTTCTAACGTAAACCAAGCGCCGAAACATATAATTTTGTGCAGGTTGTGACCTTTGTTTCTGTAATAATCTCAGCTTTGGTCTGTGAGCCCTTATTTTGTCTTACTAATCCTGACTGAAAAGCTTCGCGAAGAAACATTACTGAAATTCTATGGGACAATTTGGATTGTGGTCTTCTGAGTTACGATGCTGTGTAATTTTGAGTTTTGATGTTCTCATGAGGTGGAAATCTCGATGGTAGTGTTAGGAATAGTAAAGCCGCATGGATTTGTTGGTAGAATCGAACGTTTCGGATAAACATACTGCTTCTATCTTCAGAAGTTCTGAGCTTCTGCAGGAAAGTATTGGAATTATGCTTCCTTTAACATTCGTATTTATCGTGTAATCCAGTACTAAAAGGTATGTGGTAACAATTCGGTTAAATGAAGTAACAATTTTATGAAGTTCGTATTCTTCTATAATTCCTGTTTTGGACATGCTGACACGATACTTGTATGCCGTTTCAACTATCACATCGGTTCTGCTACTGTATAACGGATACATAAACCTTGTCCTGAGAGTTCAAAAGAGTCCAGCGAATAAAATCCAAACAATCGATCATGTTCTGCCCAGTAAGTCTGCTTCATTTCGAATGTCGATCGGAAAGCTACCGCATTTATTTCGGAGCTGGGCTCTACCACCTGTGACCTGACGGTCGGAATGATCCTGCGAGAGAGATCATTACCTGCGCCCCGGTTCACGCTACGCCCCACCAGTTCAACGTGGACATATGTGTCCACTACGACCTCTATTAATTGCGTACTTAAATCTCTGTTAATTCCAGATAAACAACTATTTATTGAGACTGCAGGTTTTAATTCTGTCAAGAAAGTTCGTAACAATCTTCTGGGATACTGCGTCATGTAGTCACGCAGAAGTTGACCGACGTTTCAGAAACTATTGCTCTGAAGATGGAGGCAGTAAGCACTTTTGAAACGTTTCCAAACTTCTCGGTGACTACACGGTGCAATATCCCAGAAGGTCGTCATCTTTAACTATTTATTAACTCTGTTAGTTAATTGTTACTGATCCCTTAAAACCCAGTTCTAAATATACGTACCCCATTATTTAACGACCAAGAACTCTGAATTATGCCCACAGTGCATTTATGGGTTTTATATAATTCTTACGTTAAAAGGTAAAGTTTTATTAAAAATCATTAATCAGTTCACCTTCGTAAAATAGACCGTGGTTGGACTCCAGGTACTGGCAAATTATCAAGGGACACTGTGAAGTCTTAAGACAACACAGATAAATATTTAACCACCACGGTACCACGCACACAAAAGTCTTTGTTACCTGGCCATCAGCCTTCGCCTCTGTCTCTCAAAGTAAAAGACGGTGACACAAAACACGGCTGCCTTTATTTTAAAATTTAAAGCGTACTGAATCAAGCGCCCCGCTCACAGGGACTGTTGGCCCTTTGTATTATTACGTTTTCTCCTTTCTAGAGTCCCGAAGGAACACTATTTCTTCCCCGGAACCGGTGACTACTAACAAACTGTGTGTATCTGTCTGTCCTCTGATTCAATTACGGGCTGCGAGTCTACACGGGCACAAATTGGTTTTACCTCGATTTTCTGCCTACAACCAGCGCACACACATGAAACTATGGTGACATAAAAATTTATAAATAAGTAGCTGAGTTCTCGCAGTGTAGCAGCATCAAAATTCGAGAAATGCTTACATTTCTTATAAATCCTTATTGGCCGAAAGCTTATCGAAAGCTGATTATTAGATCCGTATCACTGAATATCCTAAGAAGAAATTAATAAAAATAAGCTTAAGCCCAATATCTTCATCAGGACTCGAACTCAGGACAGATTTTTCGGGATTATGATCTCCGTTCCCATAATTTCCCCGCAGAGAAACCAAACTATCCGTGCAAGGCGTAAGAATCCATCCCTCACCAAGAAAAGTTAAGCATCAGGGGTGACTCTATCATTAATGAATATTTCGACACTTGGTAACGCAGTGAAACATTTTATGGTAGCGACCGACAAATAAGAGTGAGCCTTCGATTGTCTAAGACCAAAAATATTATGTTTGTTAGTAGAACCGTCCTAATGGGTGCGAAAGTCTCACCTGAGAACCAGAAGTCTGGGTGTCTCGTACACAAAACGTAGAGAAAAACTAAATCGTTTGACTCTACTTAATTTTGTATGGAAACGACGACAGAATTCCTTTGCGATGTTGTCAGAGACAGCTGCCTGTTGTGACGACAGTGGAATGGCTTTACTCTATCACACTTATTACCTCCATTGTCGCACTGATAAACTCTTCCTTTGTGACAGATGAGCTATCTTTACGTCCCTTTGAATGTTCATCACACAAACTTCCTCTTTCTTCAAAATGTCTGGCAAAGCTGGTAAATAGCGTGCCTGGTTGGTGTAACACGAAGAGAAAAACACGCTAGGCGATATTTTCCTCACGCAGCGACTCAACCACCAGAAGAATAAAATGTTTTGAGAAGAAACATTACGTGATCCTCCCTGTTAACTTTCACATCGATACTGAGGTAAATGTTGCCAACAGCTTATCCAAAAATCCCTGTACAGTTGCTACGTTTTGTGGGAGTTTCGCCAATTAATAAGCTACATTATTTTTAAAGCGTTAAAGATTTCTCCGTGTTTCGATTTGAGGTTCTATTTGCCTACTAGATATATTAGCATCATCAGAATAACACACTATAGCTCAATAAAATCTTCTCGGGCAATCAGCCGCGTCAACTGGTTACCGTAGTAAACCGACGTTTCGGGAACCAACTCTGTCCCCTTTATCAGGTTTCTGATGTGACTGGATACCTCGGAAGTCGACTGTGTATCCAGTCACATCAGAACCCTGATGATGGGGACAGAGTTGGTTCCCGAAATGTCGGTTTACTACGATAACCAGTTGACGCGGCTGATTGCCCGAGAAGATTTTATTGATTGTACTCGCCGCGAAAGTCTCAAATCCTATAACACTATAGCTCCTTGTTCGCTCCTTAAAACTTAAATCTATACTGACAAGCGGGAGAAACTTAAGGCTGATTACAGAGTTGGAGAATTTATTACATACAAGAATACACGTAAATACCAGGTGTGTAGAATGGAAAGAGACGTGGAATTATAATTATAAATCTACACAGCAAAGCAAGAGAACATCACACAGACATTGCGATAGTTTCTTTTATATAATATCAAGGACTGCGAAAATATGGAGATTTGCCTTGCAGGCAAAATACGTAGGTACTATGACGCGATTTCATCGAAGCATGAAATGTTAATAGCATCCGAAAAGAATGATGGAGAACCCTAGATCGTAAACCAATCAGATTTTACTGTTTTACAGTAAATAAAATTTGGCCAGGAGACAAGACACGCGACGCATTACACTGTTACGCCTTACCATGTGGTTCTCTTTAGATTGCAGGTGTAAAGAGACAGTACAGATACTGTAAACACTTAGTTTCAGAAAATTGCTTTCCCACTTTGTGAGCACAGCAAAGTCAATAAACGATCTATGCAACGCAGTAAATTCTAAATCTCTTGGTACCACGGCTGTCCGCGTGAAACCTGTACGATATATAATGGCTTCCAGTTGGCTTAATCACTTTCTTTGCTTCTACAGGATAAAGCTCTGTTTGTTAGCCTTGCACTTCAAAATGTGAATATTCAACTAAACTGTGTCAACTGGTAATTTACATAGCATCGATTGAGAAATGTTACGAAGATGGTGACTGCTAGAACAGGGGGCCATGAGCAGTATCGTGGCCCCTTTGAACACACCAAGACAGAATTTGCCTGGAAACCTTACGACCTCGGAAAGAACAGCTGACCCCTAGCAGCAAACAGAACTAGACATCGCTTCAATACGGAGCAGGAATGCTTACCACTTGTTTTTTTTAAAGATTTTAGTTATATAGAAAAGCTAAATAAACTGCAAACGTTACCTAGAGACCAAAAATAAGTATTAAAAGATTATGCAAGTACGATAAACTTAAGAAAGAAAAATGGTGATGACCTACTCTAAGGTGTAATTTCAGAATTTCTATGGTAATGCTGAAGGAACTTCTGTTACGCTGCAGATACGGCAGACGTGATTCTAAAACAGTAGCCCTACTTCCAGAATACAAGTCGCATGCATTATCGCTTGAACTACCATAATCAGTATTGAGTAATACTACTGGATAAATTTTCTGTTAGTCTACGGGCATAAATTCCGTGTTCGAAACAGAACAAATAATGCTGAAAGCTTAAAGGTCATGACAGAATGACGTCACTTTTGTCGTCAATTTCATCACATTCAACCAATGTGTGTCGGGATGATCCAGTCTCTTTGAAGAGGCCTTTCATTCGTTAACCAGGCGTTAATTATTCTGATCTGTGCTTGGGTAACCGAATCATCCCTCTGCAATATTTCCACCTCGTGGGGTTGCATGACGTCAAAGCATTGTTGTTGCTAGCGACACGGTTACAAAAAGATCATTTTGTACGAAGCAGTACATGGTACCAGTGAAAGTACTCGTTCTTCGGAAGAGTCAAATGACTTAAATAATGCACTTGTTTGTTTATTATTAAAATTCAGTAAATAAACATTCCAAATGACTGCTGACGTCTTGTGAGAGATCATTCTCTTGGACTTATTCCATCTTCTAAATGATAAAACTACGTTTCGATAGCTTTATTCTGCTTTCGTCATGAGGTAAAAAAAGAGAGCAGAAAACCTATTTGTTGGCCTCCCTGAAACGTGGAAGCAGAATGTAGCTTTTAAAATGTTGTAGTAAAGCTGACCCGCTACACGCCATGTAGAAACGTCGTAGTAGTTTCGCAATTTTGTAATTTAGACGATGGACAATTTCAAAAGAACATATTTTCACATTATAACGAACTATTTTCACAAACCTTTAAATTTCCGCTGTCGTCTTGTCTGTTATCATAACTATGAAAATAATAATTCATAATATGAACACTTAGATAAACAAGAGATGTCATATTTTCAGAAATTATCAATCTTGGCAAGAAACGGGAAAATAGAACAAAAATAAACATTTTATCTTTAATAACTAGCGAGTTCAAGAACTGAAAGACCCAAGACTTATAAAAATTGAAGATTGCTGTCTTCTGGGTTGTTGCGCCGTGTATTCTGGTAGATTTTTACCGACGTTTCAGAAGTCCTTGCTGCCTCCTCCATCAGTGCGATGAGCCAGCAGGGACCTCTGACTCGTCAACAGGTTTCTACCAGACTGCACGGCGCTACAACCCAGAAGACAGCCATCGTTCTCGACGCCGTGAGAACCTCAAATCCGATATGCGTTAACTTCGTTTGCTAATGGAAAGATCAAAATGTAGTCATAGAGGAATGGAACATCTGAAATCCGTTTTCTTCTACGAAGTGACAGACACTCCCCTTTTGCCGTTCAAGCTGTACCCTCAAGCTGAAGTGTCTGAGCACAAAGTACCCTGAAATGTGGTCTGATGCTTATGTGTGAAGATGCTCCCGGGAAGCAAGAGGAGCGTAGCAGCTTTTAAGATCTTGAAACACGAATCTGATCTCAGATATTCTCAAACTCATGTTTATAAATGAGGTTTTGTGCTGACTCAACTTCTCCATCATTACTTTATCTTCTAGTGCTTCATTATCGTAAGTATTAGAGATAACGGTAAACTGAGGCGCAGAATACAATTTTTGGATAAAGTTTTAGGTACTGCGTGGTATTTACTGATCTCAGGATAATAATTCTCGAATAAAAACGTCGGTAGACATTAAAAAGCTGTTACTGTACGTGGAAGAATCTTATTAATAATAATAATACTCATTTTCGTGAGTACTGAACGCGAAGTAAATTTTTATTACGGTACGTTTCATCATTTTGTCTGTAGCAAACTGCAGTGGAAATGCTGTCTACAGAGCTGTAAAAAGTCATGCCATATTTTACTGCTTAAAACACAAGTCAATTCCATGTGATAATCGTACGAAAATATATTCACTTATTTAAGTTCTTCGGAATTGGTTTACGTTTATTGCTAGAAAACGCAATTAGGAAGAATACAAAGAGTTAATTTTCTTTAATAACGATAAAAAGTGTTGCAGTGATATCATGTATTATGTCTCTTATCTCATTTTTAAAGTTATAAATGTCAATGGATGTCTATTATTTAAGCCTTTAAAACCGATGTTCCCCTAAATAACTATTAGAATTTCAATTCTTGCTATTTATTCTGATAAGCATATAAAAGTCATAAATATACTGTAGAATAATTAACAGTTATTGATCTTTAAATTAGGTGATACGTATTATTACCAATGTGTTTCACAGAATTAAAACTTTTTCAAATCATCGTTTCGGAAAGTTTTAAGTTACAGTACAAATATTAAGAGAGTTTTGGTGAAGACATCGATAATGTTGTTCTGGGTTGTGACGTCGTGTGCACTTGAAGGTTTCGGGGAAATATAGTGTCTCCATCTTCAGGGCCATACTGAAAACTGACACCCGCCAAATTATTTTAACAACTGAATATTGGTCTGGAATGCAGACGACAGAACTTGTTTTGTAAAATTTATATAAATATTATCAGCCAGTATGAGAAAATAAAATTTCCTTCCAGGCCAGATTCCACTACTTATAGACGAAGAGTTAGGAGATATGATTTTAACGATTCCTAATATCAGAGCCTTCTATCTCGTATTTTGGTGCAGCTAATATAACCGGGTTAAGATTGGCATACCTCTTTTCCCTGACGCAAGAATTTCAGGGGTTACAGTTGTAGATAGGATCACAATAAATAACATCACTGCCGAGAACCTTATCTGCTATGAACACAAAGACAATCATTGCGTGAATATAAAACACTACACACAAACCATAAAGATATTTGTCGTACTTGCATAATTTACTCAGGTATGGGACATTTCCTCGAGATAACATATCTATTTGTTCATTTAAATTAATGCAATATCAACAAACATATTTCAAGTTGTAAGGAAAAATAAATGTAACATTAGTAAACTTGTCATCATATAAAAATCATAACTGTTCACTTACCACAGATGTGACGAATAAAGATTCTAATTAAATCTGGAATTAGTTGAAGAGGGCTGGATTCAACACTAAATTTACTTGTATTTATTATTCACTCTGATAGTAATAAAGTTCTTCGTAACGGCGACTAACACATCACAGCAACAATGCCTGAAAAAAGAAATTATAAATTAATATCTTGAGTTCAATTTTAGAGATAATGTAAAATAACTGTAAAATATATCGAGAAAAAAAATCAAATCCTGTCACTACCAAATCTGATGTCCAACTGAAAGTCGTAATGAAAATCCTGTATCATGTGTCTATTTCAAATAAGCCCATAATGAAGATTTCTGTCTTCTGGGTTATTGCGCTGTGAAGTCCGGTCGATGTTAACCAACGTTTCAGAGGTCATACTGCCTCCGTCATCAGGGCGATTCATATTCACCGTTGTGAAAATCTCAAATCATACAAGCCCATAATATTTTAAAGTAGATCATTTAATATATATGTCTGGAAGTAATTATTTCCCGACTATCTGCTCATAACTGAAGCAAATATGGGAGGAGAAAAAAGAGAGACGTGGGTTAGGTTTGGTACTTGGAAGCTGAGGGGTGACGAATGGATCTGAGTAAAAGGAGCGCTTGTGATAGAGAGAGAAAGTTTTTTTTATTTTGTATTAAGACTTTTCCTGAGAAGGAAAGGGAGAGAACAGTATATTCTGAACAGGAAATTGTTTACTTTTACGATGAAGGAAATTGTAAGAGAATGATAAAATATAATATGGATGTAGAATTAACGGATGCAAAATAATACTTGTATAAAACTGGATGTATATTAAACAACACGACTATGAAGATATAAGTGGGAATAGGGAAGGAAACGATAGGTTTACAGTCAGAGGAATTATTTTTGAGTAACCTTGTTAGATATATCTGTATTAGCCTGCGGTCCGAAAAAATGGCTTTTAACTGACGAGATAGAGGCAGCAAGGACCTATGAAACATCTGTACACTTATATCAGACTAAACGGTGCTATAACCCAGAACACAACCGTCTTTAAAATTAATTTTCTAGAAGCAAATGTGAAATAATAGCTAAACCGTCTCACCATAGAACCTAATGACGCGACTTTTGTCTTGTGACCACTTTAATGAATGTTTCGGTTGCTTAAAAGAAGGAAATTTCTTCAGGAAGTCACACTAAAGTAATATTTAACAAAGAACAAGGGAAACTCAAATTTATCAAAACAAAACTAGATATGTACAAAAAAGGAAAACAGAATTATAAACGGTAAATCTTTATGCGTGACGGTATATAGTGTTGACATCCATGATGAAGAGGAACGCATACATTTCAAAGTATTGACTAAACAAAATAAGTTACATTAATATTAAAGTAATAAGATATAATATTCAATAAACAAAAGATTGTGGATAAATGCTTTTAACAGTAAATAGGCATACAAATGCATTACTAAAAGTCTGTTATTACCAATTTATAACATTGAATTAAACAGCGGTGCCACAATTACGAATAAGATAAGGTAATCCAGAAATTTTACGATCTCTCCACCAATATTTAAAGACGTTGCCCATCTTCGAATACTGACGGTAAAAACGTCTTGTCATATCGCACTAAGATTCTTACCAGCTTCGAGCTGTTCTCTGCTAGGAGCCGGAAAATGTTCAGAGATAGAGAGCTGAGACGGAAACCGCGCTAATGCAAAGCAAAGGAACCGAATCTCGTTCTGAAATCCCGTCGTTCTTCCGGACTGCGAAGTTGCATTACTCAATTTCCTCCGAGACAGAGACAGAACGAAATAAATAGGCTGCCTGGTTCCGTGAAACGGAGAGACTTCAAAGAACGCAGAAGCTGAACGGTGTTACCCATTTAAAGAGCAGGCATTTACAGGTGAATAGATTTAGCAGCCTTAAAGGAGTTCTGTGCGTAGTAAGAATCTGTAAACGACTATTTTATATTTTAAATTCTCGCGGAGGCAAAGACGTCAACGTTGGTCTTCGAGTTGTAACACCACGTGAACTCGTAGGTACATACCAATGTTTCGGAGGGACATACTGCCTCTGTCTTCAAGGATGAAGTGAGGTTGTTGAGAAGTGGGTAGTTCATGGTCCAAGTACCGGGAAAGAGAAGGGAGTCTGGACCAATGGAAAGTCCCGTTCAAGAAAATCAGGGAGTGGGAGCTTTTAAAGAGTTCTAATCCCTCTGAGTAACCTATATACCTGCTTGATAAGTTTATATTTCGTCAGGGAGGGAAACAATTTCCGGCATTTACGGAACACTAGACCACATTACCGTTTTTTGCAATATCCTGGCACTGGTCAATATCCTAGATCACTTAAATCCGATCCACAATCTCAACTCCTGTTCTCTCAAGTTATATTTTAATATTATCCTTTCATTTTTGTTCGAATACAGGCTATTCCAAGGGTTAACGTGTTTTTTACTCAGTCAATTCCGGACTAGTACCTTTAAGTAACTCGCAACTGTTTCCTTGCGTTACCTTTCCAATTCATCACCCGTTAATCACATTGGTACAGTCATGGATAAAGACAACGTCGTTAGAAAGACCAAAATTAAATTATTTAAAATACTCGTCCCTTCTGTTCATACGCCTACGTCCCTTGCCCTCACGTGATTCAGCCAGTAAGCTACTTCGTATGCAATTCTTGTTTCCTACATTCGTACTCGAGTCTTAAAGCTGCGGTAACCCTTGTGTCCACAGCAAGTACTTAGGATGCATGGGAAGAGACGCTCGGTGAGCTCCGGACGCGACAGCAATGGAATCGACCAACGGCTGTTTAACCCACAACCGCCTCTTGACCAATCATGAAGCTGTTCCCAGATGCTGAATCCAGTTGGATTTACAGTGCACTGTTAGAATCAAGACGTGAGGGATCGATTAAACGACTCCCGCTCTGATGATGACGGCTGCAAAAATTTCTGAAACGTCGGTAAATTTTTACCAGATTACACGGTGTAGCATCCCAGAAGACTTGCACTGTCAGAACCCGAAATCCCAACTATTATTTCCTTATTCAGTACTGACTAACTGATCTTTCTAATGAAGAAGTCTTGTGGTTACTTTGAGGCAAAAAAACTGAACTTTTAAAATCATTAAATCATTAAATTTGACACTGGTAAACAAAAAATTATGAACTGAAAACTAAGACGCGACAAATTAGCGAAATGGATTAAAATAATTACATTTCACTTCCGTGAGGACCGGATTTTAAATGGATGTACTGCATAAGATCATATCATAAATTAATTACCTTCTTCCATTAAACTTGTATTAAAAATTGCATTGACAAATTTTGAAAAAACGTGTAAAGAAATTCATATTTGAAAGCATAAGCCACACACAAATGAGATCTTTCAAAGTACGGTTATCTGTGCCGAATATTTTAATGACTGGCCGTGTTAAATAAGTTAAAATATCGTTATTACGTTTTTACACACGCACTTTTCAAAAGCCAGTGCATTTAATATATTCGACTGTTGCATAAGGAACCCTTACAAAACTCTGAGTACGAACAAAGCATCTGACGTTTCGTACGGAGTCAAAACCTCACTGGTTATTAGCTGCAAGGCCTTTGATACAGTTCAATTTTATTTAGTTCACAGCGTTCGATAGTGGGGATATTTTTCATCTTTTCATCAAAGAAATTTTCTTCCTAACCTAAAAAACACAAACATTTTAGTTTTTTGTTAGAAAAAACTTTTCAAATGACTGGAAGCAAGTTGAAGGCTACATAAAAGACGCGCTTGTAGATATATTTGTGTGCTGCACATGTCAAATATGCCACAGCGTTATTTATATCCAAATGACAATAAAACAATTATGCCTAGATTAAAATGAGGGAAAGTTAATAAGTTTTATAAGCGAAATATTTTTATTGCTAGCAACATCACCTTTCACGTACTGTGCGTAATTGCCTTTAATTGTTCGCTTACACTGGTATAACGTATTTAATTTATTTTTTAGACACAGAACGATTTGAAAATATCACGTTATCCTTTTATGGGAGTAACATTTAGGATAGGACATCAAATTTCATGTAGTCTGTATAACGACATGAATGGGGATGGCAGTTATTTAAGAATAATTCATAACGTCGGTGTTCGGTATCCATGACGTTATGAACTTGTACAACAATCACTCTGAAGCCCAGGTCATTATTTCGCTCTGTAGCTCACTGTGAACGGTACATCACTATGATGCGGTGGACATGCAGGGAAAATTGTTTCCCTCAAGTATACAACAAATTGAATAGTTCTAGCACAAAAGACCAGACTTCCATTCGTTCGATGTCCAATGATGAAACAGATTTATCAAGATAATGGTGTTGGATTGTATCTGTTGCCAAACGCAGGGCTTCAGTCTGGGTCGAACCGGACACTGATCATTGGTTAGAATCTCACTAAATTCGTCCTGTAATAAAATAAATCCTGTTTGTCATAATAAGAATTTATAACTGCTCTGAAGCAGGATAGGTGCTGGACCAAATCATGCTGTAGGTCCGAATAAGTAGAAAATTAATAAAAATATTGTAATGTTCCTAGACGATGTCAGTTCTTAAGTAGGTTAAATACACTTTAACAACTACAGAGGTCATTTAACATCTAATTAAAGCAGACAATAATAATTATGGTATTGTGAGCTCTAAAATGTATCAAATAAGCAATTCTATGTATTATTTGAGGTTTTCACAGCAGTGAGTATGAAGATTTCTGTCTTCTGGGTTGTTGCGCTGTGTAGTCTGGTCGATGTTAACCAACGTTTCAGAGGTCATACTGCCTCCGTCATCAGGGCGATGAGCATGAAGATTTCTGTTTTCTGGGTTGTTGCGCTATGTAGTCTGGTAGATGTTTACCGACGTTTCAGAGGTCATACTGCATCCGTCATCAGGGCGATGAGTATGAAGATTTCTGTCTTCTGGGTTGTTGCGCTGTGTAGTCTGGTCGATGTTTACCAACGTTTCGGAGGTCATACTGCCTCCGTCATCAGAGTATGAAGATTTCTGTCTTCTGGGTTGTTGCGCTGTGTAGTCTGGTCGATGTTAACCAACGTTTCAGAGGTCATACTGCCTCCGTCTTCAGGGCGATGAGTATGAAGATTTCTGTCTTCTGGGTTCTTGCGCCGTGTAGTATGGTAGATGTTTACCGACGTTTCTGAGGTCATACTGCCTCCGTCATCAGGGGGATGAATTCATCAGCATCAGCTCGTCGAAGCGACAAGTGAATGTCTTACATTACGAAGCAGCAAACTAAGTGCCTTCTTGCTCGCGTACGGATCGCAGATCCCTAGTGAGAGCTACGGGCTGACAGTCACTTGTTATACTGCAAACAGCAACCTAATGCATCGCTATTTCTCTTCGTTTTCCTACGAGTTTAATTTTCTGACCTGACATGTAATTCCCTCTGCCTACGCGAGCAACCACAGTTAGCCAGCTTAATAGAAGTCATTTATTACCATCAAAATAAGTAAAACTAAGCATAAAATTAAAATCAAAGCTAATGACAAATCGTTCATATAAATCAACTTCACAAATGACGATCGCTTTAAGGTCTTATTCAACGTAAAAATGTGGATCGATGGTTATCATCCCGCTCTGCGCACGGATATCTGTCTCACGTTATTATCTAGATATTGTAATGTGCTAATGTTCTATCAGAATCCTGCCTTTTGCGCAAAAACTTTATTAAGCCATAATTAAAAAAATTAATAAAAATAAAAAGGAGGAAATAGAAATTGAAGCTTATTAGAATGTTTAGCTTAGTAAACCAACCATCACCACGAAGCAGAATGTTCTTGAAAAGACGAGTCAAGATAACAAACTTCCGGCCTTCAATGAAAAGCGAAGGTTCATTACCATCTTGACAGAAGCCACTCGACATCAACGACATATCTCGGTCCGGGCAGCAAATCTCGGGATCTATATGTGAACCTAGGACCTCCTGAATACAAAACATGACTGCTAGAACCTCGATCGCGACTTTCTATCATTCTACAGAAACAGTCAGCTTCTTTACCGACGAGAAAGACATTTTTCCAGGAAAGGCAACAGAATTAATTTAGGACTTTTAAGAACCATCACCGCAACCTTTTGTTACACGTCCAACGGACTATGACGTTTATTAATTAAACTTGGCTTTGTCGCCAGATTCGTGGTACAACAGCACGGCTGAGAGACTGGCAGTGAAATAATGGTCCACTTGAATGTTTCCTTCTTGCATTCGTTGCCCGACTGACCTTCGTCCAAGTTCTTATTAAAGACGTGATGTGCCTCATTTACATTCGGAAGCAATCGTTAAAATACCGTATTTGTCTTCAGTTTCACCAGGCGAATAAAGTAATTTCTCTTTGTAGTAGTTAGAAATGCTTTGCGTACGGGAGAGTTTTGCTTCCAGATTCTTAAGGGAGACCGGTTAATCTGATAGCAGTTTCGCACGGTTTTCTTCAGTTCCTTCAGAGAGATGACAAAAATATTTCTCAGAACACACCGATATCTGTAATGCGAACAAAAATATGAATTTCCGTAATAGGGTTGTAGAACAGTTCGTAACACTTTTATTTTGAATGTTGTATTTTCATTTCGTAGTGAAATCAAAAGTGAATATCCTAAACAGAAAGACGTAGGTAGATAGAAATTCTTTTCAAACGCATCCGGTGACAGTCCTAAGACTACAGCATTCCAAATTGTAAGATGACAGGAATACGGTACAGATATTCACCAGATTGTAACACTCAAAGGAAGTACAATCGATAAAACTGGAGCCAAAGAATTAATATCGTACGGACAGATTCGATTATTGGTTGAAACTCCTCGAGAAGGGCAATCACGTGGAAGACCGAGGAAGGTGTTAGAAATTAATGTAGAACAGAAAATGAAAGCAAGTGGCCTTAAGAATTAAGATGAGAACGCCGGATGAATTAAGCAGAATATGAAAGTAACATAAATTAAAGATTGAGAAGAGAATGGTAAAAACAGGACGAAACTGAGATTAGGAACTGAATGATGAAAGAAGGACTAACTAGAAACGAGGAATTAAAAGGTAAACGGAGGATAAATTGGCGATTAGACGCGAAAGATAAAAGTAGAAGGCTATAAAGCCGAATACCGCTTAAGCTGTAGAAAAATGGCATTTAAGTATGTTTTACTTTAACGATGAACCGTCTAGTCATCGCTACCGAGGATCATAAAGAGTAACAGCCAACATTCGCTTGGTTTGAATTTAATTTGAGTCGTAAACTTCAAACACCGAGATCTATATGCCGGCGACATTACTTATGACTTATTTCTAGGAAGACAGCACAAATAATTACAGAAGACAAAGACAAAAGTATGAGCTGGCTAAGCACTGCGCCATGAAAGCCTACAGGAATGACAGACGTAAAGCGCTACGCGATCTAAACCCTTACACCAGATCGAAATAAGTTACAAGCTTCGAGCTCCGGCTGTTTTTTCCTACGGAAAGAGTTCCCGGTATTATTCGATACGAGACTGTGTAATATAGAATTTTATCTAGGACTTTCAAAATCTTTGAAGACAGCCTTCTGGGTTGTTGCGCTGTGTAGTCTGGCATAAGTTATCGACGTTTCAAATTCGTTTGCTGCCTCCATCATCAGGGCGACGATCATCGTTATAATCATCTTCATAAATGAACGAGTAACAGCAACTTTCTTATGTTCCAGCATTATTTAAAGCACGTGCACAGTAGATTCCATTTGCTATTATAAGGGAATATTTAAGAAATAATTTCGTTAGGCGCTGAAAGTGTGTTGGACTCACTAGAATAGCGTGTGTCCTGGAAACACTGAGAAGTGTGAGATGGCTCTCAATTTCTTAACCTGCATTACAACTTTCCTATCTTCCTTTTGGCCGCCATAGCATTTTCAGAGGGGAACAGAGGCGCGTTGTGACGCTTTCAAAGTGCTCTGACATCACAAACTTTAGTGCGATCTGCACTGCTTCGTGACAAGGAAGTGTTGGAACATGCAGAAATACATAAAGTTACAAGGAAGTGAAAGCGTACAGAACTTCACACAGGTTTTGTTCTCCTGAGAGTAAAACAGAGTAATAAAAGAGAAAAACACATAATAGTTACATTCAGATCAAAAATGTATACGAATCTGATCAACGTTACTTAATCTTAAGTATCAGTTTCTTCTTAAATCACATTTAGATTTGGATAAAACTATATACAGCGAACTGTTACCATCAGTACTTATGAACGAGAATGGCAGATAAATATTATTATATTTAACTGATACCATAAACATTTAAATTTAAAACTACAAATCGTAGTGAATTTTATATCGGTAAAACTAAACAACATATTCTGCATCCACAAACCTACCAGAGTAACACACTCCATTACCGAATTCACTTACCATCTGGTTTAAATACAGCTTTATCCCTCTGTCTACTGTCGTATATAATAAGTAAATGCTGGGTTAGGTTAGGTTGTTGGTCACTTGCTATTAATGAAAATGTAGACCTCATGGGGTAACATTTATGAATGTGTGAGTTACTATTTTAGAATTAGTCTACATTCTTAGCGGTCAATTTACTGGTTTGTTTATAATTGGCAATATTACAAGTGTAAGAAGTCATTCTTAACACAAATTGAATTATGTTAATGTCTTACCATAGCTTTAGGAATACACGGGGAACAAAATAGATCAGAATACAAAATTCTAATTGTTCGTGAAAAGCAGAAAATATGGTTCTTGACGAAAATCAAATTAATATATTAATACGTTTAAAAATTAAGAAGGCCTTAATAACTGTTCCTAGCACTGACCTAATAGGTGTAATGATAGTTATAAACATAACACGATCTTGCATGTTCATGAGTCTGTACTGACATTTGCAAACAAATTAGGATAGCTTCACATAAAACATATCAGAGCAGTTCATATGTTCCCATCAGTTCCAAAACCACATAACAGAGGGACGAGTTATACTATTTATTATCATCATCTACGTCTACGACGTAATTGGAGCGTAAAATATATCCCAGGACTCAAACTGTCCAGTTATGCAGTTGGGTTTAAAAAGTTTGGAATTGGAGGTGTAATAACGCAGAGGACTGGAGGCGGATAACGCTTACAGTCTCTGCGTGAGGAACAAAATAAAATGAGAACTTGGTTGTACATTCCTCTTAATGCATATAAATAAAATACAACATTGCCTGAAGGGTTGAAATTTCGTGTGGAGAAGGGACATAAATATGTGGTTATAAATCAGATAAGAAATATTCCCTCGTGTCTAATATGTTCATAGGGCTATGTCGTGTGCAGACGTCGCTGTACCTAATGCCATAAAACAAGTACTGGCATCAAGGCACCGAGGCATCAAATCAAGACTTTGAAATACGCCCCGACAATGATACCTAAATTTTAACCAACGTTGAATTCGACAAAAATGTAATAATTAAGATTCAGTTATTGGAATTCTGTAATAAGCCAGTATAAATTCGTCGTTAAACTATTGTTCGTGGAATGCAGGGTCAGGGTTCGACTCTCGGCAACAATTTTCTTTGTCACTTTTATTTCCATATAGGCTCTGATGCCCATTAAACCTCTTCAGATGGACATAGGTGATTCTTTTCAGGGTATATGCGGCTGGATCGTGAAACTAACCGCTCTTCAAGCACTTCCTGGAACGAAACCGCACCCTTTGCTTACGTCAGAAACTTGTTGATAGAAGAAAATGATGCATATACAAAGTGAAACAAAGACATTACTTAAATAAAAACTGAGACAGCTAACTACAAATTACTGCCGCTGGGTAATAATGTTAACAGCATGGAGTATGTAAGCTTTCTTATTGGCTGCCCCTCTCGCTCCTTTGACCCCTGGGCCTTTTAATTCCAACGGACATCGAACACACAGGTTCTCTCCGACTACTTTACAATAAACTGTGCACGACTTTATTCCTTACGTTATGGTGCATACGTTCGGAAAATAAGGGAAGTGAACTGAAACACATAAAGAGGCATTCTCATTTGAAAACCCCATTTTTTATACCTGGAAAGATTCGTCACACATTAACTAACGTTCTGTTTTCAGCCTCACCTAAATACGAACTACCGAGAAAATACGCACATAAAAAGAAGTTTTGCAGAAGACCCCAAGAATATTGTTCTCCTGAATGGTAACATTTCGGTTCTTGAAAATGCCCAAAAATTATACCAGCTACACTATCATATCTCTTTAACTAGTTCGTGTCAATTCCTGGGAAGGAAATGAAGTCCATTCATAATCACTTCATAAGTAAATAACTTCCTAAGCTTTGGTTATATCCACATATTTCTCACTTTATTACTGTCTTGAATTTATTTGCGTAACCCACTGAAGTGAGATTATATTAATTATGCCACGCCGTAAGACTGCTTAAATTAGTTTGATTTCACGCTCAAATTAACCTTCAACTATTAACTCTATACAGCAGTGACCTTGAGAAACTGACCGTTTCGGTACTGGTCAAGAAACGTCAGGCCGTTTTACAAAACCCGAAGGTTCGTTACAGCGTAGACAAGAGCAATCAAATAGAAACAGAGCCAGACAATTGAATCCAGTCCAAACCTTTACACCCTGTTACTTATGTAATTAAGCACCACACCATAAAGGCTTTTAGACATAGCCGAAGGTAAAGCTACAAGTAGGCTTACCCTGGGCTCTGTAAGGAGATGAACTGACGGTTTCACGTATGGGGAGGCAACCCTCGGTCAATTTCAATAGGACGCTCGATGAGACGCAGTCGATCTGGGCGTTGTAGCGAAGAAGAAAATTCTGTCCTTTCCTGGACTCGAATCCTGGACATTCAATTGCGTGGTAATTGATGACACGGCACGCGTCATTAATAAAGAAAGTGGGTCCAGAATGTAATACGTTATACCATGTAAATTATATATTTGGCTTTATAAGAGTCCTTCGGAGCAAAGTTTTCATTACATGTACCCCGGCGTTCATATTCAACAACTCTATACTTTGAACACGGTGTATTTATAATTCTGGCTTGGTTCTCACAATTATTTCCCTAAACAGCACTTATCAATTCAACTTTCTAATGGAGACTGAAGTGCTTTCTTTGAGGTAGGAACTGAAATGTAAAACCTATTTCGATGAGTGTGTGTTGAAACGGTTAACCGAGATAAACTGTCCTGGGTCTTGTACGCTAATGTTTACGTTTCACGCATAGTACATTTACCCCTACTTGTCGAGCGGCGTAATGCCAACTAGGTCTTTCTTCTTTGGCACTCTGCCCCCAAAGCACGCACGAGAGATCAACAGTATTTATACGCGGAAACTGTCACTAACCAAAAGGATGTTAGCGATTTAACTAAATAGCACAATACCATGTAACCACATGGAATTATTTATAAACACAGCAAGTTCGCAACACACTTCTGTTATAATTAACAGAAATCGAAAGCCACTGGACCACAATTATCTGACAATTTATTGTAATGGCAATCCTTAGGCCACTTGGCTGTGTGGGATTTCTTTCAGGCGGATTCCGGGCTTGTACCTTGAAATAAGTCAAGTTCGCTCCCCCCCCCCCCCCACGACAACAAATCAACCATGAAGGCAGTTCAGAGCAGTAGCTGTCATTGTTTAATATCGGAAGAAAGGGGGTTTTATCTTCAACGCCAATTACGTTGACAAGATCACGGTTTGTCTAATTCTTCCATTTTACACTTTTTGCTTCAATCAGAACTTTTAATGTAATTAATATTAAATGAGCACCTAAGGCAGTTAGTCCTTGGCCTCTCACCGCGGAGACTCGCGATCACACCCAGAGAATTCCAGTGGTGTTTGTGTTTGACAAAGTGACACAAACAGAATATAGGCGTCTTGATCTTCCGTGCAAGCAGCACGACTTACTACTCATCGCCCTGAATATTGATGCAGGAAGAACCTCTGAAACGTCGGTAAACTTCTACCAGACTACACTGTGCAATATCCCAGAACACAGCCATCTTCATGCTAGCCGTAGTGAGAATCTCAGATCTCAACTCACATCTGCAAGTCCCACGACCACATCCAAGAAAAGTACACGAATATGAAGTGAATTAAACACAATTAGAATGGCTTCACGAAAGTTCTTAGACGCCTGTACAATTTGATCCTAATGACATCATTGGTCTGTGCATTACTGATTGAGGACACTCGGCTGGAAGTCCACGACAGCAATCCTTTCCGAAACGCATATGAAAAAGTTCAAGAATATTTCATAACAATGGGAGACGGATTTTCGGAGAAATAACAGTGAGTTTTTATTAGACTTCTGGGAGATCGTGATTATTCAACGCGATCGCAAGATAGAAGCAATTAACAGAAAAATGCGAAGTGATTTATTTAACCACCCACTTTCATGAGCTGCTACACAAATAAACAGCAGTGTTGGCACAGTTGGGCTTAGGTCGATGACTCTGTGGCGTAGTAAATTATACGTGTTAATATCAGTACGCCGAGAACATACAAGTGTCAACTCCAGTCATAAGGAGGGTCCCTTTGAATTCTTCTCGTCATCTACTGACTTATTACCCTGGGGCTGGACCAGTGTTTTCTTAGTTGCCTGTCTTCTGGGTTGTACAGCCATGTTCATAAACACCGCCGTGAAAACCTCAGATCCTACACAGCGATTCCTTATTTGTTGCTACTGTAAGTCTGCGTCTCCCACACACACACATCTTTCTAGGCCTATTTATATCTGCACTATTAGAGTATTTTCTGTTCCCATTCATAGTTCAATGATGAAAGAACTGCATTTCGTCATTCCACTGCCGGTCAAAGTGTTTACACAAATGTCGCATTTACTGGTGAAAAGAGTAACTTTTTCCTTGAAAGTCACACTGTCCTTTGTAACGAGGTTTTGTACTATTGTCACTCACCGAAATGTGCCGTCAGAATATGCCGCATAAGTTTTATTTTGCATCTGGAATAAACTATGCCACTGCCCGGACGATTCAAAACCGCAGCCCAGATTCCATACAAAGTGTAGCCAAAGTGATTGGCGTGTTAATAATATTTATTACTACTTATTACGATGTACTGACATTTATATGAAAATATCGAATTTCTTACGCCGAACTGCTTCCGATTCAGATGGTCCCGGCTTCAAATTTCAACGCGGATGTCGGCTGTCTTAACTCTTTTTATGATTTCCTCAGTATATCCAGAAACATTTGTAATGTACCTTAAATCGGGCAATCGATAACGAAGAAAATATAATCCCGATAGAGATGCCATCACATAACGACATTCGCACGAGCGTACGAAAGCTAAGCTCTGGGCTTCATTTACATTTCATTGGCAGATAACAAACTTACACTACACAAAATAGATTTGTGCGAACTCAAATGTGCGCAATAAGCAAGTTGGCTTTATGAGATCGACCCGGAACACTTTATTCTGTCCCCAAACCCGTGACAAGTTATCCAGGCACAAGTTTCTGTAACAGACCTGCACGCACACTGACAAGATGACAGCGGCTTCCTGAAATGAACGTGCAAGAGACATGAAGTGACAAGTTACGACTTGGAAGAAAGTATTACATAGCTTGACTGCAGAGAAACAAGTTTAGTTGTTTTGCTGTTCCTTCGTCCGACGTACAAATTTATGGTTTAGGACACCACAAAGTAGAGCGGGTTGTCTACTTTCACTCTTATAAAACTTGAATTATTGTCTGTTACTATTTCCGAAAAAAATTAACGGTAACGTAATGAGGCCGGGATGACCAAACACAGTCCTTACTGACAAGGTGACATTCCCCGTCTTTTACGGAAAGCGAATTTTCAACCTTTCAAGATCTGCGGTCACACTTACGCTCTCTTATCGCTTCAAAAATTGATAGGTTTTAAAATGGAGACAATTACTTGAAGCATCTTGGTAGCTGATCGATATAAATTAAAACAGGTTTACAAAAACTGAGTAATTTCCTGTACATATTTGTTAACTTTTATTAACTATTCACTTAAAAGTAAATATTCGATTTAGGCAACAAATATTTATTCATTACAAAGAGTTATTCGATATTATAAAACCGTACGGTGGCCAAAATACTTACATCTGAAATACAATTTCACGCTTGTTGTGTCACTTCTCGGTCTCTCGATGCAAATATATTCTATGAACAGAAACATCGAACGTTTCAGATTAAATACTACCTCTGAGTACAGAGGATGCAAGCAATGGGCTGTAGGTTTGTGTACCTTCGAGAACACTGTTCCCTCCGTGAGCAGGATTTCGCCGTAATCGATATCTAAACCATTCTTCCCTGTCCTGCTATAATGAGGGAACACGAAACAAGTTGAAGAGACTGTTGGAAATTTCGTTCTCCGTCTACTAATGCTTTACTGATTGTTTAATGAATATATTCTTATTTTATTTAACTACGCTTTTAATATATCGAATTTGAGCGATATAGTCTGAGGCACTGACTGCGTACACTACCCACGTGCATTATGGGTTTCCTGCAGTTCTCAAAATAAAATACGTCACTCCTTCACTTTCAATTACACAATCAGAGACAAAACACTAAATCAGGAGCAACGGCGAGAAAGTCTTGTCCTTAGGTTTCAATATTAGATCGCGGTTGAGCCGCGTCGAATGTTGAGAATTATCAAACGTTTCGGCAAATAGTATAGCTGCCATCTTCAGGGAGAATAAATAGTTTTTAGGCGTTTCTTATAATAGTTTCAGGCAGCAAGTTGGATTTGATGGTGCTGATTGGTGGAGGGGAACAGCGGACTGTTAACCAATTCTTGAAGGGAACTAGATTTAACGAGGGGGGACAAATTTTCGGCTATGAAGGTTTCTCAGATAAAGGAGGGTTGAACAGACCAAAAAGCGTTTGGAAGTGGAGAAGACAGAGCGATGAGAAGTGGGGGCGAGAAAATGTGCTAACCAAGGTCTTACTGCGTTCAGTCGCAATTCTGATACTGACGCTGGGAAGGCAGAATTTGATAAAAATTAAATGTTAACACGAGGAAAGGGTGAGCTATTTTAAGGCGGAATTTTGATAATAATTTCGGGAAGCCTGCATGACAGGTATGAAGCGCAACGTGAAATTTGGGTACCAACCCTACATTTTACCGACCTATTGAACACTTCGGGGATGTTAAGCATTAATGAAATTGTGACTGGCTGGATAAACACGAAGAAGCCGAATTTAAATGCGTCCTAATTTTACTTTGTTTACCACAAATTATATATGCACTTTCTGGAATTGAAACCTGACCTCGGGGATTTGAAGCGGTTGTTTCAGAAAGCTTGAACTCTCAATGGCGAGCAACGTAATATGAAGTAATAAAACCGGACAGAATTTATCCTGATGAAGTTTGTTTTTCATTTTTCTTGAAAATATAACCACAGAATTTCGCTAGAGTAAACTGTTAACACGGACTTAAAAATACTGTATCAGATAGACTTTTAGAGTGATAAATTTCTGAATTATACAAAAGGCAGCCAATTCGTTCGATGATTACTGCCGGATGCGCACATACAGAATTCATAACCTCTTGTCACATAACCGGTAACTACATGTCCTTACGATCTGTTGTAACACTCAGCAAGTCTGCATTATGGTTTTCGTATAAATCTCAGAACAGTGGCCCCTTTAACAGCATTGATCAAGCGATCTCTGTAATGAGAAGCGTTGAGGTACCGACTGAATCTTTAAGCATTATTTACATAATCTTCATGCTTCAAAGAAATGCGACTGCTTTCCATCCGACATAAATTGTATCCCACAGCAACTTGCAACAACTTCTATCCTATTTAACCACGAAGACTATGGACTCTGATAGTATATTAGATGACTGTCTTCTGTCATTTTTCATCCACTGGTAAGGCAGGGCTTTAACGATGTTTCAGACGCGTTTTCTGCCTCAGTCACTAGGGTGATGAGTAAGTCACGCCCATGACTGACGTATAGAAACTTCGAAGACCGATGGAAGGAAGAGCTGTTATTGGTTTGAGACACGGAAATCAGTTTGAGAAGGCAGAATCTTGGCCGAATCAGCGGGGGGATAGGTTGAAAGTACCAGTTACCAAACACGAACAGCAACTCGTTTAAATACATGAGCAAATTCAGCGCCGTCATGAATTTTAGAAAGATTATTGAGCCGGAGTAATAGCACTTAACGTTACAGAATACCAAAGAAAATATTTTAATTTCTCAAATATTGAGGGAAATGAAATTTATATTTGAACATGTGTGTGTCTATTCCGAGAAACAAACAATGCGCCATGGCGAGCTGCCAAGGCATCAGGAGGACATGTCTGCACAATGGCCCCACAGTTCTGTTTTAGGCACTGCCTGGCATCTGACGTGGACACTCTCGGTAATTGTAGGTTCCTTGTGAAACAACAGCTTCTTACAATACTGACAACGTTTTCCTCACAAGAAACATTTTAATCCCAAGTGTCACAAAACACGAAGATTAATAATAGTTTTCTGAAGTTCAAACCAATTCAAATACCTTTGAAATCTTCGACAATGCATATTCTTAGATTATTTAATGGCGCTGATTCGGCTAAATAACTAAAATTATAGTTATTTTATGATTCTTACAGTAGCTCAGCTAGTCGAGAAATACCCCGTATTTTGTGGAACCCACATGTTCATTGCCATCATCACAACAGCCCACAGGCGGGCCCCGTCCTGACTCATGTGAGCGTGGCTGTGTAGTGGTAGCTCTGTAGATTCGCGGTTTCAAGTTCGAATATAAATCGCGTTAGTGGTTGTACCGACTGAGATTTCCCATTGGCTTTTTCTGGAGCCACTTCACGCGGATCGAATGATATTACTTTGACACAGCAAACAGTGGCCTTCTTTACACTCTCTTCTGGGATGTTACATCGTGCAATCTGGCAGAGTTTTACTGACGTTTCAGAGGTGATTGCTGCCTCCATAATAAGGCGATAAGTAAACCGCGCGCGAGAAATTGGCTTAAAATTTGATTTATTGATCGAATCAGGAAATAGACCATCCTGAACGAAGTTGTCTGAAGATTCAGTCGCTCCCACTAGGAGAATATCGAGCTAATAGCTTATGCTTGGACACGATATGATACCCAAGTCTCTACCAACTAATTATCTGTATCAAACTCTTGGTGACAGAACCAGAATGTTCATCGTTCATCACCGTTAATGTCAAAGCTTGCCAATGGAGCAACTGTCATTCATCATCAAACATCATAGATTATTAGTCAGAGTTTAATCTTTCTATTTTCTAACGCATCCTTTGTCTCAATTGTTTTTCTCATAAGGCTTATCTACACAATTCAGTAATCTGTTCTTGTCAGGCCCACCTCAGACTCGTAAAAGAACACAGCAGCCCCCTAGATTTTACTATCCTAAGAATAGTAGGTGACCTGTACGAACCTTGAAGTTATTCCTTACAGGATTCCATGTTTGGAAATAATAATTCGCGTCGTTCAGAAATCTCAGTTCCTGTCTGAATTTCTGTCTCGCATTCTATTTTTTATTTCGTAGCCTTACATTTATCTTATGACATTTCGTAATTTCAACTGACTTAGAGGCACAGTATGAGTTTAATTACTTTTCTGAATGTATAGAGAAATTTAAACACATTTACTAAGTAGTTTCAATTCAAGTCCAGACGTTTTCAAAACTGTTAATTTTAACGCAGTTTATTCAAGACTTAATGACATTTTACACCTGCAGTGAATTTCGGCAACAGAAAAGCAACAGGGGTGAAATTAATAGTCGATTTGTACCTTCTTATTATTAAATCTTTACTCTCCGAGCATGCTGGCTTTTCCATAACAGAAACTTGACGACACAAAAAATACCGCCCTTTTATCAAAAGAACCGAACTTTATACATCTTTAAGGCACACAATTATGGTGCAATGTTTCCTATTCATGTTTGTGAAATAATTTTTTTTCTTTCAGCAATATGATAAAATAAAACTTTTTTTCAAAATCTGGGATCTCAATAAGCTATCTGTTTAAAAAACACAGATGTCACTTTTCAGTTACTAAAACTACTATAACTATCCTGAATTCAATTCCATGCACTGTATTTATTAATAGATCGTTTTGTAACAAAACCAATGGTAAATATTGGATTAACAAGTGTTGCAATAGCAGCCTACTCATTACGACAGGTTTGAAGGGCTTTTGTTCACAGACAGACAGGCAGACAGTTAACAACTTTTTGCATAACTATGATCGTAGCACAATGAATCTAAACGAAGTCTCTCCCACAACGAATGATTGATAGGACCAGGACGAACTAATGAGAAATAATGGAAAAAGAATGGCTGACTGATTGGACTGGGAATTGAATTAGCTTAAAACAATCTGAGTCCAGTTTATATCTACAGCATAACGTCCAACTTCCGTGCAAAAATATCGCCAGCATCTCTGTCCGCATAAAGTAATGATGTAATAAATATTGACTGTCAGCTTTCTCAGCGAGTCTGAGAAACGCTTACACTTCAAGGAAATTGTAAGTTGTCCACTGCCTAACCACGGCAAGTAGTACGTAGATCCATTGCGTTCACTGATATAGTTGAACGCAACCATCTCTTCCCAGCTTCAGACAGAAAATGTTTTAATAAGGCGAGTTGATGTTATTGATTTATGGAGATACACTTGATTCGAATTGGGAAAACATTGTAGTGCTTGGTGGCGAATCATGGAGTTCTAGCCGTGAAGTGACGTATTATTTGAAGATTTCTGTCTTCTGGGTTGTTGCGCTGTGTAGACTGGTCGATGTTTACCAACGTTTCAGACGTCATACTGTCTCCGTCATTAGGGCGATTCATCGCGTAACAACCCAGAAGACAGAAATCTTCATACTCACCGCTGTGAAAACCTCAAATCTTACTATTTGTTATTTCTTGACAAAATTAATGATTATCACAAAAGGTTAATAGTGGACTATTAATACCATGTATGTAAGCTCGAGGATCAGTGCGTCGAACTTACAGACATGTCTTTATGGATTCTAGTTCGACTCTCAGCTGAAAATCCAGGTAAAAACCTCGTCAAAACGTAGAAATTAAATTGTATTTTAAAACCAGTCTGTCTTGCCCTTATAAAGCCCAAGTGGCAGAGTGATCACTGTACTGTAATATTAATATGACAAATACTGCAAGGTACATCAGTTCCGATAAGATAAATGATTTTTCAACTGTGATTGTCTTATTCATCATATGAAATACATTATTGCTTGAATAGATTAAGTGAATATTGAAAGACAAGTCGATTGCTTGCTATGAATTCCTGTTTTGACCTGCGATTCAATTGCGTTGGATTTAATTTCCACTACATCAACAAAGGTCACTAACAAATACATAAATCCATTTGTATTCAATCTAACAAGTCAAATGTAGATCAACAGTAATCGAAACATACGTCGCAGCCATGTAAACGTTCCTGGCTTCCCCGTAACATGTGCTTATTCCTGGAAAATCCATTTCCGTACCACAAAGAGTAATACAAATGGCTTTGGTAACGAAACAAATGAAAGGCAATGCAGCGCCCGACGACGTGCGATTTAGCACATCTGCGGAACTGACATAAGATAGTAGAACCGTAAAAAATTTGAATAGAATTTTGAGAAACGCTGATTTACAATCATTAAGCACGACCTAAATCATGCTGGATTCAACACGGTGAATAGTATACATACGCCACTGTTTAATATGAGATAGCTCGGACCTGTTCACAGAAAAGCCCCTGTCTCTTCGGAATATGTGTCCACTTTCAATGAAGAATTCGCTATTGGACAGTCTATTTAATTAAACACACATAACTAAACAAAGTTCATAAAAATATTATTACGTAAGAAACAAAATTCCTTAAAAGCAAACGATCAACAACCATGTAAGCTACTAACCAACACTTGCTTATTACATAGACAGATTTTTAAAATCGCCCGTCACAAACAAAATTTGAAATTGTGTAACGATCTTTCGTAAAATTCTCCAATCTTATATTTAGTCAAAAAATGTTGTTTCATGTCTACCGACAAACGGATTTGCGCACTTTTAACAGGAGCTCCGCAGGGTTACAAAAGCGCCCCAAAACTGAGACAATGGAAATTCATTCACACCAATGTATATCATCTTGTTCATTTTTATATTAGTGCGAATAATTGTAAATATACTTGCAAAAAAACCTGATTAAACCTGCTTAAACAAATTTAATTGGCATTTTGATAAAACATAAATCTAGTTTAAAGATCCATTGCTCTTCACTAAAATACAAAGCACAATATGAAGTGATACTAATGAACACGAAAATCTGTTCTATTAACGGCCTTGTTTTATGACAGCCATTAAATTTATAACGCTGTTTCCGCTAATTCCCTTTGGAAATGAACATAAAAATGTATCACCGAAAATTCAATTGCGAGCAGAATGAGCTAATGGAAACAAGTGACATTTCAGGTAGTTTAGTTTGTTTTCATGCCATTAAACGGTGTTTGAATGATGCTGTCAGAATGACAGTTCCACAGTTACACAGAACACAAAACAAAAAAAATCGACAGCAGGAAAAAACCTCGTCAAAGAGGACAGAAGAATGTAAAGAGGTGAGCACTAACATAATACCGATCACTAATTACTAGGACCAATACTTATGAAGAAGCTAACAGTGCCTTAGCTAATCTATAAGCTGTCCGCCTTCGAAAGAACGTTAAATATCATTACCGTGTTACTAAGAGTGTTCCACAAATTCCTGTCCCGATATAAATCCAGTCTAATTTATTTTTAATATTATTATCCTATCTACATTTATGTTTAATATCTTGAAGTTTTCCGACAAACATTTGCATGCATTTTTACCTCTCCCGCGCGTGTTACACGCCTGTTCAATCTCATTCTTCCTGACACGATCACTCCAACAACATCGGGTGAACTAAAGTGATGAATCTCCCAGCCTTCCCAGTGGCATTCAAGTCAAGTTTACTCTGGTTCCTAGGCCGCTGTTCACGAAAGTTGCGCAAATGCTGTGAGGGTGAGAACGTGGTGAATTCACGAGCAAAAAGTATGTCAATTGTTTAACGTTACTTCGAATAGGAATGTTTTGCTGCTGTTCGTGTATCATAGAGCAATACGCATCCTGACAAACAAGTACAGACGAAACCAACAATACACCGACTGATAAAAGAAATCTGAAGACAGGAAATGTTTGTTCGTCTTCCACAACGTGGCAAAATCTGGCGTAAAGCTGTTCTGTACTTTATTCTTAACAAATAAGAATAAAAAGACAACTTGTTTCTCTTGTTATATTGACGTCACCAAAGTTTACACGCACTGAAGATGGCTATCTCCTGGGTTGCTGCGCGGTGTAGGCTGGTAGAAATTTATCGACGTTTCACAGGTGCACTGATGAAGGCATTAAGCACCTCTGAAACGTCGATAAACTTGTACCAGCTCTACATCCTAGAAGACATCCAGTTTCATACCCGCCGCCATGAGAACCTGAAATCTCACGGCTTACTGTATTATGTGTGGTTTCGAGAAAATTGGCTTAGACCCCTCAGACTGCTTTTAGGATCAAGCTAATATTTCAGATTGTTTGAAGAGCGTAACAGCCGTACCTGTATGCGGTATGTCACTCCAATCTAAATATTTAAACTTAATTCAACTTGATGATCACCATTAAGTTAAATATTCATATAACGAAACGACCAGTGTGCTTACTGGTCTACAGCTTGCATGCAGATACAATTTACGATGGGTGTCAAAATAAGCTTTAAAATAGGTCTATATGTGTGACAGACGTGGAAGGATTGTGTTTCATAGAGCTCAAGATATGCACTGTGAAATTGAAATGTTATACCAGCTCAAAGCATAACAAGAAATTAAATTGCTCGTCGGTGGAAATGAAATCTAGAGACGGGAAACATCTGATTACTAAGCAGTGGTACACACATATCCTGTGTTACAGGAAGAAAATTTCTTATGCAATTTTCTTTTTTCTTACTAGCGAAGGGGCCCATTCTTTCTACGGGATTTGTTTTGCAAAATAAACAGTATTAATTACATTTATTATACAGATCTCATGAATGCATTTTCCCGCTCATCAGTTTTCTACTAAGCAGGATCTGAGATTCTCACTGCGGTGAGTACGAAGATGGCTCTCTTCTGGGCTGTAGCGCCGTGTAATCTGGTAGAAGATTACCAGCATTTCATCCTAATGGTGAAGTCAGCAAGTATCTCTGAAACGTCGGCAAACGTCTACCAGACTACACGGCGCTATAACCCAGAAGAGAGCCAACTTACAGATAATTGTCACATAGTGCGTTGTGCTGGTGCAAGGCGACGGGTTAATGTAGACATCTACGCTGATGTAAACATTAGTTTTAAACAATTATGTTTCATATTACGTGCACTAAAAGCACCAAAATTGACACAAGTGTTTCGCATCACACTGACATTTACCCTGTTGGATACACGATCAATGGCTGTAATGGAAAGCAATGAATTGGAGAGGGTGTCAGTTACATTCCCAGTAAATTAGATTTTCTGTTTTAAAAAGAGATGCATAGCTTTAGGTCATTTCCAATACTACTGAGAGTTTTGCGGTTACTTCGCGTTTTTCTGTATCCTGATTTAAACATCCACCATTAAGAACACTGGCTTATCCCCCACCGTTAGGCAAATCTTCTAGAGTGGAAAAGATTCTCTTTCATTTTCTCTTTATAGCCTTCCATCTTTCCGTTATCTATATGGAAGCGCGTGCATAGCCAGCCATTACCTTCGAGATATGTTAAATGTACTTGCAATTCGCCTTTTTAAGTCTGAGCTCAAATTCTCAGAATTCTCTCACTTGCAGCTTTCGCTTTTAAACCGTTTTAGTTGATCTCATTTCTTCATCAACTACTATCTCAGCCAAGCGTGAATCGAGTCCTCTTCGATACGGATCACTTTCAAGCCTTCTTCAAGCGAACACTGATCTTATTCAACATCATGTCTCTTCCCTTTATTTTCTCAAGTGATTGCTCCATCAAGGATGAAGTTTTGTTTCTGGAATGGTGAAATAATGATCCACTCCTGTGAATACTCTATCTTGCGCCAGATCACTCATAAAACTGTTTACTAAAACAGAGCGATACAAAGGCATGGCACCAAAATATTGCATTAAGGAAATAATTAATCACATCCAAAGTCGGAGATCGTGTTCCATGATTGTCAGCTAATGGGACTGTTTTCTAGCGGAAAACGTGTGATGTGACATCATTATCTCCTGGAATCTTTATTTCTGGTTAGATTCCATGTTTATTTGACTGCCGTCCAAAGAACTTCTATGCTATTAGATCATACTTTAACTGTTTGTTTACATAAGACATTCTACAGTGCGTTCAATGATAAAGTTGAATGAAAGGTCACTTCAGGCTTCCGTTTGAATCGCCATTATTCACCGCCAAACGCTAGAAGATACTCCCCATAGAGTCAAGTATCGCTCTTCTAATACAATCAAATAAACTTCACTGCATTTTAATATTTCTTGCAGGGAGCCCGAAAGTGACAGTTGCTCTGACTTTATTAATGAACAGCCTGTGTTACAGATTAATTTGTAATTTTGTGTAAACATTGCTAATGTGTTTTATGTAGGTGAGGTTCAAAACCACGAGAAATATTCATACATTGAATGTGTGACAATGTGATGATGAATATTCACTATTACATAACGAATTCTCTCTCTCCCTCTTAAATAGATGTTTGCTATGCATACATTTCACACAACCATAATGTTTGCATAGATTCAAAGTGTATGTATTTCATACAGTAGCCAGTCATGTCAAACTGAACTCCAGCCAAGAGCCACTTGCCCAGTTAGGAATTTCGTTTGGCGCTGCGCGAACATACTACCAAGAGCAGTTGCTACATTTCATTAGATCAAGTGTATGTAACCTCATCAGAATTTGAGCAATACATACGTATTACGCCACTTCATTAGTACATTAACACAAAGCGAGGTCAGGAAATCATACTTCAGTTTGAAACCTTGCAGTTTCTATATCCCCATACATATGTCGGTAAAACGTGTAACTTCAAACGAAAAAAAAACAATTTAGAAAAATGCAAAGAGATAACACTTCTGAAGTTTCTAAAATACGGATGACACCGCAATATTACATGAGCCAGAAAGTATAAACCTTAAATAATTAAAATCGAAACAATGAAACGCGGAAAGTAAGTTCGTACCTTGTTCTTGGTGTTCATTTATTACTGATATTGCAGCGAAATATTTACAAAATATTTTTCATATTTGGGTAATTTAAAAACATTAAAATAATATCTCTGTGCCGTGTGGATTTCTAAGTAAATACTAATGTTTCGGAGAAACATACCGTCTCCACATTCAAGCGTTACAACCCAGAAAAGCAACACTAACTTAAGTGCTCGAATATATCAAAGACCTCTTTAACCTAATTAGCTCTATCCTGTCACTATTCAAGCACTGGGTGAATATTATATACGTATTCTGTTTATATCACATTAACGTCCATAATATTTTCAAGAAAACGGACTCAAATTAAAATAAATGTGACTAATGAAGAACTAACTTGTAGGCCTATATTCTCTACAACAATGGTGAGAAAAAAAAACGCCATATCCGTTAAATTGTAGACGAAACAGATGTTACAAAACTGCCAAGAATATACATCATTAACCTTTCGATTGCTGATTAAATATTTAAAATACAGTTTCAATATTAACCTTCACGCAACCTCCAGTTGTTATGTAAGATAAACATTCATTTCCTTTGTTACGTACCTCGGTGGTCATGATGTTAATTTACTATAGCTACAAATCAAATTTCTAAAAGCAAATCATACTACCTATGTGTTAAACAGAGATAGAAAATATATTTCCTTATTTTTCGTTGAGTATTCTTCCTAACGAAATATTTCCAACAAAACCTGTAAAAATTTAAAACATGAGGACTAACAAAATATCTGTATTATGAGATCATTTAGTAGACTCCTACAGAGCCAGCAAGTGACTTACGATTCACGATTCTTAACAAATCTCACTGGAAGCTACGTAACTCTTCTCAGTGATGGTGACCCATAAGTTATTATTCCTAGCAATTTACATAGAAGACACAAGGAAAACCAAAGATCTAAGAAGTGAAATTAAAAAAGAACACTTTCCAGTTAAGAGTAAGGGATCGTATCGTTGTGTTAAAGACATTTGTTATAAAACACTCTTAAAATTCAACCTAGGAGTTTTTTTAATATCGAATAGAGGGAATCGGTGTAAAGTGGAAATTTTACATGCATCTTAGAACCGTCATTCTTTCTGTAAAACTTCCTAGAATTCTGTTCCATACGAGTACAACCAAATTAACCTTCTACATTAAATAGCATTAAAATATGAGTTACAAATTTACATACACACGACATATATCTTCAAGCTGTGTGGTCCACTCGCACAGAGGATATTAACGACGATGTAGAACTTGTAAAACAAGATAGGTGGCTGACCCAACTCAGTTCTCTTGCTGGTAGCCTCTGTATACACCTACAGTGATTATTCATGTAAGTCACTAAATTAATCTCCAACCACAGTTCATTATGCCAGAAGTTTAAATACACAACAAACGACGCTAACTTCAACGACTGTGATCGCAATATTGTCTGAGGTCAATGATCTTAGCGTTGACCGGGTATAGGTTATAACATGGAAGATTCCACATTATCGTTTTACCATGTTAACCAGACCTCATCATAGGCTTCATCATAGCATCATTTATATTACTTACTACCAGAGTAGTCGCCTTCAGAACTTGGTCGTACGTGCGGTCCTGCACGCAGAAAATCTGAGAGTGAAACCTAAAGCCTGCCTTGGTTACCATGGTTACTATGATTACCTTGGTAACATATGTAAGACCACATTCTACTTTATCAATCTGTTGTTTTAGAATGTTAACTGAACTGAATTTAACGTTCCACATACTACACGATTTTGTGGCTTATGGTGGATGAAGATCAGTCAAAATCTCGGTACTTCCCTCCTAAGTTTATTTTCAAAACAGTTCGAAAATTCTGGGAAGAGAAGAAACTTAAAAGTAAAGACACTTTACTGATTTATAAACATCAATTGTCGAGTAAAAGTTGATATATATATATAAATATATATATATATATATATATATATATATATTAGTTAGTTCCTACATGTGTTTATTAAAAAAACTGTAACTCACGTTCTATCCCCAACGTGTCTTTCATTAGCATACCGCTAATGGAACAATACCGAGAAACAATTTAGACGTATGTTAAGAAGCTTTGCACAAAGGTGTAGTCACATCGCATCCAATTTGTTTCGAGAAGTTTCTGTGTGTGTGTTCTACTTGGAAAGAAGCATGAGTAATTTGAATAATTAGCATCAGCCCTTTCTTACCAGTGGTGACATCGAACGTTTAAAGAGTTGACGACGTGATAGGTTCACAGAAGGCTTGTTCCGACCCCGAGGACAGAAACAGCGACAATGATGTAACCGAGGCGGAGCTCAGATTTAGCACGATGACTCCTCTGGGAGACACCTATATAGTGACAGCATGCATCTTGACACAGGAAAAGGCATAAAACCTTTGGACACCTCACAAGATTTATACAGGTCAGCCACCCACGGAACCTGGCAACTGTAACGACAAGGAGGCGGCAATCGTGGTGCCTGAATCGTGCCAGATCAGAGAACGATCTGTGCGAAGCCCTTGTTAAAACGAATTGCCGCTAATTCAGCGGAGAAAGATTGACATCCAACGAAAACAAGTAATGTATATCAGATGGGAAAAAATCAGAAGCTTATGCGTATGAATACCCCAGATGGCGAAATTTAGCCAAAACGTCGGGCAATTCTAATTTGAAACTAGTTGTATTCGATGAGATTTGAATTTAATTTCATTGAGATTACTTCACATATCCTTATTTTTATATGCCTTTCTATGATTACAACTTATCTGGCATAACCAATTCTAAACTTAAGAGCATATTTCCGCCTACTTACTTTTCTGATTGCATTTCTGAAACAATTCACTTAATGAAACGTCCTACGAACTTCGTGAATTCCCAGACACATAAAATCGGTACGCTGGACATGCGAACTAAGATAAGAGCAAATCTAACGTCGTTCAACCATCAAAAGCTTAGTAGTACATATCTGTCCCACACTCTTGACAATTTATAAGATTTCACCCTCTTATGTAAGTATAATTCTAAACGAAAACTACGACCATTTCCTCAAAAAGCCTTAACAATTTTATCTTCGTAACTGTAAAATGTTCTTGTGTTAGGTTGGGTTAGGTTAGGTTAAACTGGGTTGGGATGGTAGGGTCTGGTAGGGTTAGGTTAGGTTAGGTTGACTTGGGTTGTTAGTTTGGGATGCGTTGGGTCAAGTCGTTTCGGGTCTTGTCGTGTTGGGTCGTGACGGAACAGGACGTGACGAGCCAGATCGGGTCGGGTAGCGTCGAGTAGGTTCTGGTTTGTCCCAAATAAATGGCTGCTCCGATTAACAGAAATCTCCTGTATTTCCAAAGTTCTCAAAATTCAAAAATAATTGGTAATTTAAACAATTTTCAGTTTTTAAAAATTGCAAAAATTTTCCAAAATTGGTTACTAATCAAATAAAATTGCGTATCTAATACAGAAAACACTTCTCTAGCTGATATAAAAAATAAAATTAATGTCGTGGCAAGAGTACGCTATTAAAGATGTGTTCTGTACGAATCCACGCAACTTATTAACGAATATTTCGTTTCATCGTTGAAATGGAAATAAAATGAAGCTTTTAATTAAAACACCGCTCGTTTTAATTGAAATTCAGTGCGAGACGAAACACTCGCGGTGATGACGCATGTTTGCAACGGCGGCACTAATTTACGTCATCATATTTCTGTAATTAAAATATATCCTATCGTTCTGCTGGAAATCGAGCACCTCTTAAAGAGAACTACCATATAGCCGTTTGCTTCATAATTAAGATGGAGACGATACGTCCACCTGAACGGCTGGTAACCACCTACAACCGTGACCTTATTTCTGCTGTGTTACGTGAAACATGAAAATTGCAATAAGTCACTGTTCAGTATAGAACAAACGACCTTAGATGTCTAGACAATGACGTATTTGGCGAGAGAGTATAAAGGCTGTCTTCTGGATTACCGTTTAGTCTGTTAAAAGTTGCCGACGTTTCAGTTATACTTACTGCTTCGATCGTTTGACACTGATCGCCCTCATTATGGTGACAGCATAAACGTCTTCCAGACTACAAAGCGCCTCAACACAGAAGACATGTACTCTCCGTAGTGAATTTTCTTTTGCGTATAAGAGAATTTTACGATGCGTTACATATGCCATTTTGATCATTTTTGTAAGGTCCTTTTTCCTTGACGTCATATATTCGTGATGGTGGAAAGTATATTTCACTGACGTCCTTATATGAATAGAGAACGGGTTTTATGGGTCCCTTCAGGAATTAAGTTAGCGAGGTTCAGGTAGTGCGTCCGTTCCACTACACCCTGATTCAACTATAGACATCAATATTATAAAAATTAATTTAATAATATTCTTAAAACCTGATCCTTGACGTCTTTAAACTTCAGCCATCAAATGTCCCAACATGGACATTGGCGAAAAGGCGAACTTTTGAAGTGGGAACAGAATTAGCGCCGCTTGGTCTGAATCGAATTTAGGGACAGACTTTTGGAACAATGCAACTTTTATTCACGTAGTGTTAAGTAAGACAAAAACAGCAACGAAACGCTGTCCGGTACATTCAAAATTTGCTTTGTAAAGAATGCCAACAAAATACATTTGTAAACTTGCTTGCCTGCTTGCATCTACCTATTATCGTTGACAATACGTTATAAACGTAACAACGATGTGTGATTGCTAAATGTTTATCAACCCCCATCCTTCAGTGAATGTAATTTTGTGTGCACCATTGTTCATCATAGCCGTTAATTGTCGATTGGGTAGCGAGTAATACAAATCTCCCAGATCACAGGCCTGCTGCACAGAGGACGAATTGTGAAACGAAAAGGTTGCCGGAGGATTAGGACTGACAAATAAACTGACATGAATTGGGCTGTTAGCAGTGCAGTTACCCCTACATATTGACATACCTAACAGGCACCCGGGATTAGCAGGTTCAAATCCCAGTCGAGTACTCATGCAACCTAAAGTTCCTGATTTTCTTCAGTTTAACGCAAATATTCTACGATAGTATCTCAGAATCGGTCATGACTTCCTTTTTGTCCCGCATTATTCCAAATTTACCATTAACATTCAAGCAATAATGTTAAACAATTTAACTGATTCAATCTTTGCGTAATAAAATAGAAGCTGTCATTTCCCCATGCCTGCATTAATCTTACACCATAATCCCGTTGCACGTTGACTCAATTTAACCTCAGTACTTGATACAGCATGGTATCAAATAACTAAAAACCTATCAACTTATATAATAGATTTTAGTGCGCATCCACTTTGTAGGAGGACTACTTTGAAAATAATGAAATTCTTAGTCCCACATTTAAGAAAATACTTCCAATTGTTTAAATAACGCCTGGGTTACACATGTCTGTACACTGATCAAAAAAGTTCGTACGCCGGTATCAACGCTTCAATCTACCAGTACAAAAAGATCAAACACACAAAAACTTGTCTCTGGTGCTATCAAACGTCATTTTCACTTCAAATAAGTAACTCAGAACATTGTATCTTTTTATTGCAGAAGTTCATTAGCTGCACTTTCACGTTTACATAAAACAACATTACGATGTTACAGAAGATGGCAATTAACTAAGAGTGAATGAGTGGGGCGAGGCAGAAACCAGTGCCCCTACAAGCTGATGAGGTCATTAAACCTATGTCATATCCAAGCGTTCTTATTCTTTTTGCAATTTCTTTGCATTCGATTTTTAAATCTGTTAAACCCTTTGTTTCATTAGCATGTTTAACTTAAATACAACTAAAATTAACTACTGCTGCAGAAAGAATATTCCAGGAAGCTTTATTCAAATTTCCTACGACCATTTAACTGCTGCTCTACTTTCAACTGTTTCAGGTTCTGGTTTTTACACGAGGAGATCTCGTATTCAGTATTAAGTGGCCATATTATAACCCCTTTTTTAAGCTTTAACGCTAGCAGCATAGCATTAACATTAAGCTATCATTAAACACGAAAACCTTCTTACGTTTTATCGTCTGAAACAACAAACGGTGATTATCGTCATGAAGACATTTCTAGGCAACTTTGTAATGTTCAGCTTAAGAGCGAATCTTTTAAGTTCGTTACCACATGCGAGGAGAAAACGGGGCCCTCGTGCAGGCAAAAATTACAATCGCCATCATCAACAGATATTATATAGGCTGTAACACTGAAATAATGTGTCTGTATTAACTTATATGTCGAGAACGGAAAAGACAATCAGTAGAGGATTTTAAGAAGGTAACAACTCCGAAAATCCGTCCTGGGTTTGAGTCCTGATGACAGTGCTTTCTGCATAATGCGAACTAGGGGCTCCGACCACCACACGGAAATTCAAGACTACGGTATTTTCCCGGAAAGCTAGTCTTCAAACTCTTCCATTTGTCTTCATGTTTCACATCTGTGGGACAAGTATAGTGTTCTTTGTCCTGCACATTAATCAACGTGAGTGTTACGATGCGTGCCACCCACGTCTTGTAACACGTCCGAGTTCCTCAAGTGAATGTCGTTCTGCGGCAAGCTGGTCCCAAGTACTAGCCGACGTGCAAGTTAATCCACTCTCCCCACAAGTGACAACTGCAGCAGAAACCACGTCACGCTCCAGTTTATCACATATCAACAACTTGAGGCCTGTCCCCTCTTGTGGGATTGACAGTCTAAGCTAGTGGTCGCAGGGTTAGTTTAGGTCCACGTGTAAATGTATTTCCATAGGGAAGATTAAGTTTCACACAGTTAATACTTGGACGCAGAGCAGGAGAAAACTTCAGTAATACTTCATGACGCATCTTTCATATCTGTTGGAGCAGTGATGTGCATCCGACGTGCCGCGGACGCCATCTAGGTGTGTCACGAAATGTTCACCTCGTATTATAAATATAACCAAAAGAAATAAATATTTGTTAATCTTATTTTCTGCCCTGTATAAGTTTTTATTTTCTTTATTATGATCGGGCAGACTGAGGACAGACAAGATCTACTAAATGGAATTGGAAAGCAACACAACCACTTTGCAGCAAAACATGTATAACTCCCCTTTACTCTTATTGCCACTCTATGTATTTTTCTGCAATCTACATTTACAAATATAAATAAGTATCTTTAGGTTAAAACGTTTACACATAGTTAATAAATTTTGGATCAAACAATATTTAGTGTGCCGCGAGTGTATAAAGGTTGCGCAACACTGAGGTAGAGGAATGAAACCAGCTAAGAATTAAGAAATCTAATATTTCCTCGGCTTCAAGAATAAAGGTTGCTGTCTAAAACGTCGGTAAACGTCTAACAGGGAACAATGACCCACAGAAAAGCCATCTTCACAGCCAATAAATCGTTCGAATATATGGTACAGATAAAACACGTGTTCCCGAAATGCACAATACCTATTTAGAGGGCGTGATCTGAGAATGAAAGCAACGAAATGTCAATCTAAGATTGGGACCTTGGATGCTTCGTTTCCGAGTTATAACCCATTTAAAGAAAGAAACGCCTGCAGTATTTATGGGGACATCTTAAAATTATTGCTTATATACGGCAGTCAACCGCGTAGCGTAGTTATAACAGAGTGAAGATGGATGCAAGTTAATTAATCTAGAATTTTTGAACGCGTGTGACAATCCTTAATCAGACTCGTAGCGCGCAAGGACAAGACAGCATTTTTTATGGTTTGTTGTCAGAATAGTAATATGTAACGCTAAAATTAGCGACTTGTAAATAAACTCTTCATTGTGGACGCTTTTACAAATTATTTATTTCCTCCATCCAAAATAAAATTACCATAATTTAAACACGAAGCTTATGCAGACTTTCGTCGTTGTTTCTGAGCTTAGGAAAACGCCTCTGACACGGTGCCGTATGTTTCGAAAAATCCTGTGTAGGGACATGACGGTGACAGATCAGAACTGCATTCACAAACAAACTGAGAGACCCGGGCAATGCTTGCTGCAAATCAGTCTTCCCGACCTCTTTGTGAAAATGATATGTTTAGATACAAACCAAAGCTATAATATTTCCCGTAGTTTTGTAATGTTGTAAAATTTTGTCTGTCGCATTAAGGGAGGAATACAGACTGTGGTTAACTGGTGCTGGGGAGATTATTTAGAACTAAGGGGAAGCAAATAACAGGAAGACTTAGAACACCACATAACAAGGAACTTAATAACTTGTACCGTACGACAAACAGAATTAGTGAACGCTCATATCAAAGAAAAGGCAATGAGCTGGGAATGTAGCACGCATGGGAAAGCCTATAAATATTTACATGATAAAGTAAAGCAAAGCTGTCCCGCTACAAGCCGTGTGGGCGCTTGAGAGGAGAGAACGCATACCTCCTACTCTTTCTTGAAATCGGCACTAGATGGGGGTGAGTGGTCAGCATCACGCCCCAACTGGGTTTTTGTCCCGTAAAGAGAACCCCCCCGTTACCTACTGGACAGGAGCTTGAATGGGAAGACCTGGACGCAGAGGCTGGAATCATAATCGAACCCCGGTTGTCCAGTCCATAGTCAGACTGTACTCGCTGAGCTACCTCGGCTCCTTGAAACGAAGAGACAACTCTGAAAACTTCAAGTAGATGCGAGGATAGTAACTGGATGTTAAATACACAAGATATGAAGATGTTGACTAGAATTATCTAACTCGTGATAACAAATGGTGGCAAGCTCTTCACAATATCTTCGGGTTCCACAAATTCTGGTACTAGTATCCCGAAAATAATTAAGTTCTGTAACAGACGATGATTGCATTTTTGTTTTTCCAAGAAGAAGCCCTCGTACAGGAGGATGGGGATTTAAAACGAATACAAAGAGCAGAACACTTTACGTAGTGGTCCGAAGAATTTCCAAATGCTGTCTTTGCAATTTTACATCCCTCATTGGTCTTAATGTCACCAATCAAACTAAACTAAACTTTGATATAATGTTTCAAAACGTACTCTCGGTTCAGTGGACGACTGGTGTTTACATATGTGGTAGTCCTAAAAGCCAATTATCTCTTTTTTCTTGCAGGGGTTTGGCAAGGGTTCGCCGTGTAAGGGCAAGATGACAGTGCTCCAGCGGTCGGGTCCAATGTCCAGTACATCCTCTCTCTCCTCTTCAGGAACACCACCCAGTGGTGGGGAACACGACTTGCTCTCCACCGCCTCTTCAGCCTTAAGACGCCTTCACTTCAAATCCGCCGGTGGGAGTCGAGCAAACAAGAAACATCAACCATCACAACAGCCAGTTCCCAAGGTCGTGATAATGGGCAGCAGTACAACCTCCACGTCGTCCAACAACACCATTAACACCAGCACGGATTCAGCCAACACTGTGGCAACGATGATAACCGTGACGGACGGCGAGACAGACACCGACACCGACAAGAAGCCTATTAACTACATGAACGACATTGTCGGGACATCCTTATCGCTAGAGAAAGATGATGATTTCTATAGCGGCTCAAGTACAGATGATTCGAACCCAGTTCCACCGCCCCCAACACCACTTTTAGGAGCAGTTTCTAAAGAGCAACATTTCATTTTTGTCAGAACCGAAGTCGACGATGAGGAACATACTGGGCATCCCGATGAGGAGACGAGGAAGATATCGCTGTTAAAATCGTCTATCCACAATAACAAGAACATAAAAGATGGCGTCTCCACGACGACAACAACAAAGTCGCCTCGTTCTAGTCGCCGCCGCCACCACCACCACAGACAGAAGACTGACGCAAGAAGCAAAACCAACAGCAACATGAACGGACACCACCCTCCGCCAGACCTTCGTGTTGACTTCTTCTCCGACTGTTTCTCAAAACCTGTTTTCAACACTGCAGACAAAGAGCGCGTGTTCGACAAAAACTTCCGTCGGCACAGCATCATGACGGATGTCACCACGACAGTAGACAAAGGAAGAAGTGACAAGAGTCTTGCAGGCGGGTCAGCAGTATTGGCGTCGTCATCGTCTTCCTCGTCAACCGCAGCAGTTCTCCTGAAAAAGGCGGGAGTTTTACAAGGAACCGCTAGCACAGTAGTCGGAGGAGAAGACGAAGTGTTGGAAAAGACTGCTACGTCATCAGGCGTCGGAGAGGGAACTAATATAAATATCCCTACCTCGCCGCCGAAAGTGAACACAACTACAAATCCCCTTGGGATAGCAGGAGCTACACCGCTGCCAATGAGACATCCTACGGCTACCACGATCGTGGTACAACAACCATCAGTGACTGGCGGTAGTCCGACAATAGCAACGGTGCTGCTGAAGAACTGTGGTGCTAGTAGTGGTGTTGGTGTGACTACGGCGGTAACGCAGTCTGGAGACTCGGCGAAGACAGTGTCAGTCACCAAGTTGCAGCGAGAGGAAAACATGAAGCAGCTGCTAGATGTAGCAAACACGCTCACCCTTCAGGAGCTACACGACTTTGAGATGAAGTGAGTACAGTTTCTGATAGTAACAGCTTTGTTCCACTAGACTGTTATTAATGCATGATTTCCGATAACAAGGGATAAAAGTAATGGTTCGTACTAAGAGGGCGGACTCCGTATCACCTTAAAAGTTACGAACAGGTTTGTATATCGGTAATGAGGGACAGGGAAATAGGTCCTACATTGTGAGATAAATGAAACTGGCAGTTAACAACACTATTCCCATTTTTACTTACAAAATATTAAATACTGTACCGTCAAACATTTAACGTCCTGAATCACAATCTCAGAATGTCTTCCCGTCAGTGAAAATGTTGACTTGAAATTTATTTATATAGTAAAGCAGTGACCGACTATAGACGAATAATATATAAAATGTCTCTCCGCCTTGTTCTCTACAATCGCTGAGATTAAATATTTCATTGCCGTCAGATCTGGTTGTCACAAAATTAGGTTTCATGGAGTACTTAAACAGTATTAAAATTGTATGAAATAACATACACTCACCTTTTTTCACACATGTAAACTTTTTTCCCTCTGGTAAAAAGGGGTTTTTTTCAGCATAAATATTTATTCTCATGTTCCAAGTAATCCTCGGAAGTACAATCAACTCAAAAAGTCGATGTAAATAGAAGGTTTACATTTCGAAAAAAAAATTGAGATCAACTTTTCCTCTTAAATAATAGTTTGAAACCGGAATATCTGTCGGAAAGGAACTCCTACATCATTTGGAATTGAGAAGGCTCTTATAAACGTCTTCAAGACACATATCTGGATTCCATTCCCAATACGATCAAATTTCAAATTTCTTCTCGTTAGATACATGAACACAAAATGGAGTTGAAAACAAGTCAACAGAAATGGAAAGATATTTTTCAGTTTGGAAGACATACATTTTCCAAATGCGTGCACTGCTATTTTGCATATTTAAGTATTGTTATGCAATTATTACATTACGTTCCTCTTACTTACAGAGCTAATAAAAATATGAGCGAACAATACGTTATAAAGCATTATAAATGCTAGGCCTATGGTTTGCGAAATTAGCCCATAGGGATGTAATAAACTCACTTTAATGAAACGCAGTTGTAATAGACCGAAATGGCCGCAATAAAATTCTTCAAATAATTTGTAGTGTGAATAAGAATGTCTTCTGGGATGTTGCGCCATGTGATCTGGTAGTAGTAACCGCAGTAGTCGCAATATCAAATAACAATCGAAATCGACCGAACGAATTTACATATAAAGCGCCAGGAAGGAATTGCTTCCATTTTAAGTGAAAAGAACGCATAAAAGGGGAAATTATATCGCGTTGTTTATTTATATTTGAGCTTACAGGCATTGTAACCACGTGGCTTCCACGTTGAGTGAGCTGCTGGCACGACCTTTGGACGAATGTGGCTGGCTAGCATGAGTCACTGTCGTAAAACAGAATATTAGTCGAGGCAACTTGATTACAGGCCAAAGTTCGTATATTTTAATGTCCACTATATCTTCAAATATATTTGATTATAATTTGTGTACTGTTAAAATATTTAAATGACTGTAAAATGTCCAGTAGCAAAGCGTATAAATGAAAATAATTTTCTGTTAATTAATTCGTAATAACAGAAGTGTCTGAACGTGAGTGGAATGCTATAATTTAAAATTTTGTCTGACTTAATAGTGAAATAGCTGTAATAATAATAATAATAATAAGTAATAATTCAATTCCTTTAAAAGTATATGTGAACACCACAGGCCACATATCAACATCAAAATAAATATAAAAACTAAGATAAAACTATTAGGATAACAAGTAAGTATTGAAAGTAAATTAACAGGAGCACGTAAAATGGGAAACTCTCTTGCAACAACGAAACATACAAATGAAGGACTATGAATTTAAACATAAAAATGAAATTTGTTTAGTATTTCACGAAGCCTAACAGTGTCCATGATATGGAGACAATTAATTTTGTCCTTAGAACACGACGAGAAACAGGGGATTAATTTGACTATCGCCTGAAATAAGATCGAATTATAATTCCATGAAACGTCCAGATGAAAAGTGGACTGCAAAATGATTTTTGTTTGTATAATTTCATGTTCATTATAAATCCACAAGTGTGAAATCCAAAGGACCTGAGGAAAGCAAGAAATGAGAACGCTACATTTGCGCGATGTTGCGGGTAGTACAAGAAGGAGGGAGACTTACAGCGGGCGTGGGTTAAAAGCTCAGAGTTTGCGAGAATTAGCGAAGATTCACCACGGGAAATTCCCCATATAAAATTCGTCATCCATTACATCACGGATTAGATCATTCGGTCTTTCTTGTGCCCGGGTTTAAGATTGGTTCACCCAACTTTTCTTGGGTCTTCCTAGCTTCAATCCTTCTGTCGGCTGATGTCTTGCACTAGATTACGTTCACGTATCCCAGAATAATATCTGACAACATGATAGACAAAATCAGTTTCTAAGCATGAGAATACATATGAAGCAGTCCAGCATTTCCATAGCTAAGAATGATTAAGTCAGTAACAGGAACTATTACGTATTCGATTCCTTCATTATGATATATACAAATTGGTCAAATCTGCTAAGACATAATCTAGGCACAATTAATTACACGTAAGCAACCGCACAATTTGGAGCTTCTCCACTGTTCAAAGAAAAAATTAGCTGTAGCCGACAAAATTTAGAGTTGCCTGAAATCGTATAATGACATAAATCTTAGTTAAAATTAAAATCTGAGAGCAACAGTGCTCTAACTAACGCTTCATTGAATTTATGAAAAACGGAGACAAGGCGGAGATCTGGGATGTTGCGTAGTGTAGTCTGGTAGAAAATTACCGATGTTTCAGAGATTCGTAAGTCCTCCATCATCAGGGCGATGATGAAAGCAATAAGCACGTCTGAAACTTCGGTCAGATTTTGCCACACTACACTGCGTAACATCCCAGAAGGCAGTTACCTTCATACTCGCTGCCGTGAGCTAACTTCTACTGAATGATTTGCAGGGATTTTATTCACGAAATTGTGGTATTCAGCTGGAATCCCTTGGATAGGGATAAGAACTGAAAATAACTCTGCGTACACGGGATATTTCAGAAAAGCGGGAACATCTACATGTCACTAGCGGAACTGTAACACATGGACCTATATTTAGATTATTAGATTCTTCCTCCTCACGACCTGAAAATCCATCCTACTTGTTCACCAGATCTTTAGACACGCTATTTTGAAAAAAAAACGTTAAATAAAAGTTACGTGCCTTTATAATTTCCATGCTGTGGAATGTCCTTGTAAAATTTTGAAAGTGTACGTCTATAATTATTCATTTCATAATCGGATGTAATTCTTGACAACGGAATGTGGTATTATTTAAGCACAAGTTCTTCGTTAAAAGTAACACTAAAAATACACAATAGTTTATGTCCTTACAGAAATCCGTGCCAATGTTAACAGATTTTTCTTCGAATTCTTTCTGCACTCCAATCGTAAGAGAAAAGCGCGATACGTGAAAATCAGAGTTCCTTATATTTAAATAAACAGTTTATTCAAACTGATTACAGTACCTGATGAAAGAATGACACTGTTCGGTATTTTAATGTAGGAGGCGCTGGAATCCGATAAAAATTAACTGCTGTTTTTACAAGAATTGAAGGTATTTAAAGACTATCGCTCGTTCTTCAGATAATATTTTCGGATTTGTACTTTCTACTTTTCCGATGGGAAAGATGAAGTTACTCATACGAAACAAAGGACAAACGTTTACGAGAAACGTATCCTCTGAAGATGGAAGCGATACGTTCCTCCGAAACGCCGGTAACAACCTGTAAGATCACACAGCACACAACCCACAGAAAACCAGAATTAGAAGATAAAATTTCTAATCCCTTTGACTTACATCAGCATGGAGCTAGCTACACCATACCACACCGCTCACCATCACTCATCTGCCCAGACATCAACAAGCCGTTCCAAAACGATCTGTTCTAAACAATCTTAAAGGTCTCCGTCAAGGCCATTTAAATAACACATACATACTTTTATAGTTCGTATGCACCACCGACCGATTATTCTGTGCCTTTGTACACACACACACACACATATTTTTAACGTCTTTCGTTCGGCTGACATCCTTATTCTCTACTCGTCTGAGATCTTTTAAACACTAGGAGATTACGTCAACACACTTGTGGAATTTTTAAGACTGTGTCCTGGATTGCCATAAGAACATATTTGTTTCGTCATGGAGGCTTCGTTTCCCATAGAACCAGATGATATGTTATTATATAACTAGGCTTTACATTTCTTGAAAAGAAAATTTTAATTTTGGTAGTATCAGATTTTTGACAGTACTGCATTTTAGTCTAGTCAACTGTAAAAAAATCTGTACCACTATACGCCATGTAGGCGCTTGGGGGGAGAGCAGTATAGCTCCTGTTCATTCTCACCTCGGCACTAAGTAGGCGTAAGTGGTCAACGTAACGCCTCGACCACGCCTTACCCTCACCGGTACCTATTAGACAACACGCTGAGTGGGCCCCAGAGCCGGTCTGGACGCAGAGGTTAGATGAATATTCCTCTGTCCCCGTCGGGGATCGAACCCCGGTCGTCCAGCCCGTAGTCAGTCACTGCATTGCCCTCTGTCAGTGCATCCCGTTTACACTGTCATAGAGTACTTCTTTAGAATCATTTTAATATTATCCTACCACATGAGCTTATGTTTCTTACCTGCATAGTTGCAGATTTCAGCCCAGAGTTGTCAAACAAATTTTTTATAAGTCTGTCTGAAAGAACGTTCGAAGAGACTTAGACAGAGATCTACATAATACAGGCCTTTGTTGCTTAAATTAACCTAATACGTGGATCAGAGGCGTGGCTTTGCATACGCAAGCTTCATTACCCAGCCGGGCGAAGAGCTATTGCCCCAATTACACCAAGTCACGAGAGTGGGATTTAGGCAGGTCGTCCCAGTGGCACGGTGTATGCTACACAACACATCGGCCCTGACCCGGAATAACTGAGCTGGAATTATCATCCAATCACTCATGACGAAGGATTTACCGAATCTTTATCAGCGTTATTGTTTGAGAAGGAAATAAATATTGAGGATAACAACCTTCTAGGATATTGCGCCGTGTAATCTCGTAGAAGGTCTTCACTCATCGCCCTGATGATGGAGGCAGTACGCATCTTTAAAACATTGATCAATTTCTACGAGATTACACAGCGCAATATTCCAGAAGGCTGGCATCTTCATACTCGCCGCTGTGAGAACTTAAAATTTGGCAAAAGAAATTTTGATATGTTATACTACCGCCATGGCGAAGGAAGAGGAATTACAGAACATGATGGACAAGTTAGTGGAAACAGGTAGAGAGTATGGAATGGAAATCAACATTGAAAAATCGTAGATAATGAGGATAGCACCGAGAGCAGAACCATTGAACGTTGTAATTGGAAACCAACAGCTGGAGAATGTGGAGCATTTCAAGTACTTGGGAAGCATAATCACGACGGACGCTCTATGCACCAAGGAAGTAAAAGCAAGGATAACCATGGCCAAGGCAGCTTTCGTCAAGAAGAGGATACTTCTCACTTGCAAGTTGGGTTTGGAGATGAAGAAGAAACTAGTGAAGTGTTACTTATGGAGTGTCTTTGAAATGTGGTGTTGGAGAAGAATAGAGAAGATCAGGTGGACGGATCGAGTGACCAACGAAGAAGTATTGAGGAGAGTCAACGAGCAAAGAAACATTCTGCAGGCGATTACACGAAGGAAAGCTAACTGGCTGGGACATATAATGAGAAGGAATGTATTACTGAGTGATATCATCGAAGGCCAGGTTGAAGGAAAGCGAGGACTGGGAAGAAGACTGATGCACCTAACCGATGATCTGAAACAAGGAAAGAAGATGAAGTTCCAGGAATTAAAACGAGAAGCTGAGAATAGGGAAAACTGGAGAGCTCTTTTTGGGCAGAGCAATGGACCTGTCGTAAGACAGAACACTAAATAATAATAATAATACCGCAAACATCATATATATTAAAACGTCATGTTCTATCATGTTCAGCGTTTTTAGTATAATGAACGACACGACTCATGTCCCTCACTAATGCTGGACCACAAAGTTGAAATGTCTGGGTATGGCTTCTGAGAGCGGTTTCATGTCCATCTAGTCGAGACACAAATACCTGAAAATAATCTCTATTGCTATTCGTTCTACTTAACTTGTTATCTAATGGATAATTAAAAACTGGCAAATTTGAGTAGAACACAAAAATCAGCAGATGGTGTTCTGGCATGAGCATGCAGAGGACGTGAAAGGTTTAAAATGTCAATATTAGAACCTTTTCAAACATAATAATCCGACTGAATAGCTGTGAATACTGGTTCGTGACACAAATAAGCTGACCACTTGTCGAAATTCTTTTGTTCGCCATAACTAATTACATGCAGATAGACCAGACAAGCATCTATTCAAAGAGTAATCTCTATTTATAATGGAGTGCGTCAGGTGGTATATGCATACAATGATGTGCATGGATAACATATTGAAACAAATACTACGTATACAGAGCTCGATTACGTAATCCTAATTATATTGACAGTATTGAAACGTAATTGCAATACAATTTTATAAATTGAATGGATTTACGTACATCAATTGACTGTTATATTTGATAATTCAAATGATCGTTCCACAGTGTTTTCTTGCAAATAATTAAAAGTTTTCGTAAGTAAAATAATTATTATGCCGTATAATTATTATATAATTTTATTGATTTCTGTCAAACATAGAAGTTCATAAGCTAGAGCTTTTCTGCGTTAAAAGCCGTCAACACGGTTGTCAATAATTTCATCTAATCGTCACGTTATCTCGCCAAACGAATTCCTGATAAGATTTTATAATTTCAAAATAAATGTCTTTAGAAAATTACATGTTAATACATATAATACATTGGAATAGATTGGTGTTAACCAATATGGGTTAAAGGATTGAACTTGTTAGAGCCATTAAATGAATATGGACGAGGTAGGGACGGCAGGTAGCAAAGTTAAGGGAAAAGAGGAACGAATGGGCATACAGAATTAGTTTAAAATTCTACAGGAAATGATCACTTGAAAGATCAAAGCGCAGATGGTCCTATGTTATAAGAAAGTTTAGAGAAATAAGCCGTGGAAGGGGACTGTCCTAGACCAGCACGGGACCAAATGGCTATGTTAAAGTTTAAAGTTTTATGAAAATCATTAACGTACTTACCGCCTCCATTATTAGGCCTGAGGCAGTAAGAATATCTGAAATGTCGGTCAATTTCTACAACTGCAAGACGCAACATCGCACAAGACAGTTATCTTAATATTGTCCGCAATGAGAATCTGAAATCTCACCCATTAACTCTGTTGATCAACTGAGGACCTCGGTCAGCGTCATACTCCAGCCACGCTTTACAACCGGGAAAAGTATTTCTGGTACCCACTGGTTAAGACGCTGGTTATGCCCCAGAGCCGGTCTTGACGCAGAGGCTGGAAGAAGAATGCTTTGCCTCTGCCAGGGATCCCCGGTTGCCTGGTACGTAGTCTAGACGCCATACTGAGCTACCGCAGCTCAAACAGAAATAAACAAATAAATAAGATAATGGACAGTTTAACAGCTCGTGAGATATCGGGCAAAATTTTCGTGCGCCATCACGAAGATGAGGTTGAGAAACAGATATATGTTCTCAGGGGAAAAGCGTATCCGCATCATATAAGTCTAATTTAAATCCAGTAGTTGATACAGCGTTGCATTTCAGGTACGGGAGTCCTCATCACAGCCGGTCGCAGTCTGTAAAAACTCCGGGCAGTCGATCGAACAGCGGGCGACCCAATTACCTATGCCTGCCACAACAGAGGTCCCGCGTGGCTAGTATGCCGAACACTGACGTCGAGGAGGAATACTACCGCCTCAGGCACTTCAGCATCACGGGTAAAGGAGTCGTGAACCGCGGGGATTCCCTCAAGAGCAGGCGTTCCAGGAGCAACAACAGCGTCACTTCCAGCAACTCCAGCCACAGGTGAGTGGCGGCAACCCGAGATACACAAGCAATGAACACTTCGTTGACGTTGGACTTCCGACTTGCAATGCGGTGTGGACGTGTAGGTAGATACCAACGTTTCGGAGGAATATACTGCTTCCATCTCCCGGGCTAAAGTTTAGTGTCCTCAATACGATATGAATAAAGGAAAGGCGTAATCTCTATTAAGACCTTGTGGATTCATGTGAACACGGTAATGGGCCGTCGGGCTCAATAACAGGCGAGAAATATACCACTTAAACAACTTTTTTCCCTTTCTACGAAGGACTGTTCTCCAATGGAAGTAGTCAATTACTAACATATACGCTGATTCTTTATTAATCGACGCGGAAATTAACCTTATGTGTAATGTAAATCTATATGTTATTTAACGATACTGTGCCAGCTCCAAAGATTAAAGAGGCGAATGGGTGGTATTAGTATTAAATACGTGATCTATAAAGGACATGGAAGGCAGTGGACGTGGTACATTTTAAGATTCCACGCTATCATTCGCGTGCATGTAGTTGAAACGGCTATGGGATACAATAAGAATAGCTGGTGTTCTGTCCAAGAATCTAATCGGTTACCACCAGAATGAAAGTCAAATGTCTTGTCGCTTTAGCCGACTTACTCCCTCATTCATGTGAGAATTAAGGATGTAGATTAACTAGTTACATAGAGCAAATATTTTGTGTCTGAATTTTGTTTCTGCCCTGACATGAAGAATGGTGGACCTACTGGTTTATAATATATTTAACCAGACTAATCCCAAGAAATTGGCCGTTCAATTAGATTGGGACTTAAAACTAGAATAAAATTCTCAATTAAAGTACATAATTTCTAAGCACCTTTACGTTAGATAAGATGTGCAAAATTATTTTTTGTTCACGTAAAGCCTCTCAATCACATGAGAAATAAGCGTTCGGATGCTAAACTCTCCTAAACATTGTAGTCTGCTGCGTCTCTGCACCACTCGTTCGCCCGCACTTGATCTCTGGAGACTCCACGACAGTCCTTCCAACTATCTGCAATTCCAACAAAGTCTCTAGTGCGCGCGGTGGCAACCTAATTCCAAATTCCAGTACACAATCCTCTTCATACTCCCCCCACATACACAAATATATATTAATATATTCTGAAAATATATAGCCAGCAACAGCACAGCAGAAACGTATTTCAACATGGGCATGTATTATTCTCGGTTGTTTGCGTTTCTCAGTTGGTGTGCCAGTACATTTTAAATTCAAATGTGTTTCCATAGACAACTGTTCAAAAAGATTTATCGAATTCAACAAGTGGTCTTTTGGTATACAAACACTGCACTGGACTTTGTCCCTTGTCTGACGTATATTGATATACACGACGTTTCGTAAGTTGGCTTTACTTTTGTTTCCATCCTGCAATATCTCTTTATAAAAATACTTGTCCTTACGTTTCGCTGATCGATGTCTGCTGTATAAGATCGATTTTCGAATTTGAGCCTCGGCATTTTTTTGAAATACCCTAAACGGTTAGACGAACACTGCGGTCGTCATTTTCAGACAAAATGTCATTAGTAAACAGTTAAATGTTTGTGTAGACCAAGCTCCTAACAAAACTATACGCAGGCAGAAGGAAACAGATGGATATTACCATGGATTTAAACGGTCACAACCAAAGCCGATCGCCCATCCAATATTGAGTTTAAGAATGTGCGGAACGTTACCTCCAAGGCCACAACATCGCGCTGCCAGAGTATTTTTACTGCTAGCTGTATGCGTTTTAAAAACCGACAGCTGTTTGAACAGGTTAGGCCCATAGGACACGAGTGAAGGCCTACATTATAATTCTATACAACGAAATTTCCATACTTAGCTCTCTAAAACGTGTGGGTGCAGGGACGTAGTTTGGAATTAAAAGTGTGTTGGCAAGACAAACTTCAACCAAACTCATGACTAAATTAGGTTTGTATTCGTAGTCCCCCCCCCCCCCCTGGCTGTCAAACGACAGGGCACCATGCACCAGAGGTTCTCCCACTTAGCACTACAATTGTATAGACGCCTCGGTGCAACACTTTTGCAAGCATTCCACAATGTCTACATCACCACAGCCACGTTAGGGCAAATTTTCCAAACCAACACGCTCCATCAACTGTTCTGTTTACAAAGCGTAAAATCACAGATGACGTGAGATCTGAGGTTCTCGGGGAAGTGAAAATGTCGATTGTGTTCTTTTCGGTTGTGGCGACGTGTGGTTATCACGGTTTTGGGCAAACGTGTCTCTGGGTTCTCAGCTGAGGGAGTCAGTGGAATCACTGCTCTTTAAAGGCCTACACGAAATTTTACAGAACATCGTGAACGAGTGGTTTGCACTCCATCGTATTCGGGAAGTTTCGCGTTCAATTCTTGGCCCGGAGACCGGCTATCCTGGCTGAGACGCGGTTTCTTTCAGTCCCTCCATGAGAATTCCTTGAGAGTACATTAAATTAGGCCACGGCCGCTTCCGCCCATAGCTACTATTTCCAACTCATTAATCATCCTACCATTCGACGCTATAAAGTCTGAACTACTGACAACGCGTCATTAAATAAACCACATAAATAAACAGTATTATAAAAATATCACTATACAGTATGTCTATTTTACGTGTTTTGAAAACCTGAAGTTTACAACAGTGTCGCTTTTATTCTTATTAAACGAGAAAAACTCATTTCTACTCTTAATGAGAACACAAATTTACAGGATGAACCATTCTGATAGACTATGGGCAAACTTCAGTATTTTCCTTACGAAGCCACTGTTATAAAAACGTATATTCTCATTAGTAAATTCTAAGAAAACTCGCTTCACGGAGCAGATTCCTTCTTGAGAAACTTACAGCTGCCCAAGTAGACAAGAAATGTCTTGACTTTCTTGCACACCGAAGGTCCAGTACTGTTTTTATAACAGCCCTCCGTTGATCCCTTTCCTGAATGAAACAAGTTTAGCCCACACCATCCTAGCCTATTTCTTTAATATCCATTTCAATATTATCCTTCCCCCTCTAATAAAACTCTCTCATTAATTAAACTATTTGAATGTAGTTTGTACCAAACTCCCTCACTGTCACTGGGTTGAGCCTCGTAAGCTAATAAGGACATATTTATTTCCTTATCATTCCCAAATTTCAAAAATCTGTGGGGTCTTGTGTATGCGGGTAATGGCCCATCCTTAATTAACCAAATAATATAGAAGCAGTTGAAAATCACGGAAAAGGCAAACAGCACTTCGTCTCTGTCACTATGCAACTGCTATTTCTTCATATTACCACGTTCGATGTTAGGTTTCTCTACATTTACCTTCTGCTCTACTTAACCTGTTCGTTTCTCTCTATACTGAGAGATTGCACTGTACGTTTCACCAGCAAATAACGTATAGTATGAGTGACTACATTCTTGCAAAGATACAGGCATTATGATTGTTTATCCACTGTCTAGGGCTTCGTCTCTGAACTTATGAGTCAGACCTTCCATGTGAAACGAAGAATTGATTATTCAAGGACGTCGTTTCAACGCCGGTGATTATGTAGCATCCAATTGGGATTGGGAAAGATGAGGAACGAAGCAAGATAAAACTTTCTAAGCCCGCTACTGGAATTCTGAGTAAGAAGTGAGAAATATCACGAATTATCTTGACCACAATTTTGAAGCTGTGGCAAGAATTCGAACTCGGTACTTCACGAATTCAGGTCAGACGCATTGCAGTTGTGTCAGCCTCTCCGATAATTAGTGCTAGTATAAGAGATTTTAGAGGTTAGATTCCATTAAAAGCCTGAGACTTCTTCAGACACTGTTCGCGATCTCAAATTCTATTCAGGTCATGGACTGTCTGCCCTCTTTTCCCTGTTACCCTATTATAACACAAGCCTTGTGGTTGTGTGATCCCTCTCAAAGGACGTCTGCGTTACATCTACCATTCTCTTCGTGCTGAGTTTCAAATTCATCCCGATTGTCAATCAGAACAGATATTAGGTGTCACGTTAGTTGACTAACCCTTCCGTATTTTAAATTTTTTTATCGCCAGCTGCATTTGGTAAATGATGCGTTAAATTTAACGTCTCGTGCCTTTCATATACTGACGTTAATGACTTTGAAACGTGAAACTGTAAGATAAAGCTGACACTTGCATTTCGTAACCCTCATCAGTCAGTATTTAACATTCAGTTTGATGTTTCACGCTAAGCTGGGTGAAGATTCAACTTTTATGTTTCTACACTGCAAGGGAGAATACTGATGCCCTTATGAAATAGTAATCAGCCATTTAACGAAATAATTTATGACATTTGGGGCTTTCACGACGACAATGTGAACATGGTTGTCTTGTGGGATGTAGCACTGTGGAGGTAAAGATTTCCCTGACTCCTAAGAAACACAATCCATGCCAGAAGAGGCTTGCGGTAGTCAAGACAAACCATTTTCTCTTGACCTCAGCAGTGGATGGAGAGGTGTGGTCAGCTTTACACCTCGGCTACTTTTCCCGGGGAAAGGGCCCTTACCACCAGTTTCATGGGAGTCTGTGTAGGCTCTAGCACCGATCTGGACGCTAAGACTAATAGAAAAATCTTTTGACCTTGCCGGGGATCCAAACCCGGTTGTCTGAGCTTACCAATCTCCTATCACCATAAAGACAGGCATTTGAGACGAGCTTCATGTAATACTGTTATTATTAAATGCAATCAAAGTAAAAAAATGTAATTGAATAAACATACAACACTAATTTGATCATCGTAATACATTCTTTGCACATTATAGTTTTATACCAGACTTTACTTAAATACGCAAACAAATGAGTTAAGTATCCAAACAGGCTTTTCTCTCTTCTTAGCAAGCGAAAGAGCGAAGAAGACTTAATAAAGGAAGTGTTGGCGTGTTGACTCTTTGTATGGAACGAATGCTTCATGCGCTTTACAACTACTTTAACGACATGTGAACCAAGCGTTTCACACAGAAAGCCAATGAATTTACGGCGACTAAATATAAAACCCGAGACTGAAGAGGCTGTCAGACTTACAGTACTTCTGAGGAGCTAAAAATAGCAAATTCATGACCTACGTCGCTGCTGCCCTGTGAGGAGTGTCATAAGTAACAAATAAAACAGGAAGGAATAAGCACAGAAGAAAACAGATAATCTGACAAATCTCGGTTCTCAATCTTTTCAAATTCTGTTCAGAAGTCGAAAGAAAAGAGCGTCCTTCTTGAACTACCTGCTAAGCTGTGCGTATGTCGTTTCATTTTCCAGTCCCATAACTCCATCATGAATATGAATATTATACACAAAGACTGGCCAATATTATTTAAAATTGTTATAAAGATAATATAACCGGAGGTCTCTCCTAGTTGATACCTGAAACCTACAGTAACAGTAACTGTTAACTCATGACGTGCAAGCAACAGTGAGACCATATGAGATCGCTTCGTAAAGCTAGATTTTTATCACATAATTATTTGAGGAATATAAACAAGTTAGGAAATTTACACACCGTGTAACAATGATCGCGTTTTCGCTCTGCCTCTGAATTTACAATTAATTTGCCGTCAATGACGTCATTGTTATCTGGGGTCAATGACATTCATGGATAGGGCGTCTGGCACCTGTCTAGCTAGGCATTTCCCGAGGTCACATCAGCGTGCAGAAACGCATATTAAATTTTCATGTACACGGCCCATTATGGTTGTCCAATTTCAACCAAAATTGGAATATTTAGAAAAAACTGACGTAAATCTTCCCCGTATCAAATTTAATGAAAATCCGGTAAGCAATTTTTGTGTTGTTTCATGAAACGCAAAGTCAGTGACTTTAAGGCATGACATTTTTAGAGCCTTCACTTGCGAACGCTCCTAAATTTGAGTCTGCGTAAAATGTTATGAAGACATCGTTACTAATCGTACTGATGATATTAAAACGTAAAATATCTGATTCTTCCAAATTTAAAATTCTCTAGGTATAGCAGCTACTATTTATCGGTCCATGATAACAATCGACACAGGATGTTCAAACGTAAACGAAATCAACGTATACATTTGTGGGTTCTTCGTACCTTGTGATCGTAATGATACGTCGGTTCTAACAAGTCACGGTCTCTCACAGGTGCTAGCCACTCTTATGGATCCGTGTCACGAAAATTTCAGATCAATCTACACGCAGCGCTGTCAGTTACATAGTAACGGGAACGTCCAGAAAGCGATAATACCATCGTCGGCCAATCGATTACTTTCGGAGAGAGTTGTACCATTTACACGTACGCCTACAATCAATAACATTAAACAGTGTTGATCCCTTCGTGATTAAAGCACCAAATCAACTGTATTTTGACGGGAGACATCTAAATTCTGTGATCCCGAATATTTCACGGTAGACGGGGGCTGAAATTCTACATTTAGTGTCTCAGTGTTTACTTTGAAAGGATCTGTCTTTATTTTAGTTTCGGCCGTTCTCATACTCCACCAGTTTGATGCCTTATCGTTCAGCTACTCGAAAAATATTATACTAGTGGGTCTTCGTATGGCGTAGTCAGATCAATAACAGCAAACTCGAAGGAGCTAAGAAACACTGCATGTTCCAAACATCGTATCCTCTTTAAATCTTCCCCCTTCTACCTCCCCCCTCGCAGTGCAACAAAACCCCCTTTCCTGCATTTTAGTCCAATCCTCCAGGACAATCCCATAAGGCGCACCGAACTCAGAGGTCGCTGACATTACAACTCGTGCACTGGACTGGAAATATCTACTCGTCTCATGTAGGTCTCGTCTAAAGACAGGCCCTGGAAATGTTGCGTAATGATGCGAATGTTGCATCACCTAGCCTAGTGGACGTTTACCAACGTTTCAGAGGTCCTTGCCTCCTCGATTAGGGCGATCAGTAAGCCGTGGCTTACCTGTGCAACTGACCCATGCATACATACATTACGGCTGCCTCGCGTTTTGTTCTTTTGTGCTGGAAGTTAAATATTAATATCATAATTGAGAAATAAATTCGACCAGTTAACTTATATGTTCGTAATTCTGTAAGTTAGTAACGTTGTTGCTTTTTGTTACAAAGTGTAAACATATCAGTACGAAAATGGCTCGTGATGGTAACCGTATAACTATTATGGAATCTCAAAAAAGAAATATGAGGTTAGATGAAAGTTGACTTGTAGCACTGTAGAAAAGATTTCAGTTGTGTTTAATAATTGGGACTTTTTCTGTGAATATGTCCACAATAACAAAACAGTCTACAAACTCGTGTTTCAGTTGTGAACCAAAATCATGTTTCTTAATTATTGTACAAAAATCCAGTTTACTGTGTCTGGCCAGAACTTAAAACTATTTTCTATTACGACTAAGTCCAGCTGCTTCGATTTCACACAAAATGTCCGTGGTGGGGAAATGTCAGGTGACGCCAGACGGAGGACGAAAACTGAAATTAAGTGCACACGTCAACTTTGATTATAATAATCTGTAACTAATTAGTAGTATTGCATACTTATAAAAATAAGCTAAAATCAATTTATGCAACATATTTATATTTTTATCCAAGGAAAGTAAAAAAAATAGTTTGCGTGACATTTTTGTACTGGAGAAAAGCACAAACAAGCATTTATGATCCTATGCAAAGTGATAGTAAAAACTGCCCAATGGAAATAAAAATTGAAATGTTTCAACACTTCGCCTTAAATCTCTCCAATTTAAAATTGAATTAAAATCGGATTATCCATTCTCGAGTTGATTTATGGGTAACAGTGGAGGATGATCACGCCCTACGTCACATCTGCTACTTAGTCCATCACGCGACTGAAGACAAGCAGATGTATCTAAAATGTTATCTTTATCCGTCTACACACAACAATTTTGAATTATTTTTAGTATTTAATTCAGTTGCCATGATATGTTTCGGGTTATAAACCCATCTTCAGGTCATCTTTACATTTACCGCATTACTACTACACTGTTATTAAATACTAAAATAGATCCTGAAACACATTTCAACTATGTGTTACACCACTTCACTTTCGTTAAATATAAAGGCATGACACTAATTTATTTAAAACTACAGAATAAAAAGCATTTAAGAATGGTTACTGTCAAATTCCACTCAAAATAAAAGCGTCTTTGACTGACAACTGTGTGGCTTACCAAGATGCAATGCAATTTCACGGCCTGAGGTTCGTTTACAATCGTACATATTTCTACTAGGCAAAATATCATTTACATTCTCGTCACATGCATTGTGGGTATTCTTAGGACATTAAGACGCCTTACAGTAGTAGTCCACGAAAGCTTTCAGCTGTATCGTTCTGGATTCACCGGAATCAATCTGTTCGCATTTGATGCCGTAAACGTCAGATGTTGGTGGCGTATGGCGAAGATGTTAAACAAACGGCAAGTCAGTTATTACAGCAGCACCTACGTGTTTTCACTCGTTCCATACCAACAGCAAGCATACAGGTCGTCCAAAAAGAGACGTACACACAATGCTGACGTATGTAATGGTTGTGTGTATATATCTTCTTGGAAAACCTGTATTTTATAAACAATTTAGCCCTTTAGATTGCAGTGATATATGTAACACCTATTTTAACAATCGATAATCCTGCATTTTGTACTTCCTTGTATTTCCTCAAACAGCATTAACAAATTTATTTCCGTAACAGTGGTGGATTGTGTTTTCGTTGCGGTACGGACTAAGTTCTTAAATATTATTTAGAAAAGTTTCGGTTCTAAGGGGTTAAAAAAATCGCGAGAAATATGCCATTTTTTTAGTAGAGTTATTTTTAACGGACTATGTTTTCTAAGAAGGTACAATGTTAAAAGAAACGTACCTACTTGTTTGAGCTTAGTAAACAGACTTCTAAAGAAACGCTTATAAATAAACCAGCCTCGTTCTGTGCTCGACTCCTGGAATAGATGGTTTACATCGCAAGCAAGAGCATGGTCCAACAACCATCACAATTTCACAGTAACTGGCTGCGTGACCGACTTTCCGACGATTACTTGATTAACGTACGTCTTGACTAGCTTCTACCTGGTTGTACGACTTCTCTCAACAGGTAACTTCCTGGTCTCAAGGTGATATTTGCATTACCGATACGAGAAACCTACTCAAGACCTGAATTAAATAAAAGAGAAATGGGATATATTTGGCATGATCCAAGGGATAGCAATGGTGGTGAAAAGTACAAATTTAAGGGAAGATACAATGCTGTATAATATCACAATCCCCTTACAGAGATCAATCACAATAAGTCATTAATATTTTATACACACGTTCTGCTAAGGATTGTCACTTTGGCTTTGGTAACAGTGAAACTGAAAATTCAGTTTCTTCTATAAGAAACGTTTAGTCAGTTCGTACGGAAATTATATTGCATCACAATCCAGTTATCAAAGACAGGAATTATAAACATATAACGTTAGTAATTAAATCAGTGTCGACAAATAACGTATCAATCATCTGACTCTTTGACAGAACGCATCAAATTCTTGGCCCGTGGTGGTGGTTGGTCAATGGCTGACCAAGTACTGACTGGTTCGTTGATTAATTGACTGATGCTTCGTAGTGAGCGGAACCGTCATCCACATATTCATAATAAAAGAAGAATCATGGCTTCCTATAGCCATAAATTACTCACCGGAATTGATGAGGCTAATAATGCACCGCTACATCGTGGTCTAAAAGGGGAAAAATTGCAAAACTGGAATCAAAAGCTCGATATGTTACACTGGTCCCATACCAGTTATCAATCTTTTTTATTTATAAATGATAGAGTAAGTAATTTTCATTAATATAGTTACATTTCTGGGAATTTATAGGAAATTAGTTACAATGTTTTGCAGGGTCAAGCTCGTAAATGACGAATTTAAATATTCATGAAAAATAAGATTGTTCTGTATTGAAAACACATCCGGGAAACGTCAATAAATGTTCGCTGTGCAATTAGTTATAAAACTGTATACAGTTTATAAAATCACATTTATTACAAAACTCTCTGCAAGCTCAACTAACAAAACGTGTCCAATTAGATCAAAATAATTCCTGGTTTGTGAGATTTTAGTTTCTCGCGGCGACGGGTATTAATATATGGCTGTCTTATGGACTGTTTCCCCGTGTAGTCCGGTAGACTTTTACAGACGTTTCAGAAATGCCTGCCATCTCTATCAACAGGGCTATCGTCCTGACCAGACTACACAGACCAACAACCCAGAATACAGCCATTCTCAATGGAACATCTGGCCAGAAAACACAACGTTAAACGTACTCATAAAATAGAGAAACAATCATTTTCCTTCTCACAGATAAAAATTCGCGTCCAACCTTTCACTACATTCGATGCTAATTGGCGTGTTCGGTTAATACAGTGCAGGTAAAATAATCCAGGAACTAACAAAGCAAATTTCCCACGACAGTACATACGTCCGAAATCGAGGCTTCCTTTCTGAATACAAGGCGATAACGATGAACGAGTGACAACTTTGTCATGAGGCGAATTCACAGAATCCCTGCCACGAGATTAAACGCCTCAAGACTGCAGACAGCCACACACCCTTTTCACACCCTCGCTTCCTTTAGGATGTTTCCACAGATACGAAGTTTGGCAGTGAGTCGTGATGACGTTATCTTAAGCTTGCTATAAACTAAACCACCTGCCACCTTATAGTTCACACACAAAATTATTACCAAATATTCATTTAAATAAGAGCAGAAAGTTGCCCTATACCTGAGCGCAAGAGAGATTTTAAAAAGCGCTGTTTGTAACTTTGCTTCCCTCGTTTCTATTGGTGTACATTTATTGTTCACAGGTATAAAAAGAGGTTAAAATGTATCTTAGATAAACAGTCAAGATTTAAAGACCGAAATCGATCAAGCTTAAGCAAAATTGTATGAACTGGCAGACTGATACCAAGAGAGAGCTTCGAAATTCTTGCTTCTGTAAAACCGAGGTTCACCTGGTTACAATTTTTGCTTTCGTGGAAGAGTAATCCTTTACCATGTACTGACTGAAATAAGATTTTCTATTTATTCTTAATTATCTATACTAATGAGTAGCAGTAGAAAATTATTTTCATAACAGATTTATATTAAGACAAACAATCTCTTCTTTTTTCAGACTTGCCAACCGAATTGGAGATGAAAGGTAAATTAACATTTCGGCACACTATTTATATTGCGTTGTAATTGCTGAGGAGATTATCTGGACCTAAAAAATAAAAAAGTTTCAGAAGAATAGAGAAAATTATATAACGAAGAACTTCATAATTTTTAGTTAGTATTTCGTTCAAAGTGTTTGTTTTGGAAACAGAAAGGAATAATATAACATGCTTCATCTTCAGTCTAATATCCCAGATCTTGGAATGAGGTTTATTTGTTCTTTAAACAGCGTAATATTTTAATTGTTAATTACAATTTTCAACATATCTGAAATAAATAGACACTAAATTCAAGGTACACGTCTGGGAACAGTGTATTCAGGATTGGAGCATTCTTTCGCTTTCCTACATTTCCTAAATTTCATAAAACGTAGCTCGAAGCAGACACATTCAAACCGGACCTATCTTAAGAGTTATACTTTGAAAAGACGATAATCATTATTATAACTGTCATGGTCGTTTTCATAACTTCAGTATTATATTCAATTATGCCTGTGTTTTCTGGGAGAGTATCTCTGTTAAAGACACGAACCCAATCCTGTACATAAAATAAGCGCATGCAACTAAGAGTTTCATCCGGTGCGTAATTGAAGAGGCTGTACTTAGATTATTATTAAATGGGCGAAAACCAACGATGCTGTTTTACTAACACCTCTCATTAGCCTTTATTTTATCACACAGCGTATGTCCATTCTTCCCCCTGATCCAAATATGGCACTGATAGATTTCAATGAAACTCGGTATGGAAATCACTTCTCTGGATATCTCCCCATCTTAACAGTTACCAACTTTCTGTGATAACAACACAACTTACATGCGACATATGAGCAAAACTGGCGACACTGGACGCACTACAGCGTCTTTAAGGACGGATCCTCGTAAAGTGTCGTGTGGTAATTCATACGAAAATCGAAAACAACAAAATTTCAGCTCCGAGAATTATTTTGATCCTGGGACGGTACATGACGAGTCATCGTGTCACTGTAACAGTTCCGATGGGATAATACTATGTCTCTGTGCCCACTGTACATCCCCCAGATGATAAACGAATTAATATGGAGCAGAGTTGGAATGACATTTCCAGGACAAAGGAGACGGACTTGGATATAAACCTGTCCCGGTGAAACTTTGTCCACTAAAAATTCCCCCAGGGTACATACCAGGGCCTTTGCGGTGAGAAGTCGGCGACCAACCACCTGAGCTATGACAAAACCACGAGTCACTGACCTCTGTAGTCTATACGGCGACATGTTACACACACGTCTATTTTGTTAAGCAATTTTTGAATCCACGTCGTTTAATTCTGCGAATCTCTGAAATCCACTTGTCAACTGAAACAGCTTTTACTATTTATACTTATTTGTGCTTTCTTCTCTTTGCGTGTTATCATAAAATACTGGAGAGCGTCTGGATATGAGCGCTCTGCAAAATAAATGCATACTTCACGGATGTAACTGAGTGTAACGGGATTGTGACTTAGGTATTTATCAAAAGCGTCTTCAAGACAAAGAGACCAGACGCGGCTACATCGGGAAAAATAACAGATCAGACTTTTACTTCTCGTGTGCTTTCAAAAGGGCAGATTAGCGGAATTAAGTAACAAATACGTTTTGTGAGAGCAGATGCTCGTTACTTGATGTCTTATTTAACGAAGTTTAATAACTTCGCAGGCTATGTAGCGTCAGACAGTGGAATGGTGAAGAGGAAAGGGTTTTGATGTGCGCTATGTTGAGATACTATCCCAGGATTTGGCTGGACTGATTGACGGAAACCACAAAGAAACCTCAACTGGGATAGTCAGTTTCGGGGCCAACACTGGAAACGGGGACCACCCGAATTTGAAATGGTGCTAGCGTCTACACCTTTACTTTTGGTCTTCGAGCATAGAACCACTTTAGACGCAGACAATATTTTAATTCAGACGTACGCAAAAAATTTGAGATATCGATTATCTTCTTGCTGCCCCGTGAAGTTTTTCAGCTGTGGAGGTAACTAAAACAAGTAACAAGCAGAGTTAAAATCGGTGACATGGAAAATTTTATTCGAAAATGCACATGCACTTTCCAGTCTCCAGCTTTCAGATGCTTCTCACTGCCGTAGCAAGAACTTGAATGCCGAATGGAAGACAAACTGAATCACCACGCACATAAAACTTCACATTTCTCTCACATTTCGTGTTTTATTCATATTTCTAGCTTTTATATTAGAAAATAGTGACGGCCTAAAACAGTACTACGAATTTATTTCAATTTGTAAAACACACAATTTTGCTGTTACCTTCAAGCATGCAATTTGGTGACATCCGTAATAATTAATCGCTGAATAAAATCATCAGATAACACAGTCCTAAAACATAACATAATACCGACGACACACTGTTATCGCTACAAAGGATATCATTATTAGTTCTACTACTGCCATTATTGTATCTTCTACTACTACTACGACAATAATTACCGTTATCATTTAATTAGTTTGCTGTTAGTATTTCATGATTAAACGCTAATCACTATCACAAGAAGAATGCAATTTTCAGTTAATGTAGTCATAAACGACGTATTTATGAATTTATCGATCCACCATGTGGATGGAGGCCTTCTGTCTTCTGACGAGTTATAATGCAGTTTGCGCGAGATACGAATAGTCTATAATTAGTCGACTGTAAATTACAAAACTACTGTGCGGAGCATCAATACATTTCAAACTAAACACGAACATAACGGGCAATTTGAGAATTGCGATATGCCAAACAATTTTAGCAACAGATTATAAACGTAGGCCTGTCTATAAATTTTGTAATAAAGTTTTCTCTAAACGTTAACAATTAGGGGCTGATGAAGGAGGTAGGAAGCACTTCTGAAACGTCGGTTAATTTCTACCTTACTATGGGACGTAACATCTCAGAAGACAGTCGTCTTCATATATATATATATATCCCTTTCTCTCTGTCTACAACGAATAGGAATTCTCTTTCATTATTAACAGTTTCAAAAATAACGATAAAACAAACCGCCTACTGTACACACATATTTTTTAAAACAATGTTCTTGGTTATGAAAACGCTTTCAAAGTCACTTTTATCGTTTTTTTACGCAACTTATTAATTGCATAACTTTCTTCTTGTTTTTTGTTCATGTTACTGTTATTCGGGCATAAATAACTAACCAACCATCCCACCATCTTTCTTAATAAGTTCAAATGAAACCCGTTAGGGGATTACAACTCCATCTAGAAACATTTTGCTTTCATAACACCAAAGATTTATCATCTTCATCACGAAGCCTGTGGACTGGTTTCTATTCCGAGACAGTTCAATTCAGTCCACTGTTTTCTTAATATTATCATCCTGTCTACTCGTATGTATCCCAAGCGTCTCTTTCCACGAACTCTTGACCAAAATTGTGCAGTCACTTATTACTGTTTTATTCATGTTATGCCTATACTATTCCCACATGATGCCTCTAATCACCCTAAAAATACTATGTGCACAAAATGCATGTCGCTTTTCGTAACTTAGATCTATTTTCTACATTCCTATGTTACGTCACCTTTATTAGATCCAATACTGTGTTCTTCCTTCAGAACTAGAGGTCATGCTTAAAGTCCGAAAACAAAAGATAGTTAAAATTGTAGTTTCCCACAATGCAAAGTCCAGAGTACCCTATAAATTATTATAAATGGCCACTTGCATACACCAAAATAATAAGAGTTCTTTAACTTGTGGTATAAGTTAGTGACTTCACTCGTGAAAAATGCGAAGTTTCCTTTGATTTTTCAGTACCAAATATCAGATGAAAGGATGGTGGTGCTCGGTGAGAAAAATATGGAAGTTGTCGGGCTTCGTACCTTTTAACTTTGTGCCCCGGAGTTTTCAAAGCAGACCGTTAGTCAGCGAGTTCCATCTCGATATCGATACAACTCGAATGAGAGTCAGACGCGCTACTGCTGAGCTAGTCCATGTTCCATTAAAGAATAATAGCCTACTTTACGTCGAGGGGAATTTGCACTGCTGCAAACCTAAGTTACGGAGCAAAGTGACGTCGTCGACAAGAAAACCATTAATCATCGTGGTTTTGCTTCAGGTTATTCCAAACTATCAGAAGACATTCATTCTACACAGTGTAAACTGTGCTTTCAAGTAGATGAGACTTCTATGCAACCATTAAACTTCCTGTAAGTTACATGAAAATTGCAGACATTAGTATGAGCTAGAAATAGAGCACCCGGCTGGGAAAACAAGAACAAATTTCAAAATTGTGGAGGGGAAGCCTCTTGAAAAGAGGCCGATTTACGGCCGAGGAATAAATTTAAGACTAATACAGAAAGTTACAAACGTAACCAGTCTACCTTTGCCTTCTCCATACAAACATTTAAACATCTAACAGTCAACTTTCGAATTACTAAATAAAATGCGTTTTTGATTGCTGTGTGCAGCACGGAACATCTGACCGCTGGTGGAGGAGCAGTGGTGACCACTGGTGGCAGTTCCTACCCTGGCTCAGCCAGAACCAGTGCCACGACGTCTTTGGCTTCCTCGAGAGAATCCAGCACCAGCAATCCGGGGCCGACAGGGTACAAGGTCGTCATGTTAGGCTCAGCGGGTGTCGGAAAGTCCTCTCTCATCAACCAGTTCATGACGTCAGAATACCTTCATGCGTACGATACATCTCTAGGTAAGTACATAACAGCTTCGAGGTGGTAATTTCGTCAAGCATGCGAATAATATAACAAACTAATTCCCACATCATGTTTCGTGAGCGAACAAATTTGTCAGTTGGTGTATTATCCACTGATATTACAGATCTGAAAGCTGTTAATTTTATTATTGTATTTGTTAAGTGCTGAGAAATATTTCGAATAGAAGCCACAAATCTTAATTAGATATATGTCATATATACACACAGATCGTGTACAATCTTTATGAACAGAACATCGTTTTTTAAAAAAAATGACTTGTGCTTCACGTAACTTAAAGCAGGGGCTACAAGTACTGACGGGATCAAAATATTTTAAACCGATTATTTCAGTGTACAGAAAATCCCACCAACATCCACTGAATAATTCAGAGGCCCGGTATGAGAATGGGAAGTGAGGCAGACTTGACCTCCCATTATACTTTCACGTTATGCACATCATGCTAATAAAATATGAAACAATGTAGTCGACATCATAACAGCAATCAAGAAGCGAAGTCCTTAGAAGAGAGGGCAGGACGGCGTTGGGTACCTTGGGTACCTTGCATTAAGGGGACATACCAAGGTATCACTTTGAAATTGTCACTACAGACACAAACCTTAAAGAATATGATAATTACTTTACAGTCTGGGAGGAACCATGAAATTTCTAAATGTTACAGAACGTCGAGTTGTACTAACTCAGAAATCTCACAAGCGCCGTCTCCTAGAATAAAAGAATTACTGCAATGCTGTGACGTTTTATGAGCACATAATAATACGTCCAGCAAACAACTGCCATTAAATTCGAATAGAGTCAAGCTACGGACAGTAGCCAGCTCAATCACTGCAGGGTAATCCAAACATAAAAGCTACAAGAGATTTAGGCCAGCGTGAGTCATAACATATCCGAACAAAGGCAATCTTCAAGGATTAACCGGGACGGCTCCACTGGACACGCTTTGTTTCTTAACGGCGAACAGCTGAGGTAGATTTTTGCCCTCAGCATTTCAAATACGCATTATTCTACTGATAATGCGACCTGCTGCTAAAAATAACAGCGCGTAGCAAGGTAGAAAAATCAACATGACTGCAAGGAATGAAGGAAGAAAGGAAGGAAGGAATAAATGGGGGGGGGGGGGGCAAAATAAAGTAGCGAAGATATAAATAAATAAATAAGGATATTTTTAAAAAAAACAAGCTCAAGCAAAGACACTTTTGTGTCAGCCTGTTATGTTAGCAGATCAGATGCTATACGGAGAATTTCAGTCAATATGTGACGTCCTTCTGCCGTTGTCTGCTTAACAGACTTGAGTCGGGTAGAAGTATTGTACTCCAGGTAGCTGCTGTCACATGACTTTGACTCACACACGTCTCGGGCTTCAAGCAGGACATATAAGATTTGTAGTGTGAGAAGTCCCTAGTCTCAAAGGTGAGATTCTTAGTATTTTCTCCTATAGTAAGTCACCCAATCCATTTTATTAGGTGCATTTCGAAAAGGAAAAACCAATGAGTTCCAAAACCACCTTTCAGAATCGTCATTTCCGCTAGAAATAGAGCCCCGACTACTAAATCAATTTCAATCAAACTCGTTGTGGTGAATGCCCACGTATTTATTTATATGTAGTTTGTTTAATTTAAAGGTCTTCTTATTTAGGTTCCAACATTAAGTTTTACGAAAAATTTGTTGAGTCCTTTATTGCATTTCGGCAAATCTTGACATACGACACTCAAATTGCACCGTCATTTCCATGTGTAAGTTTAAGTGACCTTAATTCATTTAAGAATCACTTTACATAACGCCCTATTTCGACTTTAATTTTCATAGTTTAATTACATGATACGTACATGCTTCTTCATAGGAAAGTATTTCCGGGTATCAGCTGCATTCTTCTCAATAATTTTGGCAGTAAGACAAATACCTGTGTCGAAAATTCGAAGCGCAGGGGTTTGATGTCAGCCCAATAGCACCTCTTCCCTTTCTTATTAGAGCGAAAGGCAGTAGTAATTCAGCACGGACCGAAAACTACGAAAGTATTAGTCAGGAAAGGTTCAAATCGGGTACCCCTGATGACATACTTATTATTTTTGAGCTAATTTACTCCTTATACCGTTTCTTCATGAACTGTGGATTTACAACCTGGTAATCCACCAATTAGTCTCATAGTCAAGTTATGTACCATCGCAGTTACCACCAAAACTCCACTTTAAGTTATTATAGCGGCCGGTATACCAAGTCCTAGGTTATTTCGACCTATCAAATTTTACAGCTAAAAAATATTGTTCTGTCTATATCACTTTGTATGGTCTAATTGTTTTCAAACATGACAGTGTTATTTGGAATAAAATCACACTAATAATTTAGTATTCTCCTTGATACAGCTACTTTATTGTTTTCAAGAAACACAATATAGTTATTTTCGTTTGCCTTTTTAAAATTAACCACACAAATCTTTTAAATAAACTTATTCAGTTATCTACAGCAGTACAGTTTAAATTTAACTTCTGAAATATAACGAATTTGAAGTTACAGATCTGTTAAACTTGAGATGCAGACAGAAGATTAAAATATGATGTGTAACTTTTATTCAGTTTTTATTGAATCACTTTCTGCTATCTTAGTATCTGTGAAGGTAAGGTACTGTACTCTCGTGCTTTCCAGTAAAGGAAACTTTCCCTGAAGACAGAGATACGACAGAGTATAAATATCAGATTTGCATTTAAAATGTGCAATGAATACGTAATCGCACACAACAAAGAATCTATACTTCTGGTCCCTCTGTTGCATGGAACTTCAAAATAAGTTTTTTACTCGAGAAAAGTCATATTTATCTGAGCACCACACAGGTATATTTTCTATTCAAAATCAAGTAACTGTATTCGAAATAACTTCAAAGATTAAATCGGCACAATATTCCAAAGAAAGATATTTTCATTACAAAACTTCAATAAACATTACAGACCACGTAAATTAAAAAGTATCGTACTAGAATATGAAAAATGAAGCGCCTTGTACTTACTCATGATTATTACTGACATTATCAGTATCAATATAATAACATCAGAAATTCCTTAGCCATTTTAATCCAAATATCGTATCTAAAAGTAATCATGTTATAAAATTATAGTCGCAAAAGGTCACTTACAAAATGCCCTCCACTTTATTAACAAATCTCGAGCATGTGTGCAGCAGCAATTTTGTTGTCCTAGAGTAAATCTTACATCTGAACCACCGCCATAGAACAAATTATGTCGCACTATCAGAAGCCATGAATTTTTCCAGCGACATTAGTTTTCGGTCCTAAAGTAAAGTACTCATCGCCCTTCTATTCGAGGTAGTAAGCACCTCTGAAACGTCGGTCAATGAGAGTACACGGCGCAACAGTCCAGAAGACAATCGATCATCTTTTACTCGCTTCCACGAGAGCTTGAAATCTCAACAGAACTGTGTTTAAGAACACGCTGTCTGTATCCAACAAGACCCTGGGAACTGGAAACAGACGTCATTTCAGCCCCACAAAGAAGTGCTTCTGTAAACAAAGCATAAATCAGTTGTGAGTGACGCTAACTTTGTGGCGCCATACACGTGTCCAATAAATCGAATCTTAAATTTAGAATATCTGCTTATTACTTTAAATGTAAAAGAACAACAGTATGCATTCACATCCATTTACGTAATTTGTCTCTAATAAAGACACTAGTTACTATCTGTCTTAATGTCAGGAATCAAAAGACTGCGGCTAAAATGAGGTATGTTCAGCTTTATTTTACAAGCTCCTAGAGAACAAATAGAAACTTAAAAGACGTGAAGACGAGTTAATACTGAGTTCACAGAAACATAGACTAAATAACTCTAAATACATTGTGAGATTTCAGGTTCTAAAGGTGGCGAGTGTGATGTTGCGCCCTGTAGTCTGGTAGACGTTTGCCGACGTTTCTGAGGTGTTTGCTACCTTCATCACCAGGTGATCGCCTTACCAGACCACACGGCTCAGTATTCCAGATGACGGTCATCTGTAACTCTACCGGCGTTAATCTTGTGTCAAAATGTCCGGGACAAGTTATCTGCTAAATAAAATAACAGAACGAGTTCTTCTTGCTTGCACCAGTTTCATGCTAAAGAATTCAATTATCTTGGCAACACGTCTCCTCAGTTCTGTCTGGATTTGTTATATAGTGGCTTAAGAATGCAATTCTGTTCGTAGTACTCTCGGGATCTTTGTGTCCAACTCCGTGGACTGTGACCCACTTGGTCCGATAGTTACATGGAAATGCATCGAATCCAGCGGCATTTACAGTATACCGAATATGACGTTAGAAGTGCCCTTTATAAATGATACGATAAACTACGAACCAATTAACGTGGAAGAAGACGTATAGAAGATAAAGGGTAGCAACCAGACCTATAACATCAAAATGTTTTATGTAGACTTGTAAGAACTGATACTGGTGTATTGAAACATAATTATTTTATGTGCTTTGGTACCATTGGTTAAAATTATATAAGAGCGATATTACACAAAATTATTATAGAATGATCCCTAAATTCTTTGATCTTCATCGATATTATAACGTGGATAAAATCAATGACGATAAATGGGCAGTGCATATAGCACAAATGGGATAGATGAGAAATGCATAAAAGGTTTAGTCTGAAAATCGTTAGGGAAGAGGTCAATTGGAAGATTCAGGCTAACATTAAAATGGAGTTAGTCAGGTTTATTGCGTTTCTGGACTTTGTCCAACGTCCAAGGTTCAAAAACCCAATAAACCCGATTATATCACACAATCATCAGAGCCCAACAGAATCCAATTAGTATGGATCTTGAAGAAATAGGGTGTAAGGATGCATACTTGATTCATTTGGGTCAAGGTAGAAACTAATCTCGAATTTTTGTTGAAACGGTGATGAACCTTCGGGTTCTATAAATGGCGGTAAACTACTTTTGAAGCAGAACGACTATCAGAGTCTCTTGTTCAATGGAGCTAGATCAAAGAGTGTGTGAGAATACCGCTTTACAGGTCTACGCAGACCCACAGATCAGTAAGAAAAAATTACTATTATTAGGTATGCCATTTATAAAAGCTTAACACGTTATACGTGGTAGCTTAAGTTTCCACTTAACATTAAATTTCATTTTATACCTCCCACAGCTTCCTTTCCCTATTTTGAAAGCAGTAACACAGAGCGGAACATCTATAAGGCTGTGGATTTGCTTGTATAATGGACATTTGAAAAGAACGATAACAAACAACTTTATACAACACGTTCGTAAACATAGTTGCATCTTAGCAATGTTATGTTTATCTTTAGATCGTTTTATTTTAGGAAACATCACATTTACGAGATTAAACTGTGCTTTTCTAAGATTCGTATAACAGTTTTGTTTAGGGAAGTAACCTACGTACACAGCTCCATTATAAAATGATTTTGTGTGTTGAGAAATAAACACCTTTAGAAACACTGGTAACGTTGCGAGAGCTTCTCCACAGTAGGGCGGTAACCTGCCGTCAATACGACCGGGCGCCTCTGTCTCCCATAAACTGAAAAAAGGTCTTATCGCTTTCTCTCCGACAAATTTTTTGATTCTTCCGACGATAAGTAACTTCCGCAGTGCATACACAGCAATTAAATAATATGCAATTGAACATTTATATTCTGGGATGTTGCGTCGTGAAGCCTGCTAGAAGCTGACGAACGTGTAGAGGCGTTCACCGACTCCATAATTAGAGCAAAAAGTAATTCGTGCGCGGAGAAGTGGGTTAGATGAAAGAGGAGATTGAAAAAAGCGAAGCTTGGTGAGATTTCACGTTCTCACGGGGACAAGTATGAAGATGGTAGTCTTCTGTAATATTGCGCCTTATGGTCCATCATCAGGGACCTGTCTGTGAAGCACCAAGTGTCTTTAAAACGTCGGTAAACGTCTGCCAGACTAACGGAGCCATGTCACAGAAGACTATCAACTTCAGAGAAGAGTTTCTTCTCTCTTCTGTATATCAGATTTTTATTCGTGTTTCCGGATATTCAATCATTTATTTTATCTGCATTTTTGCTTTTCTTCTTTCTGTTCCTTGTAACCTTTGTCCCTTCCTATCCTGATTCTACATCCTGTACTTCCTGTCCCATGTGTTTAGTGTGTCTAGTCCTCATTCCTCCCTGGGCGTGGTTCAGGTGCCCCCAGGTCCTTACTCTTCGCCCCATGGTGGAGGAAGTATGATTCTCTGAAACGTGTCAGCATCTACCAGAACACACGATTCATTATTTCAAAAGACAGCAGTCTTCACACTCGTCGTCGTGAGAACCTCAATATTTCGTGGCTCGTTCGACACGACTATCAGCAAAATTTACTGAATTTGTGAATTAATTACCTTATAGTATGTATTTATTTATACTTGTCATATATATTAGTTTGCAATATACTTCTGATGCCTCTTATAATGTTACATGATAAAAGTTTTTTTTTCTGTTCTCTTGCCTAAGATTGGCCGAGGATGCTCCTCAAAGAGCCAGCGGCTGGCGTTCCCTTTGTTCTATGTATATTCTAATTTTAATTCCTCTCTTCTCAGCACGCCACTCCAGAGAATCTAAATTTATCCCGCTGTCAGTAGGTTAACAAACGGTCATGATTACTCACACAAATAGCTCGCACTTTGTACCACGACGGCAAGCTCCCCGCCTAACACGCAAGCTGAGCTCCAGCGCACGGCTGGTTCAGTCGCAGCACATAAAATGCGATAGGTCAGTTTTAGTGTGCCAAAGTATTCAGACCTTGTATTTAAAAAATATATATATTTTTTTTACAGTTTTATCCTTGAAATTAGCGTTCCTGATCCAAAAATTTGCTCGCAAACTCTCTTAATTTTTTCTTGTTTATATTGTTCTTCATAATCGGGTTAAAATGGTATATTGCTCGTACTCGGTAACAAAGACTTTGTCTATACAAATTACATCCGACTTCGTCCCATCTTACCAGGCACAAAAGATATATATATAACCTACACGCATCGCTACAATCAAATAATGGATCTCCCTTGTACATGCGATGCGTTCGATGCCTGTTATCATCGGGTGCACTAGGTCTACTTAAACTGTCAAAACACCTGTCAGAGTGTTTTAGTCGACCTTGGGCATATTAGCACTGGTGTCAGCGTGTTTTTAGTAGAAACCCGTCGCAAGTACAGAATGGCAGAAGAAGGCGACGGGATTTTCAAACACAAATTCAAGGCAATTTTTTTTAAAAATGGATAAATGGATCGATAGATAGATAGATAGATAGATAGATAGGCTTACATAAAGTTTACATTAAACTCGGCATAACAAACAAATGTACAAATGTTTCAAATGAAGTTTGCCAGGTTAACGAGATATCAACACAAATCGCGTTTGACGTTAGTGGTAATTAAAAATGTTTTGAAGATGCTTGTCTTCCGGGTTGTTGCGCCGCGTAGTCTAGTAGACGTTTACCGACGTTTCAGAGGTCCTTGCTGCCTTCATCATCAAGGCCCTGATAATGGACGCAGCAAGTACCTCTGAAACGTTGGTAAACTTTAATGACAGCCACAGTTTGGCGGGGTTTGAACCAGGTACTTCCAGAATAGAAGTTAAACTTACTACCACCCAACAGATACGCTCGTCAGCAAATAAACGAACTTATCCGGGAAACAATAAGAGGCATGTTGAGAGACGTGCTTAAAATCATGAAGCTGTCAAATGGACAGCTGCAATCGATGGGCTTTGAAGGAGTAAACGTGGAAGTGTTCTCATAACCTGGACGAACAGTTGTTCATAACTGAAGAGCGTGTCTACATGACATGCTGGAAATATTATTTTTCTGTTCGTTGTAGCTGGATCGGATTGTTAAAAAGTGAAGTACTGTCGTTTCCAGTAATGAAATCACAAACGAATTTACAGTACGTACACTGCTCTAATATATTTAAGAGAAACGTGTTCAGAACATTGTGTTTACTTAAGAGATGTGAAGTAGCCGAGACACGGAGTGTACGAACACATGTTGAGGAACTTCGCAACGTGTACTAAGGTAGTTATATAAAGAATCTTGACGATGACTTATGAGTGAATCAAGTAATCTGTGGAAAATGTTTGGCTGAAAACATTTAATAACAGGCTATTTTGTACAAATAAACGTAGATGCAGGAGGATCTTATTCATAGCGAAATATGTTGTGAATGTGAGAACTGGACTTTACAGATACAAATTATTCCAGGTCCTTATTTCCATTATCAGCGAATAACAAATAACAAATGTGCACATCACAGAACCAAAAAAATTAAGTACTGTATTATGCAAATTAATTACGTTTCGAGGTAGTCTCAACCTAGCCGTTACCACACCACCTGCTCTTATTTAATTATTCGTCCTCCGCTTTACCAGTTCCCCTGTCTCGTATGTGTCTGCTGACAGCGTCGTAGCAAGTTGGAATAACTGCGAGAGCCGTCTAATACCTGCGGCTCGTCGATTCGAGTACCGCGGTGAGACTATTTACTTGAGATTACTAACTAAATCCAGGAAGTAAAGACCTTCTGGAGAAGTTAACTGCCGCTCAGTTAGTCACGAAATTCCCCACATCTTTCCTATCCCGAAGGTTCAGTATCGTGTTCAGAACAATCCGAAACCAGGACCTCTCCTGAACCAGGTGGATCAAGTTCACGTAATTCTTAATCCTTAAGATCCGTAAACATTATCCTCCCATCTACAGCTACGTTTTCTGTGTAATTATTTTCCTTAAAGTCTTTAGACTAAAATGTATTTCATGTTTATTAAATGCTAAGCTAATCTGATTCCATTTCATTTTTCAGTCTAGTAATATATCACGCTGATTATCTATAATTATGAATCTTGTACTGGAGAATTTGTGCTGCGTGATTCTATTAAACAATTCCGTAATTTTTATTACGTTATCAGGCTTCTCACAATGTAATCGCTTCAAGCCTCCTCTTTTTTCCTCAGAAATTTGTTCTCAGACATACTCAAACCTTATTTTTACCTGAGAGTGCAAGACAGGTCTCACTTTAATACTGCCACCATCACACAATTTGAAAATAATTCAGCACTTACATATAACAATATTTTTGTTCAATCCTTAATTATCGAAGTGTTACTTTCAGTAACCAAGGTTTAATATTTGCATGCATAACCGATAGGTCACATAACTGAGTTAATAGGCGAGTGACTGAGCGATAAAGTTGGTGAGTGAACTAACTGAGTAGGTCTTTGCCGAATGACTGCACAATATAAGTGATTAAATGCTCAATGAGTAAGTGGTATGTGAATAATATATAATTTTAATAACGAATGTCTGCTTATTTGCTTCATCAGATTCCAGGCGTAACTTTTCTTCCCTTTATTAAGAACCGATGATTAAACATTTTCTCATCGATAATTTAATACGTAAAACTTTCAGCTGTAGTAAGGAGTAAGATGATGAGAATCGACAATAATAACTAAATTATTCTGAATGTGCTTGTGTTTTGAGCCTGAAATTACGTAATTATCTACTGTATAAATTAACTTAATTTCAACTTTGTATAATATCAACACAAAGTCTGTGGTACTGGTTATATGGTATATCAACCCACTGATACACTTCGCTAACTTGTATATTTCTAATTTCTCCCAAATTATAAACTCCATAATTAAAAAATTGCATACCCGGCGGGATTGTTTTTTATTTGGTGTAAGAAAGGCTAAACTAAAAATTTAATATCCGGCAGATAAAACAATAAAAACTTAAAAGAGTAAAACAAGAAATAAGTTAAGTTGGATTAATGGCATACACGTCAGAATCTTCTTCCACGCCCTTTACGCTGAAGAAGTAAACCTTTCTTTTCACATAAACACAGCATAATGCTTGGTAGATGCGGTTCTGGGAGATGCCAATGAAAAGGAACGCTAACCTCTGCTTCACTTTGCCAACTCCTGCGGTTTTTGGTTCAGTCCACAGAAACGTTCTTAGGAGACTCACTTCCAGTCACATGCATTTATTTAGCTATTGATCCTCTAACTTATACTTGGATTAAACCAAGCTTCAATTCTATTCCAGCATGAAGGGACAACCTTACCTGAATGTTAAAAGAAAGTTTAGAAATATGGAAACTTTTCAGTAAGGCTTCTATTCAATAGTCTTCCAAGCCTGTAGGCAGTGAAAATAATTTTGCCTACAGAAGACTGTACCCATATAGGCCCATAATAACTCACTAGGTGTTCGTGTTACGTGTCTTGATTAGACTACAGCGTTTTAAAATTGGTTATTTTAGATTTTATATCTATGGTATTTGTAATATTAATACTTAATATATATTTATTTACTTATTAATATAAACCAGAGATTGTTAGTAGATCGACAGGACCAAAATAAAATTATTTCTTAGGGTTTCGTGCATATTTGTATATCAAATTTAAGTGAAATTTCCCAGTTCTCATGGTCTTGCGAATTCCGAATGTTATTTCACTTCAAACCAATCGTTCCCTCAGTGCGTGTGGATTTTAGGGACGGCCGTGGCGCGTTGCAACAAATTTCAGATTTGATTTTTTCCTCAGTAGTATTAGCGATTATACTAAACGTAGTGATACATATTAATCACGTGTCCTTTCTGGAACCATTACGTTACAACAGAATTCAAGTAATAAAATTACAAAAACGTGATGTAACTATTTCCAAGTTGTGCCGCTAGTAATGCATGCTTCCTGATTAAGATAATTACAGCGGTCTAATGCTGAATGGAATAAATAGAGAGTACACAGGCATGATTCCTCGTGTCTGTATGGAAAAGATTAATTTCCTTCGTTCTTTTCTAAATTTAGAAATATCATTATTTTATCTCATTCACAAATAGCGTATGTCCGTGTTCATCACCGTACTGACGAAAGCACTGTAATGGTATTTTCGCTGCTCTCAGCAGTGCGCTAGTTTAAAGAAACAAAGAGACAAACGGCGCTGTTGCAATGTGCCCTTACTTCCCTTATGAACTGTAATCACGAAGCCATATACATTAGGGTCGGGCCTGGACCCTCTTTAACGAGAATAGATTACTCCTTCGTTCCATTTGCGGTTTCATTCAGTCCCGTGGTGGCGATTAGAGTCCACGGGGGTAAGAAAGGACTCAACGACCCGAACTGAAGAGTACAGATACAGGTGTACTGCACCATATATTTTAGCAGATTAACAACGATTTATCTTTAAATTAATCCATTAATTGAAGCATCGCCGTTACAATAAATGGCAGGTTATTTACTATAAATTCATTCAGAGAACGAGATATGTTAACATCGAAATCATGATAAGTTGCAATAAAAATGTGATGTTTTCAACTATATTTACCATACTGGTTTTAGTCAAAATCGCTCGGAAATTCTGGATCCTAATAATGATGATGATACGCGGTATTTTATTACTGATGCGAGATTCCGTCCAGTCACACAGAATCCATAAAACCAAGTTAGCTTACATTTTAACATTAAAAGAAAGGGAAGTTTTAGCTTCGGATATTTTTTCCTGTCAAGGCCAAAGTTCAAGCACAACAATGGTAACGAGATTTTAATCAACATGAGTAACTAGGTAATGGTATGATGATAAATCAGGCACTTGTATAATAAATACACGCACCTGCGCGTGGTGGCCATGTCAAACTTTCACACGCAACAAAAATGACTGCCTCTTGTTTTCATTCCTTCTGATTGCATCAATTTAACTTTGTGAAAGCAATGCCTCGTAACTGAGACGTTCTTCTTATACAAACTGATTACTAATGAGCACGTTATCGATACGTGCACAGATCGAATACCACGTTTCAAAAAATCATTAGACAGTACTTAATACAGCATCGGTCTGATTCAAATCAGGTAGAACTGCATTCTATGCTTCGTTTGCATGCAAGGATACCGATGAAGTAACGCCTGTGTGTCTGTCAGGAGGTTCCACATTAAGAAATACTGACCGAATTAAATTAAATCTGGTACTGAATGTCTGCATGAAAAATTGTCGGTGCAATTTTATTTAAGTACTTATCGACACTCTGTAATATACAGTAGGCTGTAACATTTTATTTAAAATTAATTTTTTTTAAAATTTGATGAAAATTGCTCTTATTACAAACAAGTGGCGAATGAAACAAAATACGTGCTCGTTATGTACATATTTCTCTGTAAATATGTTCTGCAATGTTCTGTATTTGTAATGATTTACAAATAAGAACGTATTAGACATATATTGTGTCATTTGCTTTGTTATCAAAATAATTTGTGATTATGTGCAGTTTAGTACATAATTTTTATCACGAAGAAAGAATATCATTTCCGCTCAGGGATTATAAGTTGCACCCAAAAAAAAAAATGCACATCGAGAATATCTATGATCGAAATTTAAGTAGCTTATATGCTACCACCATTTGTACCACTACGCCAAGATCTCAGATTCTAACTGCAGTGATTATGAAAATGGCTGTCTTCTGACTTTTTTTCGACGTGTACTCTGGTTAAAGTTTGCCGAAGTTCCAGAGGTGCTTACTGCTTCCACCATTACCATCATTTATCATACCCCTGATGATGGAGGCAGCATGCACTTCTGTAACATTGGCAAACTTCAACCGACTACATGGTGCATCGAGCCAGAAAACAGTCTTGTTATTCACTACGCTAACTAGATCGTCAATACATGAGGCCCATGACCCAGCAGACTGTAGATTCCACAGAGCATTAAATAAACGCATAGCGAACTCTTCTAGTATATAATGTGGCTGAAATATCCACACGAAGTCTTCTTATATATGTCATGTACTTCGTACCTGCAACTAATTACACAGGCCGTAACTCACACGAACAAAAGACCATCGCGGTGTTTTATCTGCGACTTGAAACTCAAATTAAATAAGAGTGAAACAAACGTCCACTGCTCCCACACGAGTAGACGTATGTGGAAACTAATTACTGTAGCAACATGCTGCATTCCTTTCAGTGAGAATATAATTAGAAATCATAGTTTATATGTTCTTGCTACTTTTACAGCAGTATAGAAAAACATTATTATTTTAACGAAGGTACTAAAATTAGCGTCATAATGTATCACAAAACACAAAATTTTGTTACGCGTTCTTTGTCCTAAATTCATAAAGTGAACACATAAAGATAAAATTCTATTTGTTTGTCTGTTCATCCATATGTTTCACCTCAAGAAGCACCCTACATTTATCGGCTAATTCCTAAACGTTTGTGCCCGATACATTTTTCTGGATAGTTTCATTTCTGATCTCATCGGACCATTAAATTATAATCCGTTGTTAATATTTCATAAAAGACTCATTGCGCAGAAACGGATGTATGATATAATGAACCAAGTCTTGGCACTGGAAGCTGTTATCTTAACATTTTAAGCAGTTTGCTTAGTACATCGAGATCAATGACGAGTCATACAACAGCATGTAGTCCTTTCTAGTTCACTGTACCCCGGTATCTCCTGGTTACTTTTTACGTAATTTAACAACGCTCTTTCAGTTGAGATTTTAAAGCGTTACATGGTATGATAATTATTAATAATGAGTACGTAAATGAGAGGAAGGAGACGACATTCACGTGAATAAACTGAGAAAAACCATAATTGCAAACAAGTTAGCCAGTAGCAAAGCCGAGATTCGAACCAACTAACCTCCGCATATACTCCGAATCACTACCATTAAAACTAACTGCTCTGTTCCTCTTTTCATCTGATTCAGAGCAAAATAAACTCTTCAACTGGTACAGCGTCGTTAAATTATGATCCAACATACCAACCGAGCTCGGGAATGGGTTGATCTGCTCTACTTCTGCAAAGTCATCAGCATTAACTTGGTCCATCTAGCAGGCTCTAGTTAATGGTTACAAAGGGCACAGTTGAGCTAATTTGAGGGGAGGGAAAAATTAAATGGAGATGGTTTCCGCGGCCAGATTTATTGCGTCAGAGGAGAGCGTACAGCGCAGTTTCACCAACACTCCAGAACGTTCCTTGCAATCTAAAGGCGATCTGAATTTTCACCTGCAGTAACGACGCAAGAAATATTCCCATTCCCCAAGCTCTGGCTTCGTCCATAATTAATGGCCTCTTATGTAATACAAAGAAGTCGTTAATTGAATTCCGTCAAAAGAAAGAGTACCAATGAGCGCTTGTGTATTGGGTGCACGTCAAACACATTGAATTATAGATTTTGGTTTCCCAAGATATAAAATACTCCCCTGAAATTGATTGCTTTGACTTCTATACGGAAGGACATCAGATTTAATCAAGAGGTGCCTCAGATGAGGTCTGCCAGTTGATTCTCATTTTATAACACAACCCGTCTCTTTGAGCTATTGAATACAACGAAAAATTCGTAGGTGGTGATGAGGACATTTGTGTGCGTCATGGGTAATTTTCTTCCAATTTACCACGACATCCAATGCCTTCTGTCTTGCGCGGTCTCCTGCATGTCGAAACAAAAGAAGGCCACTACTCTCGGCACAAAAGCGGCAAGATGAAAGGAAATAAATTAAGAAAAATATTTTTTGGTTTTAATGAAAGAATAACATTTTAAAGTTCTGCTACGAAGAATAATATAAAACGTGCAGAATTCTCCACAAAATCTGCAATTGATTCAATAGTAACAACATACAATTTGCTTTCGAGGCAAGTCTTCACTGAATATCATTAAAAAAAATACAAAAATTAGTAACACTTCCATAACTTTGTGTCAAATTGTTGTGAGCGGTGAAGTGAAAAAATGAGAAATGAACAGGTAAGACTACGCACTGTTTCAAACCATTGAGTATACTCGCGGAAATCCTCAGTAAGTCCAATTACTGTCCTGGCCAAGAACTAAAGCATAAACCTACTAAATACACAAAAACACGAGCTCACACCTGCAGTGTCAAACTCTGGCCGTTGTAATATAAGCTTCTTAATCCTGCTTTATGCGTACAGCTGTTCTATATGCAAGCTTTTGCAGGCTTAAGTCAGTTGCCAGTTACATTTTTAATGACCTGCTATATTTTCTTTAATGAAATGAAATAAGCTTATAGAATTACCATGCTGTGTGCTTTCTCTTCAAATGTTGAAGTATTTTACCGATTATTACAAAACTTGGTAAGAACGTTACAGCGTAAGAGGCCATCCCAAACTATCACTTCTTTATTTTATAACGTCGGTAACAAAAATATTCCACACGCTGAACCACGATAGGTGAGAGTTATAATTGTCATTCGATAGCCTATAATGTCCTGAAGGGCTGTATGGAAATAGACGAAAACCAAAAATAGGCCTATTCCAAGTGATATCTGTGTTTTAAAGAAGCATCGTACATTAACTGATCATCAACTGATATTGTTCAATGCTCTTGAATTTACCAAACGTTTCCATTTATAAAGAATTCTGTATTCCTTTTAACTTTTCAACCTTTTTTAAAGCAAATTGGATTGGACCAAAGTCGAGTAGGGACACAGTTCAATGTGCCTTTCAGAATGTTTAATTTCTCTTTCCCGTCTGTTCGTTCGTCCAATCTTCCTCTGAAACTTTCGAAGGATTTTGATAAAATTTCAATCTGTTTTCTTCTCTTAATATAAGATACGAATTTAAACACCCACACAAAACAATAGCTAAAATTACGGCTCTCTGTATTTCGTTGATTACGTTTTTAGACAACAGGACCCACATGTGCTGTGCGTACCTTCATATCGGGGGGGGGGGGGGGGGGGGCGTATTAGTTACTTTGAAACGTTCAATTGCATATTTCCTCGAAAGTACTTGTGAAGTGGATCTTTTATGTTTTAGATGACGAGTTTGGGGAGAAGTCTGTGTGTGTGCTGTTGGACGGAGAGGAGTCGGAGCTCACGTTTATCGATCACCCGTCCTCCGAGATGTCGGTGAGTGTTTCATCGATTTCACTAGGTCAATTTCGACACAGCCACCGCTAGTTCAACCGGAGCTATTTCTTGTGGGCTGCTATTCAGTTCCTCCATTTAGGTATGGTGACTAAATCCGTCTATATCGTACTGTTTACGAATATAGATACATATTTTAACCATATTCATAACTCAAAGGAACCCAGTGGTAACTATATCTACCACCTGCTTTGAAATTCTATCTGAATTCAGCGTTAACAACCTGATCTTTGTTCTCTTTTCTGCAAGAGTTAAGCATAAAACATCCAAAGCCCACAAAGAATCTGAATCAGTTTTATGAAAATACGAAGACAATTTTGCATATCTCGGAACATTATATACGTACCTCCCACAACCAAGAATCATGCAGTCTCCTTTTTATAGTTTAATTAAATACCAACTGACTGCTGACGTAAAATAATGTTATGCCAACATTTTGTCTTAATTTGTTTAACGTTACTTTCTCAGTCGCATAGTTTATGTACCTTGAAATTTATGGAGTATTTTGTGGACCGCTAATGCATAAATTCAGTTGTTTCTGGCTTCGTTCACAGCCACCAAAGTTGATATACAATACAGCTATCCAACAAACACACACTCCGTAGTATTTCAAGCGAAATCCTTTGCAATTTACAGTATCTTTTTGGGAAATTCCGACAACCCCGTTAAATGAAGGAAAAGTAAAACATGCACCAGGTCCATCTGTGCAGACGCCCGAAAGATTTTTGCCAATTGATGATCTATATTCTGATGCCTAATAATGTTCATGGTCCTTGCATATTGTGCAAGGTCACTCAATGTATATTACTTTCAGATAAATTAATCGCTTCCTCCCTTAACAACAAAAGTATGATTCAATTAAATTCAGTTTTTAAAATGCTTTTCAAGAGGATTAACGTACCAAGCACTGAAAGGGAATCCAATAAAAACGACAACACAACACAAAATATATAAAAAGTACATGTTGAACAATAATAATAATGCATTTTCGGTAACATATCGAGAACACTCTGTGTATGGAATCTAATAAAATAGGTGTCTTCAACGTAGTAATTTTTGGAAGGTATTAAGGTTTTAAAGATTTTTTTAAAACAACGGATAGAGATACTTTAAAACAAAGAAAACAAAGACATTCAGAGAAGAATCTATTTGCACGTAGTACAGTTAGCAGTGGTTCTTTGTTATTTGAACTCTGCTATTAATTTCACTTTATCCTGTACTAATCTACGTTTTACGGAGTCAACAGCACTTGTACGTATCAGGAAATCGCAGGTTTCTTTACCAATTCATAACACAATTGATAGTCTTACAGTCTCTGGAGTCGTCCCTCATAGGGCAATTTGTTTGTCACTTTTCGGATCAAACGTTACGGGTGAAGGGACTCCGGACTTAGCCACGTGGAGTCAAACCAAACACCCGGTGGAACAGGCGGCAGAACTTCCCTACACCACACACTAGACCCTGCGCTGGTATGGACTCCTTCCGAACACAGGCAAAATGGGGGAATAAAAAATAAAATCACTCCCTTGGATAATGAAAATAGCAAAACGTACTATAGTCGGAGAAAGAGAATAAAGAGATGATAGGATGAAACATGAAAGAATGGAATTGCGAGAAAATTTGATTACGTGAGCGTTCCATTAGCCCTTTTTACAGGACCGTACATTGCGATCGTGGTACTCTTTATCACTTTATCTGCCTGGGATCGATCTACAGAATTACAGCGGTGATGTCGCATCCCGTGGTTCAAGTCCTGACATAAGACCACTTATTCTGAATTGAGGTGTCCATAGTTTTCCTCAGTCGCTACAGACAAATGTTGGAACAGTGCATCAACACATACTGCCGCATTCTGTTAGTTGCTAGCGCACCTTCAACGTATTAACTTAGAAGCTACATTATTTAACTAATTTCGTGTAGAAATTTTTCCGAATAAACTACCAAGACCGAACTGTTTACTTTGTTTCGACTTCAAAGACGACATCTAACGGAATAACGGTAATCTGAGATTTACAGTTTCAATTCGGGAAGGAGCGACCTATATTTCTATTTGAACTTATCTTGATAACTGCCGATTGTGAAATTTCGCTTGTGCGTGCGCCATTGAACAACGCTGTAACCTGTATCGGAGCCACTATTCATAACATTTTGGAAAGAATCTTTACTAAATTTTAAGTTATTTAATATCTTTATTAAGACAAGATGTTATTTATATATATATTTAAATACTGACCCACAAAATATAAGTTTTCTGAAGAACTTATAACACTTTAATTCAATTGCTTCGAACTATATGGTGTTAATAGAAAATTCTGTAAATAAGTAATTACACAATTTAATTATCATTTCTGCTCATAAACCACACGAGTATAAATTCCAACTGCTTTAAAAATATCACATATATAACCCAGAGGTTGTACACAGTCACCATGTTTGTAATTGATAAATTATGGACGTTGTCATAAACAGAATTTGTAATTATTGTGCTTGTGATTAATCTCAATTCAAAATTCGACGTTCCTAGCTCCAATATATCATTATCGTAATCAAATCTGAAGTTAAATCAAGATTACGCGACCACCATCTTCCTATTTTACAGTCAACAAAAGTGAAAGAACTCCTCATACACGACATATTTTCCCCAAGAACTATTAGACCCCAATCACAGAAAATTGCGCTACCGACGATCCAGTGACATCAGTTTTTTTACCAGGTCTTATAGAAATCCATCAAACGGTTTGAATAGATTTAAGGGAGACACATACGGAGATGATGACATAAATAAAAATTCCTTTAGTACAAAATTATGAAAAAGTGAAAATATGCATTTGTCCACAGCCAGAAAACTGCATTTCATCTTACGAACCGCACGCATATTGCGTCGTCTACTCGACGGTGGACAGAGCTAGCCTGCGATGCGCTGAGGAGATCCTACAATGTCTGTGGAAGAACGACACAGTGTCTTCAAAAGCTGTTATCCTAGTGGGAAACAAGACAGACCTTGTTAGGAGCAGGACCGTTCCCACTGAAGGTGAGTTCCAAGAACAAAGACAATTAGTACAGGCCCTGCTGTTACGGCATGAGGCAGCTGGAGACACGAGTTGGCTTTTTCGAAGACAAATGACAGGACGGTTCAAGATTTTGCGCTTTTGCGATTACTGGATGCAAATAAATCTTTCCGAGTGATCAGCTGTGAGAGAGTGGAGTCAGTATCAAATGTTTCGGAGACTACCTCTGCCTCCATCACCACGGATGATTTAATTATTTTCGAAATTTTCCCCTCGATTCTTATTCATAGCAGCATCTAGAATATACACTTTGAGTTAACGATTGACCACGTTAATGTATTTATAAAGATGTGTGCTCTTCCCATTATTATTATTATTATTATTATTACTATCATCATCATCTACCCATGAAGATGAAAAAGATACAGTTTCCGAAGCTCCACTCTCACGCGTCCGAGAAGATTTAAATTAATATACTTCAGCCTCTGCTAAACTTAAAATAGAAATGTATGTTGTACTTTCAACGTAATTAAGTCTAATGCGCTGTTGTTGCTTCAACATGGACTAACTGAACATTTAGTGACTACCTACCATCGTACTTAGGAGACCCTACAAATGCTAGCACGAGACCAAAACACACCACAGTGCGATAATCATATTCAATACCATCTATTTTGATATAAATATCAATTTCGTTACGTTTATGCGTAAATAATGCGAATCTAACTGTCACAGTCAATAAATTATTTAGTACTGTCCCACATTGAAACACGGTTATTTTATAACAAGTCGCATATAACATCAGTATACCATTTTAAGAGGGCGTATGTAACCTGTTACAAATTGTCTCCTTGCTTCAATGTTACTTTAGAGGATCTCTTAAGTTATAAAGTGTACAGCTAAGTAAATTTAACACAGAGCTCCACTGAGACACTAAATTAAGGTAATTCTGAGCGCGTTCTACCGTAGTCGTTTCCTGACACGGCAGGACTTCCTATTCACAAAGTTCCTAAGGGCCTATCCAATCAGTACCCGCGTCATTTCCCCAGTGACAAAGCTGTCAGGGCATCAAGTAAACAAGACACAACGTGACAACTAGTGTAATAAATATAGTCTGTATATAAAATTATCTTTTACATTTAAAACTACGCGATATGAAGGGTTAATAGAAGGCAATACTTCGCCGATTTTGACTGAACCCAACCTGCAACTACAGCTCTTGTAACGGACTAATATCTCCATGCATAACACTCAAAATCAGAAATTATCCTGGCAATAATTGTGGTAATGATAAAAATAACAACACACTTTGATATAAGTGGGATAATATTACTGTATAAGCAAGCGAAATTTAAACGTAAGTTATTAATTTATACTTCAGTTCCTTTGAGTCAGAATATGCTGGAAACAGAGTCGAAGTATGCAAATTTTCCTTGTCATAAATATATCAAGTAAGAAAATATTACGGTATGTAGTACCGATTGTTACTATGTTCGTCGTGACTGCTAGAGACAAAACTTTGATTCGCATATTCTACGAGATTTCAGAACGTGTGCAAGTGCAGAGCTCACTTGAATAAATCTAAGACTGACGAGCAAATTGTTTATAACTTTTGTAAAAGAAAAATATGTGCTAAATTAAAATGCCCTAAGGACTTAAGTTGTTTGTTGCTGCATCACCAGTTTTCTTCTCAATACGTGTTCAGAAAAAAACCACATAATTACTTGTAATCAAAACTGAAGTTTGTTGCCTTATTAAAGTTTCAAGTAATTTCCTATACTTTTGACAGATCAATGTTTACGAGAGAAATAAGGATGTAGCCTGTAGCGACTACGTGTATATTTCTGTTTTCTTAAAGATAAACACAGCAGCACAGACTGAATTGGATTTGTTTAAACTCATCTCCTATGCATTGTAGACCCGGCTTTCCCATCACAGTACATTGACCGAACTTAAGTCAAGTTTCCCTTGGATAATCATAAGCACACCTTCAGTTAATGGCGTGATGTTGCTATAACGCTTCATCTCAGCAGTGCTACTTGAATGAGATACATTAAAAGGTCTCACAAAACATAAATAAGTGGTCCAAACAGATAATCCTGGTATTCAGGTGTTTCACGTCCTCATGTCCGCTTTAATTGGATCATGTAACTCACCTTTCAATGACCTAAATCCCCCAACCAAGAAATCCTAGCACCTGTAGAAAATATTCAATATCTCTTAGGCTAATATTCGCAATCTAAAATTATTATAACATCTTTCCGGAAAGCAATTCAGTTAAAGTCAAATATTATTAATATTATTATCAACATTTATAGGCCTACTAGTATTTTTCAGATCATCTAAAGGACATGTAAAAAAGAATTAAGGTATGTCTATCAGTCTGTTAATCCACAGGACTGTTAGTCAATTTCACATGCACGATCATAACAGTTGTGCTGAGGCCACTGCAAGTCTCTGTGAGCGCCGTTTGAAGCTCTGCATACATCCAAGGGGCATTCGATTTTGTAGTATTCTGAGAAATTTCTTGCTCTCTCCACGTAAATATGACAAGTAAGGAAGAGTACTGATGCCAGTTTACGCTTCCTACTACATGGTACAAATTAATTAAATGACGTCTAATCTTGAATTATCTTTTATAAGACGTGTCAGTCCAAGCACACTTCCGGCTTCACAGCTATTTCTTCGTCTTGATATACTTCCTTCAGATAAATTAGACGTCCCTTCAGGAATTCCACGTCTTCCAGCTCCCACAGGCTTATATGTTGTAGAAACATTTCTCAACAGTCTTCAAAGGTTTCCGCTAAAGAAAATAAATCAGGCCCCTACTTCAGTCTCATGTATTACCATATTCAGGCGTGCCACGTTTAAAGACTCAGTTAATCAGCCCAGAGCTCGTTCTGTTTCACGGCCGTTGAATGTAATGTAAATGTGCATTACGTACAATTAGATATTGCTCAGTTCATGTGAACATATCGAAAAATGAATACCTGGCCTTCTTACCTGAATTTTATAAAATGTATTCTTGACAGACGTCGTTTATTCTTCTCTTTGCCTTCTACTGCAGGAAATGCCATTACATTACAAACTTCACTTCTGGATTTCTCTTTTAAATACAGCAGTCTAGCACAGCAGCGACCGGCAAATTCCCGGATATGGTCGGAATAAAAACTAGCCTCAGCTAAGCTTCTCGTATTTTTATTCAGTCGTATCGATCAGGTCGACACGGCATTAACGGGTCTGAGTCGTTTGCACGAGGTAACTTAGCTATCCTGTAGTTTCTCGCAGTTGTCCTCAGTGTCTCAAAAAAAAACAAGTAAAATCATTTAAGTATCTACAATTGTTACCCTCCACACCTTTTTAAAGTTTTCATTCGCCATCATCTTAGCACAAATAATTCTACACAACCTCAACACCTAACACAGCGTCGTAACTTAGGCAAACAATTTAATCTGTTCAGTCTTCCAGATAAATTCCTTAGGACAAACTAAGATCACTTTGTGCAGTATTCTTTAAACTCTACTCCAAATGGACAATCAAAAACGTCTCCATACAAGCAGTACTAAGGAAGTCTAAGGCTGCAACAAATGAACTACAAATTTAAGCATATTTCATCTCGTTTGCTGCAGAGGGGAAGAACATGGCGACATCTTACGACTGCAAGTTCATTGAGACTTCGGTGGGCATCAACCACAACGTGGACGAGTTGCTTGTGGGAATACTTACACAAATCAGGCTCAAACTGGAAAACCCGGAGCGCGCAAGGGACCTGTTCAGGAAGAGGAGTTGTTCCCGCAAGAAGAACAGAAACAAGTCCCCCCTGGGTGGATCAGGGGGTCACAAACCATACAGGGGCTCCAGAACGTCCACCAGCCTGAAGGTGAAGGGCCTCCTTGGTAAAGTTTGGGCACGGGATTCCAAATCAAAGTCGTGTGAAAACTTACATGTTCTCTAAAGTGTAATTTTTCAAAAAGAATGGACGGATTTTTATATTGTTTATATTACAAAACATAGGTTAGTATGTAGAAATTAGCCATAAATAGAAGGATTAGGTATTAGCCCATTTATGACAGATCAGATTAACTGAATAATTAGATTGGAATTTTTTTATAAAGAATGACAAATACTTATGATTTAGCCTCTTAACACGGAGAACTCAGTATATTTTCTGAAAAAATGCAATAATATAAGTATTAAGTGATGCATTTTTAAATGGCTTAAAGTAATAATGAAGATACAAAATTTTATGCAGGAAAAATATTATCATTCCGTTAAAAATTAAAAGGAATCATAAACATGGCTTTATCAAAATTCGTAGGAAACGGTTTAACTTTAGTTTCTATAAATCCACAGCCATAAATAAATTTAATAAAATTGTACATTTTTAGAAAGAAATATCTGATTCTGCGTCATACTTAGTTACTGATAATTAATTACTTTACAATTTATCGTGTTCTATTATTTTGAAAATAATTATTTAAATATCTTTCTTGTCCGATATTCATGTGACTCTGCATCAATTTTTGCGAAGGAGACGAAATTAATTTTTGACACGATACTAAGGAAAGTATTGTTTGCATTTACTGGTTGCGGGTAGCTTGAATTGCACAGGTCTTGCGCGAACTAGTGTTCTTTTCGACAACTCGCTTCTGTTTGGGCAGTCCAGGCCACCATTGCCGACCGTTGTGTAAAGGAACTTACGTGAGGTGACCGCTGAGTAAATTTGCTGTTCGCAATTTTTAAGATGACTCAATACAATGTATGGTCGTTATAAATGGGCTACGACAAGTAATGACATGTACGAGTTCTTGATAAACATGTTTCAGCATGTTAATAGAATATAGTAACATGTTTAAATTGATAATTTTTATAAAATGTTTAACTTATAAAGACAAATATGTAATACGATTATGTGTCTTTTATTTTCGTAAATTATTTCTGTGTCATGCTTTTGTACGTTCAGTTATATGTGTGTTAATTATTCCGAAATATTTTGTTACTGTAGCGTAAGTGTTTATAGAGTCCCGGTTACTACAAAATCTGTTTTGCACTGTTTGCACACTTACTAACCAACTTCGGTCAAGTATCTCACACACAGTCACAGGCACAGTGCGTATGCGCACATTAATAGCCTATTATTAATTAATAATAACATTTTAAGACACTATTTTACGGAAGAAGGAATTTTTTATTCAAAATAATTATAAATATAAGTCACTTTGCAGCGTATATCTAGAATGTAGATTCATATAATTTTATAGTGGCATCAATAGTATTTTTAAAACTACAGTTTTTAAAATGGGGTTACTACACACCAAATATACTTGTGATTCAATTAGTAATCAAAAACAAAACATAAGCATTCCCTAAACTTTCATTATTAACACCCATCGAAGCTGTTACTATAACGTTCCAAAATACGCACGTTTTAAAAGTGATTAAAAATAAATACAATTTGTCTCACTCTGCAGACATAAACCCTTTTATATTTAAATTAGACTGACCAAATAGTCACAGTTTTATACCATTGTTCAACTAAATAAGCATGTAAACATAATCAGAATAGAATGTCTTCAGGTCTCTGTTAAAACGAATGCATAAATGTGTGGTATGGGAATTAAAAGATGTGTTTGGGGTATCCTAATGTCAGAAGCTATAAAAAATGAGTATGTGGAAACAAATCAGCAAGATGTGCTTCCAAGTAGCGGAACATTTTACAGGGTTTTACTGTGAATAAATACGAATACACACAATAATCTATAAATGAATTGCGTCGCTTATCCATAGTCCACATAAAAGCACGCAAGAAAATGAGTAATTATACACAACAGCTGCTCAGAAAATGGCTGAAAAAGTTCGTGTGTTGTTGGTTTCACAAAACATGTTTCAAACAGGCCTACTCAGAAAAACTTACTGAAATATTGCACAAATTTTGTGGCAAATTAATGAAAAATAACTTACTATTAAAATGACGAATTAACGCATCTCTACAATTCTACTTAGTGGGTATTACAATTAGTAATTTAGCAATAAAAATCAGACAAAATTAATTTTCAAAATACGTTTAATCTGTTTAACATAATAAAAAGTCACACGAATGTAGGCCTGTTTTGATATGTCAGCCAGTGTAGCAAAATAAAAATTACACATGACTGAACATCAAAAGCACTTAATGCGAATGGATAAGAAGGAAACCCTTTCTCTAACCAGTGATAAAGATACAAAACAGTATCGCTATTATTGAACTAAATTTATGACATTTCAATATTTAGCAACAATTACCACATAATCAATACAAGGTATACAGCACAGGTCCTAAACTGAACTAGACTACATGCACATTCCAGGTAATTAAAGATACTGCGAGACTCGTGTCTGGGAATGGCTAATTCAGAATTATTTGATATTAGTTGTTGCTTCGATGTTGACTGCCAGCGACAAGCAAATATATCAAAACCAAACTAGTCATTAGCATTAAACCTAAATACAAGTAAACTATCAATTCACCTTTTGCATTGGTGACTCATTTTAACGATGTGATCAAATTGTACTCCAATTTTAAATTCATAATATATTAGATATAGTATATGAATATATTGCGCCACACCTAGGGGTCCATTTAAATAGGAAAAATAAAATATAAAAACGTTTAATTCTAACATAAACAACTAAAAGTATAACTTCAAATACTGAGGGGAAATATAGACCAAATATTTGATGACCAAAGGATTAAAAATATTACATAAATATCCCCTTCAATGTGCCTTCATTTATGTGGAAAGGCTTTCAGAGGAACATTTTTTTTTAATTTTAAAGTCTCAAGTCAGCGAAGATTGTATCAGTATTTGACATCCAGAACAATTACGGTATAATTTTCTCCCTGAATTTAAATGAATTAATTTAGCATTAAAAGTATTCAGGCGAACTAACAAATTTTTCAGTTTCAATTTAGTGGTTTCTCAATAACCATACTGGAATTACATAAACTAAATTCTACGGTACAAGGTATGTAGGGTTCTTTACACTACATCCAACAAACTTCTTCCGATAATACGAAAACAAATTATTATAGCAATGCAATCGGTAAACTGTCATGAACTACTGAACATGTAATTCCGTCGCGCGAATTGGATGTGTTTGAAGATAAATGCGATAAAACAATAATGCTTTTGCCGTGGAGTCATTTGTAAGCTTGAGCGCCAGAGAAATCGTTCAGCTTTCTGCTACTTTCTACCTAGGGACCAATCGGTCCGCACGAACATCGCATTTATTACGCTAATTTTAATTATTAGATGGATGAAAGCAACTCAATGCTTGTGAATTAAATTATATCGATCGACAAATAGATACGTTTTGGAAGATGGCGGAAAGAGCTCAAAAATAGTATTGGCTCAATAAGTATAGTAAGTAGAAGTATTGCTTTAGAACAGAAAGTAACAAATCTTCATTGTTCCGACTGAAACAAATTAAATACAATAGTTTATCCTGTGCAGTTATAATATCAACAATAACAAAAAGCTTATTCTCACGTTAAGTTAAAAATTTTGTTTTTTGATTAAGCACGCTAAAACTTTTGATTTAGTAAGCTGCTTATGACAAAAATGATTTTTGTTCTGAAAAAGATAACCTGGATCATAGGGGGTTAAGAATAGTCGCATTAGGTGACTCCAGATATACCTTATGCAAAGCTTCAGAAGTCATTTTGCTATTAGTTGCAGTATGAATTAAATACTATGACTCTGACAGTAAAAAACTTAATAAATAATAATATAAATTGTAATCCCCAGAAAATATTTTTTGCAAACTTGTATATTTAAGATCTAGTTGGACCAGAATTTGTAGAATATATTTACTGTGATGTCATAAGAGTAATACATTTTTAGTACAGAAACTCAACTGGTATGAAATTAATATATCACTGCATGTTGATGACTAAAGGTGTAAAAGTTCTCTTTTCAATTATAAATGAGGAACTCAATGCATTTGAAACTAATCTTACCAGTTCTGTTTTGTCATAGAGGGTAGTGAGGGTATGACTTCTGGTTTGTGTTTTGTTTGTCAGTTATTTAGCATTTTAAAACAAACTGACTCACCACTCTGTAATTTATATCCTATATTGCACCGTATAACCATAGTACTATAATTTCCAACAACCATGTCTTCATCACCATAAAAATTCATGCTTCGTATAAGTCAGCTGTTTGATGTTCAACTGTATTTAAAATAGTACTTCAACGTAACATATGTGTACTATAATGCACCAATGTGTATTTTGTCTTGATTTTACAGAAGTATGTTGTCCATATTTTAGTTGAGGAATGATCTAATGTAAGTGAAAACCGTCAGTCAGCATATATATATCTGTATATCTTAAGGATAAAATTTCAGTGTTGTTGTTTCCGTGAGAAATCTAAGTAATTTGTATATCAGCTGTTATGCTTGTATTTTATATACATATTAAATTTGTGTCATAAGTTTTATAATTCAAAGTATTTTAAAATTACTTTATAATTTAGCTATGATGAGCGTACATAATCAAAATGAGATCTTCAATTAACATGATTAATTGGAAAGTAGTAATTATAAATTCCTACACTTCTAAAACACTGACCCATTACTGATAGTGTTCTATCGTTAATGGATCGATACTTAGAGGTACAGGTGTGACCTTCCTTTACATAGCAATAGTCTTTCATATTATGGCTTAGATATAATGACAGTTTTTTAAATAAGTAGTTCATTGTAATTCAGATTTTTAGTATTCCCAATGTTCCATACTTAACTCTGTTTCATGTCCTATGGATACTGCTATCTTAAACATGCACTTTCAAAATGGATGTGACATTCCTCACTGTAAACCTACCGACCTCTGTCAGATCTTTAATCGCAGTAACATTAAGATAACTTTCGACATATCAATGACGATGAAGTCGTGAGAACAGCTGCGGAAAATTCGAGTCCACGTACTTTTGCAAAACGTGTTCACTTCATACTCTTGGACGAACAAACAGTTCTTAATACTAAGTACCAGAAGAAAATTCAGACTGAATACTTAAGAAAGCATTGCAAAAAAAATATTTGTCTGAAATCGTGTAAGAAGCTTGCAGGCACACAGGCAACTATAAATGATGAAATGCGAACAATGGGTGAGACAGGAGCGCAATAATTTAGATGCTTATCTCGGTTAAGTGTAAGAGTAAATAATGTGAATGATGATATTTTATGAGACCCATATACTGAATATTTCGCTTACACAAAAGACCACTACTACAAAGTAACAACAAAAAGGACATGAATATACAAAAACCAGGCACGTTCCTACAAAGAACCAGAAATTAATTACTTAATTAAAGCAAACATTAATATCGAAGTGCACAGGAAGGAAACTTGCATATACTGATTTTTTAATTTCGTGTTATAAAGATAGCTACTTATTAATCGAGACATTTAAATCAAAGACGCCGGTAATTTTTTTTCTCAAATGCAATACTGTAACTGTAAAACCGAAGGAAAGTTCGTATGAAGAAGAAACAAATTAAGTTTCATGTACGAGTTTTACATTCTTAAAAGAATATCGCCAATTCAGAGAAATAGCTTTCAGAAGGTGCAGATAATTAAATTAATCCAGCAGGTGAAGGTTGCGTGCTCGATATTCTTCAGGAACTATCTGAAAAAAATCCGAATGTTCCTGAAGTCTCAAGTTGCTCATAATTAGCGGCACTTTTCATTAAATCAGCAGTATGAATCCTGATTTACAGATTCCTCTTTATATGTTACTTTATGCACGTCACGCCCTCCTTGTCCTACATCTTTCCCCTCTCTCGGTCTTCATTCGTGATTCTCGACGTGATACGTGCAGTCGTTAAGTAACAAATTTCTTTTCCAATACCGGTTAAACTGACGAAGGTAACTGTTAAGTAGGATTTGTTGTTCCCGCGGCAGTAAAAACGAATATGACTGTGTTCTGGGTTGTAGCGTCGTGTAGTCTGGCAGAAGTTTACCAACGTTTCATAAAATGAGGATAATAAAGGTAACAAGGACTTCTGAAATGTCGGTGAACTTCTACCAGACTACATGGAGCTACAACCCAGAACACGGTCATCATGACAATTCAAAATTAATTAGTGTCGCCGTTGCAATGCGTATTTTTCTATGAGTGTAGTGTAAGTTTAGTCACACAGCACCCGTTTCAGTTAGAAGCATAGACGCCAATATTTTATTTATTTATTTGCGTAATCCGGTCATGAAAACTAGCAATGGCTGGGGGTTCGTCGTGCTGACCACACGTCACCCTATATCTGGTTGGATGATCGTTCACCTCTACTTAGGCATGTGAACGTGAGGCCAGCAGTCAAGCTAGTCGGCTTTGGCTCTCAGAGGGCTCTTACGCCACGGATTATTATTATTGTTTAACTACACTACCTGTAGCGTAGACTATATAGAATCAATGAGAAAAAATTATTAGTGAACGAAAAAATATATGAATGAAAATGTTATGGCCTAATTTATGGTATGCCATGAAATTTGCCAGGATGGACTGAGAAAACTCACGAAAAAGACTTAGGACGGCCGGTCTCAGGGCCGAGATTTTTTTAACCCGGGACCTCCCGAATACGAGGCAGGAGTAGTCTCTACTCCGCTGCGACGTTCGATGACAGCCAATATCACACATTAGGATAATTCTAATCAAATCTCAATAACAGATCGAATGTTTCCGTCACTCGATATCATTTCGAAAAGTTAAGAAGCAACTAAGTACATCTCATTAAATTACATTTGTCATCGGGGTCTCGGTGTTGATTCCACGCGATATAATTCAGACTGCATTTCTTTTCTTTCGTTAGCTTCCTCTAATAAAAATCTAAAGAAATATGCCACAAAACAAGGGCAGTAAAACCTCTGTATATTTTCCTAAAGTCACTTGTAGACTTTGTTGAACGCAACTGTCACTTTCCGACTCCTGCCAGGAGCTGCATGACTCACTGCCTAGCGCTATAATGTTTTCCCGGTACAAGTCAAGCATCGCTCCATAAAAACAACAGAATTCTCTTTCCTGTTTTAGTAGTATCTGCCAAAAGCCTGCAAAAGACAGTTTCAACTTTATCAGAGAACACACAGCATTACTCAGTAACAACACACAAAACAATTCACGGTTACATTGCCTTTTCAGCACACAGACTAGTTCGTTCAATTTTATTAAATCAAACATGATATGTATTGATGTTTAATTAGTTCTTTACAGGTTTGAAGTTCACTCAGTTGTAATACTTATTGGCGGCTGCCAACACAGAAAACAACCAAACCACACAATAAGCAGGCCAAAATTAATTTAAACACACTTCATCTAAATTCTCAAAGTCACATTCCCTCGATACAAAATTTAACAATTATACGCATGACTTAGTTTCCAGATCGTCATTCGTCAAATTACGGCATGAAAACGAAATTAGCATTAAATAAAGTAAAATATAATGTATTACATACTTTAATTTACAGCATCATGGAATTTGTCTTCAGACTTGCGTGTTACCTCTTATACTCAAAACTACAATTTTATATCTCCAAGTTAGTATTTTAGGCACATTTGAAACTATCAATATGACATATATATTGTTCACAATGTTTCCTGCAATTAATAAACTCACAGCTACCATAAAAAATTTCGTAAGTTTGAAGCCTATTCGTTTTCATTTTAACTATTTGCTTAAAACATTATACTATTATTATTATTATGAGTTCGATTTCGTGTTGAGAAGAAATGGCTTCGTAACTTCTGTTATCCGCTTAAGATTCATTATTCGGCCAATTAACAAACATTCACTGTACAATAAATAATGTATGATAACAATATCTCCACACTTGCATCTTACAAGTCGTAATGTCCCATATACCCCATATAACTTAATACTATAATTTTATGTTATGTTATATCCTCGTATTGATTCAGTGTCAAGATGAAGCCCAATTTCCTTCTCATTACACTGCAGTGTAGCGATTTACAGTCATGCTTCGTTTTCTGAGCTGTTCGTTCTATTCTATTAGTATCGGAATGAATAAGTTGCTACTTAAATCCATTGTTCTTATTAATAGAATAATCACTACCGTAAAATCTAACATGTATCCACATACAGAGGCACATGAACATCGAAACACCTTCTGCCAACTAGTCGAAAGTGTATGCATAGTTAGGAGGATAATATTAAAATTGGTCTTAGACACACAGGCTGTATGATATAACATGGATTAAGTTGGCTCAAGATAGGCATTTTGTGGACGGAAGGGATAAGTCGTTGTTTCCTATGGGAATGTCTCGTTCATGTGATTATCGCCTGCTGAATGAAGAATCATGAATCTAGTCACCTAAATGATGTTGGTGAAGTCAATCTGATCACTATCATTCACTGATTATTTTAAGTGGCATTCAAGCTCCAGAGGTATTTTACTGAAAATTAAAACAAACCACATTCTCAAATTTACAAAGCCTAGGTTCGCAGCAAATTTAGAACGGATACCACGTGTGACGTGGGAGTGAATTTACAGTCTCCGCTACATGAAAAACAAGAAGGCAGTATTTTTAAACACGGAAGTCTTCATAGGTTGGTTGTTGGTTTCAATCTGAGTAAATGTATGGCTTGTAGGTCTTCACGTCTGGACATGTTACTCGGTGTTGCGAAGCTAGAAACAATCTAAAGCGGATTATTATTTTTGTCGTGATAAGCAGAAAGAATTCTGCCAGAGCAGCGCTAACTTCATCTAAGGTTCAACGAGAGTGAGATCTACGTGTCCTCTCCCATAACGCTTACCTCATCAGGCTTATTTTCCATCTACTCTAGACACATTTTAAATCTGTCAGAGCAAATCAAAAGAACACGTAGTCGATTATGTCGTAAAGAATCATAAATTCTACTGCTTATTAAGCAGATCAGCGGTTGGGATGTTACATTGAACAGAGGCAAGAATCATTATTCCTCTTATTTAATTAAATGCAGGGTGTCCCAAAAATATGTACACCCAGCAGCAGCGCCTTTGATGGGCACTTGTCTATCAGTTGCTCACAGCTGTCAACTTTGCCAAGAAGCTAACGGGAGCGTTTAAAAAAAAACTTGCAACAGATTCGCTAATTCACCAAGTTCCAATGCGGACGTATGTAATGGTTTAGTTTATTGAAATGTTTTTATTTATTTTATTTAATTATTCTGGAGCATTCTGTAAAAACCATGTTATATAATGGTAACGAAACTTACAGATCGTAATTAGATACTTATTTCATGACACGAAAACGCTTTCTATGTTACGAATCGTCTTATAAGAACATGACATTATGTAAATAATTATCATGATAGACAGATAGGGATAATCAGGGGAATCACCATTCCCCTGATAATAGAGGCGGATATGGTGTGCGAAATATTGGGTTTCTGTCCACAACTGACACGGCTTGTTGCTCGAGAACATTTTATGGAATAAATGTGTCAGTGTAATGACAACTAATCACCACCTGAAGACATGAGTACAGCCATCTCGCCAAACACTTTGTATGTGAAATACAGGCCTTAGCCATCGACATGAGAATATGAGTAAGGCTTACTTTTCACTATATGTTCTATATATACAGATAATACATATCACCGCTTCATTAATATTGTAAGAGCATTCACTTACATTGCGTAAAAAATTAACAAAGTGGAATGTCACATCCAGTTGATATTGTATGGTGGAATAAACAAGACCGACAGATTCAAATTAAAGAGATAAATAAGAAATACAACATGAAGTAGATTCAAGAAGTATTTCATAAGAAATAAATCAGAAAGGAAGACTGGTTACTGATCTAAAAATATATAAAGAACTATGAACAAAAGTTTCTTAATGTCACAAAAATTCCATGAAAATATATTCCCTCGAGAAACCATTCTTTCAAGACAAGAAAATGTTTGCAGTGGCCTCAAATTTAAGTTACGAAGGTAATAGCAATCGAGTAAACCTTGTTAGTATTTGTATAAAAGGCCCAACACACATATTTGCCGTAAGTTTTGAAGAACATAAAAGTAATTTTATAAGCAAATTGCTATGTTACGAACCTGTAGGAAACTTTTATCTAGAATATTAAAGTGTGTTATAAAATTAAAGCTCATAGTTGGATCCGAAAATGAGTTGAATGGATCACGTCAGGCAAGCAAACTTGCACAGCTCTACGATTCAGCCTTAATATTCGTCGAAACTAAACAAAAGTTACTGATAATTTTCCATATTTCTTGGATCTACTTAGCAATACTGTTAATCTTTTGAATTTGCCATCATTTCCAGATCAACAGGTAAAATTCAGATGTTATTTCTATATTAATTAACAATTACTCCAAATAGTATACGTAGTTTTTCTAGTATTTTCTCCTGAAGGACTGCATGTCCCTATGTACATGTTAATGTCAATGGGAAATGACAATTGTTCGGACATTTCGGGTAATATCAAAACAACCACGTAACTGTTATTTGTATGTTCTTTGTTTTCATGTAACTATATAATACGAAGGGGTTAAGTTGTATGTAAAACATGGCATGGGTCGCATTTCGTTAATGCCTGTGGCAACCAAACATATCCTCTACAAGCAAGACTATTTCAGAGTTGTCAGAAAAAGGTTATGTTTGACAAATGTAGTTGAATATGTTTGAATGTCTAAATGCTGAGATTATATGGAAAACAATGGAGGAGAATTCAGTATCTGTGTAACATTACATGTTTTTATATAGGCCTAATCATGAAACATTCTGTAAAACTTTTATGTATATTACAGCGACGTTCTAAAAAGTGTCATTGTATTCTCGTTCCAGAATTTGTACATAGGATTTGGTTAATATTTTGTGAAAATTATTGCTCTTTTAGGAACTATACTATTTTAAACATCGTATCGCAAAGAAAACAAGCAAGTATCGCTTATGACAAGCTCATATTTTCCTGAAACTTTCCTGATTTGTACCGGCGACTTACAGAGCCTTGTGTAACGGATTGGTGGATGACGTTTACGTGATTTGTAAAATCCTTTTATGATTTTTGATTGTAATTCAATGTTTCAAAATGTTCTATGAACTATGCCAAACTCAAATACAATAAGTCAAGTGGTACAATAATAATTAACAATGCTGTTCAATTTTTGAGATTTGTCTTGAATAATCTTCCTATTATGGCTGATGTTTGGAATTAAGTACATATTTAAACAGTTTGCGTGTCCGAATCTGTAGCGCTGATAAGAAATAAATTAAGTAAATCAAACATTAAACGTAAATAATTAACATGATTCTAATTAACTAAAAATGGATCATAAAATAATTATTACGTATTACAATTTAAGGCGAAATGTATGTCACCACACACGATCAAAAATAGTTGCCATAATTCTCTTCGGTTAATCTGATGTCGAAATTACACTCCGCTGCAGCATAATATGTTAAACAGTAGTTATTTGTATTTGCAAAATTACTTTGTCATAATAACTTAAAAGTACTGCAGTGTATGATTCGAGGTTTTCACGGCGGTGAGTCTGAAGATGGCTGTCTTCTGGGTTGTTACGTCGTGTGGTCTCGTAGTAGCTTGCCAGTGTTTCAGAGGTCCATGCTGCCCCCGTCATCATGGAGGCAGCAAGGACCTCTGAAACGCCGGTAAACTTCTACGAGACTACACAGAGCTACAACCCAGAAGACAGCCATCTTCATGTACTGCAGTACTGCGTTTCCGCAGATTACATCAAAAACTGATGTCAAATACAAATCCGACAGAATTAATCACTGTATATGAAATGTACAAGATGAAAGACAATACTTTCGTAAGTCCGATTTCTTTCGCAACGCGTAATTAGTCATTCTGAGCTAAGGAGAGGAAATAAACGAAATGTTTGACGGCGAAGATTTCGGCCCTACATAAAGATACAAATATGAAGATAAAATATACATTCCAAACTTAAAATTTTATTCTTTAAATTATAATGCGACAGAGTATAAATGAAATCTAAAAACTGGTAAAATATAAAGATACCTGAACTTTCACACCGCACTGAATTCAAGGGTCCCATATGTTATTAAATATGACGAACACACAATTGCATATTCATATTCTGGAAGAACGAAGGGAAGAAAACCTTCGGTCATGCTCCAGTTATCAATGTAATCGTAAGAATAAACCACTGTTTCCGATGGATATATTGGTAACGTTTAAAGTTTTCAAGGCGGGGAGTATGAGGATGTCCTTCTGGGATATTGCGCCGTGTAGTCTGGCAGAAATTTGAAAACGTTTTAGAGGCTCTTACTGTCTCCATCAGCGCTTTTATAATCGCCCTGATAATGGTGGCAGCAAGCAGGTTTGAAACATCTGTAAACTTCTACCAGACTACATGGCGCAATATCCCAGCAGCCAGTTGTTTTCAATGAGTTTTGTTTCTCTTACATAGTATCTTCAAGGTATTTTTTGTTCTTTAAATAGGCAATATATAAGTATTCATATAAGGTCGCTTCTAGCAGCGTGTGTCCGCAATATGACCACACAGCTGATAAACATAAACAATGCTCGTTATTAATTAATCATTCGTTTTAAAGTCCAGAAATGCCAAGTTTAAAAAATAAACGTATTATATTTTCTTGAGCACAGAATGTTCATCACTTATGAAAAACTTGTTAATTAATTGACATTTTGTTCTCCTCTTCGACTTCATACATTTTTAAACTTGTCTAAAAATGTACGTATGTTACCTTACCTTACCTTACCTTACCTTACATTACATTACATTTCATTACATTGCATTACTTTACATTACATTCAGCTACCACAGACCCATCTTAAGCGTAACTAATTCAAGTTAAATAATCAAAGTCTTAATTAAACTTATCTCAATTGTAAAGCATGTATAAAGGAAATATTTAGAATAAAGCCAATATATAAACTTCCTTTCCGTATAGACGTATTTACGTCAAATTCTCCGGAACCGTGGTTCCACTGACAACTTTTTCAATTCTTGTAGATCGTTTGACTAAAAATTAGCATGTATCACTAAATAAAGCCCTTAAAACTTTGTTATTTAAATAAGTTGTAAGTTTTTAATTTATAAATGCAGCATTCTGTAAATTTTAGGCATAACATAAAAGTGCGTATTTTTCTCTAAGTCTGGAACTGGGAAAGAAATGATGTTTAAGATAAAGAGTATGTTTTAGTTACTTGCTTCACCCTGTGATTTCTGTTTAAGTCATTTAGAAGATAAGTGTTGTGTAGCCAGAACAAAAATGTTAAGACGTGATAACTCTTTGTACTACGTAAAAAATAAGTTGTTGTTTTTTATTTCTGCAACATCTGTGTTAATTTCCTTTAGCTCCAAAAATATAATTTATATCTTCATATAAAATGGGAATTCTGACTGACCATTGCGACCAAATATCATTCTCATCTTTGAATTCTGGACTAACATCTTTCCCACTCAACGTCTATGTATTGGGTTCGCAGTTGTATTACTCATCACTCTTTCGGTTGGCACAGGTCAGGTTCTTTGCCGCCTCCTTTCACACTCCGTTTTGATTGGGTTTGAGACTAACAGAACCGAAATGTATATCTTGACGTGCTCATGGACATATGATTCCTTCACCCTCATATTCACCCTTCAAAATTCTCTTGCGATGGACCCCCTAAAGCTTATGCAAAGCAAGTTAGAATTTTATAATACAAACGTACTAGTTCTAGAACAGTGAAATGAATGATGTTGCACTATTTGAAGATGCATAAGAGCTGTCTCATCTTAAAAATGTATATTTCCGTAGCAAACCTACCTTCCCACAGTTTACTGTCCACATTATTATTTCAAATTGCAAATGCACTAAGTGAACTGATGGAATTATATTTGTCGTGGGGAAGTGAGTTCCAGATTACGGTGCACTTACTACGTCACCAAAAACTACTTTAAATCCAAGTTGTGTAAGATTCAAACTTAATACTTTTAGCGTAAAAATCATATCAAAGAAATACAATTTTCCGAAGATGCATATGTATATAAAATCATAATTGTACATAGATGTAATATATAGCCTATATTAACAAGTTATTATATATTTGAAAAATGTGTGCATACAATAACATGTATAATAGCAAATTTCAATTACCGTATGTGAATTTTTATTTTTATATGTGTCTTAATCTTATACAGATTATTTAGTTCATTGTGATATATATAGACTAGCTCCAAATATTATATACACATATATATTAGCCATTCTATGTAAATCTCTTCTTCCATTTGTATATTATCTATTATTGTTTATTATAAATAAAAATAATACAACACGAAAAATTAATTGAACGCAAAACAAATCACGAATACCTATTCATTACAGTCAATATAACATGGCACCTTTAATTCCGTATATAATAACACCAAAGTTTACCACAGCGGTACAGCGACGGATTTGCTTCCTGGATTGTCTCTTTCTCTCAATAACTTTGTTGTTGTTTTTGTGTTTTATGGGTTTTTTATTTATTTATTTTTTAATTTTATTTTTTTATTATTATTATTATTATTTCATCCATTTCTTCTGGGAGCTCAGAATACGTAACAATTTCCACACCTCACTAACGCTACATTACCTCCGAAGACGATGCAGCATGGGTCTGCACGCTACAAAGCTAACGCCCTTTCCCGGGTAATTGTGCTACTCGTATACACCCACAACTCACCACCCACTACAGCAAACATTGCCCAGTTCATGCACAAAAGAATTGATATGGGTCATTACGTTTTAGCGTACCTAGCAGGAACATTATGGAAACTTCTAAAAACATTTCCTTGACGAAAGTTTGATTGTTTAACACAATGAAAAACTCTCAAAGAAGTTACTGAGAGGCTAAGGTTATCAAATTAAGCAGCAGCACAATGACAAAACTGTGCAAGAAGAAACATTTTCTGTTCCAGAAATACTACGTTCTGACTATGCTGAGCAGAAATGTTCTGGACTAATAAACAAATGTCATATTCAAATTCTTCGAATTCTGATATTCAAGACTGTTATAAACAGAGACTGAAGATATCAAGAGGTAAGGTTAACTTAAAGGGTAATGCATAATGACTCTATTGTTTAAAATATGAGGTTTAGGCGTTCAGGTCTCGGACTGAATAGAAGAATGCGGAAAATATGGACCAGTTTCATTTGTTAAAGATCCACTACTTCCTTAAACATTAGTAAACTTATTTTACTTTATTTACGTGCACTCATATTTCCTGCTATGTTTACTCTTCAGTAGCCCAATATCCCTACCCCTTGACATCGTACTTAACAATCTTAGTAATAAGAACTATTAATTTTGTAGCGTCGTTCCGCATTTTTCGTATGTATAATCACAAATATTTGTTTTCTTACATTAAGGCAAAGCCAGCTTTCTAATTAGTTGTAGTAAACCATTAGAAGGGTAAATGATTATTCATAATTTACATTATCCAGAAACGTTTACACACACACACACACGCGCGCATATAAGGCCTACAAAAGCGCTCCTTTACATAAAATACCAACAGAACAAAGTAAAATAAAATAACAAAATGAATGGCACTCACACACGACAATGTATTAGGCTCAAGAATCTCAGGTTTGTCGCCCCTGAAGTAAATATAACCCCCTTCAACCCTCCCCTCAGACCTCACAGATGTCAATGATTATCAAGTATCTTCCATCCTTCTTGTGTTATTTGCGCTATAAGTTGCAAAATATGTAGTAAAAGTTTCTAATAAACTGCTTCGGAGGTGATAAAACTTTCGGAGTTCCACCGGACACCATGTTGAGTGATAACGTCATGTCATTCTGACGTCATGTTTTAAGGTGTTACAAAGAGGGTGTAAATAGCATAAAATGTACTAGACCACACAGCCTATCACGTTTCACCTACACCACGCTTTCTACCCAATTAAAACAATGTATTCAAGGATTATTTCAATTGATAAATGTGAAAGTTCATTATTTTACTCACGTTTCTCAGAAGACACGTCATGTCCGTTTTGGTTTCGTTGTACTTGAACACATAATTATATATTTTGCACACTCACACACACACAGCACATAACAACAAAGCCAATTCAGTGACGTCCACATAAAACCTACCTTTAACAACTGATACGTTAACAACAGTAATATCATGTAAATAAATACAATAGTCCTAATTACTACCAACTAGCGACCACAACGCACCTGTCTCGTGTCTGCACGACAGTTTCGCTACCTACAATCAAGCCAGGCAACATGAGAGTAATAAAATACCTGTCGTTTACATTAGACGACGGGATTGCCACTGAACTCGTCCAGACTTGTTGATAGTGGAGAAAAGGAAGGGTTGACAAAAATGGTTCAGTGACGGAAGAAACAGCTAGAAAGTCGTAATGGTAGCAGTACGCAGCGCAGCGACAGGAAAATGCGGAAGCTTTGCCTGTTTTTTTAAACCAAACTTACACTTATGTACAGCAAAATAGGAATTGCCTCACTTTCTACAATTTAATTTATTTTTATTTCTGGCTTGTTCTAATAACAAATCAAAGTCACATGTTATATTATGGACAAAGTCCCAGATCCAATAATACCACTTACAATCCTCTTCATCTGTTTCCTACACAACCACCGAAAACCTCCGAAACACATGCCTTATTTCATCAGTTCATATTGTTCAAACGTTTCTATCAACTCAAAAATGGATCTACAATTTATAATTGATTTAAGTTTAAGTGTTTTCTTACATCCAACGTCACGGGCGAATCCTTAGAATTCCTGCTTCATTTTCGGGAGGTACCGTCCATTGCGACATGTTTATCGTGGATTTCATAAGTTCCTTAAGGGAAATGGCAGCGTAGTGTCTTAAATTAGGCCACGACTGTTTCCTTCTGTATCCATTTCAATTCCTTATCCTTTAATCAACCTTTCATTTAACGCTATATAGTCCGAGATCTTATACTGACAACGTAACTAAATAAATCACAAATAAAAAATTTACATGTCTTAATCATTGAGCCTTCTCTGCATTGTCCGTGTACGAATACACGAAGCAAACTGTATAATTATTCCCTTACCATTATAGGTCATGAAACACCGCTGATAAATAATTATAATTTGAACTTAGTTCTAAATGTTATTTAATCAACCACACAAACAATTTTCTAGTCAATAACGGTTTTGAAAAGAAAGCAAACTTTACAGGCTTCAGGCTTCAGTCTCATTCTTCTCTGCGTAACCCGTATTAAAATATTACTTCGTTCTTTTTCATCTTGCAATTCCTCTCAGCTCTCGAATATCAGCACAGCAGCACGTGAATGTTGTCGAGATAACGACTACCAGTTTTCGTTTCATTTTGTTTATGTCATTCACCGATTTGTGAAGCATAAACCCCTCCCCCCCAAGTAACAGTTCCCACCGTGAACCTCTCAACAATGTAACCATGCATTTGGTTAACTTTCGTTCGAGATAATGAGATTTCTCGATTTCATGCAAAAGCGATCCATAGGGCAATCCTTTAATATAAATTTAACCGTAATGTATACTTGACAGGATAAGACTTATTTTATACGATCATGAAACACAGAGATATTAAAGACGTCTTGGTATATTTTAACTTACCATCCCGGCATTAGCTTGGTCCGACTGAGGAAAACTATGAAAATCTCAGTCAAGACGTCTAAACCCTGTCAGAATTCCAACGTTACCAAATCGCCGATTAGCATGGAAGCTTGTTTAAGGTCGCTATATCAGATTTTGAGGTTATTTAGCGTAGAATGAAATGTTACGCTGTTTGTACGTGACGAAACGAAAAGAGAGTGAACGTTAGTGACTATTCATATATATTATCCTGGAATTTGAATGGAAGCAGTGAAGAAAATTTAAATAAGCCTAAATCATAATACGTGATGTCCTGTCTTAGATCTGAAGTGGGTACCTTTGAAAGTTGGGCGAGCTACCGTTCCAATGAACCTGCTAATTGTGTATGAGGTATGAAGACAAATCGGAACACGATTCATTTCTAATCAATTTTATTACTACGACAGTGCTAAAGCCGTTTACTGTTCAATGATGGGCGGTACATGTGACAAAACAGGTATATACACGGAGTACCTTGAGAAACTGATGAAATGACGTCACAAAGTTTGAAAAAGAGGAAGTTATACAGAACAAAAGGCGATTGATGTAGGTCTCTTCGGAGCGAAACGTGACTGATGCAATTTATTTGACTCTCCATTCTAAAAGGACATACAATACAGGGCCAGATCTTTCTCCAACTCCCAGCACATTTAGTACGGGATTCTCAGGTTTTGTACAGTGTGTCCAATTTTACAACCCAACTCTTTTCTATATTATTTGCCCTCTTCCTCTCCCATTCTTCATTTTCGTCTTCATCCACTTTTTCTGGTTGTCTTGTGTACATTTCTGGGTCTTAGACAATGGAGCTGAGTAAAAAATGAAAATCACCCTTTGTTCACGCTATTTTCTATAAGCGGTGATACATGTGAGGGAATGTTTATACACTGATTGCCATTTTCTAGTTTGTTTCTTACATAATCAATACATGAGTTCCAGTGATTAAGACATACTATTTATTTTATCTGTGATGTATTTAACGATGCTATCAATATAACATCTCGGACTATATAGCGTTGAATGAGGTTGATGGTATCTGATATGTATAATGATCAGGTACTGTAAAGTGCTCGGTGAGCTTTTATTTTAATTGGGTGTTCTGTTACTTATCTATCAAGCTATGGCAGAATAGGTTTAATGACACTATATCAACTGTTGAAGTTCAATGAACTCAAAAAGGATGTGAGACTAGTCACTTTGGCCTCTTTCAAAGCATGGTGTTCGTCTAAAATCATAGATTCTATCAATAATTAATTTTGAGTCTTATGCCACGGAGCCTAATCGTGAAATAATAACTGAGAAACAGCATGTGCTTACTGAACCTCGAAATCGTCTCTGTAATGACAAGAAAAAATCTGTGGCAGCGATTCATCAGCGTTTGTTCAATAAATTGCATGGTGAAACTTTATACAGGAAGTTGGTCTGTTCGTAAAACAGATGTTGCAGACATTGATGTTAATTAACTGAAAATGAGCGGAAACTTGCTTCAAGTCATTTAAATGAAAACAGTGGGGAGTCCTGTCACAAAAGGCAACAGGTGCCAAAGGAACATTTAAATGTTAAAGAAAAATGTAGTTTCATAAAAATAATTTGCCTAAAATTGGAGAGTGAAACGTTTCAATTATTAAATGCAAACACTCAGTGCTTTGATGTAACAATACTTCAAAAATATTTTACACAAAGCCAAATTACATTTTAATTCAACTCCTTTCGATATCACTGGATCCAGAATTATCGAAGGTACATCAGTTACAATGACCAAAAACAAATAGAAATGTAAAACAGCACACATCACTCCCACACCATTCTACAACATGCAAAGATCCGAGCCAAGAGCTGACGAAAGTAGCGTAAACTTACTAATTTAATCAACCATCAGAGCACACTTTTCAGCCCTCAAGATCAAAACAAACACAACAAAGGTACTATATAAGATTTGAGGTTTTCACAGCGGCGAGTATGAAGATTTCTGTCTTGTAAGTTGTATGCCTCCATCATCAGGGCGATTCATCACCCTGATGACGGAGGCAGTATGACCTCAGAAACGTTGGTAAACATCGACCAGACCACACAGCGCAACAACCCAGAAGACAGAAATATTCAAAGGTACTATACCCTCTACTCAAATATAACTTTATTTTCAAGAGTAATAGAAAGGAATGATTCAGAAATACCCTGAACACCTTCAACGTCAGTACTGGAAATTCTAGTTCCCTGTGATCGTGGCATTAACCGCAATAACTTGGTAGTTGGTATCATCCCATATCTTGAGAAGCAAAGCTGGGCAGCACTTAGCTATGTCGGGTGAAATAAAATAACAAAATTGGTGAAACACGCAGCAAATTGTAAAGCCGTAGAGGCACTACTCATTCTTGAGCTTGGCACTAGACGAAGGCGAGCAGTCAACATAATCCCCGGTTGTCTTTTACCCCGGGGAGAGGACTCATTGGATAGTTGGATAGGAGACTGGGTGGGCCCTAAAGTCAGTCTGGACACAGACACTAAATGAAAAATCCTTTGCCCCTGACAGGAATCAAACCCCGTCATCCAGTCCCTAGTCAGACACCAAACTGACTGAGCTACCCCCAGCTAACACACAACATAGAACGAAGAATAAAAACGCATCGGACTGCTTTCATATATTCAATTTGTACACAAAATATATATAACCTAAAGCATACATTTCATAAGAACCTAAAACATCCTCATTTATGTTTTAAATGAACACAAGCTACTTACAAATCAGCGAGAAAAATAAAATGCTACTAAACCAACACATAAGTAAAAACACGACGCAGCTCACCCTCGTCTTGTAAAACATCGTAGATTTTTCTAGAAAAATTTTCACAATACAAGAGCATAAACAATGGTTCACATATCGTCATCAGGGACCACAGACGACAAAAGCGAGACGAGTCCTCATTCTGCCCTACAGTCAACGGCCAAACTGAGAAATGACATAACGGTCTTTTACTTAGACATGTGATGTTTATTCAATTACACGTAACAAAACAATGCAACATACTCGATGCACTAGCCGTATAAAATAGAACATGTCTGTTTAACTTTCATTTCACTTCATATTCAGTTGGGGTCAAAGTATTACAGTTTAAAAGAGAAGTCTTCAATAATTTTACAGCAGCAAATTTACAATTCTCTACAATATATACAATTAACAATAACACGATCTTAAGAGCCCTACTTCTTCTATTGTACTCTCACTTGCACGTACTTTTAAGGGCAGAGTTAAAAGGAATTCAATGTGCAAAAATATAATTACACCAGTTTTGTCACACTTATTGTACGATAAGTGAAAACGGTGCTTACATTAATTCAATAACAAGTTCACAATTACAAAGTCAACCACAAATTTTTTTTCCAGGCTTTACGTGAGAAACAGCAAGGTCGATTACAAATTTACTTCGACCTGGGTTAGAGCATTCACGTTAACCATTCCACCTCCATCATCCCCAACGACGGAGGCTGTACATACCTCCGAAATGCTGGTAAATTTCTACCAGACTACATGATGCTACAACCCAGAAGACAGCCATCTTGTACTCACCACCACGAAAACCTCGGGTCCTACACGTTAACTACAGTAGGCCACTTAACAGTTAATATAAATGCTCTACCCCTGCCTTTAATGGGTTTCTATGTTACAAATGAAAAAGTGTGGGAAACATTAAAGCCCTTCTGACTAAGGCGGAAAATAAAAAATTCTCAATAAACGTAGCACAGGCTCACGAATGCCGTACAAAATCATGTATTGACACATCTGTCACAGATTAGGCATGCACATGATGCACAGTTAATATAGATCAAAGTAAGAACATCCTCCAGGTTGGGGATCGGTCGCAAGGCTAACAACCTTGCACCGTAAAAAGGAAGATGTTTCGAAACCTCGATCAAAGCCTCGGACAGACGGGCCTAACAGAGAACCGAATGGAAGAGGAGAATTGAGGAGGCCATGGACAGAATACGGACCAGAGAGCCATAGAAGATGAAGTAAGAACATTTTAAAGGCAATTCTGAGTTAACAGGATATAACTGTAAGTTAGCATGGACTTTAGGACTGTCACTGAAGATCTTAAATAAAATGCTGTAATTAGTCAAATGATTTGACCACAAGACATGTTCTATCAGTTTTGTAACATCATTTTGTTTCCTCTGACTCTGTTCAAATACAGACAATTTCTGAGAAATTCTGACTCAAGGTAACACAAGTTGAGCTTTATCAAAAATTACTATTTTGGATATTAGGCCTATAATGAGTGTACACTTTATAAATCAACACTTACAAAATACCCCAATACCAAAAATCTTTATAAGAATCCTTCCCTTTTTGACATAATTATTGTGTTAAGAGGTCCGATATTGTGTAACATTAACATCAAAATAGCACAATGAAAAAAAATTCTAGTAAAATAATCTAATCCCCACTTAATGGTACCTGCACCTTGTCATGGTGGTGGGGCTTGAATACCTCAGTGATCCCAAGAGCTACGCTGGCGGTAGCATAGCTACTGGTAGGGCCTCCCTAGCCAGATTGGTCGAGGGGGAGAGGTCAGACTAAGGCAGGTACCCTGGTCCTGCAGGTTGGGGGTTGGTCACAAGGCTAACAACCTTGCACCATAAAAAGGAAGATGCTTTGAAACCTCGATCAAAGCCTCGGACAGACGGACCTAACAGAGGACCGAATGGAAGAGAACTGGGGAGGCTATGGACCAAATACGGACCGGAGAGCCATAGAAGAAGAAGAATTAGTAATGATGGGGAGACTAGAACATGAATTACAAAAAAACAAAGCAGAAAATTTACTTATGAATTCAATTTGGTATATTAAGAGTATTACTAATTTGCACTACAGTGCCACCATAATATCTTATAGAATCTGAAACTATAGACGTGCAAAACAACAAAAACTATTGTAACTTACTATTCAAAGGATATAAAATTATTACAAATGGCACTCGAATGTGAGCCAAAGAACGTCTTATAATATGTTTCAAAATAAAACACCATTGACTTCTGTTTCAACATCAACAAAACATGTATGTCAAAAATTTATCTTCTTCAGAATGAATTGTAATTCAAACAATATAAATAATAAATCAATATTCCAAAAATTGTACAAAGAAAATTATTAACTTCAATTGTATTCAAATTGAATTGTAGCCTGAAATAATCACAAATTCAGCCAACACACCTGATACATAAGAACCATAAGACCCGCATATGCATTTGTCGATAATGTTAGCGCTGTTTTTGATAATTCCACCACCCAACAACATGGAGTGTGAGAGACAAACAAATTACAACCTGTTCACACTGCGCTGAAAAATATTCACATCCAGAAAATAATTACTCACATGACTCAAGGGCCAGAATGGACTCCATCTCAGTGATATCTATAGAATAAGACCATCATATGACAAACCTTCCGATTCTGGAGATTCTAACCTATTCCGAAGATGTTCCAAAGTGTTCGTGAAATGCTTATTTATTTGTTCCGTCTCCTCATTAGCTTCTAGATTTGGTAACTCTTCTCGTATTTTGCTGATCAGCTGGTTCAGCATCTGTACTGTAACCTGCCAAAATCAAATACTAATATTTGTATTACCATAAAACTCTGATAAAAACAAGCAAATGGCTGGAAAGTACTTTCCAGTTTGCATCATTACTTATCAGTGTTCCTAAAATGTAACAGCTTTAAAAATCACAAACCCTGGAAATATATCAAGTGTGTAATTCATTACCAACCCGCACCATAGCCACGCGGTCTGAGGCATCGTGCTTCGGACCGGCGATACAGAATGCGCGCTGGTTCGAGTCTCGGGGGAGAAGAAATTTTCTCATGAGCTTTCGACCAGTGTATAGGACCGGTGCCAACCCAGCATCGTGAGGAAATTGGGGAGCTACAATGAGTAGCGTAATCCAGTCAGGAAAGCTAGAAATGGCTGGGGGTTCGTCATGCTGACCTCACATCACCCTATGTCTGGTTGGATTATCGTTCACTTCTACTTAGGCATGTGAACGTGAGGCCAGCAGCCAGCTAGTTGGCTTTGGCTCTCAGAGGGCTTTATTATTATTATTATTAATTCATTACCATATTTATTCATGTATTGCTGCTCCCAACTGTGTCTATCTTCACTTCATAAGAAACAATTAAAGTGCCAGCAGACGGGGTAATATCAGTAACAAGTAGATAACACACATTGCAGCACTTACCTGATTATTATCTTTCTCGTAGAAGTAAATGTAGTGATTCAGGAGTTCAACAAACAACTGAACTTGCACCGATGGGTCCATACATTGGTTTCCTATTCGAACACCTTTCTTGAGGCACTCCAGAACTCGTTTTCCTTCGTGCATCTTGGAAAGATAAATAACAAATCAAGCCCTCAACTATGGTATTTTATGTGTATTAAACTGGAAATTTGCACAGTCCAGAAATTGTTGAATTTACAGATAACGCTCATTTCACAGACGAAATAAACCAATACAATTGTATTTTATTTTACAGAAATAAAAAATAATTAGTATAGTCTACTTACAACACTTATTCACATTTTAAAATTAGACATTTTTCATGCAAAGACTACATTTACTCACTTCTTGTCCTTTAGTTGCAACATTCTTGCCAGACCAAAACAGATGGGAGCATGTGGCAACACCACGGCATTGATCTGGCTTCTTAAGTAGTTTTGAGGCTGCCAATGCGCATTGCGTCCTCAAGGGTTCGTGGTTTTCTTCACTAAAACATGACATCTGCTCAAATGTAGCAACAATAAGTGTGATGGCTGCTAGCTGAGCTTTGCTGTCTGAGATTTCATCCTCATACAGGGAAAATGCCTAGAAAAATAATTTTAGTTCAAAAAAACCATTACAACATATTAACATCATAGTACCTATCTTCCCTGGACAGTTTATAGATATATAACCAGATAGATCTAAGGCATAATTCCTTTTTGTTACTGTACAAAAAAAAATTAGAATGTTATATTATTATCAAAAAACACCTCAGATTGTGGTACATGATTTTATGACAACCTATAAGAATTTTTAAAATTATGTAACTATTTATACCTTCTCAGAACATCTTAACAATTCACAATACCTCTTTTCTTAAAGAATAAATTTACAATATAATTTCAGTCCAAGGTTATAATAAAATACAACCCATAAACTAAAGGCATAAAGCTTATAGCAGTAAAACAAAAAAACTGTGACACTCTGCTTTCCTTGAACAGCTGATGGAAACAAACTCATACGTACATGTACAAATTATTGTACTTACAGTAAACTGCACAATAAATTAAATATTCTAATTTTAAATTAATTCTATTACAACACTTCATTAACAACTGCATGAGCTCAATACAAAAATTCAGCATCCTTATATTTGTTTTCAGGAACAAACCTGGGACATAAATTCATATGCAACTGTCTCATGGTTCTCAAACTCCATACGCGCAACTGCGATAGCTCCTTGAAGAAAGAGTCGCAATGGAAGTTCTGCCAGCTCTGCTTTGATAAGAGCAGTGATTGTTTGGTGACAGAACTGGAAAATTTTTTGGCACTTCTTTTCCCACACCTCATCCTGGAAAGAGAAGAATGTTAAAATATAAACATAACAGTTCTACATCCAGCAGTCAATAAGGCGGTGCAGTTACATAATGTGTTCAAAGAAAAAAAAATTCTCAGGCAGATTAATCGAAATTCAACAGAAATGGATTTAGAACTCTCAAGTACAAACATTCTAATTATAAAAACTGTAGTTTGGCTCAAAAAACAGTGTGATTTTATTTATTCTGTCCCCAGACATTATATGCTGACTTACCTCTCAGCCCAGTCATTTTTAACAGTAAACTTATTGTTTTGCAGCATTGCATGGTAAAGAAATGAAATGCCATCAATCATTAACTCAAGGAACTGCAAAAAGTAGCTGCATGCATCATCTAGTGATAATAAATAAAACTGTGAACAAAGTATTCTGAAAGAGGCATTTTCCGTCTTCTAATGGCGTGATGCTGTCTGAAGGAGGAAGTCTTGACAAAGCACCAATACATGAGTACATGGTAGAAAATGTGTTAATCTTCATAATACATGCTGTTTATACTTATGACATGAAAAATCTTACCCCCCCCCCAAAAAAAAAAAAAACACATGAAATAGGTATGTAATTCTTGAATTTAAAGCTCAATTTCCCAAAGACTTCATGATGGACACAGAATATTCCAATACTCAGGTAATGATTTGAAATTGTATTAAGTGTATTCATGCAGTATTCAAAGGCAGCAATAATTTTTAGGGACTTGAATTAACTGGTGATGAACCCTATAGTAGCTGATATACTCAGGACTGTTTTTCTTTGTACCCTTTTGTATCAAAACTAAAACAAAAAAAGTACTGTTTAAAAAATGAGTGGATAATATACAACAGGGTCTATGAATACCACTTTCAGATCTGCCAACAAACAAATTAAATGAGACTAAAGTCATGGTTCATGCACCATAATAATTAGATTCTTCACTGTAAGTTAAGAAGTAAAATAATCATTTTGAGTCTGACAATGATATGAACAACAGAATCAAATGTATGCTCAAAAGAAAACTGAGTTTTTTTAACTTCTCTACGATATCTAGAAAAGAAGACTGAAACAGTTTAAGCAAGCCCACGGTGAAAATTCTGCAGGGCAATAAATACACTGTGTGAAAGAAATTATTTTAATAAGAGAAATTTCGTGTTTTAATTATTTTTTCTCAGGCATGTTAGTTGCCAATTGTCCGTCATACATACCTCATTGCTGAGTGTCCTGTATTTAAAGGCAAGCTGATATGCTTGAAAAACTATAGGCGGTAGTGTGTACTTGATACGCTGGTTTCCCCCGGCCCCAAAATGTTTCCGTGCTGTGCTAAGGATCAAGTACTGCTGGTCAGGAATATCTGAGCGTAAGTGGTGTATAAACCTGCACATATTTGCATCAAATAAAACAGAATAAATACAAGAAGCCACAAACATGAAGATGTAAAGGGGCAGTAGACACAGTACGTGCATTGACTAATCAATAGTCAGCAGCGGAGGATGTGTTCTACATGCTCACAGCAGCATCTGCTTCATGGTCTAATTTTTAGTAATATAAATGCAAGTCCATATAATTGTTTTCTCCTGTATGAAACAGAGGACTGATTTCAACTACTTGTTGACTTTACTGACCTCCCCAGTAAACTCTGTTCCTCAGCAAAATCCTCTGGGTCCTCCTCTCCAGGGGGCTGGTCTGACTGATCTTGGATTAATGGTGAAAGCATTGTTAAAACAGCATCTACCTAGATCAATACAACATTGAATAATGTAACAAAAATCTGTAGCATGTTTGCCAAGATCTAAACACCACAATATAACTTCTTCTCACAGAAGACACACAGACTTATATTTATTTATTTGCAGTTTTTTAACGACACTTTTTCACAAGTTCAGACAAAATAGCATTGACACAGACTTCTAGTTTGATGCAAGTAATAAAAGTCTGGGGAAGCACATAATATGGTGAATTTGTTAAAACTAGTCAGGTCCTTAGGAAATGGGGTTCTGTTCGAGATCTAGCAGTTCAACACAATGGAAGAATAATGCATCAGGAAGTCTTGCCAGAATGTTTCCTGCCATTTAATATGGGTTATGATCTTAAGAGAGTCTATTTTATGCTACAAAAACATAATTTTCTCAACATCTGTTCAGTTTGTAATGCAAATGTCAAAGTCAAAAGAGAGAAAATAAAATTTACATAGCAAATTTAGTTAAGACATAACCAGTTTAATCCAAATGTGACAAATGGTTCTGGATATAATTAGATGCATCCTGAATACAAGAAAGATGTGTTATATGTGCATAATCCTGCTTAGTATGGAGAAATAACAGAAATTCATGTAAATCTGTGTGAAGACAGACTAAACAGAAATTTCCAGTAATGGTTAACAGAGTGATAATACTAAACTATCAAATTATTTAAATTTCTTACCTGCTCCTGCGTTGGAACTAGGGTCTCATTTTCAAGAGCATTAGTGACTAGATAAGCAGCCAAGTTCTTTCGACCATGATAGTCAAAGAGGTCTAATAGAGGGCCATAGTGCTGCAACTGGAGAACTGTTAAGAGATTGTTGTAGTTGTCAACTGGAATCCTCATCAGCCTAGTTAGTTCACGAGATACAGCAGTGTTGTATTCAATCCTGCGACATAACAACACTGCTTAAGTTTGCCAAATCAAGCCAACAAAAACACAAATATAACAACATAAAACAAAGCATATACCAGGTACTGTATGAAACTGTACTATTCTAGAAGTCGTGAAATTCAAGAACACACTCAACAATTTCGTCTCATATTTAGCCTAAGGTCCTAACTAAAGCGTTACAAAAAATATACTGCACAGTAATACATGTATATACACCTGAAAATATAAAAATTCAATGTACCACCACCCTTGCTTTAATGCCAATACTGGTAGTGGACAAAGTGCGGTGCTCTAATGGCATTTGACCATACACAAAAAGGAATGAAAGCTGAAAGATAGCTGAATGCTAAAATTGGTTGAATAGGCCTACTGACTAATGTACAGCACTTAATATTCTTTTTGCTAATGATGAAAGAATTAAGACCAAGGCCTCCAATAAATATATGTAAGTTAACCTTAACAAGCAAAAATACAGTACCAGGTAGGAAGAATAGGGCTACTCACCTGTCAACATTCATCTTCTGGAAGATCTGCACTGTAGTGAGCAAAACTTTGTCAACATAATCCACACGATCTGGGTAGCACTTATGTGCCAGGTTCACCAGTGATACTTGCAAGGACACAATGTCTTCAGGTGGCATGTCTTGTCGTGACTGTAACAGACGGCACAATGGGCACAATATGATTAACACACCATTATCAAACTGAACTTTTTATTTCAAGATATACAGATGGTAGAGTTTTAGTAATTTTCCTTGGAAAATGTATTTGGTTCTTCATAGGTAGGACAGAACATTTAACAGCATCACATTCCATTGTGTTAGGCATGGAAAAAGGTTATGCGACTGCATGCTGGAAGATATTTCTGTGAAGATAATGTATTAAGGGGATCAGAGGAATATTTTTACAAAAATATTGTTGAAATTAAAATCATACTGGTGTGGCAATATTATGGAAATAGACAAATACAGAATTGATAAATATGTTGTGGAGAAAATCGTGTTATTTTTTTACCATTATAGTAATGACAGCAAGTAATCTCTCACTCTGGTTCCTCCTCAAACAATAAATTTAAATCTAAACACATATGAACGGTGAATAAAACATAATACCTTGAGTAGTGTGCATAAATAGAAGCTCAAATTCTCTACTGTAGTGATTTAACAATAATTAAAAATGTAGCTGCTGTAGTAGCTGGTAAACCATACCTGAATAATAGTCGCAACCTGATCGGAAAACACGTCAAAGAGACGGACATCACTAGGGATGCCAGCAGACCCCACTGCGCTATCTGCCCTCTGGGAGAAGGTAGCCAGTCGATCAATGAGAGATATAATAATATTCTTGACATTTACTCCGGTTTGTAACTCTGCACATGATTTGAGAAATGCATGCAATGTCTGCAGGTGGAATTCATCTGGAAAAACCTGCAACAAGAACCATTTTGCCACATAAAATAATATGGTCATGCAAATGAGACCCTACACTAATCATAATTCACACTTACCTGTATAATACATTCCATCAGATATTCCTGTGCAATTGCATCTCTACAGCTGACCACTTGCTCTAGAATTCCAGGTAACACCAGCTGCAAAGGATAATTTAAGAACTTATAAAAATTAATCAAATTAAATAAAATAAAAATATTAAAGATAAAAATATTTGTATAGTACATTGTTCATTAAGTTCAGTAATGTACTGCCAGAAATGCATGAAACTGATACCAAGAAGTATGTATAGATGTAGTTTTACTGAGCATCAGAAACACATTCAGCATTTGACAAGTTACAATAAACAAATATAAAAACTCATATGGGCTTAATCCCTTCGAAATACAAATGTACTGAAAACCATTTATTACGCTTACCAAAATCATTTCAAGGAAAAACATACCGAGGCCAGTGGTTTGCACTTCCAATTTGTACCCAGAAGATCTCTGGTCTGCAGAATCAACATCGTGTCAAAGGTATTTCATGGTTTTATCAAATCCCACCGAATGATGCGATGTTGCATTAAAATAATTCCTCATCACTCTATTTCAGATCTTTCTCAATTTTTTACACAGTCATCCTACTACATAAAAATCCTATTGAGGAGTTTTCCCAGGGACCAAACAACTATCTGGTCCAATGATAAGTCCTTCTTCTTCTATGCCTCTCCAGTCCATGGCCTCCTCAATTCTTCTCTTCCATTCGGTCCTCTGTTAGGTCCGTCTGCCCGAGGCTTCGATTGAGGTTTCAAAACATCTTCCTTTTTACGGTGCAAGGTTGTTAGCCTTGCGACCAACCCCCAACAATGATTAGTTGGCTAAACTTATTAGGTTGTGGTTTTGTCTTATAGTGGATACACTAAAACCCAACAAATCTACACCGACATGCAATCCAGAATTCAGTGAAAGCAATAATCTATACTATTAAGATTACGAAAAACCAGGCTGTAAACTATAATAAATCGATGCAGCTTCAGAAAGTGAGGCAGAGTTTAATTTACAGAAACAATTACATAGTGACATTGAAAAATAATGTTGCTCATGTTCTATGTAACCATGAATGAAAATAAAGAGAAAAATGTTCACATTTTTACACAAAATCAGAACTGTTCAAGAAGGAAGATTTAATTTTATTTTAGGAAATATGAGTTCACATTTGCAGTGTGTAAAATAAATTTAATAAATTATTTTGATTAATCCACGCTGCCATGCATAATTCATCACCAATTTTACCATTCATACAATACACATTGTAGCCTGCAAAGTTCTTGGAAGCAAGTAAATATTTTACCTTCTTGTATTTGTCAAGGTTGACAGTCTCCAGTTGCGACAGTCGAACTAGGTTAGTGCCCACAAGAATACGCAACTCCTCCCGTTCACGTTCCCGTCGTTCCCTATCACGTGAGTGTCCCTGATGTTGCATACGCACCCACAACTTGTTCATCTCTGCAAAGTTCATCAGGACAAAGTCGATGGAATCCTTAACCTGTTCACAAGGTAATAAAAACACTATCATTACAACAGGATATAATACAAACACCTGTACAAAAAACACAGTATGCTACGATATTCTTTGACAATACAGAAGTTGTCATAATAACATTAAACTTGTCCACTATGACATCAAAGTTCTCTTAGACTTGTTTACAATAACAACATAAATCTCACTTTCCTTACTAAGAATACAGACTATAAGCAAACAAAAAACAATTCACTAAATAATACTATAAACATGGCACTGTTTTAAACCATACTGACTCCAGCATAATTCTTCCCACATGAGTCTCACACTTGAAATAAATTGTTTCTGTTAAGGATAACATTTCTGGCAGATTTGTTCTCAAATTTAAAACAAGTCATAACATTTTCATCCATAATCTTCAATACAGCCCTCATGTTATAAGTCCCCATCAACATTTCATTAAGAAAAAAATTACAATTATCAACATCATCATACCGAGCCTTCTGACTCATCCTCTGGCTCGGCAACATCTGGCAACACATTGCGTGTGCACTGCAACAAATAGTTCCGCAAGAACAAGCCTCGAAGAGGATGCTGAACTCCTCGACACATCTCTACCATGTCCTTCAGCAAATTGCGCTTAAGGCAAGTATTCGTCTTGATGTATACCAGTCCAACAGTGATCAACAGGTACCTGTTCAAACAAGAGGATGTGAAGCAAACTACTTTCTGGACATTACCTATAAGCTTCACTCATGTTACAAGAGTCTTCAAAAACCATGCTTCATGTAACAGCAAATAACCAATGAAACACAGTCAAGAAATATATTATCAAAATGCAAAACTTTAGGCTCCTAAAATGTATTTATGAAAATTCTGAAGGCACCATGTTCGCAATAGCAGGTATACCGGCCCATATGATTAATGAATATAGCCAATGATTGGACAATAAACATTATCACTTTCAAGTGTCTCTAAACCTAGTATTACCACTACAATAAATTTGAAATATACACTGTACAAAGACATCTTAAATAAATGCACGCATACATATACAAGTTACTTTAACTTAATATTAGTGAAAACATACTTACAATCTGGGTACAATATTTCCAGCATACTGTACAAGCTCATACAAATCAGCAACTTTGCGTCCCTTCTGGAATTCATCAAACAGGTATAATTCCAAATGACGAAGCTCATCAGTTATTGCCATATCTTATGTGTATGTTAAAGTGAATACACCACATATTATGAACAGATTTCATTGATGGAATGCACAAACTCTTCTGATTTTAACTTTGGATGGAACAAGAGTTTCAGACAAAAGGCAAACAAAAAAGAATGTCATATATATCACATTCCACTACATGTCTCTCGTAACTGCTTATGCCAGTTGTTTTATATTAAAACAGACTGTGACAATAAAGGATACATAATTCATAATAGCTCTTAGGTGATAGTAAAGACGTCCGCAATTCACCAAGCATAGTTGAGGCGTGTTTAAGTCCATCCATAAGCTTGCTTCTATCAAGACACATTTTCATTTGAAGTGCCTGAGTTTTGACAACTCCCAAAGCCTCGCCCAACAGCTTTTCCTGATCCTCAACAGGAGATAATTGAGGCGTCATTGGCTGTAACATCAGGAAATTTTAAGCTGAAGCAAGAAACATTACCACTATTACAGTAAATATGAACCTAATATAACATAACCAAACTCACATTTGACACGAAGTGGGCAATGCAATACATAGTGTGTTACAATTGTCCATAATAAAACAAAAAGAGTTAAATCACTGTCATATCCTAACATAGTATTATATTCATTTCATTTAAAACATACAAACTTAATATTACCATTTTCTCGATGTTTAAGCCGAAAACAAGCAACTTTCTAAAGATTGAACCTTCATAAATACTTCCGGTCGCCCAACAATAAACGATACGCCCCTTCCGTTCTAGTGCCACAATGCGCTGCCACCTATTATTAAAACTAAGATATTTTTGGCACGTTATACAAAACGGCTAGTTAAAAATTATCCTACGATTTGATGATATTGCAGGTTGATGTTTCACGGAATTTTGATACCGATGTTCGTCTTTTAGGTTATAATGTCGTGTGGACTTATAGATAGACACCAAAGTTTGGAAGGTTTCAACGCACTGAAAATTTGAGAGTTTCTCTGTCCAAAACTCTTATCTGTAAACATATCCATCTCATTCACACTGAAGTGTTCTGTTTTAATACAGCTTGTATAGATCTGACACTAGTAAAAATGGCTGTGGCATATCTTGTGTCTATAAGGAAGGGTCATTCGGCAAAAATGTGTTACGAAAAAGGGAAACGAGAAAGTGTAACTTCATTGTTATGTTACCTAGGAAACGTCAAACTTCATTGTTATGTTACCTGGGAAACGAAAAAGTGTAACTTCATTGTTATGTTACCTAGGAAACGTCATCTGTTTATCAACAAATCGACAATAATGGTTACCTAAGGAACATCTATTTACTCGGCATTTTTGTTACCTAGGAAACATCATCTGTTTACTCGGTATTGTTGTTACCTATAAAACATTACATTACATTACCTTACATTACCTTACCTTACATTCAGCTACCACAGACCCATCTTAAGTATAACTAATTCAAGTTAAATAAGCATCGTAAGCGTAACTAATTCAAGTTAAATAAGCAATGTCTTAATCAAACTTATCTCAAAAGTAAAGCATGTATGAAGGAAATATTTAGAATAATGCCAATATATAAACTTCCTTTCCGTATAGACGTATTTACGTCAAATTCTCCAGAACCGTGGTTCCACTGACAACTTTTTTGTTATTATGATGATCACTCCAACACACACATTATCGCAAGTGTGCTATAGCCTGGTTCTTCATGCTATCCCCCACCAGCTTGCTCCAATAGGTGCTGTCATAGTCAAGCATCTTTATAAGACTTACCTTGTTGTTCCACATTCCAGATGCTAGTGCACTATGACAAAATTCTGGTTATAATGGGAACACAAAGAATTTATGGTAAAGGGGAAAATGTTAAATTATGAACTAATTTTTACATACCATGCGTTATATAGACGCAATGCTTATATTTTCTAGTAATACCAAATAAAGAGACAGTACAAAAGTCTTTACAAGTAAGGAAGTTTGATACTTGGATCATTAGATGTCTGAGAAATAGTTATAGCATAAAAAATATACCTCAGTTGAAAGTGTGACTGATATGAAAGATGCAGAAGGTACATTTAATGATTGTCACACTTATGACACACTCTGATACATGTTATGTATAGTACATAATTTGGGAATGTTTGATGAAGAGTGAAGTATGATAACTTTGACATTTAGCCATTTGCCATTATGACAATCTTTACATTTAGGCCTACTTATATCTTACTAACTTGTAGTTTTTACTCTTGCATATAACACCTTTAAATGAGAAAATATACATTCTTACAGTATAGTGTATTTACAAATTCACTGATGGAAAAATGACAGTATATGTCAGAATTTAATTAAAAAAATTAGATTTGGAATAACATATCTCCAAACAGTTTATATTCTAAAAATATATTTAATTTTTGGGAAAGAAAGATGAGTAGGAAATGCACAATCACAGACATATTATGTGATTGCAGGTGTTACATTAATATATATTTCACCAGATGAAGATTATTTTCACTAGAGAGCACTGACATTAATGTATTCACTACAGCACATTCAGCCATTTCTATAGCTTTTATAGCTTTCTATAGCTTTTGTTCATTTTCTTCAGGATTCATAGTGATAATACAAACAAAATTAAGATACAAAAGAAGTGTAAATAAAGCAAAAATAGAAAAGTTAATTCCTGAGAAAAATGTTAGGGTAGGAATCCATGATTTGTAAGTTTAAAATTTCTGTATGCCAAATATGATCCCATGTTAATTTGAAGTGTCTTTGCATTTGAGAAACATAAGCAGTCTGGAATGGATTCATGAATTAGTTATGTAACACAGCGCAAGCATGTGCGTACATACTGTTGTTCATTTTGTATACACAGTTTTGAAATAGACACGCTGCAGTAGGATCTAACTTAAACTAAGTAGAAATCAAAATGAGTTCCGTTATAACACTGCTGACTGGTAAACAGACAAACCAAATACTTATTTGAAAAAATGTAATGCCTGTATATTAATACATGCATTCACCCAATACAATATACACCATGAGTTATCTTAATTATCTCCTTGCTTTGTAATGTAAATATAGAAAACGAAAAAAATTATTAATTTTGAAACTGTAAATATATTCTCACAGAAAGCATCTAACGAACAAGCTACTTACAATTTTTAGTCATGTTTATGTATTATCTTTATATCAAGATAAAAATAGCAGCAAATTTTTTTACTACTTTTATAATTATTTAGGCCTGCTCTACTTCATATGGTTCCATTAAAATATATATTTTTAGTGGACCTTCTTATTTGTCAACATAATACATGAAACAACAACAATTGGCAATATTAAATACAAAACATAATATCACGTTGAATATCATACATATCGAACTTCAAGATGCACTAACCGCGGCCAATATTGCTTTAAGTCTTTCTTCACACATAAACAATGTTAAAATGATCATTTTGAAAAGAAAGTGGGAAAGTGCCCATATACTGTCCATTAGAGTTAAGCAAATACCTGTGATGTAAGCAGTCCAATAGACACGTGATGTGCACATGCATATCCCCGTATTCATAAGTAAAAAACAGTCTTTTATTTCTCACACATCTTGTTTTCCACTGCTACATCACTGTATGATATCATTATTCATTTATTTGCTTCTTATTATTTCATTATAGATTTAGTGTAATAAAGTATGCCTTGTAAACATGGTGAGATTATTCTCAGAGAATAGAAGAGAGAGAGAGAATTTATTAGGCAGTTCTGTGAAAAGAAAACATCTAAAGTATAGGCTCAGAATGTGTGGGGCTATACCACATTGTTCTCTACATATTCATGGCATATGGGCACCTTCTTGTTATAGTCAAGATAAAACATATAATAAATTAATGAAATAACACAAACTAACAGGGGATTAAGTTTCCAATTTTGAGTATTGAGACCATGTTTTGGTTCACTGGTTTAAAATGTTTCAAAGAAGTAAGCGGTCTCTATCGTTCTGGGCGATATGACTGAAATCAGATATGGACCACATTTTATAAAATGGAACTGTGGGGAAATCTTGTAAAGTGGCAGATGTGAATACATATTTGCAGACTAAGATTTTGAAATATAAGTTCCTCTTTCTTGGACACAACTTTAATCCTAGAGACAGAAACGGCAGAGCAGCAGTCCAGCACTAATTATAAACAGGCCGTATGCAGACTGGAGTTCTGTTACACTCTACTCACGATGCCTATGGAGTGAACAAAGACACATGCCTGGCAGGTGATGGCAAGAATTACCTGCCATGTGACAAAGTTCCCATAGGCAGGACTCAAATAATGTGTTTCTTAAGCAGAATAACATACAGACTAGAAATCAATCAAAGTTTATGTCCAGCACTAAATCTTAAGTATTTTACTGACATCAGGACAATGACTGATATTTTGAATTTCACAGCATTTTGGCTTACAATGAAGTAGGTTTTCATTTACTGTACCCAGTTACTTGCCCATGTATTTTGTACAGTAAGTATTATAATCTGTTGCCATGAAGACGGAGGCTTCTGATTTCTCTGAAACACTGAGACACATGTCTGTTACAACACCGCCATCACTCACAAATGAAACATTTGTGACCCCATGTTCATAGGACATTTTTTTCTTATTTTCGATACTGGAACACGCACAAGAAGTTTGTAAACATACTTCTGACTCACCCTGTATAATTGCATTCTAATTTATTAGGTAAACAATCAGTTATAAAGTAAGGCCTTTTAACACCATATAGACTTGTAGGTGCATTCCAACATATGTGAAAAATATACTGTCTACATTTTCAGCCCTCAAACAAAATGTTGCTATGTACCAGTGAATCTAGATGGTGTCACAGCCTAGAAAAACAACACCGTCATCCTCACTGCATTGAGACGCTCAAATCTCAGAAGACCTTTCAAATACCCTAACATAACAAGCAGTTATGACAGTTGGCTTATGAAAACTGTATTATAATTTATGCACAGATTGCTTTGCGCAACAATTAAAAAGATATCAAAACTATAAAAACTGTGTTTTAACATTTTGCTGCAGAAGAATATTTAAACAGACAACAAAAAGCAGCAATATCAATGCATTTCACCTGACATAGCACAAAAAACTAATACACCTGCTACATTTTAACCTCATTTCTATGATGATTAGCAGACATACAAGAAAATGTAACATCTGACAACTAATTAGGTCATACAACACAGACCAGGACTGCAGATTCAGTTTTTCAGGGAAATAAATTGCATTATTTCTCAATTTACTTACAATTCACAAAGTTGTGACATTTGCAGCCACAAAAAGTAGCACTAAATATTCCAATTCAAAAATTAAATCAACCAAATGACAATACTATTTACCAAAATTTTCACATCTCATTGTCAGATTTGCATACAAATTATTTTGAAAAGTTACTGAGTGTTACAAGAAGTATATGTTCATATTCATTTCACTTGATACTCCTTCTAGCATAATCTTAAAAATGGACCCATTCCAGATTAATGAATAAAGAGTGTAAGCTTCTCCATTAGCCAAAGAAATGAATGTAATTGACATAAATAATTTTACATTCCCTTGCCTTTAAGGTATCATATGATATGAAGTCAGTGGTATGCTGTATTCAATGCCTGTATCAAAATTCAATTGAAAAGTGGCATGTTCAAAGTTACAGTCACAAATTAAAATATGGTCCTTTCATGAAGAACGAGAATAAGGACTCTCATGCCTGACTGAAAAACTGTTTAGGCCTATTCATCTTCATCACACAGTAACAGAGGGGTTTAAACCCCTGTAATATGGGGCTGCTGGCCAGACTTGAACTCCAGAGTTAGTGCGTCATGCTAGAGTGACGCACAGCCAGCTCAACTGCATGTAAGCAGTGACACACAGACAATAAAGGTTAGCTGTTCATCTGTAAAATGTTTGGTATGTATTTTCATCTGTCACAAAAGAACACTTTGAAAATCCAAGAGAAACTTATTTAATACCAAATTAATGTAATGTAGATTTCTGTCTTCTAGATCTGCCACACATTAATATATTTGTTGTTGGCTGTATGGCAGAAATAGTTTCTCATCATTAAAGATGATAATATAAAACTACAAGATGATAGCATATCATAATTGCTGGAATTTTATTTAAACATGATTTGGCTTATAGCTGGAGAAGACTTATATGAGTTACACAGCAGCAAAAGTTTTAAGGTTCTTCTTCTTTGTAATTATATCACATGACTGATGAATGGATAATGCAAATTTATTAGCCAGGAGAGGAAATTTTCCAGATTCCAGAATATGTTTCCTACCTGTCTCAAACTTCAAATAGTACTTATGAACATTGGCTCATACGGAATTCTACAGTATAGAACGTCCGCCAAGACAACTCTTTAAAGCTCGGTTGTACGCATGTGTACCACTGCATTAACTTACATTATCCTTGCATTTTAAACACAGTGTATTTATGTTTTGCATAAAATTCTCAGAATAAATATCTACATTTCCCTAAACAGCATTAACCAAGTGGTCTTTGTAATGGAGACACATTGTGTTTTCTTTGAGGTAAGAACTGAATTCTTCATACAATTGAGACGAACTCATACTTTAAAGAGATAAACTGCTGCTGTTACTGTGTGTACTTGCAGAGCTGGCTGTAGTCCTGTGCACGCAGTACCAACTGAACAGGGATAAATTACCACAATACAGCCTTAAAAGTTTCTACATATTATTAGAAAGGTAAGACTTTGCTATCGTGGAAGTTATGTCTACTTACGACAATGTTTTTGCTATGTAGTTTATAAGACATGCAAATTCTCACATGACTTTGATTTGCTGTCATTCATACACATTTTATTTAAAATCTCACGTGCTATATTCAAAGATAAAGAAGTTCTGGAACCATGGAGTCGTGAATTGTTTGGGTTTCTTCCACCTTTACTCCCACGACGCAACTGTCGCTTCTTCTCACGGCTTTCTCGAAGTCGAATCTGCTTCAGAATTCCAACGAGTAACTCATCTACATTGTGTTGGATTCCGCTTGACGTCTCAATGAATTTACAGTCGCGTGATGCTGCCAGAGCCTTGCCCTCTGAGAGAAAACAAATTATCATTATTATGATGTACTCTAGATTATGTTCTCACTAGACATCACAACAGGCAGGCAAACCCTCAACTTTCAATGAAATACACAGCAAAGGAAGCAGACCACAGAATAAGAAACAAATTTTAAATGTAAAAGAACAAACGTTAGAAAGAAAAATGAAATACGGTTTTGTGAATATATGGGTTAGAAATGAAGAATACCACAATATTCAAATGATTCTTCATTAAAATCAATTCAAATGACAATTCAGGTCAATGGATATGATGGAGAGAATTTTGGAATTTTCGAAAGGTATACACAATTGCAATTTAAAATGGAATCTTAAGAAATACATTCTGAATTGGAGCGGAGAGCAATCTTTTACCCTCTTTTTCTACTGAGTGATTTTCCTGAAAAGAAAATAAGTTATAGTTGATTCATACTGATTCTTTCGATAGTTATCGATATTACTTGGACACTTTGTGTAGATCCTATATTATGATAGGACAGTAGCCAGAACACAACTGTTCATTTTGTCTGGTTTGCGGCTAGAAAGAAAATAAATCCGTACACTACATAAACCAAAGGCATTACCGAATAGGACAGACCTTGTAGCAGACAGGACGATAGTATGAAATGTATCTTATAGAAACAGGATGGAAGGATCGGGTCTTGTTAAACAAGATGAGAGTTGTGTATTACGAACATAGCAATGCGCATCAGGGTTCCATAAAAGTGGAGGGGGGTGGATTCTTGACTAGCTAAGCGATTACCTTCTTCTGAAGCACTTTGACTTTTGATCGTCTTCCCAATGATTCTGTTTCAAAACTTTGGTGATTAGTTTGGTACATCCTGAATAAAAGTTTGACACACCAAACCTAATAAAGAATGGCCAAGATGAATGAATAAAGGTTTTTATCATTCTGTATGATAAAGACGTAAGGTACTAAGAATACAGATTTAATGTAGATTAGGTCTGAAAATGCATCTTTTACTCACCGTTGGTTGGAATAACCCGAGATCTGGCAAGGTCCGCCTTGTTACCAACAAGAATTACAGACTTGTCTTGAGTATAGTTCTCGCGCCAAAGGTAGTTGAGGATATCTTCTACAGTTTTGAAAGTGGCGCGATCCACAACGGAGTACACTACGACGCATGCGTGAGGTTCGTAAGTCGACAAGGAATTTTCAACCTAAAACAGACAATACACAGTATGATGACTTTGAAACTTCTTGGAAAACGGTTTTTACAGCGCGGACAGGCTAGCAGCATCAGACAGAACATTTTTATCATATGTTTCACGACATGCAAGATGTTCCTGGCTACAACAGTAATTTCCGACTACGAGGATGCAAGGTCGACAGTACGAGGTTCACTAGGTCTCAACGATGACGGTTTAGGCTAAAATCAGCACGGTGGAAAAGGTCGTCACGATAGAAATCCAGCTGAAGATGTCTTCTGGTATGTTGAGTCGTGTAATGTGGTAGAAGTTCACGAACTTATCAGAGGTCCTTGCTGCAAGAATAAATGGTAGCCATCTTCAAGAATCAATAAATCTAAGTCATTTATATCAGTGCCCTTGGATAAGACAACGAAACCAAGCAAGGCAGGCAGTGTGTCCTTCAACGAGACAGAGAGTACTTTTCATTAACATACGAACTTGAAGCAATGAAAGTTTCTGCCGTGTGACCTTTAACCAGATTGCAAAGCTACAAGTGAAAGTCTGTCCTTGGGGTCGTCGGCCGCAGTGCGTCAAGCAGTCACACAGACAGTGGAACTGTGAACTGGTTAGCTCAGCCACAGTGTACCACGTCATATTACAAGGGGCGATGAACAAGATTGTGCAATTTTCCTAGCTCATAAATCTCCGTCAGCGGGCGAACCCTCTGGCCCGAATTGCTGACATAAATCACGTCACACAACTCCCTCTGCCACGGGACATCCCCTTAACTAAATTCAAATACAGAGTCTGTTTTCAGTATGTTAGCCGGGCTAACAAGGCTAAAATGGTTAACACAAACGTTCCGCATCAAACAGAAATCAACAACGTGGCGGGTCGACGAAGTGTGGTTACATACGTATTGTCATTTTGCTTATTTATGCTTTAGATCTAACGATTTGGTTCAGGAGGTAATCTGGCAAGCTTTAGACTAGTAGCCTACGTGACTCATATCGATTCTTTATTACGCGAATTTTACAAACTCTTAATTCATGGAATTAATGTCTTTGTCATATTAAAATGAGGTATAGAATTCTGAAGTAATAAACAAGGTATTTCATTTTTAGTCAATTTAACGACACATATTAATCTCGTAGACATAATTAGCGCTATGGATTTTTGTGTGTACCGGAAGGTTTCCGAAATGAATGTAATAAGAGACGTATATTATCAGCATACTCTGGATGCTTATGCCCCAACAAATTAATATGGTTAACAGAAAGACTCTGCTTACGATGATGGTGTAGGGGAAAACGCAGTCCAGTCACCAGACTGCAGGACGAAGTCACAATTCAAAATATCCAGTAAATCATTCGTAAATTTGAACGTTGCGACATTGAACTCGACTAGGAGAATGAATAGTGTATATTCGATTATGGGAGTAAATGTCTTGCAAAGCGAAAACCCTGTTTGACCACTCAATTGACATAACAATATTAAAATTGATATAACTGTCCTCTGGGTTGTAGCGCCGTGAGAACCTCAAATCTTATTTGATATTAAAATGTATACTACTGAAGCAGGTTGTGAAGATGTATGTTGGACTGAACTAGCGAAGACAAGATTTGAATGCCAGGAATTTACTGCAACAAAGTCAAACCTTCCAAAATCAGATTTGATGTTTTCATGCCGATGAGTCCGAAGATGGCTGTCTTCTTGGTTGTTGAAGAGTGTAGTTTGGTAGAAATTTATCAACGTTTCAACGCCCTGATGACGGAGACAGCAAGGATCTCCGAAACGTTGGTAATCTTCTGCTAAACCACACGTCGCAATAACCCAGAGGAAAGCCATCTTTAAACCTTCCGGTAAAGTTCTAATAACAGAGAATCGATCATTAAAGCCACTTCAGTTAGAAGAAATAACTACCACTGGAGGAACAATGGAAAGGAGAAAACAAAGTTAAGTCTTCCGCAAACCCATCGACTGAGTCTCGAAGTCAGACCTTCTTTGTGGTACACATGTACTGAGTGGAAAGCTACGGATACGATCAATCCATCTGTGGTATTCACCTTAGAGAGCAAACGAAGCTCGGATTGTCCCACAGGAAAAATTACAACACAGCAAGCCAGGCCAGAAAACTGGCTTCTCGTTAGTTATTCGTAAAATTGCTTTCTAGTCCTTCAAGATTGATGTGATGGACGGGGACTGTACTTTAAAAATTACGACAATTCGGACTTTCTGTAAATTACGTATTTCATCCTTTACGTATGTGAAGAGACCGTGTGACAAATTTTAGGGCATAATTTTGTATCCTGTTCCTTGTGACACATAAATAAGTTATTCTTTCTTTCTGTTAAAATTTTAAGTACGTCAACTGTTTCAATAACATACTTCTCAACTGATGCTGATCACTTTATACATTAACCCGCAGAAGGAAGAGGCAATAAGGAAACAGGAAGCCGGGTGGGTTTCATATAATAGGTTATAATGACAAGACGTAATTACTTTCAGTATCGTTTTCCAGATAAATCATATTGTGCTAATGTGATTAACAACGGCAAAGTATCTTGCAGAGTGAAACATGGCTTCCATGCCAAAGTATGAGTGATGCCGGTATTTCGTAAGAGTTTACTGTCAATCTGAACTATCCTGGGGTCGCAGGGGTATAAAGGCGCAGAAAAAGAAACCCTCGTATTTTTAAGAAGTCTAACATCGGCTAGGCCAGACAAAACAACAATAGAGGACTGTAGAAACAGATAAATCACTTCTCTGTCAGATCGCTGTCTGCGTGTGATGGGGTGTGAACTCTGCGACGTGGGACTCTGGTACAAAAATACACCATCTACGTGATTAATCACAATGTGACATGCAAAATAATAGCTAAAGTTGCACATTATTACATTTTGATCAATTACTCTTCATGACATGTGGACAAGGAGTAAATACGAGGGAGTCAGTGGGTTCAGTACCCTGTCCCAGGATCAATAAAGCCGGAACAAAGGACGAAAATTGTAAAACGCTGCAAATCCTCTCGCACGAACGCACGTAAAAGCCTTCCTGATGGAAACGGAAATTCAATGTAAATGTCCTTTACGTGTATTAAAATGAGCCGCCCTGTAAAATAGGTTCCATACGGAATTAATTCTCTGCTATAGCCACAAGGCTACAGACATTCATTACAGAAAGAACTTGAGTTTCCCCGTCATTATTCCCATTCAGTTGGTGGGTTAATATAGATGATTAGCTTTCCAAAGTATAGTTTACAGTATACTAATCATTCCAGGAGATATCCCCACACGCAGTATAAGTGATACGTGTTGCTTGTCGAAATCGTACAGCGCATTTGAGCGTGAAGTGATCATACCGGAACGGTAGCGATACGATATCTTTTTTGAAATTATTGTTCAGAAGCAGGCGATACGTGTCGAAAACAATTTCTGTATCATCCAATAAGTCATTTAGTTTGCAGAGCATCACGACCATTGACAAAGAACGAAGTATTAAGTAAGTGTAAATTATAGTTTCTCCGATGTAAATTTTACCTAAATAGAAGCTGAGAATCCTGTTAAATCTCACAAATGCACAAGACTTGCAAGTCACGTAATTGCTATATATGTAGTGTACATGTACATAAACTTACATCTCCCATAGTTATCTATGTACATCAACGATCCCACACGCAGATTTAATGCTGGTTATTTATTTATGCCAATTCATTATTAAACTGACTGTTAATATTAAGTCATTTGTTCACAATTCCCTTCTTTGTGCAAATTACGTAATTGCCAATTGTTTCAGAAATACAGTAGCGAACGTTAGTATCCCTGCATTCTTATTTGGATTTCATGTACCAAATACTGCTTTTTATTTTATCAATTAACGATAGTGTTTTTCCTTTTGTCTATGCCGTCATTGTAACAAAAAATACAAAATTACAATTTTTGTATGACAATTTAAAATCACAATCTGCGAAAATGCACATAAACACCGGTAAAGTTCTTTGTTTTATATAGAAAGAGCTGGCTAAGTGCACATACATCAAATCAATGTCACAACAACAAAAACAAAACGTGTCTAGAAATGCCAAAATGTATGAATATTTGTATCTAAGTCTCTCGTTTTGCCAATATACAGTGTCTCATATAAATTCTTTTATGTGTATCCATATATAAATGTACGTATGTACAAGATGTATCTAGAAATGTCAACACGGGAGGCATTTTATACAAAATGTATGATCATTAATGTCGGTTGATGTGTCGCGATATCAATAGACATGCATCTCATGCAAGTTCTTATACACATTTCCAGACATAAACTACTTTTGTAAAAATGTATCCAGAAATGTCAAAGCGAGACATGTCTCATGAGCATTTGTATGGGCTGAGATCTGTCTATAGACACGCACTTCATGAAAGTTCTGATGTAATAACACATAAAGGAATAGGTTTGAATAAAAATTTCCTTGGATATTATCCATCGTCTAGTAAAATATAAAATATAAAACGTAAAACGACGTTTCGGAGATGGGACTCTATCTCCGAAACGTCGTTTTATTTTTTATATTTTACTAGACGATGGATAATATCCAAGGAAATTTTTATTCAAATGAATCTTCACCATCGTCAAGAAGTTTTAGATAAAGGAATATAGGAGAATATTTTTACAGAAGGGCGAAGGAAAGTGCAGAAGTATTGTAGGAGTTTTTTTTAGGGATATCTTGGCTTGCAATTCTTGTACCAACTTAATCTTGTACTGTAATCTGCATGAAGCTAGTTGTAAATTTAAGAATAAAATCAGGGATATGTAAGATGGAACAGCGGAAGGTAACCGCAAGTTTCTAGTAACAATAATAAAGTATGTGTAGTAGAAAATGTCGCCCTTAAAGTTACTTATATTAGGCTGCGGTCTGCGAAAACCTGGTGTATAAAGAACTCAGCTCAATTAATTAATAAATACCTGAAAAATTAAGAACAGAATAACGTAAAATATTTCACTACGATAGGAAAAACGATAGTCCTTGAGGTTCTATGATGGTGGAAAGCCACCACGACAGAAATACAGTCCTTGAGTCGAAAATCATCAAAATTTGTACCATGAATTTATAACAGGTTCTGTAAAAGCTGCATGAGAGACCATCAAGTTCTTCTTCAGAAAGAAAAATTATTGTTTTGTGAACAATGTTCGAGCGACGTCCAAATAAATCAATACGAAACGCAATCAAAGAGAGTAGGTTGTCACACAGTTCATACGAACTCTGAAAGCAACTTCTGTTTTCAATTGTTCACGCCCGGTTCGATAGCCATGGTGGATGGGTAGGTCATGAACAAACGGGCTAGCCTATTTTAGGTCTATAAACGACTTCTACATGCGGTGTTGGGCCGAAAGGAGTCCAGAAATCAAAATAAACGAATTTGACAAATTTGGAAACTACATTTGAGAAGTTTCGTAAAAGATGGGTAAATTCGTCAATGGCTAAGAAATTATCAGATTCTGTAGAAGGATTTTATTGCATGGAGATTAAATAAAACTTCTGGAAATGAGAGTCGGATCTTCTGAACTGTTGCGAGGAGACGGACAGACAGACAGACGCAGTTCAACTGTATCGAACATTACGGCCTTCCTCTGTCTCTGTCTGAGTCGGTTAGCTGCTCAAAGATGGCCGAGAATTCAATATTACCAAGTTACCCTGTTGATCGTCCTTGGTCTGTACAGGCAACCAGAGACAGCATCATGAAGGAAGCCATTATCACGTTCACCGTCTCTGTTATTTCTCACTAAACGCCATACTAGCTTTCGTTCCCACCTTGGAAAAAAAAATTGGTTTACGAAATCACCATATCATCATTGTGTGTGTGTTACTTTCAAATTTTGAACCAAGTGACACATTTCACGAAACTCTGTATGAACGTTGTGCTAATGGAGATTGCTCCAACAAGACATTCTAATTTTAAATTTATTAAGTAATGTTTTAATTTCGTAAGTCAGTAGCAAAGTAATAAAAGACCTGAAAGATCGAACCACCAGTGCACCGATTAATATAAATATTTAGGGTCCTAAAATATTTAATGTTAACAGATATGCAAATCTGATAAGGTAATTTCTTAGTAGAATATAAGAAACATGTCTGTCGTGTGAAATTTTTAATTAGCACTATGATTTTTATCTGCGGATTACTGGAGCTACGAAGTTTTATATGGGGATACATCAAGAAAGATCACACAAGTTATGTGCGAAGTATTGTTTATAAATAAGTAAAAACATTGTGGCAACAAACAACACTGAGTAGTTTATATCTTACAAATTTAACATGCACACATTATTCTTAACATAGTAATAAGATTTGTATGATGATGATAATGATTATGGTGAGAATAATAATAAAGTTATTTACAATTTAAAAATGGCTGGACTCGCATGTACCAATTCAGAAGAAAATCCCACAGCCTAAGATAAATTTCACTTTATGGTGAGTAGGTTCAACGTGTTCTGCCTGGAATACGTTTGCAGCTCACGAACATTCATCGCTGATAGAGAAATGATTTTCGAGCTGTAGGCATGTTGAGCGTTCCTCTAGCGCGGCTCCAGCCATCATCATTAATAACACAAAGGTCAGAAGTACGTCGTTTTATGGGCTTATAAATTTTCGTTCCAATCTTGCGATTTTTATCGTCCTTGCTTTGTAACCTTCATTCGTCCCTACTAGCTCTTGTTTCTTCCGCATACCTCGAATTCATCGAAACATGTTAGCAGACACTGAAAGATCTGAGCTCGATTCCTGTTCTGGAACATCTCATGAAAATACTTGAAACTGGCTGCATCCATGTAACATTCTCTCTTGGCAAATGCTGTGCTAGAGCAAGCTAACCTGTTGAACATTCTGAACAAAGTTTATACAGAGTGATTCAAAAGGTTAGGGCCAAACTGAAGGAGCGTATAGAGGGACTCAGAGAGAACAACTTTCGAATAGCATGTCCTCCGAAGTTATCCTGAGTCAATCGAGGCCATTGAATGTAGGGAAGTCTGATAACATACCGCTGAAATAATCGTACTTTGCTATTCTCCTACTAGCTTAATTGTTTTTTTATTAATGTACAAGGATTACATTGGCAAACTTACAAACAAACCAAATTTACAACAGGTATGTTATCAGACTTCCCTACCTTCAATGGCCTCAACTAACTCAGGATAACTTCGGAGGACATGGATTCCTATTCGAAAATTGTTCTCTCTAAGTCCCTCTATACACTCCTTCAGTTTCGCCCTAACCTTTTGAATCACCCTGTATAATGCCAACATACGAGACCAACGCTCAAAATCTGTGGTCTCCAGATCCGCCCTCAATCTTTCTTGCAACGTGAACCCCCAACCCAAAATTATGTCATATTTTTTTTATTAAACAGAATATAGATCAACCGAAAAATATATAGAAGGTACAGTTTTTGTGAAGTTTTTACGTAAATTTTGAAGCAAAAAAAAAATGCTCTGAACTCACAGCAATACAGTGGCATACAAAATGAGAAGAATGTAATTAAATAGCGGACATTTTGGAAAAAACTTTCCGACCTCAGTTGATAAATACTGTACGAGAAAATATTAAGACCGTGGCTTGTGAAAAGGCGGTTCACTTATTTTCCAAATCTTGCTGAAAACGAAGGTGATAGCTGCATGGCCTTTGTTCGATTCCCGACTATCGCAGAAATTTGTCTACGCCACAATGTCCAGAACGGGTCTAGTGCCCACCCAGCGACATATTTGACGCACACTGAACGATCATTCTCTGAGGATAGACTGGAAGGAGCGTGAAGCTACACAACGCTTCCATCAATAAACAAAAGGGACTTTTACACTCGGCTCCAGAAACAGTTTAATAATAGTCATTAATATTGTATGAATACTTGAACTGTAATACATAAAAGTCTTGACTATTTTACTGCGAAAAAGTAACGATTTTAAAGAGACACCAAGCATAATAAAGATCCACAAAGGCACGAGATTAGCAGTTTAGAAATACGAAGAAGTTTTCAGCAGACCTGAGAACGATAACGAAGCGAAATAAGTCGCATCTCTTAATGAACCCAATTCGTTCTGATAGCAACTCTCGCATTTCATTACTCGGTTTTCCGACTAGAGCATTCGCTGCTGACGAAGTTAATTATACTTCGTTGAAAAAAAAAATACGGCCGACTGGGGCGGCGTGAGTTCATGGCCGGCAAATTTCACTTCTTTTTCCCCCTAAATTGAAATTAATCTATACAGCTTTTTGTTCACAATTTAAAGTCATCTAAACATGTTATATAACAATGTAAATAATACTGGGAGCTGCTGTTTTTGCTGCTTTTAATTTCACAAGCTGGCCATGGCTATGACGTATGAAGCCGTGTTTTTATTACTGTTTACTTTTGTCTTGAGAATTATAACAATTGTTTTCTTCGTCACAGTGCTTGGGAGAATCTCGCGTTATTAACTGCGACAAAGTTTCAAGAAATTTAAGTATTTTAACAAAGCGGGGAGGGGGAGAAGTGGGAATTCTGATGATGGAGGCAGCAGTCTTCGTACGAGTGTTATTCCGCTCGCGACGAAAGTAAGCTTCGACTACGTGGCTAACAACGTCTGGCTGACTGGAACTGGCTAACGATGCATTTTATCTTATCCGTTCTGATGTTTTCTTTCAGTTCATTGATTTCAACTGAACCAAGAAAGTAAGACACAAGACTTAACAGTGTTTATTTTTATAAATGTTAGCCGGGCTAACACGGCTAAAATGAAAGCTCTATTCCCGTACTTAAAGTCACAGCGCTTTAAACCGTAACCTAGATCCTGTTAAGGTAATCAGCGTCAATGTTAGCGAGTTACTTTGCATTCGAATTAACAAACATTGAGGCTTGGGTATATTTGCATAATACGTCCCCTGAAATGTCAAGTGGTTGAGAGATGCCACCATTGAGGGGGCAATAAAACCCAGACAGACTAGACTCTACTTCTGTGCTGAAAGTTACGCTTAAGTACGAATGTGTGCTTTATAATAAAGCATCATGTGAAAAGAGAAGATGGACTGACAGAAGATGGTCTCTTTTTATTACAGCAATGTATATGGCAGGTCCTTAAACTTGAAGACAGCGTTTCTTATTAGAAGGCAGGTTACTGCTATCGGGGCTTTACTCAGGTTGGTTGTTCACTTATCTTACGATGTTATGCCAAATCTTGTGGTTATAAATCGTCGAACAATACAATGGGATCACTGTGAAAGAGTGATCTGAAAGGATGTGAGAGAAAGATGTTTTGGTCTATGATAAAATTCTATACCTGAAAGTAAAAACGAGGATAAACACGGACATCAAAAAATAAAATAGTATATTTAAAGGAATATTGTTCGAATTTTATAAAAGACGGCACTTGATATAAAGAAATGTAAATGGTTTTTTACATTACTCAGGTTTTTTAAACACGGATTAAAACATTTGATTTGTACATCAGATTCCGAGAAACTCCTTATAACCGTAGATCAGACTACACACATGCTGGATTTTCACTGTGGAGAACCGAGTTCGTTATCAACGCGAATAGTTATCCCTACTGTATACATGCGAGGAAAACCACGAGTATGAAACAGAAGAACTGACAGTCAGACATTCTTTACGCGGTCCGGAGAACAAATAACCCGACTGAAAGTTCTAGTGGTTTTTCTCAGGCAAATTCCTGGATGATACCTTAAAATAGGCCACAATCACTTCCATATCCTTTCCATTTCGTTATTTAGAAATTATATCATTCGACACTATATAGCCTGTGCTGCTGACAGCATTGTTAAACAATTAAGTAAACTAATGTAAGTGTTAAGTAACACGTAAGCGAAAGGCAAACGTACGCTCACTGACGGTAGGAAGATCGATACATCGAAGTTCAGGACCGCAGCCAGCACTCGAAATATCCATCGACCATTATCATCCCGTCAACCACTACAGTAACAGCTCTGCCTGGCATCTACTCCATGAGTGGCTTTCTCTCTCCTTGATAAATCGCTGACAAGTCCATTCTACCTATGCATGCTTTAAAAATCGATATTCTCTCTCGTTTCATGAATACGTATGAGCCCACCGCACTACAAAATAAGGTACAAGTGATCTGCTTAACAGAGCTGCCATAGCGGGTAGTGGTTTTAGATGTCCTTCTGAATGAAAGCCACAGGTTAAAACAAACACAGAACACGTGTTTGCAAAACAGAACAAAGACGCCGCATAATTCTACTAGCAGTAATGAAAAACGAGAGCGAAAAGGTTGCTTCTGTTTGCATTATTTTCTTTTAATTTTGTGTCCTACGCTGGTATTTTATTAAGCGTTCCTAACAGTCTAGCGTGAACAAAGAACACATTATGGGCCAGTCCATATCTGCCGCGTTCTTTCTACTCCAGTAGGCAACATGTATGACAAGGGGTCAACTGCAAGAACGTTAGTGCTCAACAGTGGCCTCGGTTTACAGTAGCGCAACAAGGACCGACGTGATACAGAGTCAAGAACACGTCTCGAACATCAGTGTACTGGCTTTTCGAAACAAGTTCTCGCTTTCTTAACACCAACATACTAATGATAAAGCGAATCTTTACCAGAGACATTACCTCAAAAAAGCAACTGTAATTGCATTTCCATTATCGAGAAAAAATTGATCGTAATGAAGTGACTGACTTCTGTACCGACGTTTTAGAGGTGATCGCTGCTTCCACCATCAAAGCGCTAATGACCAAGGCAGTAAGCACCTCTGAAACGTCGGTAAAACTTCTATCAGACTACTCAGCTCCACATCCCAGAAATGAGAAGATCTGCCATGTATTTTAGTAGCAGTATCAGACACTTTATTCAAAGCCCTTCCCCTGTATTATTTGTGAATCTTTGTCTTAAATGCATTCTCTAACGTCGCGTTATCTCCTATTAAAGAATAAACTTTAAATAATTTCTGTACCTAAATTATCCGACGTTCACTCATGGAAGTTTCAAAGAGGTTTATGGGAATTGTTTTTTTTAAAAACGTTCATTATGAAGTCATGAAAACAAGTGGTAAAATAAATTAAGCTAGTTATAAACTGTCATTCATTTTTCCCTAACAGACAACAAATCTTCAAACTGCGAAATTCATAATCTCTCGCGATCTCCCACAGTCTATGACAGTCTGTATTCTGACTTTCGAAACTTCCACAAAGTTTTTGCATTTCTCAACCTAAGGCAAATTACTTTGAGAGGCATTTTTAGAGCCTACATTGAGTTCAACTTTTCCATATCTTATCTTCCTCATCTCTCTTTTTTTTAACTTTCGTTTACACTAACTTTTTTCCTTCCATCCTCTTTTAAGACAATACAATAAATTCTTATAACCAAACCTGCACAGATTCGCAAATGGGACTAACTACAGTTTGATTTTACTAGGTTTCTTCTTACGTAAGATTGGTAACTATTTTGGAAACACGTTGCTAGGAAACAAACAACATCCAGAGCTTTATACACTTGTTACAGTTCGTTTACTTTGTAACTTATAAATGTGGGTCATTGCTTCTATGATTGGATAATATGATAGAAGAAATCTAACGTCATGCGGAGACAAATACATTCTGAAATTCTGCGATGGATACATTCTTACATCTTTAGAACTGGACAGTATCCGTTATGAGCTGCAGACACAGCAAAAGGTTCTTGTTGTAATGAAGCACAGCCCTCCGTCCTCTAAAAAACAAATTTGCCTGACAACGGACCGAGAAATTATCTCATCCACAGTAACGGTCTTGCAAATGTCCTCAGCACTATGAGCGTTCTGTGTACTTAATTCTATTAGAAAATAGTATTGCCATAAATTTCATAAAGGCTCAACGTAATAGACGTAGTTCAGCAAAGTAAGAAGTTCGAGGCGTGAAAAGGCACTGTTCTGTTTTACATATATTACTATCACAGACTTTCAAACTATCTGCTACTGACACGCAGACATTGCTAATGGCTGAAAACAATACAGCGACAAAATGTTGCTAAGGCTTTCTCTTGGAACCAGACATAAAACATCTCAATTTCATGCCTCAGTTCTTTGAGACATTTTCCTATCGTACGACTTAATCTCCAGGTTGAAGTCAAATCAGGCGAACGATGGGTACTCACCACTTACACTTCACCCTATCTACCGGTGTGGAAAATTAGGATCGAGGTAAGTCCCGACGTTGCATGTAAAATGTGTCCCGTTTGGTGACAGTGGTCGTAGTAATCTTCGTCATCACACAGCTAATAAATATTGGGTGCAAGGTATGATCTCATTTCTCTGAATTATCCCTCAAAAAAAAATTAACCCCCTCCGTTTGGAAGACACGGTGCAACAGAACGGACTTCTACTAACTTCTATCATAGACAAGAGGGACTCGGAGAATTACCGAATTCTTTCTTGTGACATGGCTTCCATGTTTTATAACGCCACACACAGTCTTATTCGTATTAAACAACCACGGATGCCATACAAGTTTACTGGTTTCGAATATTTCGAACATTGTACGGAGAATGTAATACAACTTCTGGGACTAGCCCCTCACAGCACGCATGACCTAGAACGATCAGACAGAAACATTCTGCAAGTCTCTATAGGTTTAGCACCATAAAAATTCCACAAACGGCTTCAATAACTGAACAAAGGTTCTGTACCGTTTTCTCTGAAACAAAATGGCATGTGTTGAATTTCTGTTAAGGATTTCTACTGTACAGGAGCAATAATACCATTTATCTAACGAAATTGTAAAAGAAGAAAATTCAGAAAAGATGTCTGATGCGTGTAGTCTGGTAGAAGTTTACCGACGTTTCAGAGGTGATACTATAACCATCATAAGGGCAGTCAGTACCTCGGAAACGTCAGCAAGCTTCTACCCGTCTACACGGCATTACAACCCAGAAAATAGCAATCTTCACTTTACATTAATATCACGACTAGTAGTTTGTGGCGGTCATATAATGTGCTGACATTCGTTGTTTTTGACGTAAATACGTCTATAAGGAAGGGTCATTCGGCAAAAATGTGGAACGAAAAGGGGGAACGAAAAAGGGGAACGAAAAATGGAAACGAAAAAGTGTAACAATGGTTACCTAGGGAACGTCTGTTTACTCGGCATTGTTGTTACCTAGGAAACGTCATCTGTTTACTGTTTACATTACATTACCTTACATTACATTCAGCTACCACAGACCCATCTTAAGCGTAACTAATTCAAGTTGAATAAGCAATGTCTTAATCAAACTTTACTCAATTGTAAAGCATGTATAAAGGAAATATTTAGAATAAAGCCAATATATAAACTTCCTTTCCGTATAGACGTATTTAAATCAAATTCTCCGGAACCGTGGTTCCACTGACAACTTTTTATTCGTTGAGCCGGGATAGCTCAGTCAGTATAGTGACTAGCTACGGGCTGGACGACCGGGGTTCGATCCCCGATGGGGGCAGGATTTTTCCTCTAGCCTCTGCGTCCAGACCGGCTCTGAGGCCCACCCAGCCTCCTCTACAATGGGTACCGGGGTCCTTTCCCGGGGGTAAAGCCGGCCGGGGCGTGATGCTGACCACTCACCCCCATCTAGTGCCGAGGTCAAGGAAGAGAGGAGCTATACCTCCTCTCACCCCAAACGCCTACATGGCGTATAGTGGGACAAACTTTACTTTACTTATATATTCACTTACCGACATCTCGACACTCGGGTGGTCAATGAAGATCATCTCAGACTCCTCTCCATCAAGAAGTACAGACACGGTTTTTTCTCCAAACTCGTCATCTGCAAAAAAAACGAAAAAAGACGGGTCACGTTTAGTTTCGACTGGTTCACGAGTTCATGTTCGAATCACTAGCAATGGCGATACAAGAAACAATTTCAAACTCAAGCTTTGAAAACCTCAAAAATAACCACGTCTAAATTCTGTTGTGACATTCGTACAACGCAACACGTAATAAAGGATTCTTTGTACCTTCATGCCTCAGATACCAGAATCTCGTTTATAAAAGGAGTGAGACTGCCAACAGGAACCATATACTGCACTACACCAAAAATATTTTACAGTTTCCACAGTTGGAATTTTTTAACCATAAGGTTCGTGATCGGGTTCTACTGCATTAAGCATATGACTAAACATGTAAACAAATATATAATCTACTTGTACTTTCATATCGTGTATTTAACAGATATAGAGCATGGCAACTATTGAGAAGAGTGTCATTTCACTTTCACGAGTATGAATGTAGATCTCTTCTGGGTTGTTGAAAGTTGTTGGAGACAGCAGGAACCTCTGAAACGTCGGTAAACTTCTATCAGACTACAAGGCGCAACAACCCAGAAGACAGCCGTCGTCAAGTAAATAAATGAGTTCATATGGAACGTTCATCCATCATTTCCTCTTTATTAAACCTGTTGAGAAATTCCAAGCTTTTAATTACCCCGGAGATTAATAACAACAACAACCACAAAGCCCACCACTGAACCACATCCTTAACCACTTCAATCCAGTTCACATATTCACAATCCATTTTAATATTATTCTTTGATTCACTCCGACTGCATATACTGGTATTCCCAAGCAGTATCTGAATCTATTTTCTATATCCCCTGTAAGTTCTCTAAAACTAATCTGTATCATCTTTCTTCATGTCAAAAACCTAGACATACGAGGTGAGGAGCGCACATGTTGTTTAGGGAATATAAATATGAAAAAGAGAATTTTCCGTTCAGATGAATCTAATAAATTGCACATATATCAACGTCATAACTGTACCGTAACAAACCATAGAAGCAGTTCTCAAAGCACTCATAGTGTAGACAGCGACAATCCACGTGAAAAAGAAAATCCTCGAGGGACTATCACATGGTAGTCATAGTAACGAGGCTATTGTTTGTGATTATAAAGATCAGCAGTTCATGTGCAAAGAGACAAATAACACCGATTAACAAAAGTAGCTCTAGACTTCCGACTACGTACATTTTTAAATTAATCTAAATGTGTACTGTCACTAGAGAATTTACCTATCAACAACAAAGCAAGAATAAATAAGGTAATCCTTAGAAGGATTTTAGGTTCTCAAGGCAGCGAGTATAAAGATCGCTGGCTGTCTTGTGGGTTACAACTCCGTGAAATCTGGCAGAAGTTTACCAACTCATCGCTCTGATGAAGGAGGCAGCAAAGACCTCTGAAACGTTGGTAAACTTGTGTCGTATGCAGGCGTCGCGATGCTTTGACATGATTGTGACGAATCGCTTCTCGAGGGTTTTCTTGGTTTGGTGTTCTGATTCGCCATAGCGTATATCTCATACATTTAGGAGAACATTTGACAATGTTAGACACAAACGAGAAAGTAGGACGAGGAAAAAATAATAGAAAACAATATTAAGCTCTCATTAAATGTAAAACAACAGTGTTTACTGTGTATAGAAGAGAGTACGCCGAAAAAAGGTGCCAAACGATATTTTGTCTCACAATAATCTGTATCTGTAAACAAACTAAAAACAAACAAACTCTGACTGAAATAGGGGAAAGAGTGCGGTAACAGGCTACATGGTGTTTGAGAGTTTTCCATGGAAGGCATTTAGATGGCCTTCGGAACCCTAACAGCAGGTAAAATGATCACAATGGCTGCAATATCGGTAAGTTAATGTAAAAAGATTAAGCTTCTGATGTGTGCAACTGTAGCCTACACCTTAACACTGTCTGCAAATATTGCTAATAGGGGGTGCTCGAGGGCATGGCAGAGGCTGGTACTGTGCTGTGTTGTGTCAACTGCCATTTCATCCGTTCCGGTCACAACCCTGCGCGACTCTAATATCCTAACAAAACCTCCATGAATAAAATCTCGTTTCCACACGAGCAGACAGATTGAAAACACAGGTGGTCATGACATGAACACAAATTATCACGAGCTACTAACTACTATACTCCATGCGCCAGTGACGACATTACACTGCAGTCGTGTCATTAAACACATTTGTATCGACTGAAAGTCTGATTAACGTCTTCACAAACTGCTGCACTGTGTTTCGAACAGTGACAGATTTGGAGGATCACACGATCGATTTTTTTTAATTATCTAAACCCACCGTTTTAACCTACAGATGACGTAGTTTCGAATTGTAGGTCGACTGTGTGAATATTGACTGAAAAGGGGTGTGGAAGGAAACGGCAGGTCATATTTTAACGTTCTAATTTATTTATTTAACAACACTGTCAGTACCTGAAGTTACAAAGCACCGAATTGTAGAATTATTAATTAATAATGAATTGGAAAGTGTTTGGAAGGAAACAGTCCTGGTCTAATGTAAGGTGCTATTCGGTATTTTCCTGGAGGGACTGAGGAAACTTCTGTCGGGTTAACCAAATTTCGAACCGTGGCTCGAACTACAATTATTGCGTTTATGAAGCACGTTGTTCATTAACAGCCCGCGAAGTTGAGTTAGACGAAATGAGATACAGCAATTAGTAAAAGTCTCCGTTTTCCACCCTGCCTTTAAAAAAAACAAATTTTACTACTGAAATAATAAAACTGTTTGTTCATTACGGTAATGTTATGGATAAATATTCCGCTATCCAATGTTACATGTAGAGCTGAGTATTGATCACCGTCAAATGATTGTCAGGCAACTGACATGATTTTTGAATTGTAAAATTGGTTATAGTCATCAAGCTTCAACAAGGAAACAAACAGACAATTCAATGAGAGGATTCTGAGCAGGACTTCAAGAAATAAAATTATAAGAAAAATAAAATAAATAAAATAAAATAATAGGAAATATATAAGATACCAAACTCTTAAAAACAATAACAGAAAATTAAAAATTAGTTCGCACAATAAAGGAGAATTATGAAGAGTTTTTAGGAAAAATAACGAACGCCTTTGGGACGTTGTAAGTAGGCAGGAGTGCAGTAATACAGATGGCCATGGAAAATGTGGAAATGGAACCTGCTGAGCACTGACGGCGAGGCCGTCCCGAAATAAATTGGATAGCTGATGTGGAAAAGACGCGGAATACAGAGGACACAACAGATATTGGAAATGTGTGCGCGTAAAATGACAACCGGAAGGAGATGCTAAGTGACACACACAAACACACATACACGCGAAAGCATATCTACAGGCTGTCCCAAAAGTATACACACATTCAATGAAAGAAATAAAGACATTGTATTAAACTAAACCTTTACATACGTCAGTTGGAATTTAGTAAATCAGTGACTCTAGAGTAGGTGCTAGAAATGACCACCTTGTCATAGTGTGTAAACATATTTTTGAGACACCCGTATATACGGGATATAAAATAGTAAAATATAAGATAAAACGTAAGTTGCATAAATGCAAGCGTGCAGGCGAGAATTGGTTCCACGAATCAAGCCAACACATACTGTAGATCTATTCAGCATGTGAAGCGGAAACTGCTAACATATCAAAATAATATTCTAATTTTGTTATCACACACACACACGCGTGGCGTGTTAGCAAGAACTCGTGGCTTCAGTGTGTGGAGATGCGTAGGACAATTAAAGGCTGGTACAAAAGAGGTGGGTGTAGACCTGTAATTCTAACAGAGCGGAACAGATATGGTCATCACTTTATTGCAATTTGTAAATATATCGACTATTCGGATTGTCTCTCGAAGGATTCTTACAAATCACAAAGGTGGTTCTCACGTCTCGTCCATTGCTTCGCCCTGCTTGCAATGTGCACGGTTCAGAACTAATTATACATAACAGAAAACAACTTTTTTTAATTCAGCCGTATAAAATTAAATCAAACACAAGTACTGAAAGTGTTTCATTTAAACTGTCGCTTAGTAACTTTAATTTGTATTAGCACAAAAATATTTTAGTATTGCGCCGTGTAATCCGACGTTTCATAGCTGCATGTTCCATCCACCAACATGACAATGATGGTGGTACCTCTGAAACGTCGATAAACCTCTACAAGACAGCCTTCATTATAATCGTCGCCGTGAGAATCTCAAATATCACTTAATAAAAAACATGTTACACGGAAGATATCAATGTTCCTGACTCACCTATCGGCTCCTGAAACGTCCGAAAATGGTGGAGAAATATTTACAGCTCATTCCTTAAACGAAACAAGTTTGGCAACTGAGACCTCTTCTCTTGATTTTAGAGCGTTTTAGGATGGCAGTTTCCAATTCATTCATTCATAGCCACGCCTCGCCCACCCCACTCTTAGCCACGCAACTCTGCCGGCTATTGTCCGTGCTGGGAGCACACGGATTTCTATTATAGCAACAATCGATTCTGCAGTAATAAATGGAGGCTCAGGCAGTGCAACAGGTTCGTCTAACCAAGGGGTGGACAGACAGCCCCATCGGCAAATTTCTTCTCTGAACCGCACAAAGGGACTTATTCCTCCCAAGACAATGTCCTAATATTAACGTAGGGCGGCCTCCTGCTATCAGACTTCTTAAGCTTTTCAGTACAGACAAGAAATTAATAACCCTGTTTAGACAGGAGAAAGAAGAATTTGCTGTGCTAACAGTTTTCCAGATTATCCTTATGTCATGCAGCACAGGTGACTCTCGTTATACACGCTTTCGCTAACCGCTATAATTCTGTCGCTTTATTAACGTGGTCAAATGGAGGATAAGATGAGGAGATCTGGGGAACGCATCAAAGAGATAAAATTATGCGTAATTTCAGTGGAGCATCGGCTGGAAAGAAATCGATTCGGAGACGAGGCAAGACTGGAGAATTACTAAAATGTACCTCGTACAAGCAGGATATGAGAGTAGGAAACTAATTCAACTGATTTAGGACAGAGTCTAGTGACAGACTCTCGTAAACATGGTAATGAAATTTTGGGGTCCGTTAAAAGCTGGGAATTTGTCGAAACCGTTCATTTCTCAAAACAGTTTCCTTAATGCATGTCCCTTGTAACAGATTCATTCTCTACTGTGTCTAACATTTTCATATTACCAACCCCCATCTCACACTCATTATTAAAATTGGTAAAAGATTTTTCTATCTCTCGCATTTTTTCTCGGATTTAACGTAGTGAAACCAATTCTCGGCCGTAAGGGTTTTGCGGGGAATTGTGGCGAAAAATCTGATGATTGGCATGCACACAAACATTTCATGGCCTCAGGGATTTCAAACGTGGGATCGCAAAGTTTGCTCTAAGGTTAGAGCTGCAACGACGTTTTCCTACCTTCCAATCCCGGGCATGCGCACCCAGCTGATGGTCAGACCATGGTCGAACGAACTTTCGACCATGGGTCTGACGTATGATTCTGTTCAAGTCCGTACGCGGAAAGCATAAAATATGATGTGTTTGGTATACAGACTGGATGAGGGCAGCAATAAATTTTGTTGCCAAGTTTATCTGTGTGTAATTAAACAGGGCATAATGTAGTAGGCCCATCACATGACATGTTAAAATAAATAAAAAAACATGAAAATTTCGTGGATAACCAAAAAAGTAACATGGAAATACTATAAGATTGCTTTTGACACTGGCCAATGTCTGAGGTAGACGAGAGTTGGCTCTGTTCTCGTCTTCATGTGACTGGTTGATAATATATCGAAAAATTTTGTTTTCTTTTGATCTAAGTATCAAAGTTTGCACCAAACCCAGAACGAATCAATCACTGTCATTAATATCAAAACAGAATCATCATAACAACACCTGTCAGCATATAATAATTACCTGAAGATAGGAGCACAGAAATTCCTGAAACGTTTTTATATAAAATATACCTGACACAATGGGTAACGTCCAACATAGTGTTCCTGCAATGAATCAACCACTGTCAAAATCTTTATTGAAAGAAATTATTTTTCCATACATATAATGTTATTTTTTAAGATGGTTTTCTTCTAGGTACTCACCGCTGTGAGAATTTCAAATCCTGCAAGTTAATAGTTTGCGTTTCACTGCAGGTGTCCTTAACAGCGCACAATTTCTAATTATTTTCCCACTTCCGTGCACTAATAGTGGAAAAACTTTATCTTGGCCAACTAAAGATTGGTGGAGCCTCACGCAGCCTGACCATTGGGTCGTATAGAGGATATTGCAAATTTCACTATCATAAATTGTATTTGTATTCAGTAAATCCTGCTTGCTATATATCTGAGCAAAGCACAACAGCCTTCTAAAGCAACGAAACTGCCAGTCGCAATGTATTGTTTTCTTGTCTGTACAGCTTTCTAATTCAACACATGGGGCTGGCCACCCCCAAAGCTGAATCAGCTCCAGTCCGTGCAGGAGGGCGAAAGATCGCTTGGAAGCAGCACAGCGTACACGGCTCGTCCATTATACTCCTGACCGATGCCTGACTGAAAGGAATATTATTCCAAAAGCACGGGGCTGGAAAATATTAGAACACTGAGCTCCCACATTATGTCTGCTGCTGCCACCAAACAACAGCAGAAAACAATTACGACAAGCACGTAACTGTATAAATTTGTTTCCATATTTCGTAGACAATTCGATAACACTGTATGAATCCTAAAACGTATTTAAAGTCGAGATGACAGAATGACCATAAATATAAGCTGAAGCCGAGAGACTGGGAAAATAAGAGATCGATATTTATTTGAATGTACCAGTTCACTCCTCTACCAGAAGCCTTATATGAAGTTCTCATTTATAATTTTACGTCACTTCAATATCAGTAACCTTACTGGTTTACAGTTCCTTTAGAAAATTTATAGAGACAATACCAGAAAAATGCAAGACTTCTGCCAGCGAAAGTCCCGTAAGATAAGGGAAGATACCCCAACAAATGCCCACATCCACCGTTCGTGTGTTAGCATGAATACGAGATTCCAACTGCTGATAGAGACCTTTGCGATCATGTGAACGGCCTGATCTCAGGTCACAGAGCATTCGTTTTTTGCAAGTTGGCCTCGCTGGAGAATTCTTCCAGTAACGTCTGTGACACAGACAAGTATTTTGACCAGAAATGTCGGTTATGCATAATTTGCATACAGTTAGCCATGCTCATCATCTTACACTCCTAAGGTTACCTAATATTGGTAGTATGTTATGAACTAAAAACCTGTGAATACGAATGACAAAATGTCTTCCTACTGCTCTTGAATATAAGACTGAAATCAGAGCAAATTCAGTGTTCCTGCAACAGGCATTTGCATACGAGGTGCGATCGGAAAGTTTCAAGACTGCGCCTATAAAAACACGTACACTTATCTCAGGTATTAAATTCATCCATCACCCTCGAAGTAGTTCCCCTGGGAGTGAACACAACGATCCCAGCGCTACTGCCAAGCCTGGAAGCATCCCTGGAAATCTTTCTTTGTCAGCCTGTCAAGCACCATCTACGATTCTGCCTGAATCTCTTCTATCGTCTCAAATCTCCTTCCCTTTAGCTGAATTTTCATCTTTGGGAAGAGGAAACCTTAGAGAGGAAGTTGGGGTCGGTTCTTGCAAGATCTTTGAGCTGCTGACAAACGAGAAGTCGATTCTGCTTCTGGTCCTCAGACAGGAGCCTTGGCACAAACTTGGCTGCGATGCGTCTCATGTGGAGTTCTTCCTTTAGAATCAGCTGACAGGTCCCATAGCCTATCCCAACAATGTCGCACAAGTCGTTGATGGTACGACGTCGATCTTCGTGAATGGCCTGCCGAATCTTCGTAACATTTTCGGACGTTGTGCTCGAAGATGGTCGTCCAGAACGCTCGTCATCATCGACAGAGGTTCGGCCATTTTTAAAACGTGAATGCCACACAAAAGTTTGTGCACGACCCATTGCGGACTCCCCAAATGCTTGCTTTAGCATTTCATAGATTTCCGTAGCCGTTTTGGCGAGTCTTTGGCAAAATTTGATGCACACTCTTTGTTCATGAAAATCCGCCATTCCGAAATCGCAGGAGGGTCGGTGTAATGCACTACCAAAACGCCCGTAACTAAGAAACAAATGCTAATTCGATGATGCCGGCTGGCACACTGATTCACTATGAATGTAGGCCGCACCCCCTAGCGGCAGAAGCTCGTACTACATCCGGTTCGCCCTCTATTGACACAGTCTTGAAACTTTCCGATCGCACCTCGTACACGTAAACTATCTTGGAAGAACCACGATCAAGAAATTCCTTTATCATTTTTACGATGTTAAAAACACATAAACAGGTACACACGTTAAAACACTCAGGCGTGTGTAACACGACCGAAGTATAAATATAACACAAATATAAACTTGATCTTACAGGAAAACTGTCCATATATTATACATGAAATCTAACGGCGTCTCTTTCGCTAAGAGACTGTAATAATAGCGAGCTCTTTACCTATGAAAACTACGTGATCATCATCATAGATAATAGCTCATCCTGTCAGTCTTGTTGCTTCCTTTTTATTACGTCCCAGATCTTCTCTCATCTTTTCATAGCCTACGCGACCTACCTGAACCCAGAATAAAGCTTTTTATTCTATCACATCTCGTCCTTCAGTCTTCGCCTGACATAAAGTGATTTCCAGGAAACGCTGTAGCTTACAGTGCCTCGAGAGAACGCGTAATAAATTGGCAGAAACCAGCATCTGGAAAAATGACCTTAAGAGTAACAAGCGGGTAGGCGTCATTTATCACTTACTTTTGTTATGTGAATAAAGAAGCGGAAAGCAATTATTCCAATGACAACTGAAATTACTTCAGAACTTTTAACTAACAGGGAATATAATAGACTTCATCCTTTACTACTGTGTTTTGAACATATTATTTTCCTTCGTCTATTTGTTGGAGAAACAAGTCTTAATACTGCTAACAGAGCTGATCAGTATACGCGTATATCCTACAGCCTTATACTTAACAGCACAACACGCAAGTTACACGTGAAGATGTCTGTCTTCTACGATAATGCACAGCCGTGTAATCTGGTAGAAGTTGACCGACGTTTCAGATGTACTTATGGCCTTAATCATCAGTAAGAACCTCTGAAACGTCGGTAAACTTCTATCTGACTACACGGCGCTACAACCCGAAAGACAGCCATCTCTGATTCTAATATTTCGTTTAACGAAGTTCACAGAAGACTCCCGATGAACAGATTTTACGGTGATTACTTCGGTACCTTGATTCTTCCCTCTAATGAACAGTGCGGTAATTACAAACTCCAATCATAGCCAAACGGATATCCAGCGAAGCACTTGTTATGAGTTGCGTATGTACACAAAAGACACAATGACAGCGTGTCCCACCCTTCAAATATCTCGTTCATATCCGAAATAATCCTAGAAATTAAATCCTCGTTTTCAATCTACCTTCTAAATTGTACTATCATAACAGTATTAGTCAATCTGCATAATAAAACAGTTCCTCACTGCGAACTATGTTAGAGCTCACTTGCCCGATCCTTAACAGGATACAGATATTTTTTGCCACAATATTTTCATATGTAATTTGTTCTTCCGTAAAAGTAAGAGACCATGTTTCCCCATTTGAAACACACGACACATTACCGCTGTGTCTTCGGCATTTTGAGGACTTGCAAGGATATTCTATCTATCCATACGCACAAGTGGGCTTATACGAATACATACACAGGGAATTTTTTTTTTTAGTGTTCTGTCTGACGACAGGTCCATATGAACAGGATCCTTCCATCCTTTTCTCGGACTGGGACCTGTTCATATACGTTCTTGGCAGATGATCCAGAAGTGGTTTGACATTGCCTTCTTCTGTGTGTGAATGGAGTAATTGTTGGGATGCCACGGAGAAACCGGGTAAGCCCCCGGAGGAAAACTCCGTGTTGCCTAGACCACGGCCTTGCCCAACACAAGCTATAAATTCGGGAATCGAACCCGAGACCCCAGGATTACAAGGCCAGCGTTCTAACCGCTAGACCACCGTGGCTCTACAGAGAATATAAGATGTGGTATCTGCATATATCTTAACTGTTAGTATATTTATCACCTGTTAAAAAATCTATCCAACCATCTGTTATCAATCTTTCTACATACCTATGGATCAATTTAAATTATGACCTACTTTTTAAGAATGGTGCAAAGTTTTCTGTATGAGGACACATGTCCTTTGTGATAAAGAGAGACCGTGGTTCCGCTTTACAACGCGGATAACGATGACAGTCAAGGCAACAGGTGGTATAATGAGGCCTTCTACCATCTGTCTGTGGAAATTAACGAGATGTGCCTGTGCAATGATACGGTTATTGTACAAATGACAAACTCACAGACGACGGAAGTGAATGCGCATTTCCTGTACATGTTTGTTCAAACGCTAATTTGATACGCAACCGACGTCATCCAGAAAAGAACTACATGGAGAAGCGTCCTTGAGAAGCTGATGACAGTGGTAATCTCGCCAAGAGAAACCCCTTTTTTATTAAACTACTAAGTTCATTACCGTGTTTACAACAGCCCGCCACTGAATCCCATCGTAAACTAGTAAAATCCAGTACACATCTTCACACTCTGTTCCTTTAAGATCAATTTTAATATTATCCTCCCATCTATGCCTTTGTCTCCCATGTTGTCTCTTTCCCCCAAAATAATCCCATGTCTGAGCAGCATTGAGTGTCTTGGGGTTGAGGGTAAGAACGATTGCATTTGTTAAACAGTTATGGACAGCCGATGAAGGGCGTTCCTCTAGCTTAAACGTTATAAAATAAAACACTATAAAAAAACTACTTATTTCAACATGTAACTGGTTGTAATATACAGATCCGTCGCATGATGGCGGATCTCAGAGAACCGAAATATGGTTGCGTACATATGTAAATAAATATATAGTTTCAGTAACTGATAGACCGTTATAAATTATACTGAACGTTATCATAATCTTTTATCTGCATGTTTTGGACGCAGTTTAATCAATTTCCTTTGTAGATAAAAGGGTGCTTTATTTTTCTTCAGTGCTTTGTTCCTTCTGGAGCTACTGTCTGCTGGGGCTTCGCCTCATCAGGCAGTCCTCCGCACCTCCGCTCCCAACACCTTGTTTCCAGCTAATGACTCCCAGCCTTCTCAAAGCCATTAAAGTATCTGCAGATGCCACACTAATTTATATTAAATTGAGAAATTATATTCGGTTGTTTCAAACTCTTCTTTATACCCCTTATGGAAGCTTCCAGGCTTATTTTTTATTATTCTCTATTTCTGTAACGCTTTGTATTTGCGAAGCATACATTTTCCATCGTTACAGTCTATTTTTATATGGAAATCGGCTTACACATTCTGTTATAAAACAGACAGTGGTAAGCGACAAGTTTAATCCTTTTTACATTCTGGAGAACACAAATGAAATGTCATGCCTGATACGTGCACTAATGAAAAATTTACAGAAAAGGGAAGTCTGTAACAACGAAAGTAATCCGATTAAATAAATTCATCCGTCAAACATTTCGATTAATTTAACGAGTATTATATTATTTTATTGTTTTTTTAATATAAACAATATTAGTATCATACTAAGTTCGTGGATCGGAGTCCTTTTTCATATGTTGTTATTAGCTCAAAGAATAAAATTCTCCGAACTTGATGAAACCCAAAAGTCAATTTAATATGTTCGAAGGTACCCGCCACTGATATCCATCTTAATCCAGATTAATCCAATCCACACTCTTGCCCTACTTTCCTAAGGTACGTTTTAATAAAGTCCTTCCATATACATATAGATTTTCCGGGAGGTCTCTTTCCTATTACTAGTCGGCTACTAATAGACTAATTCATTATATCTCTGAGTGTCGTTACAATAGAGTGTCCGATAAAGTATCTTACAGAAATAAACTGTGAACTACACTGAGATGGATCCTTTGAGATTCAACACCACGGTTTAGAATTGATGGTTATAAAACTTAGTTTCTTTAAAGAACAAAATAGCACTGACTCGTTAACATATCTCGCTCAACGAAGGCATAGAAATTTTATAAATGTTGAACTTTTAATGAGATTTACAAACATAATAACTAACTAGATGGCTTAGGGAGCCCGAAGGTTCATCACCGAATAAATCAAATCCCTTCACCGGTTCCTGTCATCGGCCAGCAAAATCCAATCGCCTTCAACCCCTATCTCCCACAGATCCCGAGTCAATACTTAAGCCTGGAATCCCCCGAATATAATGCAGGAGTGCTAACCACACAAAGAAGATGTCGGTAAACCATTGTTCTTATTCATAGGCGCTTCGTTCAGAATCAGGCACAGACCGTCACTTTGAAGACTACATCAGACAGTGTGTTCTCCCACACATAAGTCCCTGAAAGATCTATTCATGGTTGTCTGAAATTGAACACTGTCGGTTCAATGAGCCCCTCTGCATTATATTGGAATTGTGTTCACAGAAGAGACGCTATCACCTTGCACCGCTGCCAATTGATGGAATTGAACCCTGGGTGCGTTAACAAGTAACTCCCTACCCTGCTCTTCTGCGAATGGCCCACTGCATCACAAGCAATGCGCAGTGCAATTAAGACTATTTCGCTGCAGGCAACGAACAAGTGGTTAGGTACGTAAATACGAAATCCCCTTCTCGTGTCAATGAGTAACATAATCATTAAATTCTGAGCATGCATGATGCATTCAGTGTGCAGTGACATTTAGAAGCAATAGTGTACGCATATCATAATCTAATGTACTGTACCGGCATTTGCCTGAAGCGACTGAGAAAACAAGAATGGCCCATCACCCTGATGACGGAGGCAGTATGACCTCTGAAACGTTGGTTAACATCGACCAGACTACACAGCGCAATAACCCAGAAGACAGAAATCTTCATCGCCCTGATGACGGAGGCAGTATGACCTCTGAAACGTTGGTTAACATCGACCAGACTACACAGCGCAACAACCCAGAAGACCGAAATCTTCATACATTTAGCTTCTTACAGAGTACTTCTTCAGAAGCTAACAGTACGCTAGGCAAGTCAAGAAATTCCCCACCATTTAGGTAAACGGGACGTCCATCATCCGGTTCACAACAGCCCTCCCAAGTCTGAGGCCTTGAGCGACATTTCTCTCATGCTGGCTTTTCTTAGTGGGGAATCGTTAGTCGCTCGCCCAACCACTAATCTGGAGGACCACCCCTTGTCGGCTGCCCTCGACTTCCTATTCAACATATTCGCAGCTACCCTCCATATCTGCAGGCCTTCTTCCACCGGCAATCTAAGGACGAGCGATTCCGTGGTGACAAGGGACATACTTAACACAGTAAGTTTACACTAATCACCTTTACACATTTTCAACGTGTGTAAAGCGCTTATTAAACCGATTTATTTTAAGTCCTAATTTAAATCGGTGAATGCTTTTGGGCTAGATTTATGCTTAAAGTATTTTCTAGCCAATCAGTATTTGTGTTCAGTAATTATCTTCTTTCCCGCTTTCTAATCCTTGTCAGACGTAGTTGCTTGGCCAATGGCAGCGTTTCTCTATGCTAACACGACTACACATTTCGCTCAGATCCAAGAGAAACGCTCGGACAGACAGACATACGAGTGAGTTCGAGCCTCAGCGTTCATTTCTCCGCTGCGCACTTTTATGGTTATTCATTTAATTTTTAATGAACTAGGACATACGAGACGGAGGTAAAGTTCAAAAGATACGGAAGGTTTTAAAGTTTCCGTGTAGAGCAGCTCTTTGAAGAGTTATTTCGCCTCGGGTTATGTTAGGAGTAATATAATATAAGTCAAAGTTTTAAGGCCTTTTTAACAAGCGTTAAGTTGTACGCAAATAAAACTAATTTTGACAGACATGTTAAGACCATTGTGTTCACTCAACTGCAATAAATTTATGGTCATAATCAGTATTTATTTTGGAGTATTCATGATAACGATGTGAATATAGTATTGAATCCGCGGATAACTGCCCTTTTATTTAAAATTAACGTTAAAGTGCGATCCGGTGGAATGTCTGTAGGTTTCCATTGTACTATCTAAACGAGATTGTAAATTTTCGGTAATGCAGATCACAAGGCTGGGAATCCATTAACAGAATTACCATGGCAATGGTATAACAGACACATACAGGTCGAAAACCGCTTATTAGCGTTACCATGGCAACTTTTATAATAATAGTACATACAAACATGACGGACGTCATTCATTATATTATATGTAGATTACGTGAGCTGTAAAAATTACCCAATTCCTTGTTATGAAATGTCCTCTATTATTCAACAAGTCACGACTCTTTGATCCGATTATTTTCCTCTCTGCTTCTCTGCTTTGTATTCAATCTTTTGAAAAGTACATTATTCTTCCAGCCTAAGAAACTACTTTTCTTCACAACAATACACAATACAATTCCTTGAAACATGTTTGATTCTATACTGATGTGGAAAATAGACAAAGACGTAATACTAATAAAAATAGCCGACCTATTATTTTTTCTCTTAATTTAATTCATATAATTTATCTGAAATTTTGACACAATCGGAATATCACTAATTGTGTCTATATTGTGTGCATACATTTCAAAGGGGCTGATTCAGACAGGTTCAACTGAACGGGTGTTTACCATTTAGTGCACTTGATTTTATTAATACAGGTTTCTGTAAAACTCATGATCTACACGAATTTATATTTTAAATTTTCCGATTTTATCAAAGACGGGTTGTTTTACAGAGTACTTGTATGTAACATTTTATCATAATTTTTTCTTACTTTAAGCATTTCACTCTTATGAAAAGAATCTAAATGCCTTTCTTTGCAAGAATTACAGAACATTAACAAATACAACAATTCTTCGTTTCGTCCATCCGTCCGCATTTCTTGACTTCAAAATACTAAAATAATTTTGATTAAATTCACATGAAATAAATCAGTGGATTTTCCGATACTTTGATAATGACGGCGGGATATGCAGGCCTATGTAATTAATACTATTCAAATATTCCAAAGAGCGTATTTTTTTACGATACACATATACGTATGACACAGATAGAAAATCTCATTTTATTCTAAATGTATCTCACAAAGATACACCACAATAAGTATTTTATTTTGCATAGAATATAAAATCAGAAAGTTCAATCCAATGGGGACCCGAATAATCTTACTAAAGCTGATTTTCGATTGCGAACTTATAAATACAGCGCAGAATAAGCCGATAAAAAAACAAGTATAGAAAAATGTATCAAGAGAAAAGAAATAATGTCACGTCTTGGAGTCAAAATTCCGAAAGAAATTCGTGGAAAAAATTGGTTAATACAAGCCTGCGCGTAATCTTCAATCTAAAAGGCATTACAGCAAAACTATTCAAGGAGAATTACAAGTAGAAAAAAATCTGTTTTCTTTATGTTCAAAAATTCTTATGGTTCTCTGCTTCCAAAAAAACACGAAAATTAAAATATAACAGCGATTACTTCGCTCGTTATTTTATTTTATTTTTACATAATTTAACAATTCTAAACAGAGGACACAAATATAAGACAAAAGCATAATCAGAATGGGTGAGTAGAAAAATGTTTATTTAAAAATGCACTACGAATATATGAGAACACCTTGTTCCTTTAAAATACTGTCGCTCAAGTGATAAAATAGTTATCCGCCTCTATATAAATTTTGAAGTTTCACAAGAAACTTGCACTGTACCCTGTCCCAAGCCAGCTGAATCCAGTACACATTTCACACACCATTTGACTAAGACCCCTTTTAATATTCTTTTAACATCTATGCTTAGGTCTTCGGGCTGGTGTTGTCCATAAAGTTTTTTGAATAAAATCTTTCACGTTTACTTCATGCGCGCTTTATTTTTTGTTTATGTCATTATCTTTAATTTAATATTTCAAATAATATCACGCCAGTCGTGTTTGAAAGTAAATGGACTAAGCACTTCTGACTGTGGCACGTCTTAAGATTTATTTATTGCCTTTTCCCAGCACACAATTTATCAGAGTGAAGTGACAATACCAACTGAAGGTCTAATTGAGTGACGGACGGTTCATCGTGTGGTTTTCCTGTGTCTGAGCTGAAAAGCTCCAGCGAGTATCACGCGAGGAGATTGGTAAACAACTGAACTGGAATCAATGAAACCAAGAAAGGTTTTTTGAGCCATAATAGGTTGCATACATTTTAATTTTCTTGTCAGGGCGTTGCATTTTAACTTAACGGTTCTCTTCCACGTGTAATTTATACAAAATTCAGAAAATAAACACACAGCCTTGTCTGAGGTTTCAACAGCAATTTTTCAGCAATTATTGTGTCATGCGCAAGATTCTGCGGGTATAAATGAGCACCACTGACAACACTAAATTTCTGCCTCCGCGACGACGCCCTACGCCAGCGGGAACTACACGGCGTCCACTGCCATTTAGGGACACTGTACATGAACTAGTATATCAGAGCTCGCAAACCTTACAGTCCCAAAACCGTGTCTTGAAAACCAGACGGCAATTGGTTACAGAAGACAGTGTGTTGTGATTACGGATAATCCCGTATTATACAGTACAGGTTACCCTCGTTATACGCCCCTTCTATATCCGGCATCAAAATCCTATTCACCGCCAACATTTAAAGCCTATTACTTGCGTCTAACATTCTCTAGGCTTATCAGGGAATATGATGCAGATGACAAACGCAGCAACAAAAATCCTGGCGCCAGTTTAACAATTGACTATTGTTACACGTTTTCCGTTTTACGCGTTTTAGTTACACGCGGCGATTCTCAAGTCACCTGTAAAAGATACGTGAAATCATTACCTAGTGAAGCGTCGTACGTGTTCATGTATTCCGACGTCATGAACTGCGATACGAGAGCTGTCTTGCCGACGCCAGCGTCCCCCAACAGCACCACCCGATACTTCGTAATCTCCTCCACGCTAGCCTCGGAGCTGATGTTGTTGTAACTACTTCCACAACAGGATCCTTCGAACGGAGACCGCTCCCCGGGGCTCACTCCACTCGGGTTGCTGTGGTTACTATGCCTGCAAAAACAGATAGACGCTCTACTTATCCAGCTGTTAGCTGTTCAAATGAAGTGTTTGCATACGTGAAGGTGACGCTGCTACTGCTACAAAGGAAGACGTCTTGAAAGCACTGGCGAACACTGGCACTAGATGGGTTAGTGGCCATCACGTTCCAGCTGCTTCAACCACTGGGATAAAACTGATGGACAGGAAACTAAGTGGACTCGACAGCCGGTGGCGAAAAGAACAACTTTGTCTGCCAGGATTCGAATCCGATCTTCAAGTCAAACAAGTTACCAAACGTTATCCTCTTCGCAAAAACATGGGTCCACCCCTGCATACACTATTCGTGCAAAAAATGCGCTGCACTACTGAGTACTACTGGAATGCAATGTGTTTTGAATAGCAATAGACGGAGTGCGCAGGAAGATCACTCCTTTCTCCCGTTTTTAATTCCCAGTCTTGACGCGGGAACAGTATCTGCATTACATATTTATATTTTATCATTACGCCTACTTTATATCCTCTTCTTGTGATGTTTACGTTATTAAACTCGTTAAGGCACCAGAGTTTAACAGAATAATAAATCAGACATGATCTCTGCTACGAACTTAATGAAGATAACTAAAGTGCCTTCAGAGACAGGCCCAACTTCCGCCTTCACATCTTGGATATCCAAAGCACAGTATCTTTTAATACATTTTCTCTGTTGAGCCAAGCCATGAACCGCGATATCTCTTCAGCAAAATGGCTTCAAAACAGAGGTCAGGGGTTCGAAACCAGAGAGATTCATATTTTACTGTTGGCTGTCACGTCCCGTCCCACAGAAACTCATATGTAACTGGCATCGGTGGCTCTTTCGTCTGGGATAAATAGGTCGGAGCGTAAAGCTGACATAGTGCCTACCTCCCAATGCGAAACGACATTGTGTAACTCATCAGCTTATCCATTCTATTTTATACGTGTTCTTAACCACGTTTCAAGTGCTTATTACCTTCGCCCCGTGTCTTTGTCCGTCTGTAACAATACGAGAATGACTGGATATATAAAATTCTATTCCGCAGACGTTGATATTCTTGTTTTGGTAAACCTGGGGCAACAATAACAAACAGTTTCCACGAAGATTTACATGCCTCTCTACGCACTGAAATGAGTGGGTCGGAAGTCCGCAAACAGCAGTGCAACCACCTGCAGATTCCCAGTGATCACATCACCACCCAAGCAGACACCGAGCCTGTCCTGACGTCAACAGCCCAGACCGGCGGCATTCGCAAAAGCGAGAAATCAAATTCTGATTCGCTTCAGAAGCATTTCCTTACTTGTTCGCTGCACCTTCCATTTGCTTCAACTTCCGTCACAGCACAGGAGTAACTGCCTCGAAACCTCCACAGCTTTAAAACTGACAATGCCCGCAGCCACTCAACCGGTAACAAAGTTCTGTAAACTTTCTGATCAACTCCATCAAAACTTATTGCATTAAATTAACCTCTGAAAATTCGAAGGTATGAGTGAGGGTTGAGGTAAATCTCTTTTAAAGCCTATTCTCCTTCAGCATTCATCTCAGATTCACGTTGTTCACCCCATCTTCACAATAATTTCGGTATAAACATTCGCAAATCTGATAATAAAGGAATGCCTATGTATAAAGGTGTAATTTATCTCTGAATCTGATTTCTATAATTTGCTGATAGTCGAATCAGATCAATCAACACGCAAACAACTTAAATTCCTCGAAGAAATTTGTATACAATTATATAAGATTGCTTTAATGATTTTTCTTTCTTTAATACTGAATGTGTATTGCATCCCTCTCGATTAGGTCCACACCACTCTGGCATCTCTGGTTAGAAAGTTGCCTTGCCATTAAGAAAATTGCTCTCGAAAGTCTACAGATTACTGCATTAAGTTAAGTTTATGGCCGACATCAGTGGTTTAGCCATTTAAGGTGCTTAGTGTATTCGGTAGTACCCACCTGGGACCGTAGGTTCGAAGTCCGTTCTGTTCATGGCTGTGTGTCAAAATACGTAAAGCTTAAAGAAACCTTCTCTATTTTCATGTCTTGCTTTTTAAGCACATGGATAGCCAAATTTTATTTCCCGCATACAAATTGTAGAAGACACTGAACACCACTGCGATTCCGAGCAAAGTTCTCGTAATTATGGAACGAGATTAAAAGAATTTAAATTCCTGAAACGTGTTCCCGGCAAGTGCTTATAGCACAAATGGATTCTGGATTAAAACACGAAACATACTTAATTAAATACAAGCTAGAAGCTACAAGACACGATTACGTCAATTTGAACTGATATTATTTGAAGCATTGTTATGAATGAAACAAATATTAAAATATACATGGAAATATAAACGCAAAAAAACTCCGAAGAGACATGAATGAACAGATTGAATGAAGGACCTGAATAAAAGTGCTGACATTTATCTTCCTCGGGAAGCATGAGAGAGAAAGCTTGAAATAATGCTGGGTGCATTAAAACGTTTTAGGGATGGGTAGAGGACGGCGAAGCTGCAGCTGCTGGGAGTCCAGCCACCATTCCGCTAATGGTGAAACAGCTGGAAGCCGGAGAACTGGACGAGACAGGGAGAGAAATCCCTCCTGGCTGAATAGGGTAACAATTTGTTTAATGATTATAAGAACTGATCGAAGCTTCAATGTGTCGACTTGTGTGCATGACAGCGTCAAGATGAACTATTCTCTTCTGTGTCGTCTGCTTATTTAAATTACCAGTATCAAGAGGCAAGTGTCCGAATTTCTTAATATCACGCAAGTATAAATTCTTTAGAGAAGTAATAACAGTCGAATTTGGTAGTCGATTGGTTAGCAGCTTTGTATTCGGGAAATTCCTGGTTCTCGGAGACCGGTTATCCTGACTAAGGCTTTTCGTGGTTTTCAGTAACTCAGTGCAAATGCTTGGATAACGCTTTAAATTAGGTCACGATCGATCCCTTTCACACTTTCCAATCTCAGGGTTACATGCGATACATTGACGTAACTAGCAGAAACTGCGAAGACAGATGTCAGAAAAGTTTAAGTAAAAAAGTCATCACCTCACAAAGAAGACACAAAATCAGCAGTAAGATAGAAAATTGTTATGTTCAAGTCCATCTCATGTAACATTATTGCTCGTAGTGGTCCTCGTAGCCTATAAATCCTTTTGGCACTCAACTATGTGTTTCAGAGATAGCCAAAGTTCTGCTTGAAAAAAAGAAAAACTAGTTGAAATCAAATGATTTATGACGGCGCCTGTCCAGACGAGTGGTCTGCATACATACTCGTTGGATACACAAGAGTTGGCAATAAAAGATGAAATATCGGACAAGGAAAATGAGTCAATACTAGCGGAAGTGGAAGTGCTTGGATTGTGGCCACTGAGTCTCTAGGCGGCTGGTATCATTCTTCTTTCATCACATTTAATTAACCGCGTTTTCATTCCAAGTAGATGCTTGTGAGAACAAGACTGATACATGGTCCCTGCTTCCTTCAAGTAATGACTCATTTTTATGAAAGACGGAATAAACCAATCATGTAACACCTGTAGGTTACGCCAGGTTATTTAAAACGTTGTATGAAACGCTGAGGTTATTTCAGTTTTCTAAACTAATGGAAGAAGAAAACATGACTTATGTCAGGGTACTACACTGTCCGAAAGAAGGAAAACCACGAAAAATATCGGAATGGAGAACGGCAGTGAATACTAGTCAAGGCATGGAATATTTACCGGCTTAAGTTGACTTTACCTCAACTACACGTGAAGTTCATGGTTCTTCTTTATCCTTATTTATCTTATCTGGTAAGTTAAGGTAAGCTTGTTGAACAAGTTACATCCTTTCCGTGTGAGTGTGTGATTCTGCAGAACTTTGATCCCATGAGCCGACGCACACGAAACTTGAGGAAAAGTTGATGTCACTGACTGATCTCCTGGCGAAAGCTTCTCGATTATTTCTCGCAAAATGGCGACAACGCGCATTTCAACGTGCAAAACACAAAGCAAATTACAACAGTTCCGTATGCTTACGTTAAAGCATAGTTTTTTCGGGTTATATTTTCTAAAAAGTTGTCAGTGGAACCACGGTTTCGGAGAATTTGACGTAAATACGTCATACATGCTTTACAATTGAGTAAAGTTTGATTAAGACATTTCTTATTTAACTTGAATTAGTTACGCTTAAGATGGGTCTGTGGTAGATGAATGTATAAAGTAATGTAGGAGATGGGTTCAAAATTTTAGTCCGATAGCATGAAAGTAAAAGATTTCTCGGAATGCCTTGGAGCAGACAGGAGGGCAATATTAACCTGGTATTAAGGAAACAAGGTGGAAGAGTGTGGACTAGACATGGCTCAAGAAAGGGGCCGGTGGTGGACTCTTGTTCATACAGAAATAAAACGGCTTTTTAAGGCGGGGAATTTACTGACTAGCTGAGCTCTTTCAGGACTCTCCTCCATGGAATTTGTCAGAAAAAACATATCAGATACCAGTTGTTTTAAAGTACTCGAGAAAAACCAAATTTTCCCTCTTCATTGCAGACGATCAATGAAGTTTGCGCCTGTCTCTCGCGATTACACGACGCGATACTCCTAATTAAGGAACACAATACACGTCTGAGCGTGTAATATGAAGTTCTCTTCAACGTGCACCGCTCGGGTATTCGATTCTTGGTGAAATGGAAGTACGGAGTGACAGAGGAAGACGCATCGCAATTTGAATTAGTTGCTATGGCAACTGTAATGATTAAAGTAATGTCATACAAAACACGACGTACCTGGCAGAGCAAAGCACTTAGATACTGCCAGGTTAAAAACAGGGCATGGTTTAAAGAAAAAAACATTTTTAAAAGATTAGACATGGTTCTTCACAGGTACGATTTTTTATATGTTTTAGTTGAAGAGTGCAGAAATATTTATTATTTGTATGAAGATTTCTGTCTTCTGGGTTAGAAGACAGAATCTTCATACTCTCCGCTGTGGAAATCTCAAATCTCACATTTATTCACGTACACGAATCAATGGAACACATGACCGATTTTCGTTAAACTTTCATCAATATGTAATTGAAGGCACGTGAATTCGCAATATTCAGGCTTTAAACGACACCTGAATTAAGGAAGAGAGATAGTGTGAAGTAGGACGTGGTATTGTCATAGATCTAAATTACGAACCCCACTAAGGTCATCAGATTTTAATTGAAATATTTTTTTTCGAATTTTAAAAAATGCCAAAAAAAAGCTTGTTTGTCACTGCAGTGTCGCCTTGGAAACAACGTATCTCTGTGTGAAAGAAAATAGTACCAAGGAAAATTACGCATCCAGAGTCGAAAGAACACAACTGAAAAATATGTGTACTCTAACACGAAGCAACATTTTCACTCTGATCATGTGTCGTTTCCGAAGGGTTCGATGTTGTGTCTAATAACGTCTATGAAATTTCCTTCTATAGACGTTTTTCATATAGAAATGTCTTCTAGTCAGATTTCTTCTTCAGAATCAGTAAATATAAATGGAAGAACTCTTCCAGAAGACAAATTTTAGTTTCTCTTATAGACAAGATATCTGTGCTTTCAAAACGAGCTTCTTCCTAGCAAGAATGAGTAGAATAACGTGAAAGCCTTTCCTTCGGAACAAGCCACGATCGTTCTCATACACAAACTCACTTCTCTGTACAGTGCTCATTGAGGAGGCTATTCTGATGAATAAAATTCTCTGCTGTGATGAAGCTCGATCGCACACCAGAATTACAGAGGCACTCTTCGAAAGAGTTCTGCCTTGTTCACTTCTTCGGAACATACAGGCCGTGGTTTGAGAAAGTACGGTGGCCCGAAATGGAGGACAAACATTTAACTGAACTGTGCATGACCTCACACTTGATATCATTTATTTGTAGTTTATTTAAATATGCCTTCAGTAACTCAGACTATATAGTGTCGAATGACAGAATGATTAGCAAATAATAAAATGGAAAATGGATGTGGAAGGAAGCTGTTGTGCTTAGTTCCAAGGTATGCAAAGTTGTCTTTAAATTTGTTCTATACAAAATGGAGATTCCTATAGCTGATTCAGAAATATTCCTCTTATCAGATGCATGAGACTTCATGGAGAGCCAGGATTATTTAGCGACAGCAATTCCCGTTGGCTGCTAGGAAACAATTTTCTCCGCCAGTTCCAAACAAGATTGCAAAGAACAGTAATCAACGTTATGTAATCATCGTTCTGTGTTTAGACTTAGCTTTGGAAGTTCGTACCATAAGGAAATACGGCGTCGGATTTGCAATCTCTCCGCGTCTCTGTTTCGCGATTCAGACCAAGTGCGTCCGGATTGCGTGACGTGTGAGTACCTTCGCGCAGGGGGCACGGCGTGCACGTACTGGTAAGTTCCGCGGACCGCAGAATGTGCTGTCTCAGCCTGCACAGCTACTATTGATCGCCTCCACAAGAGGGCACCAAAATAATAGAAAAACCGACAGTAGCTAGATGTAACAGCCAACAGGTCAAGGACTTACCCTGGACTATATTAATGTTACAGGCACGGCCAGGAATATGAAGGTCCCAAATCAGTCAATACTAAACCCGTGCCTAAAACAGCACTACGTAATGAAAATGTGTTCTTAACCAAAATAACAGACGCATTCGAGCTGCTTTAGGACTTGTAGGATTTGAGGTTTTCACGGCGATGAGGTTGAGGATGGCTGTCTCCTGGGTTGTAATGCCGTGTAGTCTGGTAGAAGTTTACTGACGTTTCAGAGGTCCTCGCTGCCTCTATCATCAGGGTAATTATAACGCATGCAGTTCACACGAAAATTAAACAGATTAACAACATTTCAGGAACAAGTGGCAAGCCTAAAGAGATTGGTCATTAAAACGGAATATTATGGAAAATTATGACGTGTATGAAGAATGTGTACGGATAAACTATTTAACAAAGCATCAACACATGCCGGAAAGATGACACGACGGCTGAACGAGTTCAATCAAATAATTACCTCGAACTATTTTTAAATGCGAAGGATTTATTTCAAAACATGATGCAGGGACACCCCAGTTGAGAAACGTATAATATTCGACGCTAAATAATCTTACAGCCTTTGCAGATGCATTAAGAAACCTACGGACCGATTACAGAGGCCAAGATCAGACTGTAACACCGATATCAAACCTCACACAGCGATAATCTCTTGCATGTGTGTGTTTCTACAAGACGTATCACTCTGTCAACAGGTGGTCAAGTCGCGGGCGAGCCATGGCTCTCCTGCGCGTATAAAGCCGCGACGCACTTACGATGGCTTTCGGTCTCTATTAATTCTTCACATTCGCGTTGCTTGGTCGGTAGTTTAGATGCTTAGTTCTCTGGGGGGAAAATTTTAAAACGAGTAGTTCACTCACTACCAAACTCGTCTCTTGTGGCTATGTAAACCTCACTGTAGACACAACGCTATTGTTTCAAAGCTGGTCGCACTTCGTGTATGACATTAAATAATCATTTACCTTTCCCGTTACCTCGATAAATATAGGAATACAATATATCGAAAAATATTTAGAATAAATTCTGCACATACAACAACAAAGACTGTAAATGTGTTCCCACTTAATGCTCTGCTAATGCGCATTAACTCCCTTACAAAATTATACGTACAGCTTATAATTTTATGCAAATTATTAATATAATCCAACTTCAGAAACGATGCAATTTCATATTTACAATATTGACAAAGTCCAAAAGAACAAATTTAAAGAAATGTGAAATGCTATTTTAATGCCAAAATACTTAAAATTAGTTTTAAGTACAACAGAGATGTTGAGGAGACATTATTTAGTAATATGTAAACATTATTACATCTGCTGAACGTAAGACTGGATACAGTCTATCTTGAGGAAATTATTTCAACCAGTCTTGTATTTAATTTGATTTTCCTACAAAATCATTTGTAAAATGTGGTTTCTCAATGAATTTATTGCGTCATGACCAAACGGTAATTAAATATCTTACAACTCCACGTTTCTTTATGGAAGAAACGGCGATCCAATTTTCACCCAACAAAATGTAGTTAAAAACTGGGTAACACCAAAGACAAAATTAAAAAAGGCTTTTGAAATAAACTGAACAGAAGACGCTTCTTTGGAGATAAAAAGATTTTTCTTTTGTGCTAGTGACAAGTGTTTGATTATGGCGATCCTAGAGGGACGAGAAATAAAAATGTCCTATATTTACTTTACCATGCGGAAGGTGTACCCAAGAACAGACAAGCCATTATCAGATATAACAGACGGAAGGGAAAGCGTACAGAGGCTGTGGATGGAGAGGATATTCTCCCCGTACGTGACGCCGGAAATAACACAGAGTGTGATTTATTTGTATGACTGCTTCAAACTTTCTTCAGAAGTTGATAAAAACAGTGACTGGAGGTAGGATGAGTGTTTGGAGAAACAGGAAGACTTGGTGTTAGTCTGTTTTCAATCAGTCTGGAAAGCTTGAACGAAACGTTGAAACATGTAACTCCAAACACAAAATGGGACAGGTAGCGCTTGTCGGAAACTTGAACCTGACATTCTATTGCAATTTCAGGGGTCGTGTAACGCTGCAACATGAATCGAAATGGATGGACGCAAGGCAGCGGCCTTCGTTAAGAAAATCTTCCGGAATTCCTCTGAAGGGACTAAGGAAAATAATGAGCTTACAAGTCAGGGCACTGTGCCTGGATTCGAACAGAATATATTCATCCCTCCACTTCCAAACATCGCCAATCCAGGCCTGAAGGTGGAGGCAGTATGTATCTCCGAAACGTTGGCATCCACCGACAAGTCTACACGACGCCAAAACTCAGGAGACCAACACCGACATCTTCACAGCCGTGCTATTACATTACAGATAAATCTAACCAAACAAACTCATTTACTAAAAAAAGGCTCATTTTACAAACATTCTGCATGACAACATAATGTTTAATTCTTTATCACATGAAACGCCTTGCGACATGGCAAATACCTAACAAAGGGTTTTCTATTCATTGTCAGTATCTTGGCGAAAATATACGTCTCTGTTCGTACCTGAACTGAGTTCTTTGCTAACAGATATTGACATACGGGGAAGTTCGGACTTCATACAGGACACGCGATAACCCACCTAGTCTATCATTCTGGTAGTATCCGGTTTGAATCCCGGCTCGGGGCGGACTATTCTAATTGGAATTTTCTTTGATTTCGTCAGTCGCTCCAATTAAATCTCACAATGGTGCCTTAAATATGCCATGACCGGCGGTAACTTTGTTCAACATCACTCCCATTTAGTCACTACTCACACCATTCCATGCTACGTACCAACAGAAGTTGATACGGAGTTGAAAAATAAAAGAATGGTAAAAGATCTTGTTAATGTGAGAATTACTGCCGTGTCTGTCAGGTGGTTGGCGATACTGATAATGGAGATGGTGTATCGTTTTTGTTCATAATTTGTTTCAAAGAAAATTGTAGTATGAAGTTCACTTCAGTTCAGAATAAATTATAGTGAAATATGATACGTCGGGAATAAAGCAATTTAAAATTTAAATCAAGGTGTATGGTAATGGAAACAGTTTAAAACGCTTTACATTTAAATCGGGATTCCTTTAGAGTGATATAATGAAATCAATTTACTGCAGCTGAAAGACGTAACGCATGGAACTTAGTCTCTGCTTGGAATCTCAACACAGCGCAGGTCTGGTTATCGTATCCAGCAAATTCTACTTTGATCTATCGGTTCTATCGGAACTATAGCGTAATAAACGAATCAAAACAGTGACAAGAACAGCTTCGATAATTTAATTTTATGACTGTGTTCACGTCATTTATAATACCACGTCATGTAATACCAAAACTGCCTCCATCATCGGAGGTGATCGCCCTGATGAAGGAGGCAGCAAGGACCTCTGAAACGTTGGTAAACTTCTACCAGACTAGACAGCGCAACAACTCAGAAGACAGCCATCTTCAGACTCACCGCCGAGAAAACCTCAAATCTTACATACTTATTTCACCTTGTGATACTATATTTTCCGTGCAGGTTTTACTTGTTAAAATTCTCTATATGTTATTTTACTGGTTTATATATTTTGCTTGATAAACTGTTATACTTTGTAACAAATCATTTCAAAAGAAAATTTCTTATCCTTCCAAGTTTTCTTCAAGGTAAAAAAAAAATCCCCCTCAGCTTATGAATTTAAGAATGTTTTGGAGAAGAAAGTACCACCTCGCAATGAAACGAAGTTGAGGAACAGAATGAACACAGCAAGAGTTTATTGTGTCTTTTAGTTCATACACCTGTCGTTTTTCACAAAATCCATTAATCTGCTGAGAGCATCTGCACTTCAGACTTCTTATTGAGACATCAAAGACTCTTGGTCATCAACTTAGGAGTATGAATACCTGTTTAGTTTGTGTGGGGATCTCCAGCTATATACCTCAGCTACATCCATCCACCTCAAACAAATGTCGCCAAGATCTACATGGGAATTATTCACTCAAATGTCTCGTTCTTCGAAGTGAACGATTTCCAAGAATTTCCCTATCATATTCTGTACGAATTCCTTGCCTGCCCTATACAAAGATGTGTGTTTCGCCTATGTTACTAGCTTCTTCAAAAAGAGAAGTCTACTGTGTCAAACATTGGCCTGGAATTAAAAAAGATTTTTCTGAAGTTACGTGTTTGGAGCACAGCGCTATACGAAAGCGAAACATGGTCAGTGGGAAAGCCAGAAAGAAGAAGGGTAGAAACATTTGAAATGTGGTGCTATAGAAGGATCTTGAAAATTAAGTGGACTGGTAAAGTACGAAATGAGCTGGTCTTAGACAGGATAGGCGAAGGAAGAAGTCTATGGAAAAATCTTACGAGAAGAAGAGGTAAGATGGTGGGACACATTCTGAGGCACCCAGGATTGGTTAATTTGGTAATGGAAGGAACAGTTGAAGGGAGGAATTGTAGGGCGAGACAAAGATTGAAATATGTGACGCAGATTTTTGAGGATGTGGGCTGCAAAAATTATGTGGAAATGAATAAATTGGCGCAAGATAGACGAAAATGGAGGACCACATGAAACCAATCGAAAGACTGATGACAAACAAACAACTAGCTTGTAGTTATATTTAAAATAAAACTATGTACTGTGTAATCAAAATATATTATATTATCAACATGGAAACTGAGACAACGAGCTACGAACTACTGCCGCTGACAAATATTAGGCAATGTATGCCTCTCTGCCTGCTACCCCTCCCGATCCCCTGACCCCCTTGCCCCACAGGCTCACTCCGACTACTGTAGATGTAAATCCTACGCAGCCCCAAATGATCGATCCAAAAAATCTGGGAGACTGGACAGTCACGAGACATTTCAGCTGTACAAACAAATTGGAGGAACGGTGTCAGATTCGAACCTGGCACGGATTATTGAAAGAGAGAGCAAGCGAAGATAAAAGTGACTCCATCGATTACAGGGACCTGGCACAGACAACAGTAGCTGTTGTTATTAGAACTCATACCTAGCAACATTTAATTACGATTAAAGTGTGGATGAAAATTTAAAATGAAAAACTCCACTTGAAGACAAGTGTATCTCAGCGCAGAAAGTGTGGAGGAGGCTACCAATGGCGTGAGACAGCGTCGAGTCTCCTAACCCACGACTAAATACGCATCAATCCACAGTTACAACTCGCATAATGGCCAGAACATCGCGAGGTATTTCTGCGGTGCCGAAATATTGAAGTTCTGAACTCGGCCACGCACTGACTGCTGCGCGAAGCGGTGGAGTTCAACAGTCACCCCAAGCACCAGGGCATTATTATGTTTAAATCTAAATTAGACAACATATCATAAACCACTCTGCAAATTAAGTTAAAATATCTCATACAGCAGACTAATCGAGAAGTACAACTTACCGCCATGCCTCAAAGTCGCCAATCGCGTAGTAAATATAACTTATTTATGCCATAATTCACAATTTTACGGCCTATTACTTAAATCTCCGTGCTAAGTACAAGACTTACATCAGTGAAGGAACCATTATTCACAGTTTATTACGTCATAGTAGTTGGCTACTAAATTCTGTGAGAATATCAGTGTACCTTTGAGGCAGGGGTCTGTTTCTGACGTCTGTGCGACTTGACTCTTACCTGCTGGCGGTGGAGTTGACGCTGGTGTTGCTCCTGGACCGCCTATTTATGATGCTGTCTCCACAGTTGACAACACCGCCCTTGTTCGTGATGCTAAATGTCCGTAACCTGTAGAGGTCATCCCCGCAACGAGGGTTGTACGGCTTCTCTGGCAAACTGCACACCCTGGGTCTGATATGGTCAGGAACTGCAAACAACAGAAAGGAAGATATGATTTGATGTTTTCACAGCGGTGAGTATGAAGATTTCTGTCTTCTGGGTTATTGCGCCGTATGGTCTGGTAGATTTCCACCAACGTTTCAGAGGTCATATTGCCTCCATCATCAGGGCGAAACGGTGGAAATCTACCAGACTATACGACGCAATAATCCAGAAGACAGAAATCTTCATACTCACCGCTGTGAAAACAATAAATCATACGTAAAAAGAAAGGAAATGTGACTACTTTTTAACATGATATTTAAATTCGGTAAATTAGACAATCTGAGCTACTAAAGGTGGACTCTGCTCTGTGGAGTCAATTGCTTAGACTCAAACCCTCTGTGACAGCCATTAAAAACATACGTGTCGCAAACATTTCATATAAAAAGTATTCCCCCTGCGCATATGTGTTGCGTTTCTTTTAAACAAGACTGGAAATTCTTATGGATGTTTAAAATCAATTTGGTACTTAATATGTGCGTCAACATATATTACAACAGTTAAAAGGTTTAGATTGACAGTCTGGGGTATATTTTAGAACGTTTCACGTTTAATCCGTCGTTTATTGCTACTTTCCTATTCTTAAATCTCTAAACATTTCACTAAACTCTGCTAGTGTTATGACATACAAGCAAATACATTCCATTCCTGAGTAGTTTATGCATGACGACGACTGCCATCTGGTATGATACGCCCTGTAGTCTTTACCCCCGGGAAAGGACCCCGGTAGCAATTGGATAGGAGGCTGGGTGGGCCCCAGAGTCGGTCTGGAAGCAGAGGCTAGAGGAAAATTCCTCTGCTCCAGCCGGGGATCGAACTCCGGTCGTCCAGCCCGTAGCTAGTCACTACACTCACTGAACTAACCCGACACCTCGTATCTACTAAAATAATGTCGCTCTTTCAGAACTGAGAAAATGAAAAACAAAATTCTTTGGAATAATCATTCTTAATAATTCCTTCCTTTCAGTTGGAACAAAACAGATCAACAAAAAGTGTATGCTCAGAACAAAACGTAGGAACAGGACAAGGCTTTTACAGACAGGCTTATCGTTTTTGTTTTGTTTCCCCCCCCCCCCAAAGTGTGAATAGCAGCTGCGTCTTAATTAAATGTAGAAACTCTCAGTACAATACCAATTCATCTTGCGACGCCTGATAAGACCACTCTAAGCGATAGATTGTTTTGCTTTCAAGATTACTCAACGTTATTTCGTCTTAGTCAAGTGAGAAGACAGCTGTAATTACAATGTGAAAGTTGTTATAACTATATTCGTGATAATACTTGTTGCGTTTTAGGTTATTTTAAGACGATGTATCAAATTCCGATGTTATGTACGCTCGAGTAAGGTGTGGTACGTTGGCATGAATGTTGAGTAGAGACGGACGCCAATACGAAATTTTCCTAGAGGAACTGTGGACAACTATGGACAATTTTTCAGGGTAGTCGGTTCGCGTCCGGGTTTTCTAACTCTGCACAAAATTACCGAGGAAAATTTTGAGGTAGACGCCACTTTCCGAGCTTGTTCAATGTTATGCTGTCCTTGCATCACACCCCACTAACATGTTTAATACTAACAACCAACGCTAACATTTCGCTGATACTTACAGCGTTCATTTATCTGGATAAGGATTAAATAAATGGCCCTTCACTCGCACTGATCCTCGAGTGGAAGTTAGGAGATTTCGCTGTTGGAACATGAAGCAAATAAGTCAGAAAAACTCTGTTAACTGCTCTGAAAATGATTAGGGCACATAAATTTTCTCTTGAATATCGTGTAAACGGCTGTATAAAACATCAAGGCAGTGAGTATGAAATACACGAAGTTTGAAACATTCGCTCTAAATTATATCCCGTGTATAGTGATGAACGCAATTTGTTAATGTACCATTCTCCATTGTGTTCGGAATTCTATGGCATTTCATATAGATGAAAGCAAAACAAAGCTTTTTATTTGTTTTACCTAATCTGTACAACGTTATGAAGTTAATACGATCAATTCCCCAATTAACATTTCGCCAGAACGGATTGCAGTCTTCGGAGCCGTGTTAATAAACTTTATATGCCTTGTCTTCACTTTCCATGATCCAATTACGGACACAAACACTAATTGATGATGTTTCTTGAAATTCGATATAAAGTACACAACTCAGAGGGCCACCCCATCATGGAATTTTAACTCCGTACCGCCGTCATTGCCAGCTGGTAAGACAAGGTAAGTCGCTTTTCCGGCGTCATGTCGGATTGCATCCCAAGTATATTCTAAGCTAAGCGTGGTGTCTAATGTCAGCGTCGGACAATCTGTGTTTCAACACTGCTAGTCATTTTGCCAGCATCGTACCATATCGCTTCCAGAACTGTTTCGTCGTTTGTCATTCTGTCAGCATCGCGACACTCGTCATCATCGGTCCTCCAAATGTAATCATGAGTCAGCGTCTCGACGATATGCTTCGCGACGCTCTGCATCGTTTTGCCAGCGTCGTGTGTTTTTCGTCTGGTATTATGAATCACATGTAGGTGTCACGACGCTTGGCGTCTATTTTCCAGCGTCTTGTCAGCGTAGAGTCTTGTGGCATTCATAGGCTCATTTGTGCAAAATATGACATCATATAACGGAATCACAACGCCTACCGACGGGCTAATGGGTTCTTACATGTCATGTGTGTCTTTACGACGGTCACGTGTTGTTGAGTATTATGGAATAATCTATCCCCTGAACCCAAATTCCTTACCGAGAATGGAACCCCAGAGAGTTACAGGGCTTCTGACCTTAGTTTCCGTAATCTCCTCTCCGAAATGAACAAATTTTGCCTTGGCACCGCTTTTCTCTTGGGTTCAGTTTTAGAGCTTCATAAAATTTCGTTAGGACTCGTCTGTTTCTATAATCTCGTCTTCGAAACAGACTACTTTGGTCTAGGCGCCATTCTTCTGTCGTGCTTAGTTTCCGATCCACGGGAAATGTCCTCAGTCGGAATCGAACTCAGGACTCTTTTTCAGTTTTAAACCTCGTATGATCTCTTCCTGGTTTCATGACATGAGCATGTCAAGTTTGGTGTCAATTGGTATATCCGTTATTGAGCTCGAAGCGAACGAACACATGAACCTAAAATTTCAACTGCAAGGTTGTTAGGCGAGCTTTGATTTTAAATGATTAATAAGCAGGCTTCAACGTTTTGACCAGAAAACAAGCAACAAAACCTACAGCTTGTACTGCACTATAAGAAAAATCTTCAGGAAATCATGAATTGTTTTCTTAAGTTGGCTGTAATAATTCACGTGCAAAGGGTTTCATTGTTCATGAATTTTAAGGGGCAAAGAAACAACTTAAAATGGCTAATATTTATTTTATAACCCGACAGCTACTGCAATCTGTTTTCATTACTGCAAGCGACTCTTTTGTCAAGCGAAAAGAACGGTTAAGGATACAAAAGCAACAAAATAAGAGAGAGAAACTTTTGAGTGACAAAATTAGCATGCGGGCAGCTTTCTAGACTTTACAAACGTCATTCTTCATAAAAAAAATGAAAACGCAATTTAATTTATGTTTATTTTCTAAAGAATAAGATGGAAAAAACATCAAGAAATCTCATCTATTTTCTGAATTACGTTCTTGCATTTTAATAGAATTACGTTTAAATAGTGCAACTTTGAGTAATGCGGTTAAGAGAAAGCAATTGTTCGTCATAAAATTGCAAATGATGGCTACTTCATTACACTAAAACAAACCGTTCAAATATAAATTTAAGTTAGAACTCCACAGAGTTGGTTACATAGGTTGATGTAATAAAAAGAGATGAAATACCCGACGGATGCAAGGGACAGGGTTTGTTTCAAAGGTCGTCATCCTTTAACGATAAGTTCGTCTATATGTAGTGCAGTTTTAATACACGAGGCTTTAAGCGACGGAACCATTGCTGGATTCCCAATATGTCTTGTAAGAAGTATCTGACAGAGCCAAGAATAAATTTCTTAAGTTTAAAATTTGAAGCATGGATCTGAACTATTGTTCGATGAATCGATGGCAAACAACATAGCAACATCACTAAACATCAAATAGCATGTAGGAGCTATAGAATTTTATGGGCACTAACTTATGATTCAGCTACCAGACTCAGGTAACCCCCCACACACACACAAACTCCCTCTACCCACTAGATATAAGGCTGGTACAGCGTCACAACTGGTCTGGATTTTGTGGCGGAAAGAAAAATCACTGTCCACGCTAGACATCGAAGGCCAGGGGTCCAGCACACAGCCTGTAAATTCACTGACAAAACTGTCCTCCCTCACATTACTTCAGAGAAGTAATTTACATTCGGATATTTCTTAAACGACCAAATAACTATCGGGAGATGTGCAATACCTATGCCCCATACAGTCCACCCAACGTCACTTAACTAACAACCATGTCACAAAATCCACTCGTCCATTACCCGGCAATATACTTCAAACAAATATTTTATGCTCGCCAACAGCCTTAATAAACATGCCAGTGGCGAGTAAACGACAGTTGAAACTGTAGCCATATTAAAATTCATATCGATAAAACAAATATTCGTAACATTTACCTACATATTTCTCAGAGCTTTCTCTTGTCAACTCACCAGTGTATACTGAAGACGAAAATTAACCATGTTCAATCCCGTTAGGTCATACCATGAACGCTAAATACATTTAGCAGACTTGGACCACTGAGTTTTACGTAACTCGGGTGCAATAGCGGTTTGATGCTGTCAAGCGACTTCACTGACGCGATCCAAAATGAATTACTGTCTTCTTAAAACAAACTCATAGGAATATACCACTTCCTTCAATTTACACACACTAAAATAATTCACAGTTCTTACAGCTTCCACAAACCTAGCACAATTTAACCGTGATCAAAATTTTGATACAGTTTTAACACACCCATTGAATGGAAGATTGTCGAAACCCCAAACTACATCCCACAGGAACAATACAAATCTGACGCCCGTTTAGAAGTGCCGAGCAGGAATAAGACTGTAAAAGTGTACTCTTTTGAGTACGCTTACATTCAAAAGGTGAATGTCGCGTTTGGAAGGAAGTGGGGGGAGAGGATATCGTGGTATAATTCAAGGTGAATCTGCTATATCGGTATCAGTCTTAAGTAAAAGAGTAAAACCAAGAAAACTTCAGTGTAAATAAACAGATCTCCAGGCCAAATTTTTAACCCGTGACCTCTTGTATATGAAACAAGAGTACTAACCACTCGATTGTGGGCTTTTCTTTATAACTAAATGCATATTTAACTCAATTTCCGCTGATCTTGACGGTCGCGCGCATTAAAGTGTGTGTGTGGGATCAGGCAACCTCAAAACGAGCATCTGCCCCAAGGCTTTATCTTCGTGTTATCCTCAATGGAAAAGCCCTTTCCATTGGCTGATCCTCCATTCAAGAAGTCCTACAGCGTCTCTGAAGATTATTTTCTTCATCTTCCCTCCACGGACTAGGATCAATCTCTTCAATGCACCTTCATGTGGGACTAATTCACAGGGTGCATGAATAGCGAGCTTCGAAATGGCAATCCTACCGTCACACATTCGCATAGCTCTCAACTCACAGACTTCGCTATTTAACGATTCAACTAACATTGTGGTAGCAGAACCAGAAGATTAACACTGATAACACCTAAGTCCGCTATTGCATACGGTTCTGAGCCAGCGTCATGTATATATATCATCTCCAAAAGCTGTGCACCTAAGATCGATCTTAATGTTGCCATTCCATATAATTTAATCTTGGACGTGGACGTTCTCCAACAAAAGTCTCTATCTATTCAAGTGTCTTCTCGTTCTAGCTACATGGCCAGTCCACCGTGGAATCTTAGCTTAACAATACTAGGAAATCTGTATTGGCTATGGGGTTTCCTTGTATTGTAAATAACTGTGTAACTGAACAATTATTGTTCTCTTACGTTAAGCTTCTTACTTCCAAACATTAAATTTCACGTGTGAGGTTGGTGTTTGTAGCGGAATTTGAATTACTTTATAGATGTCCACATCACTTTCCTTTAATTTGTAAAGCAATGCTTACAAGATCTGTGTTACTGCCTAACCGCGCATGAGTTAAATCACTGTTTGTTACAGTAATCCTTTAAACTTTGCTCTATCGACTATATGTGGTACTTTAAACCCTTCAGGATTTAGAACCGCACTCAAACATTCTTTTATAATTTACTGAAATTTCGTGGAATCAAGTTATAAATACTAGGTAAACAATTTCACATATTACTCAATTATTTTCGTTGACAGATTTGTGTATCTGTCATACTTATTCATTCAAAATTATGTAAATATTAGACTTTTACTGCTTCGAATAAGGACTAACTTGCTGCCTAACTTATATGGGACCAACATTGGCACGTTTTACCCCGTTGTCTGCAATGGGTCGTCCCCCTAGATTCTGTTTATTTTCCTTCGTGTCCAACTTATCCAAGATAGTGACAAATTAACTACGCGCGTAAACTACTAACGTAATCAGACATTTTCACGTTGGTACAGTGCGGGATTCAAAACGGCCGTGCGTTATGTATAATGCGAGGAGAAACATACATGTCCTGACCCATCAATTCCGTTTTCAGATTGTGAAATGTGTATGAGAACTGGCAACATTAAAAGTAATTAACTCTGATATGTAACTGAAGTTTTAATATTAATCAGTCGACAAATCTGATGTCAGATAAAACGGAATAACTGGAAAGAAACTTTTACAATCCGTGGGTTTCTGGCGCTCAATCGAATCCGTAACGCAATGGTGGGCCCCAGTTACTAATCTTCATTTCATTTGTCAAAATAAAGCAATGCTACGTAAACACCCACACAATTTCTACATTTCTCCACCCACGTCACCTTCTGTGTGTTGGCAATATCACCCACACCTACCTGAATCTGCATATCCTTCGCAGCAAGACTCCTTTGTAACTTACTTTACATATTTATAAGAAAATAAAGGCTTGCGATATCATATCTGCGTGTCTGTCCCTCCCCTACATATTGAACCAAGGGCCGCATTTGCATAAAACTTAGTGTGCACATCACGCCAGTAGAGGTAACCCCACATTTGTACTTTGAATTTACTGTTATTTTAATTCTGTGTTTTGAGTGACACCTACTGTAGACCTTTTCTTGAGTTAACTTCCTTTCGAACGTAAAATAACATGGCTGCCGAGCGAAATCTATATTTACACTTCTGATTTGATAACTAATAAAACAATGGAGCTGGGCGTGTGAAATGTTGTACACAAACAGGCCATCAACACATTTTTGTTCATATTTGCTTTGCTGTTTTGTTGCTGTATCATAATTTGTAATTTAGCTAGTAAGACTTGGTCATGCGAACACAGTGCCGAGTTATCGCTCCTATCTACTTGTCTACGAAATTTATGTTTCAGGATTAATTTTGAGTGAGAATTGGTGTAAAACTCTTCGTATTAAGCAAAATTCCCACTTTCATTTCAATTAACACAATGAACAAACGTGTTCGGGAACTATGAAAAAGTGGATAAACAAAATGCAAAACTGCTGAATGTTAAAGTAGGTGGTATATATAGTTACCACTATGTTATAAAGAGTTAAAGGAAATGGTATGTACCTTATGTACACTGGACAAATGTGACGCATCCTATACATAACAAACATGTAAAGAAAAACAGCGTAGAACACAAGACATATCAAAAAGTTGTAAAGATTATAATAAAACGGGGAGTTAACCTCCAATACAACGCTAATACTTCATAATCAATAAAAACATTATAATGAAATCTTCTCGGACCACCAGCCGTGTAAGGTGGTCTACGAAACGTCGGTGTTTTCTCCATTAAACCACTTTACACGGCCGGTAGCCCGAGAAGAATTTGTTACACTTGGTCGCCGTGAAAGCTTCAGATAAAAAAACATTACTTCTTACACAGTGGGTTCAAGGGAACAAAGAAGGCCCAGCAAAATTATGTGCATGAAGAAGTTACCTGGTAGTTCGAGGAAGTTTGATTTCCTCCTCTGGCGTCCCCGAGGATTACTACTGAAGTTAAGTGGACCAACGTCTTCGGCGGATGCTTGGGACACCTGCGAATCTCTGCTGCCACGGCGCGACGCGAGATACGCCAGTCCTCCGCCTCCCTTGATACTACCCGCCCTACTCCGCGGCGAACACGGTCGGGACAAAGAGGTTGCAGTAGTGGAGCATTCTTCCTCCATGAGATCTGTCAAATCTGAAGTAGATCTCCGACATCTGGTCCAAGAGGATGACGATGTGGAAGCGGTATCGGTTGAACTTACATCGTGAGCACTGCCCACGACAGAGTTCTGAAGAGTGCCAGTGCTCGAAATGTTTGAATTCGACGAGAATGAACCGCTACTTCCCTCAGCCCTACAACTTGGGCTCCGTGACCCAATTGAAGACGATCTGTGGTAACCGTTTGGACTCCTAGGAGCTGCGCTTGGGCTTCTGGGCCCAACGGGACTCTTAGGTCCGAAAGTGAAATGACCGGAACTCTTTGAACTACCAGGACTTTTGGGGCCAAATGCAACTTGTTGTCTTGGACTATTAAGACCTCCAGGACTTTTGGGCCCTACGTTGAAATTAACAGGGCTCTTCGGACCACCGGGACTTTTCGGACCGCAGTTAACATTAGTAGGGCTTTTAGGGGCACCAGGGCTCTTAGGGCCAAAATTGAAATGAGTGGAACTTTTAAAGCCTCCGGGGCTTTTAGGACAATGGTGATTCGGACTTTTTGGTCCTCCAGGGCTCTTTGGCGGAGCAAAGTTAAAATAACTTGAGCTTTTTGACGCAGCTGGACTGTTAGGTACTGGACTTTTAGGGCTTACAGGATATGTACCAGGACTATTGACTGCCATGTTTAAGTAAGATATTTTATAAAAATGTCGAGGTAAATTTCGAGTTCGGCTTAAAACATAGTGCAAATTTGAAATCTTAATACTGATAGAAATCTACGCCGGCGCAGATTAAATAGATGAAAATACGTTGCTTCAGTGTCCGGTTTCGAGTGTTAATGGACGACGCTTCTGTTAATTTAGACAGCTTGCTGATTCACAAGAGGAAGCACAAAGCGATCACATTTTCGCGTCGTTTCCACGGACAACGAGCGTCTCCGACAGCAGCGTCTCGACGCGACGCCACTAGGCCGCGCACTAGCTAGCGTGTCACATTTCTGATCGGCCGCGCTCACTGCTTCGCTAGGTAGCCGAGCTACCAACCTGTGCGCAATTTCGGGTCCCACATCCTTTGGCTAGTCGAAAAATAGTCCTGCAGTAACGGGTCAGAACCCTTCATCATCAAAGCGAGAAAAGCAATAACCTTCTCAATTAAAATGTATATAAATGAGAGGAACTCGGTCAGCTGAATACGGAATAGCGCAACAGGCAATTTGATTTTTCATGTGACCGGATAAGACTGGACCATTACTTCTGAGTTCAGAGTAAATGTTCTCTTCGCAAAACTTGCAAGTAGTATCTGTTTACATTTACGTGGCTAACAGACTTCTTAATCTTTCTGTGACTCTAACGTAAACACAGGCTGCATTAAGCCATGCATAATTACACAAAATATACCTTCTATTCCCTAATTAAATTCTTATCTCCCTTTCAGTTTGTGGTCAATTATTCTATGATATATTTCCAGCTTTACCTCCACGGTATACATACGCTATCATATCGTACTTATTAGTCCGTTATTATCTCTTCCACCTGATTTGATACATATCACATTCAGTGCGTTTATTTTCGTAGTTCCTGGAAAAGCCTAACTTTATGAACATGAGGTAACAAATACCAGACCTCCACCACGGGTCGTTGCCACCCAGGTTAATTTGTATAAACCTTCTACAAGCCACCATTTTCAAATTTACAATGGTTCAACCATCGGGTCTAAATTAAAACACAGCTCCAATAATTACTGCACCGATAATGAGTATTTCTACCACAACGTCTGCCTGCTATTGATTTGTTGTTATTGTTTTGTTTTAAATGTACGTATTTTTAACAAGGGGAACAAAATAAAAAGCAGTAATTTTCCAAGCTGCTCTATTGTACCAAATTAACACAAACTTATATCCTGTTTCTGGCATATCCAACATTATTCGTGGACAACACTGACGAATTTATTTCTAACAGATGCACTATAAATAAAATATTTCTCATTACATAATATGCATATTAGGGAAATATGAAAATATAATGAATCAGCGCCAACAGCTACTTGTTGTTATAGAAACTACGTTTCAGCTTAGAAAAAAGTGTTTTTCTTTCCTACAACGTTGTAATTAAATCCTGAATATCGAAGGAACGTGGGAAGTTAACTGAAACATGCATGAGATGTCTATTAGATTTCATACAGGTAAACATTTACTCGATAAATTTCCAATTCACACTAATATAAAACAAAGAGATTCATTCTCTATCCTATCAGAGCAATGATGGAAGCACCTATGAAACGTCGATAATCTTCTACCAGACTACAAAAACTGTCAAAAACTGAAATGTGACCTAACTCTCTTCTTCCGTCATGTCAAATCTTAAGGAATTTGCTGGACAGGATTCACGGACAAAATTATGCCTCCGTTACTTTTTAGAATAAATCCTCTAGGCTCCAATGAAATTCTGTTACGTTGGACATCACTGCCTCAAATTCTTCCCGAGTGCATCACATTTCGTGGAGGACTGTACCTGAAGGTTTGCCAATAATCCGTAACCCAACGAGGTAATTGAGTGTTGCTTAATCGTCACCACTCTTTCATACATCAACCACTTTTCATCTGTTTCGCTTGTTTCATTCAAACTTCAATCCAGTTTTATCACATATTCACCCCTTTCGTCCATTACTATTATGAATTATAACACATCAGTCGTATACTTCGTTCGTGTTCATACTTCGCTGTAAGATAAATAAATGATTTTAACATTCTTACAAATCAAAAATAAAATTCAATGTGACAAACTACTAACCTATTATTGCATTCTTGAGTTATTTAAATAATGGGATAACGTTGAACTTCATACGTGGCTTGTGGTGAACACAGTAATAAACCTTATAAATTCATAAAAGAGTGAAATTTCCTGACTGATTGAGTTACTGTTAGCTTCTCAGCAAAAATCTTCCTGCATGAAGTTCGTTAACATGCAGCTCGAATAGGTGAAGCAAGAAAAACCTGCAGAATTTTGGTAGCGAAGTGTCGTTGAAGGTTGCCACTTGAAAAAGGAGACGAAAGGACCAAAACGGATTCTGGACAGATTGTGAGGATGTGAAATGTAATGACCTAGTTCAGTATCGCGACCAAATGTGGCCTTTGGTACTAGTTAGATACGGATTAAGTGGTCGAATCTTTACTTAGTCAGTCCGTTAGTTAGTTAGTTAGTTAGTTAGTTAGTTATATACATACTTACAAATAAAGGTTCTGCCTTCGTTTTAAGACACGGTGGCAAGAATCTGGACAGAATCCATTTGTGCAAAATATACTTTAAGAACAGATTCTAGCTACAATCCTGTTTAAATATATACACGAAAATTTCCAAGAAAATTAGGAGTTTTTGGAATTGAATGAGATATAAAAGGTTCTGGTCTGTTATCCTACATTAATTTATTGAGCGAAAACAAGAAAAAAAATTGTTTTATTCTGAAAATGACCCATAAATGCCCTCTGTGGGCAAAATTCAAACATTCTGAACGTTGAAACAGGTGGGTTTTGAAATATTAACCAGAGGTCCCATCATAGGTCTGGGGTAAAGACAGTAGAGTTGGCAGCAATGAAAGACGCGCAAACGCATACGTGGCTCACACAGCCTCCCATTGCCAACAGGTAGCTGTAATGGGATGGGGGTTTACATGGAGCAGGCGGTGGGATCACGGGGGCGAAAGAGGGTTGAGGAAAACTGTAAGGGATGAGCGGTACCGGAGACCCCAGGAAAAGCCATTATCGATCAATTTGTTTGCCCCTAGACGCTGGTATATCTTTATTGGTTCAACGTTTGAGTGAGTGAAGTTTACTTAACTGGTTCTATTTAACCACCTTCTCTGTTCGTGTTCACAGTCATTAACGGAAGATTAACGTTTTGCTTTTCTGATAACCTCGTCTTGATCCAATTACAACTCGAATTTCACATAATTTTACCCAGCATAACCGCAGAAGGCACAATTTTAAGTTTATTCTGCCACGAGAAATGATTATTTTACATCAAAGAAGTAGAGTAGGGCCTGTATTACACAGCAAAGACTGCATCGCAACGCTATATGCTTATTCGCTTATCAAACGCCCTCATAATCGGAGAACATGTTGCCATGAAAAATACAATATAGCCTACAACACGCAAATCAAGATCTGTTTGCAAGTAATCTTAGCATATTTACTCTGAATCAAATACATAAATGCCTACTTAAATACTGTAATGTATATAATTGAGTATTAATTTTTACTGTAAAATGTTGATGTCATTCAACACATACGAGTACACGATATTCATTCCAGATTTAAACCGTAATTCGTATGATTAAAATAGATTATACCATACAGTATATTAATTACTTATTCACAAAAGAATATTTAGAATACTTACAAAGAATTAACGTACTTTTCACTTCACCAAAAGAATTAATGCAAGTTTTAACACAGAAAAAGTTAACAAGCTTCTCGCCTTCCCCCTTTCTCCTCAGTTTATACATTCCCCCACTTCTTTCCTTCCTTCGATTTCCCCCCCCCCCCACCATCTTCCTCCTTTATATCTCTCGCTTAAGTTGAAGTATTAGCTTCAATTAGCACAACAGATTTCAGAACGCAATTTCGTCAAAATAACGAGGAAAGAGTTGAGTAATACTATTAGCAACTTAGACGTAACATGATGAGATGACTGATCTGCCTTATACACTCTCTGCCCATCATTAGGGAAATTACTGGCTTCTGGGATATTTCGCCGTACAGTCGGTCAACTTCTGCGAGACTACAAGGCGTAATAACTCTGAAGACGAGATCATCTTCACACTATCCGCCGTGAGAATCTGAAATCTCAAGTCATTTGGGAGTTTGCACAGATGATGGATTCACTCAGAGAACACAAACAGCTTCCGACTTCGTATCCATTTAACTGCATCAGTGATACATACCGTGACATTATCTGTATTGATTACTGAAGAGGCGGGACATCCCCTCTTACTCGGGTTGCCACGATCACTTAAAAGTTACACAACGCTACGCGACACACTAGACACGTCAAATTCATTCCGCTTATTATTTACAATACGACTTATATAGTGCTTTATTGTATTCATATATCCTTAAACCTAGCCAAGGCCTCTTCCTCCCCATTCAAAATCAACCTAACCGATCACCCTGATAGCGGAGGCAGCAAGAGCCTCTGTGCTGTCAGAATACTTGTGCAACAACCCAGAACACAGTCATCATTTACCTAGGTCTTGCCACGAGGTTTATATTCATACTAGAGCAGAGCGCTCCTTTCGGAGCCCCTCGGGGGGTTGGTCAAGTTTTTAAAATATTGAGTAAGAAACTAAACCAACCCCCCTCCCCCCCCCGAATGGAGGGTTAAAACACTTGACCAACCGCCCCTGCGGGGGGTTGGTCATGTTTTAAAATCTTGAGTAAGAAACTAAACCAACCCCCCCGAATGGAGGGTTAAAACACTTGACCAACCGCCCTTCGGGTTGGTTAGTTTAGTGTCTTACTCAAGTCATTTGTTTAATCGGCATTGTTGTGTTGGTACAACAATGCCGAGTAAACAAATATAACATAACATTGTTTGATGACGTCATTTTTTGATAGACGACAAATCACGAATTTTTATAGAAAGAAGAAAGAGATGACAATGGGTGATTCTCCAGTTTGGGTGTTGGACACGGGGCAACAATCCCTTTTCAGTAAAACTGGCTTCTTGCAAATATAATCAAACAGGTTTTCTGGCACTACAAATATTTCAAAAGGAAACGAATTTAGTCGTTCTGTTACTTCAGCACTGGTTTTATGCTCGTATTCGGTGCTTCTCAAACTTCAGCCCGAAACGTGAACATCAATCTCATCAGTCTGTAAACAGGGCTCAGTAGGAGTTTCGGCGTCTTCTACAAACACTGAGATATTTATGAAGTACGTCGTGGTAATATCTAGGGCACCACCTGTTTGAACCCTTCAGTAATGAGTAATTTGGTGTTCTCCACAGACTGCTTATTATGAAGAGACAATGACATGCTCCCCCCCCCTCATAACTGCTATAAAGTAATTATGACGAGTACTGAGAGACGCTTCATATGTCACCCCACACAGCGTTCCTCCACACATTTCGTAAACGGCTTTGTGTCATGGGTTTGTAGTCGAGGTAACGTGCATGATGCTGAGAAACAAATGCTTTCAAAATATTACACGGAAAGAGAAAATTTGGGAGACCTGAATGTTGATGGGATGCAGGGCTGTTTTGTTGGAGTCGGATTCGTGGAATCAGAGTCGGAAGCAATTTTAGGTGGAGTCGGAGTCGGTAAAAATATCTCGACTCCGACCTCGAAATAAAATCTTAAGAACAATTTCTATACCGTGTGAGCCGCCGACGTGTCACGCGTTGAGTCACATGGTGTGGGAATAACTTTGGCTCCTGTACCTTAAGAATACAATCTGTCTACAAATCAACCGATTTCTGCAATAACCATTAGACTCATACTTAAATATAGGTTATAAGTCTAAAAAGTAGCCTGATGATTCACGTGGTGGTGATGAAATCTCTTATGGTGCCATTTACCATTTTAGTAGGTTTACCCTTATTAATCCTTCTCGAAGGTATCACCACCTTGTCGAAGGCAATCTGCCGGGTGAGGAGGCTTGCGTGCTCAAATGACCCTTAGGGCTATGCCGGCCTGAGCTTCGGCTCATGGTAGGGTCACCCAAGCCGGACAGGTCTAAGGAGATGCGCTAGACTAAGAGTGATACCCTGGTCCTCCAGGTTGGGGGTTGGGTGTAGGGCTAACAACCTTTCACCTTTAAAAAAAATATGTGTTACGAAAAAATCAACCAAGCCTCGGATCAGGACGGACTCTTTGGCACGACCACGGCAATTGAAAAAGGACATGAGATTTGGTACCTGGAACATTAGGAGCCTCTATAGGGCTGGGGCACTGAAATCAGTGTGTAGGGAATTAGGGAATTATAAGTTAGACTTAGTGGCAGTGCAGGAAGTGCGATGGGAGGGGGAGGGCACGATCCCAGTGGACAATTTTACATTTTTCTATGGAAAGGGGAATGACAATCATCAGCTAGGGACGGGTTTTTTTGTTCATAGCAGAATTAGGGCAGCAGTTAAGAGAGTAGAATTTGTTAGTGACAGGTTGTCTTACGTAATTTTGGAAGGACGTTGGTGCGACATCATTGTCCTTAATGTTCATGCCCCAACTGAAGACAAAAGCGATGATATCAAGGATAGCTTTTATGAAGAATTGGAATCAGTATTTGATACATTTGGCAAGTATCACATGAAAATTCTGCTAGGAGATTTCAATGCAAAAATTGGGAGGGAGGATGTCTTCAAACCCACAATAGGCAGCGAGAGTCTCCATGCACTTAGTAATGATAATGGCGTCAGAGCAGTGACCTTCGCTACGTCAAAAGATTTAATTGTAAAAAGTACAAAATTTCCACACCGTGATGTTCATAAATACACTTGGACTTCCCCAGATGGCAGAACACACAATCAAATAGATCATGTTTTAGTAGATAAGAGAAGGCAGACAAATGTAATTGATGTGAGATCATTCAGAGGAGCAGATTGCGACACTGATCATTATCTGGTGGTAGCAAAAGTGAGGGAGCGGCTTTCAGTAAGTAGACGAACTAAACAAAATTTTGACACAGAAAGATTTGATTTGAAAAAATTAAGTGAGGGAGAGGCAAAGGAACAATATCAAGTTGAAATTTCGAATAGGTTTCAAATTTTAGAGACAAATGAGGATAATGAAAGTGTGGACATCAACAGGGAGTGGGAAAATGTCAGAAACTGCATCAAAATTTCAGCAAAAGAGAAACTAGGATACTACAGGAGAAAGCAAAATAAACCGTGGTTTGATGAAGAATGTTCAAAATTAATAGATCGAAGGAAGCAAACAAAATTTCAATGGTTGCAGAACCCAAACAAAACAAATGCGGATAATCTATGTAACGTGAGACGTGAGGCTAGTAGAACCTTTAGGACTAAGAAAAGGGAATACCTGAAGGGCAAAATTGCTGAACTTGAGACAAATAATAAGGAAAAAAACATCAGAGACCTGTACAGAGGCATTAATAACTTTAAGAAAGGATATCAACCCCAGACTAATTTGGTAAAGGATGATAGTGGCAATTTGCTTGCAGATCCAATAAAAATTGTGAATAGGTGGAAAAATTTCTTTAGCGAGCTCTTAAATGTTCATAATACTGGTGATATTAGACAGATTAAAATGCATACAGCTGAACTGTTGGTGCCAGAACCTAGCTTAGATGAAGTGGAACTAGCCATTGGGAAGTTGAAAAGTTATAAATCTCCAGGAATTGATCAGATTCCGGCCGAATTAATTAAAGCAGGTGGCAAAGGGTTGCATATGAGGATCCATAAGCTTATTCAGTTAATTTGGGATAAGGAAGAGATGCCACATCAATGGAAGGAATCCATAATTATTCCTATTTATAAGAAGGGGGACAAGACTGAGTGTGGTAATTACCGAGGAATATCGCTGCTATCAACCTCATACAAAATTCTATCCAACATTCTTTTGGCAAGATTAACCCCATATGCGAATGAAACTATTGGGGATCATCAGTGTGGGTTCAGACGAAACAGATCAACGATTGATCAGATCTTTTGCATTCGTCAGATACTAGAGAAAAAATGGGAGTTCGGTGGGACTGTACATCAGTTATTTATAGATTTCAAAAAAGCCTATGACTCTGTGAAGAGAGAAGTGCTATATAATATTCTTATTGAATTTGGTATACCAAAGAAGCTAGTGGGTCTAATAAAAATGTGCTTAAATGAAACCTGCAGCAAAATTCGAGTAGGTAAATATGTATCTGAGACATTCCTCATCAAGAACGGTCTAAAACAAGGAGATGCTTTGTCTCCCTTGCTCTTTAACTTTGCGCTAGAATACGCCATCAGGAAGGTCCAAGGTAGGCAGGAGGGTTTGCAATTGAACGGGACACATCAGCTATTGGCATATGCTGATGATGTTAATTTATTGGGGGACGATATAAATACAATAAAGAGGAACGCAGAAGTTTTACTAGAGGCTGGTAGACAAGTGGGGCTGGAAGTAAATTCAGAAAAAACTAAGTACATGTTAGTATCTCGTCATCAGAAGACAGGCGGGCAAAATTATCTTAGGGTAGCTAATAAATCCTTTGAAAGGGTTACAAAGTTCAAATATTTGGGAACAACAATAACAAATCAAAATGATACTTGTGAGGAAGTTAGGAGGAGACTAAATTCCGGAAATGCTTGCTACTTCTCAGTCCAAAATATTTTGTCTTCCCGTCTGATTTCTAAGAACCTGAAAATTAAAGTATACAAAACAATAATCTTGCCTGTTGTTTTGTATGGGTGCGAAACATGGTCTCTCACTCAGAGGGAGGAACACAGATTGCAGGTGTTTGAGAATCGGGTGTTGAGGAGGATATTTGGGCCTAAGAGGGAAGACGATGGGGCGTGGAGAAAACTGCACAATGACGAGCTTAAAAATCTGTACTGCTCCCCCAGTATTGTGAGGGTGATTAAGTCGAGAAGAGTGAGATGGGCGGGACATGTAGCGCGCATGGATGGGACAAGAGGTGTGCACCGGGTACTGGTTGGGAAACCTGAAGGGAAGAGACCGCTGGGGAGACCTAGACGTAGATGGGAGGATAATCTCAGGCGGGATCTATGGGAGATAGGAGTTGAAGGAAACTGGATTTTGTTGGCCCAGGACAGGGTCCGGTGGAGGGCTTTGGTTAATTCGGTGATGAACCTTCGGGTTCGGTAAGCCATCTAGTTAGTTAGTTAGTTAGTTACCCTTATTAATACATATTGAGCTTTTACGAAAGAGTTTTGGTCGGAGTCGAATTCGAAGCCGGAGTCGGAGATTTTAGTACTGACTCCACAGCCCTGATGAAATGAAAAACACTTTTATCAATCTTAAACAAATAAGATGTGAGAATGTAAACGGATATTTTTCCACGGCAATTAACATTAGGGTTCTACACCAGGGAATTTTTCGATTTACTAAATAAACAGTCAAATAGTTGCTCAGGGATGACCACAAACCATAGATATGGTTCTCTACCTAGGGCTCTGGTAGACTTGCCACGGACATAAGTCAAAACACAACTCGGGCATGGAAACAGCAACATTCTTTGTAAACAAATGCAGGATAAAGAAAGCAATTAACGCCAGCAGGGTAATATTATCATCTGCCATAAACACAAATATCCCTTTAGCATAACACGCACTTCGGCTCAGAATCGAACCGGCTACCTCTTAATGTACTAGCTAACCGCCAGATGTATATGACTTGTGGAAGGCGGCCGCCCACGGCATCGCACAGAGAAATCACGCACCCGGCTTACTGTCTGTGCACCGCCCTAGCGTTGAATGTGGCAAAATCATACGTTAGTTCCGTAAATTTCCATGTCTGAGATAATTCATGTTAGCTGAAATCTCAACAAGCCCAATTGTATTCTTGTTCATTATTAATACGCACACCACAATAACAGTTAAAAGTCAGGGGCAGCTGCAAATACAGGAAAAAGGGGAACGAGGAAGCAGAAATGATTAAAACGTTGCCGAGCTTCACAAAATGTTAAGATACCTGCGCCCCCTTGGGGACGGCGCTCAGTTGCGTTACCGATTCAGCTATCGAGTATTTGTTACATTCCTGTCTGAGACATCGCTCGCTCCGTTAAAACGCACATAATGCAAAAAATCGTCACAAACAGTTACGAAAGACAGAACACAGTCGTTATTTAAACTGCACATTAGATCATGGGTAAAATTCCATAATTGTAAAAAGACACAATATGACTTACCCTTAACCTCTCACTATGGACGACAGCATTTGCAGTATTACGCGTGCAAGGTTGGCTTTTCGTTGCAAGAAGTCAAACAGTTCCTTCCTTCGATGGCGATCTAATCACTGCTACAATAACCATACTTTCTTCCACTCGGCACTGAATTCGCTCAATTTTTTTCGTTTCTGCAAAAACCTACCTCAAACACATGCACCATTTTCGCGCTCATTTCCAGCCACAGCATAGTCAATACCGTTGCCTCCGTCTGTCACCTCTACTGTTAGTTATCTGTGCACTTCCGCTTGTCGATCAGCTAGTGGCCAACTTCGTAAACAAGAGAGTGAGAAAATGTTCACTAATTATGGATGGCATAATTTTGCAAATGTGTTCTTTGGGTTACTTAGATGCCTGACAATGATATTTGCATATTGCCAATGCAAATCTATTATTGCAAATATAGCTGTCACAAAGCTCTGCTCTTTGTTAATATAGTCACCCTATGGACAGCTGTTTCAAACAAAACTGCAGATATTAATATCCATATCTTATGCTGCATACTTATGTATATTGAGATACTGTAAGCAGAAGTCATAATGGACCAATACAGGGAGCCTAATTACATTTTACTGACCTCAGGCACCTATCCCCCAAATCAAATTCCATAAAAATTGCCACAATCAAGGTCAAACATGTATACGAACAAAAAACATATGAGGGTGCGTAAAGCTGTTCACTCACCTCAATCTAGTGCGGACGTCAAGAAAGTGGAGCCAAACCTACACACCTCATATATCATAACAGTGCAGGTGCTTTATTAGTGTCAGGAACAACTCTCTTTTCCTACACAACCAATCCCCCACAGGAAGTGCAACTACTTTGCAGTCCAGTATGAGAGAAAAAAATTCATATATGTGTGGGTCACTATGAACCACAATCCTGACCACAGATCAGCAACAATAAAGAATGACAGAACACTTTCCCTGACATAATGCAGCATACAGAATTATCACAGAACAATGGTTCCCACTCCCATGATGTTCAAAGAAGCTCTCCATCAGCAATATGAGGAAAATGTCAGTTAAACTTAAAGAAATACAGTAAGATTTAAGGTTTTCTCAGTGGTGAGTCTGAAGATGGTTGACTTCTAGGTTAAGCCTCCTTGCTGCCGCCATCATCAAGGTGAATTGCCCTGATGACAGAGGCAGCAGGGAGGCTCAATAACCTAGAAGACAGCCATCTTCTAAAGAAATACAGTTTAACTTCCTTCCCATGACATTATTTTCTCTGGCGCTTGGCAGATATAAATAGCCACTGAGGCCTGTAGTAATGGAAAGGTTGCTGACCCCTGCACTAACAAATCAACTGCAATTAAATAAATAACAACTTACATGTTCCTTTTTCAAAAGTTTTTAAAACATAACAACTGTACATAATATACAGAATAACTGAAAACTACAACACACACTAGCAATATCAGTCTGATACAATCTCAGTAATACCAATTTCAAAGAAAGTGTACACAGCATCACAACCCAGAAGACTAACACACTGACAATATGTTCCCACTCTGAGAACCAAAAATCTCAACAGCTTGCACTGTTCAAATATTTGTCATGGGTTACCTACAAACAAGCTACAGTCCCACACATATGAAAAAGACACAACGATAATTCATTACCATGCTATCCATACCACATATATATTATCACATTCTTTATTTATCCCTCATCAATTTTTTTTCATCTCAGTTTATTATTCCACCACCATGAGAGACGTTAAAGCTACAATTGTGATAAGGGATATATTATTTGCTCATATATTAGAAATAGTTAAATAAAACCAAAATACAAAAAACTTCCATCATATACTTATAATGCATCCAGTTATGCTTTTTTGACCTTCCAAGCTTCTGCCTACCAATCTCATAGTGAAGGAATCCATGTCTATGCAGTTTTAATTTTCTCTTACATTTTCATATCCTTGATCACATATTTCTCATCACCTTGTCTCCTCAATATTAAATGCAAATAAAATAATCTCTCTTGTATAGCACAAGGATTGTTACAAAAGATACAGCCTTTTTTTAAACTAGTAATCTTGATGCAATCAAATTTTAACCGAGTCACCACCATCTGCCCTGTGCAAAGTCTGCTCAGTTCCGACAACCACTAATCATTTATTCCATGTGTGGTCAGCCCACATCAGACACTCAACATTCGTCGGATTACAATGGTAATGAGTAGAATTCTGGGCAGATATAAGAAATGAACACAAACATCTGTTCTCTGCACATAATTCTAAAAAAACTGCCCGAGCATTTGCTAGGTCTAAGACAGCAAGCGTGCTTCAAACTACACCACCACTTGGACTGATGGTTTAGATTGTAACGTAATGCACGAGTGTACGAAGACCTAAGCAATGCATTTTAGGACATGCAATTAAGAACAAATTCCATGCACTTAAGACTGAAGATAAAGACTACAGTCTATTTTCTGATGTCCATTTAAGAGGAAACAGTTGCTTTAGTAAAAACAAACAGCAAAAAAAGAATGAGTTTACCATTCAGTGTAATAAGGAAGTGTTTCCATTAATAACAGTGGATATAATTGGATACAATGACATCAAAAAATGCCAATTAAAATTACATTCAGAGGAACTATACCAGAGTTGACAAAATCATAATTCTACACAAAAGATGCAATCAGTACACAAAGAGTTCAGGAAAGAGAACTTCATATGTTGGTGGATTGTTAGAATGCAAGGGATCATTATCCTGTTTTGTTCCTGGCGTGGGAGTTGCCGGAGGACGAATTCCATCCGACAAACCTGTCGACAGCTTACTGAAAATCTCATTCAGCTTGTTCTGGAGTATATCATTCTAAAATAAAACAAGAAAAATTATAATAAATAACAAACACCCAAAAAGCTCCCAGATCTGAATATTTATGAAAGAGAGAAGAATAATGAATTTGGAAGGTAATGCAAAGAGACCAAACATAAACCCACATATGTCAACCTATTGTATGTGCAATGAAGTATAGAGTACAACTTTCACTTTCCACTCTGCATACATTTGAAATACCACTAAGGATAGTTATCCAGTTATTTTACAGAACATTATGCAGCATCAAATAATATACAGTATCATTAATCAATTATTTAACAATGATGTACCAAATTCAGTGGTTATTTAGTGTCAAACAATATAAGAAAATGATAGGTGGGGTGGGTCAGTCATCAATGGGGAGTTACTTTGGATAATTCTGCAAAAACAAGAACAGAATGTGAAATCCAATTAAATGCACAACAGACTATACTAACTTTAAGTTATAAGTGTAATATGACTCACATTAGCATGTGTGCGATCGACTAAATCATGGAAATCTGCTGTACGAAAAGTCTCACTCAACTGCAACCTTCTTTCTTCTTCTGCCTCTTTAGCACTCTCTGGTGGTTCAGACAGAAGTTTCTTCATTGATTCAAATGTTAGTTCCTCCTCTGGGTGTTTCTAAACAAACAAATTTATCTATGAGTTTTATGTGTAAATATTAAAAGTAGAGCACATGACTGACTGACATTAATTCCATGACACACTGCATTCCTTGAGCAGTTGACAGTCATTTACTTTGTCAAAAAAATTGTTATGAAACTCAAGGGTTACAAATGTAATTGCGTGTACACTTATTGCCAAATGTTTTTAATCAGTTTTAAAAGCTGATACTTTGTTTTTAAAATGTAATCAGTACTGAAAAATGTAAAACAGAGGCTGTCAATACATTTACAAAATGTAAAAGGATTCATCTCAAAAACATACTGCATTAAGTCCAATGAGAAATAACTAGTACAGCTATGATACAGTAATACTAAGAAGCAGACAATGTTTACATATTCACACCTTCTGAACTCCAGGTGAGGATGAAACACTATCCACTTCCACTTGAAAGGAATTTAAATCTGCCACACTGGTCCGCATCCCAGTCTCAACCCACGAGTGCCTATGGCCCACATTCACACCTGGTGGACCACCAGCCCCATAAGGTGTCACCTGCTGAAGCCTCGACACATCAAAGCCTGCTCCTTTCAGGCTCTCTGTAACTGCCACTTGATCTACCAACACATCTGGTCCCAGTTGTGATGGAGACAGACACACATCAGGGTCATAGTGAACAAGTAATTCTGGCAGCAAGTGGTTAGCTCCAGCATTTCGGCGAGCTTCAATCACCTGCCACATTTCAAAATTCATTACTTGAAACGTGATCCTCGGAACTGCTGAAAGAGAGACCTAACAAATCACAAGCACAATTTACTGTACTTGCAAAACCTAAAAGATAAAATTCTTCATCTTTACCGTTCTTCAAAAATAAGGCATGTCATCATGTATTATTAAACAAACAAAGAAATGCAGTTGTTGCAATGTCATTGAATAACCTAAAAAAGAACCAAGTATGTTTTGAACGGTTACATCCTATAAAAAATAAACAACATTTATATTTCACTATCAAACTGAAACAAATTTATGTAGGTGTGTTTACCGCCAAATGTTTAAACCACTGCTAAGGTGTAAAATATACATAGGTAAATGTACTATAGCAAGTTATTACATCCAAACCTCATGGGGATGGACCCATACAAGACTTAGTGAAGCATATTTTAAGGGGTCTTAATGATGGTATGTTACAATCGGGATTACTAAATTCTTCCACTTTGTCCAGTGTCTGGTTTTCTAAAAGAACTCTACGTTTTTAACCTGAGGACGGAAGTAGATCTAGCTTCTGAAATGTACAGTTCTATTACAAAACAAGAAGATAGACAAAGTCCAAGAATTTAGTAATCCAGATTTTAAGATATCGTAAAATTATAATATATTACAGTCAGATGATTTAAAGAGCTTAGTAAGCACCATGTTCTGAAAACTGATTCTTGTTAATTTAACTCATGTCACTCTGATTAATTAACATTCCACATTACAGCAATAAGAAAGTATATCCAGGTTTTCAGAAAGACAAAACTTGCCTTCTCTGCATACTCCATCAATGGAGTAATAGGTACAACATTGGGTATCAGTACCAGCAGGCTCACCACCACAGCATGCAGGTTGTACTTCTGAGCAGCACTAAGTGATCCATTTGTAAGTGCAGTATCCTGAAAATGTACAACTCTATTGTAACAAGTTCCTCTATGCATTACAAAGTTGGCAACTAAAACACCTTGACAGAAAACAGAATAACATAACATGGACACATGCTGTCACGATAATTTTGTTACTGAAATGCTTTTGCCTGTGATAAAAGCATATAAAATAAACATGTTCAGTACAAATCAGAAGAGGTACTGCACCTGAATGCTGACAACAAGGCGCAGCATTTCCATAACTGTTTCTTCAGAAGACAACTCAACACACAGCAATGCCAGTGTCGTGTACACTGCCTCGATATTCTCCACTGTATTGTTTGCTTGCTCCAGGCTCTCATACAGACTACGATAAATCTCTGGACCATGCTTCCGGATAAAAATTATGTCTGGGCGGGAACTCTTTTCCAGTACAAGTTCCAGATCACCAATATTTACACTACAAATAAAGAATCAATATGTAACAAAACTATTTACGTATTCTGAGTCTAAAACATTTGTTGTTTAACATTGCTTCTGCGCTGTTATTGCTTACACTGAAGTAAACACAAAATTTCCTTGTGTCTACATTATAAATCATGTACTTCCTGTATATGAAGACATAATGATATACTTATTATTTGTACAAACATAAAATAACAAAAGATGTTTATAATGCAGTAATTTAATAAAAAGCGCCAATATGTGTGGGTATAACTTCCAACAACATGGTAAATATTTTAACTGAAAAACAATAACATATGAAACTTAATAATTTATAAATATTAACAGTGCTGTAACAGATTCTTTCACATGCATTAATTAACTGATTGTTTCAATAGTGTGATCAACAGAACTCATAATATACAATAGCAAAATGAACAACTGGTAACAATTCACCTAGTGAAGATTCATCTTTCTATGGCTTTGCTTATCAGACTTTTATGAATAATCACTGCTCTTATGGCTACAGTGCTGCAGTGTAAAGTGGGACAATGCAGGCCACCCAACGGCATTAATGACATAGTCAATATGAAATCATGTTTATAAACAGGTTTCTATAATCTCATCATCAACCTCAGATGGTGCATTTGCTCATACATGAAGACCTTACACTTTACTGCAGAGGATTATCCCTTACATACAAAATAGAACACTCAAAAAGCCTACAGTTTAGCAGTTTCACTTACAACCTACCACATATTTTTTTGACTATTGTAACCAGAGAGCTATTGCAACCAAGGGACACTTATGTTTAGCAAGCAGGTTAATTATGCTCTTAAAAATGACATTTTCAAAGCAAAATTTAGAACTTGCCTAAATTAGAAAATTATGAAAAGCTTTCACTAGCGTCATAGACAAAATGTAACATTACAGCCCAATGTGAAGAAACAGAAATGGAATATCTGTCTTCACATGGTTGGCACAACTGGAATTTTAAGCCTATAATATTAATGGCCTTTTCCAAATGTCAGATGATGGGGAGCTAATGCTGAGGCTCATCCCCATCTCCTATTTGCCTCACTGAATGTCAGGTAGGCCATAATATTGATTACTGCAGTACAAACAATGCAAAGCTACCGACTTCTAATACACATACTTACGTAGGTTTAAGTAACTTCTCTAAGTTATGGTGTCGATCAATCAACGTATGTAGGATTTTCTGTACAAGCAAACGCATATCAGGATCTGCAGCCAGTGACATACGAAGTAAAGGCTCCAAGAAAGACATTGGGAAAGTAGTATTGAAGTGTATCGTCTGATACTTTGTGCCAACCTGGAAAAATATTACACAATAATGTTTTTGCCACAGCTGATCAACTCTTTCACTGCAGAGGTTGCTAAAATGTGAGTCATCCTAACAGCCAATTCCTGCATAACTTGAGTTATTGCAATTCCAAACTTCATAGTCCTATGGATCTCGCATCTATGCACCAATCTTTTTCCTGGAAGGGTAAGACATGTACTTTGAACGAACGACAATTATGCTGTGAAAGGTTAAAATTACATTTACTGATACTGATAAATGCAGTATTAAAATCATAGCTTCAACTGTTTCACTATATCGACCTAAAAAAATTTGTGTAGTTGAACAGAAACCATACCCTCCAGATTATTACTAGTATACCAACAACTATTCACCTCCTTTTAGCATCATCCTAATTCAGAGACAAACAATTTTGTCCTTAATCTCAGACATACATAAGAAAATGTATAAGTACCTTTAGTAATGACTTGAGCAGAATATTCTGCAATAGCACATCTCCAGGGCCATTAAATCCTCGGAGATGATCAAGTGCAGGGTAAGGAACTTTACTCATGATGAACATCATAATCTCTATCTTCTGGTAGTCTGGCAAGTGGTTTGCAAATTCTCCCAGTGCATTAATGAGTGCTTCTTGGTATAATTTTTCAGCACGCTGAGCCTGAGGTTCATCAGAAGGGTCCTCACGAGTAACTGACAATCGTAAATGACTCAGTAAAGAATTGATAATCTCCAGCACTGATGGACCTACAATCAATAAGCACACAGTTCAAAACTGTGGTGGGCAAATAGAATAATTAAATATAAATATAAGAAATCATAAATGTCAAAATCACAGTTTATAAATATGACAGCATGCTCTTTTGATATCAAGTGAATAATCCAATATAAATTTGTTCCTCCGTAACAATCATCCACACTTTCTACCTTCAATGACTGAAATGCTTATATCACTGCAATCATAGAAAAATAACAAATCTTCACAGCAGAAACAGATTCTGCACAATGTAGTGCATCTTCATACAAAACAGTTTGTCAAAGCAAGTATCAGACAAGACACAAATTCCAGTTTTAAAACATTCACTGTGCTAACCCAGTTTGGTGTCAGTATCTTTCTCATGTTTCTGACACTAAAAATATCCTTGAAAAAATATAAAATTTTACACTTCAAAACATAAGAGCAATCTGGTGACAGTACTGAAAGGACTTTCAAACAGTGACTTCTAGCAGTGTTTCCAGGCACAGCAGATGCAATGTACGTAAACTCAACAGATAACCACACTCATTGAAGTTTGTTAACATTCTATTTCATAAACATTTTGGTAACATTATTCTTTTTATAATGCTTTTTTACAGAAAGTCCAATTATTTGTGAGGTTTTTCATACTGAAGCATGCATTAACAAGAGCAATTAATATGAATATGATTTATTATTAACAAGCCTGTTATAGTAAAGTAAATATGATATCCATGTAAAATTTAAGAGATAAATACTGGTAAAATAATGTGTTTCTTTTAAAAAATATATACATAAAACTATTTATTGACAGTTGTCATTTAGGGATAATGTGACGTATATGTTCTAAATCCTTCACAGCAAATTTATTAAAATTATAATCTTACCAACACTTTCACCCGCAGCAATTGAAATTATTTTGGACAATACATCTGCTATACTAGTTCGAATCTTGGGGTTTGACTTTGAGTTGTCATCCAAATGTGACATCAATGTTTCTATCACAGTGTAGGAATACTGTGCCTGAAATTAATTGAAATAAAAGTTTATTATAATTCCTAATAACACATTTTAAATAAAATTTATACAATATTTATTTTACATTTCAGTCTGATTCTTTACTAAATGTTGATAGTCACAATAACTAGTGCAGCTGAGCTGATAACAAAACACTATCTAACTTTATTATCTACCTAGCCATGTTGCTTTTATACTTTTGTATTATATATTTAGGACAGAGGAAACATCCATCAGAATAACCAGTTTCTGGCAAGGATTCATATCAAATAATTCTCAAATGCAAGCCACACATGTTACAATGCTATGCTAAAATACTCATGCAAAAGCCTAAAAACTCACTTTCTTTCCTATTACAATTGCAGAAATCAAAGATTTACATTCATAATAAAATGTCCTAGATGAGAAATGCACAAAAAACTTTGGCTAAAAATTCTGAAAAGAAAATACAACTTGGAAGACCTAAGTATAGAAGGCAAAAATAACATTAAAATGGATCTTATGCAAATATGGTGGTTGCACCACTGCACAGGCAGTTAGTTCCAGCTTCTCATAACAGAGGGCCAGGTCTTTCCCCAGGGCAATTCATGTTGGATCTGTAGTGAACAAATAGCAGCGGTCATATTTTTTCCAAGTCCTTCAGTGATTACAGTAATGAACCTTTGGGGTTCATAGGTCGAGAGTTTCTAATTGAGCAAAAGGCATATTCAAAAGAAGGTACACAGAGCTTAATAAAGCTAGTTGGTTAGTTTGTGAGCTCCTCTTACAATTATGCAGACCCCCCACCCCCCACCCCCCGAAATTACTTACCTGAATTGAAAACATGATAATCCTGAAGGTATGAAGTGCAAATTGATTTGGAACCCAAAGCTCGTGGAGATCTAAATGTCTGAAACAAAAGTGAAAAGTTATTTTTTTAATATTAACCTTTTAAGGACATGCAATGCATAACAAACTCCAGAGGGTCTCAGCCATTAATGCCTTGGACCACACTCAGGATTGCTGGATTATAAATAAGAACATTTACAGGAATTTCATGATGGCATAATTTCCATAAACAAATTTGTTTATTTGCTATTTTTAAGAATAAGGCTTAACACTAGAATAAATGTTTAATTTAGCTGGCATCCATGTTTTCATTATACAGAGCAATCAATATTACAAAACTATATACGAGGCTGGTCTACAAAGTAAGTTTCCCTGGGGCCGTTTACAGAAACAAAACACAATTTCATGGAAATATTTATTGCAACAGATACAGCAAGTGTCCAGCTATTTTTCAACATATTCGCCACCGGAATTGAGACATTTGTCATACCGTGGGACCAACTTTTGAATACCTGTGTCGTAGAAGTCTGCCGCCTGGGATTGGAACCACTGTGTGACAACCATCTCCGCCTCTCTGTCATTCTCAAAACGCTGACGCTGACCGGACAGGAATTTCTTGAGGTGTAGGAAAAGATGGAAATCACTGGGAGCGAGGTCTGGGCTGTAGGGTGAATGATTAAACACCTCCCAGCTGAACTCCTGCAGAAGACTTGCTGTCCGTCGAGCCGTGTGCGGCCTAGCGTTATCACTGACCGCACTACAGAGTCGGCGGGAGCTGGAATAAGAACCTCCATCTTCAACAGCTGCAACAATGCTACTGTGAGAACGCGGGAAGTGCCATTAGTGCATGCGCCATGCTACGTCATTGCTCTATCACGTACGCACAGTCGCTTCGCACAATATAAGGTTTGCTAGCTGTGGGACGAGTGGGAAACTTACTTTTGGGACGCGCCTCGTATGTATCACATAAAACACATTAGTTGGCAGCATGTGGCCCATGTGTTGAAAACACTCATTAATCAAGGAACAGGTGTATGAAGATTTCTGTCTTCTGGGTTGTTGCGCTGTGTAGTCTGGTCGATGTTTGTTAAAGTTAATTGAAAATGCACCAGATATTTACAGCACATCATTCTCAACTGTACAGCATATTGATTTTTTGGACTGAAAATATATGTGATCTATGCACAGAAATTCTTCTCTTGTTAAATTTATCATTTACTTATTATAACACACCTGAGTACTGGTCTCAGGACACAACGAATATGTCCAAACGATGCTCTTCCCACTAACTCTCTCATACAGGTTTCAGCTAAAGTAGGAGGGTCAGCGTGCTCCTCTTGTGGAGGTTCCGGAGTATCAGCTTCCTTCACATGATACCTAAAAACATATGATACAGGCCAGGAGTGAATACATGGAATATGCAAGCATACGTACTATTAAAGTTTGATCTAGATGACACTAAGTAAAATAAAGCTGTCCAGCTATATGCCATGTGGGTGGTTGGAGAGAGAGAGTAGGTATAGCTTCTATTGCATTCACTAAGTAAGAGACTTTTGTTCAGTGATCTCCATCTAGTACAATAACCTACCCCAAGGTTTAAAGAGATGATGAGCCAAATAATATAAATTGTCTACAACTGATACAGAAAACTTTCAACATATTATTCTGAAATTTGCCTCATGTAAGAAAATTTAATGTATGATTTTATATTTGTTGACTGCTAATACACTTTTTATTGCCTCTGCATAAATACTATAATTATTTCTTAAATGTGCACTTTAAAAGTTTATTATGTTGAAAAGAATAGCCGAAGCACGAACACAAAGAACACGCGACACTGTAAAATTCCTACATTAGATAAGAATAATCTTCACCTTGAATTCTGCATGTTGTAAAGAAGAGATGGAACTATTTTGTCCATATGAACTGCTTCCCAGATGTTCTCAACTAGATCGTCACATACGGTCTTCCTGACCACACCCTATGACATGAAGTTCATTTTACTTTATATCAGAACTTCAGTAAAACACTTTTAAGAGGCATTTCAAGGAACCATCTACAAAACATCCTATTTCAGAATTCATAAATCTTCATACACAGCATAAACTTTCTGTCTGACATAGTAACACAAATACAGTGTAAGCAATTTTCAGTTCTGATGAATACTGATTAAGGTATCTTTAAAAATTAATTTTGATTTTGAACTCAGGAGCCTTGAGTGACAAATTACAGTTAAAAATATTGTTCTGGGTTTTATAAAGAAGTCCAAATGTTACATTTCATTAATATCTGTGTATAGAACAAAGATTTTATGTATCATGAAGAGCTGCTATTAAGAAATATTAATTTTCATAACAGCCCACTACGTCACTGTGGACATGTTTGCTTGTGGACACCTTAAGCTCACACACACTATACATAAATGTCACAAATCCATAAATTTAAGCCACATTTATATAGAACACAAGTTTTATATACTTACATGAAAAACACAAATTGCTAACCTGTAAACCTTTGATGCCTGCAACCCTAATTTTGTCTCGAAGTTCAGGTTCATTATGATTACTGTGACACATAGAAGAGAATTTGGATACAAAGAAATCATAACGCCGGTGATAGGATGGAGTATCTTCTTCAATGTTAGCAAACCTCACAAACTGCAATGAAACAAAAATACTGCTTTTATTATCACTATTAAGCAGCATTTTGAACTGTTGTATCAAAACTGATGTGAGATGGTGAGACTGAAGACAAAAAACACTGTATATAAAAAAGATGCAGTCCATCTTGCAGCATTTGCAAGATGGAGTTTATGGTCACATTTCCTACACAAAAAACAAACTCAAATGATTTGAGGTAACAATCTACAAGCTATGGGACTGCATATGTATAAGTGTAAGGAATATATAAAAAAACAGTGCATTTAGGATAAGACTGAAAATGTGCTACTACAGCCTTCTGCAATGAAAGGTCATAGGCCTAAATGCAAAGTGGAGTGTGTGTAACCCATCCTTCACACTCTAGTACACTAAACCACATTTCAGAGGGTTGTCTGACACTACAGTGGAAAGAGTGGAACACACACACACACTTATGTAAAATAATAACATTTCAATTATTTACCAGTAAAATGTTTGTGGATTTTAGATAAGCAGAGGATTTTCTAAATGTCTTTGGCACTTCAGCTTGATTTTGACATTATGTGAGCTGGAAAAGAAAACACAGCTGCGAATATATATCATGGGAAAAGAGATTACCGTTACAGAATATAAAGGTCAAATTGACATCTGAAATTCAACGTACTGACTGGGTGGCAAGAATCTGAAGCTGTGGATCAGTAGATTCCAGAAGTTTCTGCACCATCTTGAGGAAGCTCTCTACGAACAGGTTGAGTGTTTGCGCATGGCACGCTACCAACAGCTGGTCCATAGCTTCCATAGCAATGACAACAAATCTACAAAACAATATGCTTTACTAAATAATTAATACTCAAAAATTAAACTCTACTTACAACTTTCAAAACACTAACATTTTATGAGAAAGTTCTTCTAGCACTGTAAAAGTTGGCAGTTTAATAACAATAAGAACAACAAACTAAGAAGTTTTACACTTCAAAGCAATAAAAAATATTGATTTGAGTAGGATCACCACATTAATCCATCAGCTAATGTATGCTTCAGTACAGGATTATATAACCCACAAATATTTTGACCTATGAGGAAGGTAGGAACAGGATGCTGGAAAAAGTTGTATAACAGGGGGATTCACAATTTATAAGTAACAGTTATATTAAAATTATCTTAAAGAAGAAGGATATAAGAGTATGGGTAGGGTTCAGACAGGAACTAGTGGTAGGCTCTTTGACAAATAAACATTTGGTAATGACCAGCTAAGAAACTATTAGCTTTTCAATAAGTTTCCTGCTCCATGTAATTAGTTAGATCTAAACAAGATATACATTAGTTTAAAAATGTCAGGGGCTATAAATCAAGAGAACACAAGAGTTCTGCTTACAAGCTTTGGACTGAATACTGCAGATCATTCTTCAAAAAAACACCAAATATTTGGCCAGACAAGTAGATTTCTCGTAATGACAATTTGCTTTTACACACTTCACTTTGAGTAAAGCAATTTCTGGCCAAAAACACACAAAAGCATCTGCCAAGTTATTTACTTGTCGGACCTTCCTTGAGATAATATCACTTGCATTCAATTTGTAACCTGGAGACTTAGGGGTCACAGATCACCAATAAGATAAAGTCATCTTTCACCAGAAATTACAGGTCACTGCTACAACAGTGCAACTATCTGAATTCTAATTAGTTTGACCCATGCATCCATATGACAGAGGAACAAGTCATAAAAAAAATAGATTTTATTGTAAGAAAAACGACAACATTTCAGAAAACAGATGTTTCATGTGAGCAGTGAAAAAGATACATATATTCTGAAATGTAATCTTAGTTTCTTTCAAAGAATTAAGTCTTTCAGAAATGACATTACCAAGTGTTGGCTCTAACAGCCACCTCCATTGTTTATAAAAGTTGTCAACTACTGTTATCCTTTACCCATTTCGCCGTCTGTAAATGTCTCTGCTAGCTCTCTGGAACAAATATTCACCAATGCGATCCAATTTTTCTGGAGATGACAGTGAATAAAATGTCAGCTTCTCCATGTTATTTTTAACCAATCCATCCTGCAGAAACAATGCACTCATAATAGCAGTTTGCACACACATATTTAACAAAATACTGTCACCACTTCCTTAGCATATATTTAATAAGATAATTTCCCTAGAAAGCATTACTTTATTTCTGAGTATATTTTAACAATTTTTTGGCATGTGTACTTCAGATTTAATGATACACTTAAATCTGATCTGAGCTTTGCAGGACATATGAGCAGAGAAATTTACTGTGATTTTTACCAACACAAAATCTTATCAACAGTAGTCACAAAATTAAGACAATCAGACAGAATAGATGTAGAAGTGTTCTCTTCCTAAAATAACAGAGAAAAGAATGTTTCAGTCCTTATATGTTATGAGTATTTCAAATTCATAGTATGTATTATAAAGTATTAGACAGTAAAACAAACAGTATTCAATATACATGTTTTTATTAACAGAATATGAGTTAAAATACCAGTCTCATACAACATGGTGCCAGAAATAAGCACTAATGTACTTGCCATTGGACATCCAACTGTGTGCTTAATATAAGGCAATATTTAAAAACTCAGCATTTAATGTGAAAAATGGGGAGGAAATTAATACATTTTTTGACTTACTTTCTGTACTTCACCAACTAACTAACTAACTAGATGGCTTACCGAACACGAAGGTTCATCACCGAGTTAACCAAAGCCCTCCACCGGACCCTGTCCTGGGCTAACAAAATCCAGTTCCCTTCAACTCCTATCTCCCATAGATCCCACCTGAGATTATCCTTCCACTCTGTACTTCACACAAGATGAAAATAAGTCACATTTTATTATTACATTTGGACCAAAAATAAAATATATTTACCACCCAAGGGTTAGTGGCCGTATTCCTGGAGCCCTGTCCTGAGGTTAAATGGTGTATATTGGCAAATAATTATTTGGGCGAGTTTTGATTCTTTACATAACCATGACTGATGATGTAAATATAACAAACCTGGGGATTGACTGGGAAGATATTATCAACAAGCCGCTTGTAACGGGGCCGCAATGCTGAACAACACCCACAGCAACCTATAAATAAATGTAATTTCCAGTATTTGTAACTATTTCTTATTGGAAATACAACAAATGTCTGAATTTGTATTCTGAGTCAAGATAAGATAAACTCACTTGTACACATTTCTTCTCATACACACAACAGTTAAAATACAACTACGAATTAACAATACGGTGCAAAATAGTTTGCATACATTTAATTAAATGATATTTCGACGAAAGAACAACAAGTAGCCATTGCCACACCAAACAGAAAATTTCCCACCTATGGATCTAGGCTGCCATTACAGGGCAACAGCATAGCCAACATAAGAATACGAATTGGTAAAATGAATATATTGCATTTCCATTCATTAATATACCATTGTTACACTTTCAATCACACAAAACCAGGTTTCTACAAAACTTTAAGAAATATTACTTACATCCGGGATCAGTGCATTTCTGAATCACAGAATCCAAAACATCTGGCAACTCTGAATCAAAACAACACTTTGCTAAATTAAATGCCATATTATTTACAAGATATTTAATTTCACATTATTTATCAAAATTGAACATTATGAGACAGTGGCATTTGTCGAGAGGTCAATAAGTCATATTTTCAGATGACCTACTTCGACTAGGATCAAGATAACGGAGAACGTTAATATCTCACATAATAATTTTCGCCAAGTCACGACATTATCAGCAACTACTGCCAAAACACCGTTGATAAATCATTCTGGGATTTGTTTTACTTTGGGAACACCACCACTGAATATGCTGTACACCAGGCACTGTAGGTGTCAGAATGACTACGCCTTGGTGCTATCCTGATACCACCCGCTACACATCTGGGGCTTCTCTGTCCTGATGCAGACATGCGCTACTACCAACTTAGAAATGATGTGGCCGAAAGACGGAATCGTACACAAAATGCAGCCTACGATTTCTTAACTGGACATATACATTAATAATAACTGTTTTTTGTAACGTGTCACTTAAATGGTAATTAAATTTCGACAAACACGATAATCCTTGTTTCTTTCATTCTCTGACGTAGTATAAGAGAATTTACGAAAGCTCGTGCCTAGACTGACTGAAATCGATCTAATAGAAAGTACAATATCGTCCAAAAGAAACTTCAACAGCACAGATTTTGTACAAAGCCGGTGAATGATTCATCCTTTTACCAGTGTTTGAATAAAGAAGACTCATACACACAGAAAGTTCGAAATAAATTTGTACCAAGAGCTAAGGTTAGTTGACTAAGGCATCACGAAACGAACCCCATAAATATATTCCGTGAGTAAAAGGCAGTTACTGACTATTAAAGCAGGCGGTACATATTGTCGCCACTGTGCTTTAAAGCGTTGGCTCTATGAAGCCGAAGTTAATTCATTATCATTGTTGTTGTTATTGTTATTATTAAACCTCCAGAACCTGCATCAAAGAAAACACAGTTCGCCTACATTACAAAAATTAACTCGTTAATGTTGTTTAAAGAAATAATCGATCTTTATTCTTAGTTTCTTATTAAACCCATGACTACACTGCGTGCAAAATGCAGAGTTATTGAATGTTTACGCAAATGGTACATATAGTTACCACTGTGCTTTAGTTGGTTAATAAATGCCGTGATCTTGACCGACCTTGATCTTTCCTGCGATTCTCTTTTGACAGATCCGATCTGACAGCCGGAGACTGAGAAAATGACTGACTGTATCTCCGACAAGCGACAGTGTCTACGCATCAATGACATATGTCATATTTGCATTTGAAGGATTCGGATAAAAATGGTGACCGATAGCTCGGTCCACAGGACATGTCCGTCGGTCCTGCGGATTCAGTCGGAAAGCTGAACGAATACTGCAAGACCTTCAGATTATATACAAGTATATAGGAGTACATAGAAGGATGGGATTTCTTGACTCACATAACAGCTAAATTTTATTCCCTAAATCTGATAAATATATGCGCAATAATACATTTCTTGACCAGACCTAATCGGTAGGGAACTTTTCGAAATTTCCCACAATATGTTCACAGCACAGTGCAACACAGGACGGTCACCACATTCGCCGCCGTGAGAACCTCAAATCTCACTATATAATTTATGGCTGTATACTGTGCAGTACCTTAACCGTGAAAAATAAACTTGTGTCTGTAATAAATCAACACCTAGTCCAATGCGGTACCCAAAATAGCGTAGAAAACGTTTAAAAAATATGTTCATTCAATTCTGAACTAAATTTTTAAACACGCAGCTTATTACAACTTCATGTTAATCACAACATGACTTATACAATTAAAAGACTTTTCTTCCTTGTGTTTAAACTAGAGCAACCAACGTTGCGTTTTAAAATCTTGAGTAAGACACTAAACTAACTTCATGTCTTATATGACAAAAAAGTAACTCATATACTTTAAAATTCAAATATTACTGGTTTTGACTTGAAAGGGTAAAATCAAATGCATCGAGAACAGACTGAAACTGCATGGATTCAGTAAAGCTAAATAAAGAGTCTTTAAGAGATGATAAAGTTGCGTCATATTGTGATAAATATATATTTGTTTAAATCTTGTCAGTCTAATCACAATAAAATTCTATTAAATATTAAAATATTACTAAAATTAACATTTAAATATTTAAAGTATATTAAATGATGTTCTCTATCGAAATGTTCGATTTACATTAGAACATCACTTTTTACACGACATGTTTCAGTTCTAAAAGAACCATCTTCAGGTGTATAAAAATTATAAGTATAATATATATATAAATATAATATAATATAATAATATAATATATATATTATAAGTCCTTAAGTAAAAACAGAAACGCATAAGCAGCGACGTAAAGCCACAAAATTGTAGATGGCAGAAAGTAATTGCACGTGTTCATATAACTTACAAAATATAATCTTCTTAATGGTAGTAAACGGATGTAATAACTTATGACTGTATTGGTACATAACACCAGAGAAGACTACAACATGAAAGCAACTTATTTATTCACATTACAATTTTGTTAAGCAATAAAAAAGAGATCGGAAAAGGAATTTATAAATAAAGCAAGGTCCAGTGTAAAATAATAAAAGTAGAAAGGTGTGCTACATTCTACAAGTATTTTTCATTGCGTCCTTTCTGATAATGCATACATCGATAGCCTTGATGAAGACGACTGTCTTCTGGGTTGTATCGCCGTGTAGTCTGGTTGAAGTTTACCAGCGTTTCCGAGGTCATACTGCCTCCACCATCAGGGCACCCTAATGATAGGGGCAGCAAGGACCTTCGGACTCACAGCTGTGAAAACCTCAAATCCTACCTAAGTCAATACTGCAAAATCAGTGACTGATTTAACTGGTCTTAATTCATAGCATGTGCCCCTTATTTTTACGAAAATCCATTTTTGAGAAAATCGACACTTCGACTCAAAACTCGTGCAAAGTTGTAGGTTATATTGTACTTACAAGATCAAACATTAAATTGACCGGACAACCTGTAATTTGACCTTCAATGCAAAATTTCATCGAAATCTGTCAAGTAGACTAATTTCGCATGGACACGGGTTTACCATTATCCATTGAAATTTATTCATAAAAGATCGTAGACTTTCAGGTGAACGTACCGACGCCACATAACAAAGGCATTCACTTGATAAATTGAATAATATATTATCGTGTGAAATATGTGGTAAATTTAACTGCGGTAGAAAAGAATCAGACAGCAAGAGCATAAATCCACAGGAGATTTTGATGTGTAAAGACATCCTACTGCCATTTAAGCATATTCATATGTACAAGAATAAATGAGACGTATCACAATACACATTTAACAGTCACTGTCATATACAGGGACTATTAATAAACCTCTGTTATAATAAACAGTCACAAATAAGCAGTTCACTAAATGGTAATCGTTATACAAATTATATTAACTAGATGTTTTGAAAAAATACATTATTATTATTACGATTATGATGATATAGCGACATTCAGTGACCTAATAAACCAGTACTCTATATGTCTATTGCTCGGTTCAAACCTTGAAGGTGTACGACGAAAGTGACTTCAATAGCAGATGGAGTAATCAGCTTCACACTCAGGTCGCCTTAACCCCGGGAAAGAGCTACCAGAAAGTGAAGGAGTCTCATAACTACACTTAACTCCCTAATACAAATAAACGTTCCTGACTGTGCCCGAAATCAAACACTGGTCATCCAAAGTCGTTGCCAGACACTTCACTGGCACAGCCAATGTTGTACTGGGCGATGCACCGTGGTATTAAATTCAATTCGATTTTTATTAAAAAAAATTCCGTTGGTTTAAATGTAACAAACGCTAAAAGATACAGGTTTACACAGAAATTCTAATCGGTTTTTTCAGGGTTTCAAATAATGCTCTTCTTATTCTTCTTCCAAACAAAATGCATCTGACCATCTGCCACGCCGAATGTGCCATATAGTTTAGTCAAAGCTTCTATAATTATCCTAAGCTAATTGCTGTTTATGTTTGCGAAACAGTTTGGAATCTCAGCGGCTCGTCAAAAGTGAGCATTTCTTAATGCTTGTTTGGCCTTCGGCACGTAAGCGGAAAAATTTACATTGCCATAAATGCTGGAAACCATTAGTCTTTCCTTTATCCGCTCGAGGAATGCAAGCTCGTTCGGGCTTATCCATGTTGTTCTGTTAATATAAAAGTGTTACTATGGACTAATTCCCGTCCAAGGAATTATAATGATTAAGTATTTGTGATTGTAAGTGGTAGGCCTAGATGTAAGATTCTAGATTGGCTGTAACGTCAATAAAAAGAAGACAATTGACCTATATTCCTTGACTAGCTTCACAACCAGCAAAAACAGAGCCTCGCTGTGTGAGATTTCAGGTTCTCAGGCGACTAATATGAAGATATCTGCTGAAATGTTGCGCCATGTAGTCTGGTAAAAACTAACCCACGTTTCAGAGGTCTTTAATGCCGTCATCATCAGAACGAACATCCTATAACATTTTAGAGTCACTTTATTCGGTCATAATGCATATTTAGCTCCCTCTGTCGGCGACACTCAGCTACCAGACACGTGTTGAAAAAAAGCTATCTGATAGCGAACATGAATGTTTATGATAGCTATGAATATTCACGAACTTGAAAGGATTCTTATGTTCTGAGGCTTGCAACTTACAGCCAATATAAAATTAAAGTTCTATTAAGCACTAACTAAACAAACTATGGATGGAAAATATGCATGCATGAAATAAAGAAATTAATTCCCAGCACAAACCATGTTATAAACAAGCTTCTTTATGGGTGGGTTTTAAGGTTCTCACGGCGGAGGGTATAAAGATTTTTGTCTTATGGAATCTTGGGCCGTGTATCTGGCAGAAGTTCACTGACATTTCAGATACTCTTGCTATCTCTACCATCACGGCGACTCAGCACCCCTGAAATGCCAGTAAACAACTGCCAGACTACACGGCGCAATATCCCAGAACACAGGACATCTTTTAGCGTCTTTATGCACGGTCTAACATACGAGTACATCCGTCTGACGCTCATTCAATGAGTACGGAACACGATAATCACTCCATCATTTCGCTGTCTACGTAACGCAGACATTTTTGATCAGAAGTTCACGTCAAATGCAAAAAGAGAAATCCACATTCCTCAAGAGCTGAACTTTTCACGTGTTTATACATCACTATAACTACATTCTGACATGTCCACTACGACATATTAGTGGTAAATACTTGTTCGACTTACAACTATTTAAAAACAGGAAAAGCGACTAAAAAGTAAAACGGCTGGTGAAATTGTCAGAGGTTAAAGCAAGAACACGGAGTTTCTACCACCTTTCGTCTCTGACGTCAAGTGTTGATATCCGAAGATGCCTTAAAGAAACTTCACCTGCAGCCGAGTTATCGGTCTACATCACCGAGTTCTGTGATTAACTCCCGGCTAGAAGACCGGAGTTCAATTCTGGAAAGTTGTTCGTGCGCGGCTTACTCATCGTACTGACGGTGGAGGCAACAAGCACCCCTGAAACGTCGGTAAACTTCTACCAGACTACACGGCGCAACATCCAAGAACACATTCGTCTTCAGAATGGGTTTCATACATCTGGGTAGTGAAGACACGAACAAAATCGAACTGTTCCCGTGTATGGTCAGATTACTCATCTTTTATGATAACCGTGGTAAAAATCCAAATTTCTGAACGAGAGATATGCTTATCAGACGAATAACAGACCACGCTCAAGAAAGACCTCCTACCGCAGAGCGAAGAGCTAGGAATTGTCACTTAGAAATGTTACTTAAGAAACATTTCGCTCTCAGACCCCTTAGCCGCTAGAATCAACCGGTAGACAAAGGCGAAGATAAAGTTTTCCTTGTGCTTAAACGTAAGCAGTACGCCATTGAGACGTATCAGAGTATGGAGGTAAAAAATACAAGCTTCCGTCGAAAAGGCGCCATATACTTAGGGGTAGTGGTAAGCCACTTTACCACCGCAGCAACTGGTATAACGCCAACCAGAGAGAAACCTGGATGGAAGTGACAAAGAGAAAAATCCCTGTCCTGGCCGGGAACTGAAATTCAACTAGCGAGTCCGTAGTCAGTCACTTTGCCGAGTTCCCGGGTTTTTCAACAGGAAGGTCTACGGGACAGTCCGACATCACCTTAGATTAATCACACTTTTACCAAGCAATTTGCAAAGTAAATCGAAGGTAAGGATTCAAAATCCATTCTGAAAGCAATGTGTCATATGCTATTGTTGCTCGCTGATGCGGGACACTGGAACCACGTTAAGTGGGTAAAGGATGGTCATTACCGTCCATTACAGCGCACAATGTTCTTTTTTTCATTGGTCTACGTGTCATAATTGTGATTTCGTGGGTGACGTTTGCACCTCTAGACAGTGGTTAGTCGCCATGTTCTTTCTGGTTGTTGTGCTAAGCAGACCTGTATTGTGCATGAATACAATGAGGTCAGTAGTATGAAGAACTACAGATATCCCCGATGAGAACCACATGTTTCTTGAAATATACAAAACTTATATAATATACATTATTTCCAGTTAGCACTCGTTCGTAGTGGTCAGCAACCAAAGAAATTGCTTTCCCGGTGAGCATTTCTTTGCAGATTCAATCAAATTAGGGTAACAATTGAAATTTTACAGCCATCCGTTTTCCAATTTGCAGACCCCTTCTATTTTTGGATAGTATGTACTTGAATTACACAAATGCTAGACTTGCGTGTTGCTTTACCTTGAACCAGATACAGGTACAATTTGGCTGCACGCGACAGAGACAAGCGACCGAGGCAGGCGACAGAGACGGGAGACGGACACATCGCAGCTTGTCGCCACACACTTTTGAGGTGACGACCGAGACATGCGGCAAAGTGTTTGTTTTCTTTGTTTTGTTGAGACATACGTGCACATATTCTGTAAAAAATGCTTCTAAAAAGGTTACTCGAAGAAGATGATGTGTTGCTGTGTTATTTGTTGCGAAAGAAACAAAGAAAACCTTTGAGTTCAATATTCAAAACCAGACGCGAAGAAGGATCTTTCTGTCGGTCGTCAGTGGTCGGTTTTCTGCTACCAATTCTACCAATTGCTCATCTTGGTCACCAGTAAATTTAATTTCTGCCATTATTTTACTCAACAAAACACGTGCTGCCTGAGCCCGTCGCGAGACACTACTGGTCCGAGAGCGGTCTCCTGTGCTTTGTCTCTGTCGCCTGTCTTTGTCTCGCGCTCGTAATTGTACTTCATACGATTGTACAGAGAGCAGACAGGAAGCGACCAGTCTCGGTCTCGTAACTCTGTCGCCTGCCTCGGTCGCTTGTCTCTGTCGCGTGCAGCCAAATTGTACCTTACGACTTGTTAAGGCAATAATAAAAACAAAGACGAGATGAACAGGACATTCAGTACGCACAGGAGACGAAACAAATTCACAAACAAGTTAGTATGGAAAGTTAACAAACGATGCCTTTCTGTAGGTCTAGGCTTACGTGACAGATGAGGGAACAAAATTAACATTCACACAAACATGACGCAGTTAAGATATAAAAAAAAAATAACATTGTACTCAGAGAAGCAGGTTATAAAGATATAAACTGGGTAGAACAGGATTTTGTGATAACGGTTATGAACCTTCGAGTTCCATGACAGGAAATTTACTGGCCAGCTGAATAACTATCAGATGGTCAAGAAGATTCTGTGCCACGGAGTTAGTAAGTCGGTTGTTCTCAAAAATAAACAAGGATCAAAGCATTTAGTTCCGAATAACAAACATTCCACCATCCACTTAGTTTTTCTGCAGCTACAGAGCAGCACTGTCGTCATCAAACAGGCGAGCACTATCACCCTCGTCCAGTGGCCTTCTGTTGGTCGCTGAGGTGAAAGTAACTCCCGCTTTCACTGACCACATCACTTCACGCATCCGAAATCCGATTATGTTGTGAATGTGAAAGTTGCGTACATGGGATGCTTAATCGAGGTGGAATGAAACAGCAGCTAACATCCACACACATCTGTCACACAAAGTACGAGCGATTAGTCCAAAGCACACAAGAGAAATTCAAAGGAATATTTATGGAAATTGTAACTTAATTACAATGCATTTTATTATCTCAAATTACTCTTCAGAAGGAAAGCGTTCGTAATCTTCCTGTAATTTCCTGCACCTGGAATTAAATTATGTAGTGCAACAACGAGGTAACTCGACGTTGCAAACCTATAGGAAATAAATTGATATAGAATGTTTTGTAAGAATAATTCTGTATAAAAATTTCATCCATACATGCTACTGGACTTGAATGTCTGTGCCAAAACAAAGAAAACATTGTTTGTTAGGGCTTACATCAAATAGAAACGTAATGTTGTGAAATTGAGATTCTCGTGAATATGTGACTGTGGCAGTGAAAATGTCAATTGTTACCTTCCGGCTTGTCATGTCGCATTTCTTGTATATGGTCACCAACGTTTTGGAGGAAACTTATTGCCTCTTTCTTCAGGGTAGATGGAGGTGATACACTTCTCCAAAACGTCCATAAATCACATATAAGTTAAAAAGGCGTCACAACCCAAACTACCACAATCGATAACATAAAATAACCACGTACGTACACACATTCACAATCACATACGTTCTTACAGCACATACGCAGGAATCACTAAGCTTCCAAGCGACTCTAAAAGTTCCATACAGTTGTACTTCTTGGTATGGTTGTTGGGGTCTCACTATCGATAATACGGTCATGTGGTATTTATCGCATTACACCTGTCATTTGTTCACGGTACAGTATTAAAGGAATTAACTTGGTCAGTTACCTTACGTTGCCGTGTATAACTTCAGCCTTATAAGACGGAGCGTAATAAAAGTGTTGAAAATAAACGACTGTGGTTTTAAATCGGTCACAAGAGAGGTGAAATGTTCAAAAAAAAAGTTCACATTTCCGTTATTTTTACATAATGCAACAAAAATAAATTAAATAATATATATTTGTGGAATTATTCGGTTAATGAAGTACTATTGTGAAAAATAAAATAAAGCCAGAAATCAGTTTCACAACTCCATTGTTCGGCGCCAAATACGTAATACACTCTTGGGTAGCTGCCAAAAAAAAACCCAGAGAAGGGATCGAAAACCAGCTCTTCTGTTGACTAATAAATTGTTTCTTTTACTCACGTTTTACGGCAGGGGTCATTTGAAGGAATAATAAATCATTGTTCTTACAGCACGACATTTCATTCAGTTACCTGCCTGCTGCAAAAACAGTTACAATTAAAATAACAAATGAGTCGGATTCTATTTAAATTTCATACTTACAACAGGCCTCATTCTACTCAATAGCCAGAGTTTTCTTGCGAAACATGGTCTCTCACTCTGAGGAAGGAACACAGATTGCAGGTGTTCGAGAATCGGGTGTTGAGGAGGATATTTGGGCCTAGGAAAGAAGACGATGGTGCATGGAGAAAACTGTATAATGATGAGCTTAAAAATCTGTATTCCTCCCCCAATATTGTCAGGGTGATAAAGTCAAGAAGAAAGAGATGGGCGGGGCATGTAGCACGCATGGATGGGGCAAGAGGTATGCACCGGGTATTGGTCGGGAAGCCTGAAGGGAAGACGCCGTTGGGGAGACCTAGACGTAGATGGGACGATAATGTCAGGCGGGATCTATGGGAGATAGGAGTTGAAGGAGACTGGATATTGGTGGCCCAGGACAGGGCCCGGTGGAGGGCTTTGGTTAGTTCGGTGATGAACCTTCGGGTTCCGTAAGCCTTCTAGTTAGTTAGTTAGCCAGAGTTTTCTATCTCTCGTAAAGGTTCACAACACAAATTTCATACTACAAACATAATTAATATAATAAGATCGAGACATGTTCTAAAATGACGATTACTAACTTCTGGGATGCTGCGCCGTGTAATCTCGTAAAGATTGGTCGACGTTTCAGAGATGCTTCCTACCTCCATCGCAAGGGCGATGAGTAAGCCCTGACGATGGAGGCAGTAAGTATCTCTGAAACGTCGGTCAGTTTTTATGAGACTACGCGATGGAACATCTCAGAAGACAGACGTCTTCATACTTGCCGCCGTATGAATTTGGAATCTTAATATCTCACATTCTGTATGAAGTTTATGAGCTTTTCCTCAGACCCTACCTGAGCGCCTTTACATAGACTTCAGGATCTTCGATACACATTTTTCGACATGGCAATTCATCAATCAATCGCCGACGTTTCGAGGATCATCTGTGTCCTCGAAACGTCGGCGATTGATCACCAACTAACACGGTTGATAGCCCAAGAAGACTTTATTAATAAGCAGTCCCTTGTTACATAAACACGTGACACCTGTATCCTGCAATTTTCTCATTATCTCAACCTGACAGACGAATAATTTATTTCTTACAGACCAGAAGAGAGGACGAAAATTGTGCCACGAGGTATGACAGGCGTTGGCCCATTTGTCTTTCACGTCGTTCTCAATGTCAACGTCATAAATCAGTGCATATAAAGCGACGAGTAAAAATAAAAATCTCAAAATAACAAACTTTGTGGTTTATGGAACGCAAATAACGAATTCCCAGAAACGTATCACTGCCTCTACATTTCAATAGTTCCTTTAACACACACACACACACACACACCCCGGGTGGGGTGGGGGGCAGAGAAAAGAAACGTAAGCCTACGCCCACAAAATTATGCAACACACATTGCGTGACAGCCAAAACGACTGCCTATAAAGCAGTTACAACACGCGATGTAATAATACGAGTGCTGCCACAACTCGGCATGACACGCCGAGGCGAGAAACCAGAACGCTTCTTTCAGGCTTCACGCTTGTATCCTGTTTTCGGTGTAACTTAAAATGTGAAAAGTTTTAAATTCTGAATGACAGTTGAAATTGTTCATCTTCTATTGCTAAGCTGAAACAAGCTGACAGAACTGAAACACTGAAGATACAAGAAGAATGTACAAAATTGTCGTTAGAAAGCTTCATGCTAAGAGTTCAATTGGTAAACCTGGGCTTTTGGTTGACAATATTATAGTATATCTCAAATAAACAGGTCTTAAAGATATGAACCAGATTTAACTCGATGAACAAGGAAAACGTTTCTCTGAGGATAAAATGCCTCTTGACAAACTGTATTAAAAGTAAAATAGATTAAAATAGTGCATGGCGTGTGTGAAAGTTATGTTACTGGACGCCACATCACCTGTACGTAAGCTACGTAAAGTCGAGAGAAATTTTATAAAATGTGTTCCATAATTTGTTATCTATGGTAGATTGTCTAGATATAAGTTTGAAGTATTTCAGCATTTGTTATTTTTTTCGATAAAAAATGCAGTATATTTTAAATAAATGTCAAACGAATCTAGCAATCAGCTAGAAAAATAATGTAATAAATCTGAAATACAACATACGACGAATTCTGCACTAATAACTGAATATCTTACACTAATTACCTCTCAAAGCTGATGCCACTTAGCTCAAGCTAAATTCGATCAGAAGAAATTTCAATTGTGCCCGATTTTCTTGTAAAATGGAAGCTGTCACGAGTCTTCTAATAGTACATATAAGTAACTGACTCAACATTTCTCTATTAAAAATATAACGTAAAATACTTAACTATAGGCCTACAGAACATTGTACCATGGTAGTTTAACGTTGCAACGTATATGCACCCAAGTCTGCAACCTCATTACGATGTTCTGTCAGACATCAAGAATAAAAATTATTTTAACTTCTGAAGAGAAGAGATTTGTATTTGTAAGTCATGGGTATGACGCCATAACTTGCAAAACAATCCAACAAAAAATAAAAAAAGAACTAATCCCCCGCAGGCCTTCATAATTTTCCGGCCATTCAAATTGAGCAGATGTCATTAAGAAGTGTTAATTGAAGGACGAAAGCATTAATTAATATCCGACTGTCTTCTTTTCATCTCTTCAGGGTTCAGACTGGTACATATTTATCATTCAACAGGTTTATCATTCGGCGCACAATCGACAGTAACAAAAAACTTACCGCAATGCCTATCTTACTTAATTATAAGGTGTAGGAAATGGGAAAATAAACATGTCCGTTCTCCCTAAAAACTTGGGCCAAGCCCCCATACGTAATTTACAAACACTATGCATGACCTTGTAGCTAGTAATAAACGATGAAGTTGACAATGAATTTTGACGCTGGAACACACAGTCATCTCAACGACAGGCTCTACAGGTGGTCCACGTGAGAGACGACCCTGTCCCAGCTTCCAGGACAGGAGCGGTTCTGGTTTCGTTAAAAGTGGCACAACATCGGATGCTAAACGTAGAATTTAATACAGAATAAATTTATGGCTCATAAGTATCTGCTAAAAGTGAAAAAGTTGTACAGCACTTCAAATAAGCTCAGTCCAATCACATCCCTACATCGAAGCCATATGGTATGAGATACTAACAGCGTCGTTAAATAAACAACAAACCGCGGATATCTATAATTTATTTCCTCGTGCCATACAGTGAATTCAAAGGTAACTAGTCTGATTTGTGTTCCTGGGGCGGTGCGGTTACTCGGTTAGAATCTCGACAAACATTAAAATATACAAAATTGTTATAAGCCGCATGGCTGTGAATTGTGATTAATCACTCTATGGGAACAACAAAGATGGTGGGTGTTGAAAGTATTTTGAACTAAGAAAGACGAAGTAACAGAATAACGAAAAGATTACTAAGGAGATTTATAATTCGTAATCTTAATACTCTTAGGGCGATCTAATTAAGGAAAATGAGGTAAGCGGGACACGTAGCACGCACGGGGAGATAAATGCAGGCAACACTTTAGTCAGAAAACTTGATGGTAAGAGACTGCTTTGGAGATGTATCTGTAGACTGAAGGATAATATTGAAACAGATATTAAAGAAAAGTGTCTGAGGGTGTGGACCGGAACGTACTGGATTAAGATAGCGTTTGTAGGTGGGGAGGTGGGCTTTACTCTTGTGAGACCGGTAATAAAATTTTAAGAATGATTAAGAGGTGAGTACCAGACAAAATATGAGAATTAAAAATAGCTATTCCACTGGTAGTCTACGAAGTAAATACAGAGATGCTGACAATCATCCAGATGATAATAATGTAGAAAACATATTCTAGTAGCAAGGGTCGGCGAGATAACAGAACTGGGCTTAATAGGACTTTAATGTTGTTACTACAATTTGTGAACTAATTTTAAACATGTAAAAACGAATTTGAATTCAAAGCACGGCGACGCGTCGGTTAAGAAACAGTGCCTTTTGCATGATCGTCAATTAAAGATGACAAACTATACAGCAGGCTGAAGTCTGCGTACGCAAGTGCACTGTGTTAGCTAGCGGACCACCTGTGAACAAACTGAAGGTAATGGCAGTCATTTGTACTTTATCTTAAATACATTCTTCGCCATTTGAAATTCACTCCACCTTAAATAATTTCGTCCTTCAGTGGAATCTATGCTGTTGAAGTAATTTATTTCTCCAACTTCTAAAACCAACGATCCGTGGAAAATAACTGTACATTTTTTTCAAGACACTTAATACAGGGGTGTAAAAACTGTACTTTATTGTTTATTTATTGGTTAATAGATTATTTTACGGTAGTGAATCAAGTATTAGATTTATGTAGCGTCTATTCTGTGTTTATCTGTGATTTATTTAAGGCAACTGTCTGTATCTAAGACTAAATGAACTCCTCAGAGCTAAAGTAGCACAAGTCATATTCCTTTAATGTTGTATAAAATGCGTTTTCTCGTTAATACTATATACAAAGTGCAAAGTAATGCGGTGTAGTTCGCTAGGAAGTTTTATTAGCAGCAGTACAAATGCATTTCTATTGTTTACAGCGAATAAATTGAAAACATACCCATATAACACACCTAAACCTTTGTTGACTAAAACCACTTTAGCACTGATCACTTCATTATAGCGTCGGAATACAAAAGGTAGCCTATAATGAATTGGAAAGATTATGCAAGAAGGATATCATAGCCGAAGTTAACTTACTATCCGAAATTTGCTGTAAGGACTGAGGAAAATCGCAAAACACCTTGGCCAAGTTAGCCGGTCTTGCGCGCTACATGCACCGCCCATCTCATCATCCTTGATATGATCACTGAAGATTTAGTAGTGAGAAAATACGACCAATCCTCTTTTTCGGAAAGCGAACCCCAATTATGCGTCCTTAGTTTCGTTGCTATTAAATACGGTTACCTCACCATCTGATAATACAATCTGACTTTTCATTACTGTTACATCCAGTCTGCCACTGCCATGATCCTGAGCCAGTTTAAACCAATTCAATCCTCACAACACGCTTCCTTAATATATGTTTCAACACTGTCTATCTTGACCGTCTTCTAAATATCCGCGTTGTAAAAGGTTTCCCTACCAAAATTTTCTGTGTTTCTTGCTTTCCTCATCCGAATAACTTTCTCACGACATCAGAAGCATCTTAATGTAATATTATTACTGAAATTTATTAAAATGAAAGCAAAAGTGAGAGGCACAAAGAATCAATTATAAAACAACATACATTTTACTGAGTCAGAACACTGCTTAATAGCTTTCTACCTGTTTCTGTAGGAAGAAATGTCAAAATGCACAACTAGCTTTATTACAAGTAAAAGTCTGTTACTGTGATATGAGGTACATGCACCTTCTAATTATGCAGTCTACTCTCAGGTTTTACCTTGGAATATGAACAGTAACCATACGTTGCTGGAACATGACATCCATATGACAATAATTATGTGCTATTATACGTCTGCTGGCAAGTGGTAAATTTCTACTTTCTTAGTTTCTTAAGAAATGTTTGTAATGGTTGAAGATTCTGCATCCGATTTCAACTGTACAGAATCACATGTCAAGAACGAATCAGGTACGACGTCAGTTAAATGATGGAAATTGTAAGACACTGCACTAGACCAGTGATATTCAACCTGGGGTACGCGTACCCCCGGGGGTACGCGAAGACATCTTAAGGGGTACATGAAATTTAAAAAAATATTATTTTATAATAAACACTGAATAGTCAGTAATGTAATTTCTTTAATTTATTTTAGATGTAGATTATATACTATGCATAACTTGAATTATACACCAACAAATTTGGGGGTACAAATTTGAAGATAAATTATATCTGGGGGTACGCGAACAAAAAAGGTTGAATACCACTGTACTAGACTGTACTTCATCTTCAGTAATCCTCAATCACTACTACACATTAGAGTACCTGAAACATAATTCCGGAGAGGGGACTGTTGTAATTTATAAGAGATGGGCGTTAAAAAATTTATACCAACTGAAAAGGAGAGTGGAAGTGTGAAAGAAACTTTTATCAGTTCTCTGCTCGAAATCAAACACCGTCCGTCCAGCCCAGCTAGTAAGAAGCTGGAGCCTGGCTAAAGTTACGACTTTTCACATAAAATCTCATATCGGATCCAGATTTGAACTTCAAAAGAAATTGGTAGAACGAGTGAATCGTTGTTAAGTGCATGGACTGTAACGTATAATTTATATGAATAAAGTATTCAGTTTCTTGTTGGAACTCAACGGACAAGAGCGAACCTACACAAAGGGCAAATAAAGTCGATATAAAGACATGTCTATAACAATCTCTCGCTCTTTGTCCGTCTACCTCCAGAACCGCTCAGATACAAAAGTTTATGAAGTATGTTGTGGATCTACACTCTAGAAAAGGAAAAGTTGGCAAAGTAGAAACAAAAAAGGGAAGGAAGAGAAGAATAAAACACATAGATAAACCTTCCAACAGATTTCTCCATCTATTTTAAACATTTTCCTTCACTGTTCCACTAAAAGCAGCCCGAGAGGCCAACTGAATCTCAAGGTCCACAGGTTTTCTTCTCCCGCCCATACACACTGCTTCTTTCTGCCACGATCTTTGCCTACTGCCCACAGTCCAACTCCAGATGAATTGCAATGTTTCTGCCCGTCCTTATCCGAACTTCTTTTGTAAAACAGGCGTAGGTTGAATTTCTGTTGACGCCAGACTCTCACGTAATGGGCTACGTAGTCCTTTAAATGTTTTATCTCAACAGTTACGAACAATGATCTTGCATGACGATGGCTGCCTGCAGTGAGCGGGTGAACTTTGGGCACCGGTTGGGGGGATCGCCGGGCCGGGTCAAATCCCAAAATGACGGCCCTTGTAGGCCGTTGCTTATGATAAAATCAGTCCACAGAACTCTTTAAAGTAGCTATTAAGTACAGATACATCGGCGCAGAAATTTTGGTCTCTGGTTGCGTGAATCCCACCGGTAAAACAGCGCGTTGTCATTGCAAACAAGCAAACATGGCCGACACGTGTAGAAACTGCATGTTCTCTCACGAGAACTTAAAAAATGTTTTCTAAGCAAGAAGAACATATAGAAAGGCCTCAAATTATTGAACTTTTGAAGCCTTCCTCACAATCTGTAAGTCTGCACTTTGTATGTTCTGGGAAATTCTATGCGATTATTTCCACAAATAGCGTTGAAAAAATTATCTTCGTAATGGTGATGTGAATTATTAAGTAAAGAACAGTGCTATTGTGGAAATATTCCAGAAACTTTTCTTTTCATTTATTCTTTCTCGCTCGAAAGCTCATCATACGCTCTCGGGACACTTTTTCCGGAGTTCTGACCCTCATAAAACCTCTTTCCGGTCTCAAAAAAATAATCATACCAAGTTTGGTGTGAATCGGTATATCGGTTCTAGTGCTATAAGCGAACAACACAAAACCCACAATTTCAACTTCCTGTGGCAATTTGTGTAGGCTTTAAATGATTAAGGATTCGAAGGAGAACCCAAAACATCTTAAACTGAAACAACAGTTCTGTGTAATTATAGACTATTTACTAAGTATACCTGTTTGTGTTTACAGAAAAATATTATATTTATAAAATAAAAACCCAAGATGCGACTTTTATTTGCATTTTATTTTCAGTTCCAAGATAATTCAAATTATGTGTGACGTAAGAGATTAGCACACACGACCGGTCTGCATGATCCTGTTTGCATGCTCTGGTCACTACGCAGTTGCTAACCACTCCTTGTTAACACGGTACAGTATGCTACAATGTGCAGTGACCCCTTCAATGACATCCTCAGATTACACGACTCTGAGACGCTACGATAAACCGAAAACTGGCTTAAATGCACGGTCACAAGGCAGAACAGAACATACGACACGTGAAGGTGTACCGCGTCCTACTGTTCTTCTAAGATTATGTTAAACTTATGAAACATTTTAGGGTCTAAATATGGTATTTTCAATTGTCAATTAAATCAGTGTGTGAAGTGTAAAAAGCTACGTGTGAATAGTAGCGTGGAAAAAATAAATTACAAAGATAAAATAATTTACTGGGCCTCGATTCGAAGATGTGGTAAATAAATGCTCAAAAGTACGATGGTTAAACAGAAAAAACCTCCAAGAAGACTAAATGAGATTTCTTCGCCCCGATAATGGAAACAGCAAGTGCCTCTGAAAAGTCGGTGAACTTCTACCACATTCGTCTTTCCACGTAGACAGATTGATTATTTGGCTACTTCACGATGCATATCGTCCGATAACATGGGAAGCCGATAACGATGGAGATTAGGTAAGAATTTTGAAAAAATGCGGCCGTCGCCTATTCTCCGGCAGAGACTGAGGAAAACTGAGAGATAACCCAAATGAGAAACTGTGAACAGCCGGTAACCTCACGCAGACGCAAATCGGGTGCTGTGCTGACCGAATTCAGTTTCAAATCCATATCGTTAGGCCTACTCCCACCTGCTCAATGTCTCATAAACTGGCAGATTATAATCATAATAGATGGACAAATAGGACCAGAATGTTTCCAATACCCAGTTGGCAACCAGACAGTCCTAGACAAGAAAAAGAGTTTAGGAGAACGAGAAAGCGGGCCCTTTGCAGTGCCACGACGTGCAAAGAACGCCTTGTTGACACGTCTGTTCAACTAAACTGAGCAGGTGTTAAAAAACAATTCTTAACGAGCAGGATGGCAGAGCAGATTAGCATTCCGAAGGTCCCAGGTTCAAATCTCGGTTGCTGACCGCCTATCCGAACTGACGTATTTTTAGCCTTGTAATCCTGGGGTCCCGGGTTCAATTCCCGGTGGTGCTCAGATTTATAACTTGTGTTGGGCAAGGCCGTGGTCTAGGCATCACGGAGTTTTCCTCCGAAGGCTTCCCCGGTTTCTCCGTGGCATCCCAACAATTACTCCATTCACACACAGAAGAAGGCAATGGCAAACCACTTCTGTATCACCTGCCTAGAAAGCATATGAACAGGTCCCTGTCAACCTGAAGAGGATGGAAGGATCCTGTTCATAATGTCACTAGGGTTCGAATCCGACCCGACGGTACAAAAACAAATCTGAGTTACTCTTAAACAATCGACAATAATAAAAAATACCATTATGGTATATAACAAAAGACTGCTGATATTTAAGAAAGACTGGTCCAACTGAGTCTTCTCAATAAATTTAAAAGCACAAAATATTTTCTCCAACAGACGTGTCGGATGCTTGGTCTTCTGATGTGGGAAAGTGGTCGCACAAAACAAGTTCATACCAACTGGTGGTACTCACGTTAGCAGTATCACGAGGCTCGGAATAAAATCACGCACAGTGCACTGTACTGCAATGCTGCAGTGGGGAGGGGGCACAACGCCGACGGAAGAAGAATAAGTACCCAGAGGAATTCCGTCCACTCTGAGGAACGCAGTCTCGTGACGGCACTGCCTTTGTTACGAATCAACTGAGTGCTTTGTTTATAACTATCGACTTTTCTAATTAGTATGCGTTATCACGCACCGCCGCGGCAGTCATGACAGATGACTTCTATTGCCTCTACCCTCAGTTTACAAGACTGCAGGTTGGAATCCGACCTATTAATTTGCCTTTGCGTTACACGTAATTGCCAAAAATCACACTCATATCATAACAGCCCCTCGCAGAGATATGGGGGTTTAACTTGGGTTGGCTTGGATAATGAAATGTAATTCTCGAGATTAAAAGTAGCACGCGAAAAAACATCTCATACACAAATTATTTGACCAACATCCATAATAATGTCCAGAGACACGTATTTTAATTTATACACAAAACGATGTTTAAATCAGCGGTATAATAACAATAATAATGTCTTAATAAGACTTCGACATACAGAAAAGGAGGAAAGAAATAAGATCTTGATATGAAGACGAATGTCGTCTGAGTTGCTACGCCGTGTAGTCTGGTAGAAGTTTGCCGACGTTTCAGAGGTGCTTCATAACTCCATCATAGCCCTGATAATTCAGGATAGGGAGCAGCAGCGTTTCCGTGAACACGGCGATGGACCTTCGGATTCCATAAAAGACAGAGAACTTCTTGATCAACTGAGACATCAGCTCATCGTATTTCAGCAAAAACCTCAGAAACAACTAAACCCTCTCCAGACTGATGCAACAACCAAGAGACGAGGCTGGAAAATCTTAGCTCGCCTTCATACGATACAGAAGACTCGAACTCTGTTCTTCGAGGTACAAAGCGCAAACAAAGTTTCGCAAAGACTTGACCAGAACAGTTTGTTGCTACCTGCAACGGTAGGTGCCAACCTACAAGCAACTGTCCATTTTATTACGTAACAAAACGTGACTGCTTCGGGCAACTCGGGGTAAAACCCGAATCCGGGCCGGAATTGAAACTGCGACTTTCCAGTTTGTTGGTTCTAGACTATTTAACAACAAAGTATTGACTGCGGAGATTATTTAGCGTCGAATGAGACGAGATGAAATTGTGAACTGAATCCATGGAGTACAACTTCTTGACAAATGGTCACTCAGTCAGTCAAAAAAATCCCGCCTTTTATGGAACCTGCAGATCCACTCTCAAAAGTCCATCACCGGATCCTATCCTGGACCAGATGAATCCAATCTACACACTATTTCCCTGAAATTATTTAAAGTTATTCTTCCATCTAAGTCTAACAAGTGATATCTTTCCTTCAGGCTTTCCAAAGAACAGAGCTCACACACAGAGACATTTCACTCGCTTGCAAATCTTTCTGTTTTGCATCAGGCTGAGATTACACAGTTATAAATCACGGTGTGTGGTTTATTTTCAGTACAGGCTACGTAAAATACAAATTACTGTAAGAGTTTTTAATATGGAAAGAAACTACTGTGATATGCTCTCATACACGTTTTACTTGTAAGTTTATTTCAAATATGACTAATATACGCAGAAGTCCCTGTCATATGCTCAATACGCGAGATGTAAGCGATCTTCATCGTCGGCCTGATGATGAAGGCAGCACGTATCTGTGAAACGTCGTTAAACTTCTACCAGACTACATGTAGCAACAACCCAGATCTTCAGAGGTGATGTTTTGGTAGCATATGAGTTTATAGTTCCAAAATGCATAGGTAAATAAATGTTTAATATCGAAAATATTTCCTTTGGCAAACATATCTGGCTGTAATATACGTACGAGGGTCGCTCATTAAGTAATGCCCCACATTTTTTTTCTCAGCCAATAATGAAGATAGAAAAGTGTACTTTTACATGCTTGAGATTTGATGTTTCCCGCGTTCGTGTACGGAGTTTCAAATGATTCCAACCGATGGCGGAGCTGTAGTGAACTGTTAAAATGGCGTCTGTGAACGACTCTCGTTACAAGCAACGAGCTGTAATTGAATTCCTTGTTGCTGAAAAAGAAACGGTGGTGAACATTCATAAACGTTTGTGTGCTGTGTATGGAAGCTGTGCAGTCGATAGGAGCACCGTTGGTCGCTGGGCTAAGAGAGTTAAAGCTTCAGGAAGTAAAGAAACCGAGCTCCGTGATCTGCCGCGCTCTGGGCGTCCTGCCACAGCCACCACTCCAGACATGTTGAACCGCGCGGATGCCATTATTCGTGAGGATCGGCGCATCACAACTCGACAATTGGCCCAACAGCTTTCAGTCAGCAATGGAAGTGTGATTGCAATTATCCAGGCTCTCGCATATTCGAAGGTGTGCGCAAGATGGGTTCCACGACGTCTCACAGCAGACCACAGGATTCAAAGGAAAACGATTTCTTCTGAATTGTTGGAGCGTTTTGATGCTGAGGGAGAGGTCTTTCTGTCCCGGATCATTACAGGTGACGAAACCTGGATACACCACTTTGAGCCAGAGACAAAAAGGCAGTCAATGGAGTGGCATCATCCTCAATCACCGAGAAAGAAGAAATTCAAGACAACTCCCTCCGCCGGAAAAGTCATGATGACTGTCTTTTGGGACAGTGATGGGGTCATTCTTGTGGATGTGATGCCAAGAGGTGCGACCATCAATTCAGACGCGTACATCAGGACCCTGAAAACCCTCAAGAAGCGTTTTCGACGAGTTCGGCCTCACAAGCATCCAGCAGAAATTTTGCTCCTGCACGACAATGCACGCCCTCACACAAGTCTGAGAACCCGGGAAGAAATCACCAAATTGGGTTGGACGGTGCTACCCCATCCACCCTACAGTCCAGATCTGGCACCCTCCGACTTCCATCTCTTTGGGCCACTTAAAGATGCTATCCGCGGAACAAGATTTGAAGATGACGAGAGCGTGATTCAAGCAGTGAGGACATGGCTACGTGCACAGGACAAGAGCTGGTACCGGCAAGGCATGCATGCACTTGTTCCACGCTGGCGTAAAACCGTACAAGTTGATGGGGACTATGTGGAAAAATAGTATGTGTAAAGGAAACATTGATTTATATTGTCACTAAATTTGAGCCATCTTGAATAAATATGTTCTGAGGAAAAAAATGTGGGGCATTACTTAATGAGCGACCCTCGTATTTTATATGCATTGGTTTCTCTTGAAGAGACCGCTGGTGAGACCTAAAAGTAGATGGGACGATAATGTCAGGCGGGATCTATGGGAGATGGGAGTTGACGGAGACTGGATTTTGTTGGGTCAGGACAGGGTCCGGTGTAGGGCTTCGGTTAATTCGGTGATGGGCCTTAGGGTTAGGTAAGCCATCTAGTTAGTTAGTTAGTTAGTTAGTTATGAGGCGTAAAGTGATACAAACAAACACATTCCATGGTGTGGAAACGGAAAACTGAAATGTTGGGTAAAGAACAACCTCGTCTTCGTTCGTATTGAGAATCAGGAATAGTGCTAAATGATAATAAGTTGAAGCATGAATATACACAAAAATTAAAATACAATTCGGTACGAATAAATAGAGGGCATGCTAAAACAGGTTGTGACCTTCACCCTTCAATATCCTTGCCCCTTAACACACTCCATCAACTTTCATTATCGATCATATATCGATAGCATCAATGTTGTGAGTAATTCTTCACTGTCAGCAGGTAAAGACAGTTGATTGGCCAACATCTTGAGAAACATCATGAAAGAAAACGCGGGGAACAATAGTAGCTTAAGCCGTCCTGCCATGCCGTTTCGCTCCAAGCAGAATAACAAGCAGTTCTGGTAAGAATTATGTCTATCTTCCTTTGAATTCTTCAGAATACAGGATATATTCAGGCTATCAGAAACTGTAAATTTATAACATTTACCGATCCACTTGAGTGCATAATTTCCACAAGTACACTAAATGTCGCAGCTAATGTTACATTAGCATTTACGATTTCAGAGTTTCGCATCGTTGCCAAGTTTATCGCTGTCGACACGAAATTTGTAGGAAGGTTTATGATCTTATTTCCAGACATCTCACAAGTCTGGCTAAAATGATTCACTAGTTAGCGCAGTCAAACGCCAAGCTAATTACAGATTTCATGTGACTGTCCCGTAACTATCAAAAAGAAATGTCTTATCAAACACTACACAGGCTTACTTTTTAAATTTATGCTATCACGTCATTTCATAACTCTATACTGAATACCACTAGCATCGCTCCCTTTCCATTTGGAGGTCGGTCTGGAGTGAGAAAATTTTTAACGCCGCCTGGAATTTAATCTGTAGAACGGACATAATTTTGAATCGTAAACCTCAGGACGCTTCCTTCGCGTTTCGTTCGACAAACGTAATCTGGACGTTCGATCGTAAACAACAGAACATACAGCAGTATATAGGCCTAATAAAAACTTGACAGTCATGTTTTATAACAGTCATAAATAGCAATCAATAAAATCACCTTCGGATTCTCTAAGCTCATGACAGAACAATGAAACTACGGCAGTAGGCTATGAAGTCAGATGTTATACAAAAAGAAATCACACCCTTAACTTAACATAGCACTCAATAACCAGCATCTAAATGCATGTAGCTACCAGAAACAATATCAGACGTACAGACACGTTGCAATTACGATCTCAAGACGCTAAAATTTAATTATAGCTTCCGCCGTTAGAGCACAATTTTATTTCGAGAGCTGATATCATTTCAGAACTCACCTCGTGATTTACGAGGTGCGATCGGAAAGTTTCAAGACTGTGTCAATAGCGGGCGAACCGGATGTAGTACGAGCTTCTGCCGCTAGGGGGTGCGGACTACATTCATAGTGAATCAGTGTGCCAGCCGGCATCATCGAATTAGCATTTGTTTCTTAGTTACGGGCGTTTTGGTAGTGCATTACACCGACCCTCCTGCGATTTCGGAATGGCGTGTGCATCAAATTTTGCCAAAGACTCGCCAAAACGGCTACGGAAACCTATGAAATGCTAAAGCAAGCATTTGGGGAGTCCGCAATGGGTCGTGCACAAACTTTTGTGTGGCATTCACGTTTTAAAAATGGCCGAACCTCTGTCGATGATGACGAGCGTTCTGGACGACCATCTTCGAGCACAACGCCCGAAAATGTTACGAAGATTCGGCAGGCCATTCACGAAGATCGACGTCGTACCATCAACGACTTGTGCGACATTGTTGGGATAGGCTATGGGACCTGTCAGCTGATTCTAAAGGAAGAACTCCACATGCGACGCATCATGACAACGCGCCAGCGAACACCGCCCTCAAAGTTCGGCAGTTTTTGGCCTCAAACACCATGGCCGTCATCCCGCACCCTCCTTATTCGCCGTGTGACTTCTTCCTCTTCCCAAAGATGAAAATTCAGCTAAAGGGAAGGAGATTTGAGACGATAGAAGAGATTCAGGCAGAATCGCAGATGGTGCTTGACAGGCTGACAAAGAAAGATTTCCAGGGATGCTTCCAGGCTTGGCAGCGGCGCTGGGATCGTTGTGTTCACTCCCGGGGGACTACTTCGAGGGTGATGGATGAATTTAATAGCTGAGATAAGTGTACGGGTTTTTATAGGCGCAGTCTTGAAACTTTCCGATCGCACCTCGTCTATCACTGTAGGTTTCGCCTTTAATCTAACAAAGTAGCTGAACAACATCTGTCGAATTCCATTCAAATTTCACGAGATAAAATGGCGGATTTGTGCCCAAAAATAAGGAATCTGACAAACAAGAAATTCCCAGCATCTTCTGAGCCGTGACAGTTCAGTCATAAACATAAGTGGTAGCTGACCGGATAGCAGGTGCTAGATTCCCGGCGATAAATTGTTATTTCCATCATGAACAAAACAATTCCGGGGCCCAAAAATCTCCCCACAGATTGGGCGCCACGTACTGTTTCACTGGAAAAAGAATAGGCCTGGGCGTTAAACTCGGCAGTACATCTGCACACAACGTTAAGAATGCGTGTCCACCGCTCAAGGAGCCTTCAAGGAGCTGTACCTAAACTAAGGGATAATTTTGCTATTTGCCTTCAATAACACTGAAACGTATTTTTCACACCGCTCATTTACGGATTAAAGTTCCTCGGTGTAACACCCTTCCATAACTTACTTTGAGCCACGTATCAGGGTGTTTCAAATAACCACTTTGTACGGCACAGTTGTGATCTTAGGCTAGAGTAATAAACTGAGCTGAAACTTCATATGCCTACAAGGATAACAAGCAACCGCCAAAGGTAAAAAGAAAAACAGCTTCTTACATCTTCTGTGTGTGATCAAACTGCCAGAAGCACATCAAGTATTACGCCTCTGGGTTTCTAATAGTTCTCGCCGATGCTGTCATCCTCTGACGCCTGTAACAATGTCTGCGCACTTAATTGAGACAATGTCATAAAATGCCACAGAAATGTCGGTTCACAGGAAGACTCACAAGGTGGATTCTTAAGTTAAATCTGCCTGTGAAGGATTTTAGGTTTACACAGGGGTGATCCAAAGAAGACGGTCTCGTGGGTTGTAACGCCGTGAAGTCTGGTAGACGTTTACCAACTCATCGCCCTGATGATGGAGGCAGTAATGACCTCTGAAAAGTTGGTAAACTTCTACCAGACCACATGGTGCTATAAGCCAGAAGACAGTCATCAACAATTATTTCCTCAAACAGCACTGACCAATTGATATTTATAATGACGAGTAAGTGTTTTATTTGATGCAGAAACTGAATGTTTATACTCTTTTATTTTTCAATATAAATGCATTCATCCTGACGTCCTAAACTTCAAAAATATTTTTAAAATATTCAATGTCTGTTATCAAAACCATGGAATTAAGATGTATCAGTTCCACGGACTGATACTGTCACACTAAAATATTCTATCGCAACTAATAAGACGCGTTCCCATCGAGCAATGCACAGTCAATCACTGAAACCTCCAAACTTCTTTAAAAAAAATAAAGACCATAAATATGTACGGATGCAGAGCATGAAACCTGTTGATGGTTTACAATTTACAATTCCATTATCTGGTCACCTTATTGAGCGTGTTACCTCTTCTCCCACTCCGTTTACGTACTTAGCTTTCCAACTCCCCGCCCGAGTATCTGTCTCTCTGCCATGATCTCAAGGCGGTTTCCGACCAACATCCTCCTCACCTGTTCAGTCAGCCCTCAACAGCGGTTCGTGCTAACAGTGCGCTCCGAAACTTCGCAATGAATCACTTGCAGTGCCGATCTTAACATGACATCACTGTGACTGCGAATTTAACCAGAGACTGGATTAACATTAGTGTTTGTGATTAATTCTTGTTGTGCTTACCGATTGATTGTACTTCGTGACGTGATACCCTTCCAGAGTCTAGCGAGAAAGCGTTGAACGAAAACAAAACACCAACAACGAACGAGTCTTTCGCCTTTCTGGATGTACTTCCAACTTGAGGTAAGATAGAGATACTTATTCTTTCACAGCTACTGAGTCAAGAGGCGATATGTCACAGTTTATGGGCAAAATTCTCCAACAAATGGCGTCATTTATACATTCACGGGGTCCGCTACAGAATTTGACAACCACTATCACGCAAATAACATGACGTCAGACGAATTCCTGTAACAGAACTTATCTCATTACAGACTGAACGTTTTGTCTGACATATACATATCTATCTAGTCAATATTTATAGAAGGAAGTTTTATTTATACCTAAATGAAATGTGATATTTTTCGTTTTTCACATATGGACTAAAATTATTGAACAAACGCTTGAGTTTGGACAGATTTCATCAAACGCCATATATTCAGAGAAGATCTATGTATAACGTGTCTACAGATGGGCATTAACGCAATTCTTCAAAAACACTCTTTAAGTTACAATGAACACGAGGATAAAGGGCACTTCGAGAGGGTTCTTTTAAAGGAATGCGTGAACGCGTGTGCTCAAAAGTTACAGCAGCGGAGAATGAAGACTATTACGTCATTTTCACACGAAGAAGATGACATAAATTTTAAGTTTTACTAGTTAACCTAATTAATAAGCATGTGCTAAAGCGAACAGTTCAGGCTGCTGGTTGATTTGGCCATCAAAAATCTGACAGCCCTTCTCGTTCCTCTATCCTAGTAATTCCCAAACTGTGTTCCGCAAGACCCAGGAGTACCGTGGACTACCCAAATGTAATATTATAAGAAACGCATTTGAGATATACGGCCCATACAGACGCTACATAACCTGCTCAGTTAATAAAACGCTCTTAAGTATTAAGGAAAATGAGAACTATAGTTGTTACCAGTAAATAGGATTACTAATCAGTTATTTTGCTACGATGAACTGTATTTAATGATAATGTTTAATAAACAGACCGTGCCATGTCATCACAGAATTTTCCTTCACTGTTCTCCTTAGTATACCACGCATGCTGTAAAATTTAGCTAATTTATAAATTATTCTACTCCTCCATATTTTATTCTGGTTCGTTATTTGTATTCTGTTGTCTGTAAAAAGCGTCGACATCACAGACTTCGGCCACAGGCCTGGCCTAACTTACATATTCTAGACCCACAGAAGCACCAATAATAAAAATGGATGACACATTACGAGTTACGAAACAAGACTTTTTATTGTCACGTAATTTCATCATACTGTTGCGACTCAAAGGGACAGCGAAGACAGAGATGGGTAGGTACAAAGCAAAAATGTTATGTAACTGCAAGGAGTGGATGCAGTTTAGATTAATGTGCCCGACCTTTAGCCTCCTACATGTACTGAACTTGTCGTGAAGGTGAATATTTCCCTGTGTTAAAAAGAAATTCCCGGAAATTATTTAAGTGCTTTATGCATTATCTGTATGAAATGCTAAATTAAATTAATAATGCAGAGGTCACGACAATTCGCCACTCTGACCATCGCGGTGTCTCATGCTCGCAACTGCTTACCAGATTTGAATTTAATTTTGGCTCTTAAATTTGTGCATCCTGTTGGGCCAGTAAAGTTGCTTAAAAATTATTCATAGTACGAAAAATGTATCTTCTTATTATTATTACGCCGTCTTCTTGCGAAGGTTGGCGATCCAAATGTCCAGCGTAGATTTGGAGACTGCAGCTCTGAAGATGTCAATTCATGTGCAGACAAACTTAACCAAATTTTTATTTTCGTCAGCCAATAAGAACCCCCATCCTTTCATGAAATTCTTTCTATCAGTGGTCTCTCCTGTTTTCTCTGAGATAATTCATTGCAGTTCACATGCTCATAATCGTCCCTTCATATCATTAACCTCCCCTCTTTATGTTCGTCTTCTACGTGCAATCTTCATGTTTTTCAAAAATCCTCGTACCCAGTTATAGCTCCCCATTGGGACAGGACACGATGAGGTTCCTCAATAAGTCCACTGGTTTTGTTAACAACACAGGTAACTAATAATATTAATATTGGCCGTCTTCACACAACAACACAATAAACACGTCTCAAACCATCTAAAAAGTATACATTTTTGTCGTATTTGGATAAATGTCTACGTTAGGATTATGTTAAAAATATTATTTGATTCAGTCACATGACGCTCCAGTATAATCTAATACAGGTAAAAACATACAGTATAGAATCTAGAAAAATTATCGTCTTCCCTCAAGAATTATATTAAATTCTACAGCAATAATTAAACTACTTATATAAGCTGTGACGCCGCGTACTAATCTACAAGTCGACTCGCGTAACAACCCAGAAGACAACAATGGGCAGCATTTTAGTTTCTTTGGGCTGCTTTCAATTAAAGCAGGCCAGTTGCAGGCATGGGTTTGTAGTGGGTAATAAAAACTACAATTTATCGTACTATTGTCGTGTCCATGCAAGCCAGTTCTTGGCTACCACATAGGTTTCCACAATGCACAAAGCGATTAGTCCACAGCTGTGTCGTTTCTTCGAAATTCTAATGCACAGCGCGATCACTGAGCGGCGCAACTGTTGCAGATATTTAAAAAAAATATGTGCGATTACACATCGCTTCCTTTTATTAAAAATAATTTAATGATATGTAAGTATAATTCAGAGTTTGTTTCCTGCAATGCGTTAACTTTAATTGTCGTTTAAGATGAAAATCTACAAAGAGGTAGACTTGTAGAAGATGATGGAATTTCATTAGGGATATTTCAGTGCAGAGAAAATTTTCAAGGCGAGGTACGGGTACTTTCGGTAATTATGTTGATAAATGGGAATACGCCTAAAATTTCAGGCAAGCAAAGACGTAGAAACAAGGCAAATGGAGAAAAGAAATGTTTCCGTATGGATCAAAATCAGAATCAGAGAGGGATTCATACAGCTGGGAACGCATTTGGAACCTGCAGTCCACGTTTTAACTCTTGCTCAAGATAAATTGTATGAGAAGAATATTTGCTACAAACACGGCAGCAACTTCACCTTCTTAACATTTTCGTGTCATCCCAGCCCCGTTCTGAAACGTCACGTTCGAATGCCATCATCATTGTATCATCTACAAACCTAGGTATTAACGTTCTTACAGCAACAATAACAGCTATAAACGGACGTTACCCAGTTCCTAGTACGTTATCGACCCATCTCACGTTTTAAAGACTCGGGTTCGCTCTTTTTCCCCGGGTATGGGCTTACACGACGAGTTTATTCGTGATTTTTCAAGACGGCATAATTTAGGCATGTCACGGTCGCCTGCTCACTCCTTAATCTCCTTCTTTTTAGCAGATACACGAGTCACTGTTTTCATTAACCTTGTCATTAAGAGTGGGAAGTCGAAAATAAGAAACAAAGAACGTTTTCTCCTCTAGACAGGTGACTCAGCCGCGGTAAAGTGTACCAAGGCAGGCGACTGCCATCCACATATTTGGAAAGCACACAGACTGAGTTTCGTTCTCGAATATTTAAATACTTTTTTCTAGCATCCAAAGATTATTGCATTTTAAACCTCCTATGACAGCTATGTCAAACTTGATGTCTGCTAAGGGCCGGATGAATGGAGGCGACTGTTCCAGCGGCCATCACAAGGGCGGGGAAAATCTTAACCGCTTATTTTTACTAATTCCAGGCTTAAGAATAAGATATATTTGTCATCCCTGTATTTTCCCACTAACGTGAATTTCAATGGAACGCTTTAACCTAAATATAAAACAGAGGTACAGAAGTAGCTATCTGACATGCGTTTAAAAATTAAAATGTATTATCATTTGAACAATTTGGACTCTACATCGTGTATAAATCGAAAACTAAGTCGGACTGCGATATATCGAAATATATATTACTTTGAATGATCGAGACAATTAAAAATACTCCAGGCAGAAGAAGTTCTCAGAAACTAATGGCATTTCTATCTTCGCCAACACACACAGACCCTCCCAGCTTATTCTATCGGTACCGGGACGCATTTCCCCAAGAGTAAAAGCAACCGAAGCGAGAAGCTAAGAAGTCTTCTCTATCTATAGCCACCAACACTCCACAGAGCGGGCGCTTCGTTTCTGAGACAGAACAGCCTGGCCTTCCAAACCATACGAAGCATCGTTACACAAATTCAACACATTTAATTCTAGCCCGAGGACTGACCTGTCTGCTCCATATTCTGGACGCGTGCGGATCGAATTCCAGAGACACTCGTCCAGACTGGTTTTGATTTTGATTTTCTCAGTCACTGCACGCTGCTCCTGCCTTAGTTGGGTCACCAGCTTCGATTTTTTAGGGACAGCGTTGTCCTTGATATTCTCATCCGTGGATCGATTGATTCTCGTATTACAGTTTTGATTAATATGATGAAGTGAACTGTCGAAATTAATTTAAAACACGACAGAAGTGGCCAATTTTAAGGCACTTCCTTAGCATTAGTCTGAAGGACACGAAAAAACGTCAAGCACGTGAGACGACATCGGGCTGAGATTCGAACGTGGGACCTCCCGAATATGGAGAAGGAATGTTAATCATTCGAGCGTTACATTCGGTTTTTGGTTCAAACGAAATAACCGAATTTTCATGTCCTTCAACACGGAAATGAGGCGACTAAAGTCCTAGGCCGAGCGCTAGCGAATCCTGCCTGGGATAGGCCAAGGATGTTCCTCTCAGTTTCTCTCTGACGTTTTATAATAATGGAGTTCTGCGCGATCCGATCGTCCATCCGAAAAGTTGCATTGGCTGTCGAATGAATGGATGTTGTCCCAAAATTAAAATTAAATCTCAGGTGGAACTGGTGATATGAACACCTTGGTGACTTCATTACCAGTCTTTGCATGTCTCTTCAAACAGTGACCGCCGAAAGTAAAACCAAAACAATAAATCAACGAAACTATGACGTATTTGTAGCTGAAAGTAAGGAGCGTTTGCTTTGTTGAAAGTTTGTCGCGAGGAAACGTTCAGTGCAAAAGCGGCGTTAGGTAACAAGACTTCGCTGTGTCATTGACACTCTGAGCACGTGTCTGTTTCTTGGGCCGAGTTCAGTTACGTCACTCCATTATTTTAAATGCAAATATGCAGCGTCTAATGGAGTGTGTTAGGATCATAATGAATCGTGGAATCTGGTATAATATAGGAAAAAGCCAGTACAGGTCATAAAATTGGTCACACACAGATAGCCGGTCACCTGCCGACATTCGAAGCCGATGCCTAGCAAATGCTAGTAACCCATCGTTGTTTTAAACACTAATTTCTTTCATACCTACAGTGAGAGTCGAAAACTGAGCAGGCGACCTTGTCTTTTGTCATTGTTTCCACAGAACTATTAAAATTTCAAATAATTTGTGATCAATCTAACAGGCTTCACACGTGCAGTTAATAGAATTATCCTATCAGGAGTTCGTGTAGAGACATTACAAACCTGCTTCTAATGGTGAAACGTTAATGTTGAGGTCTTTCGAATCGAGTTCAGACAAGTTACTTTTGTCCTTTCGGAAGAACCTTGGTATTATGGAGGTTACAATCGTTAACCGGAACCGCCAAAGGAATTTTAACGATCCCTGAAATTCTTACCTAAACTTGCCTTTCTGTTTCATTTTACTGAAAAGGTGCACAAGCCCGAAGACGGCTGTCTTATGGGTTGTTGCGCCGTGTAGCCTGGTAGAAGTTTACCGACGTTTCAGAGGTCCTTGCTGCCTCCATCATCACGGCGAAACAACCGCCGTGAAAACATAAAATTCTACGTGTACAGTCCCCGTGCTCATTAATATATTTATAATTTTATTAACGTTCTACACTCAGCAAATGTCTTATATACTCACTTATGAAACCAACCGGATGGAAAACACCATTTCATAGTCAGGAATACCATCGCCGACATTTTACAGTTTAAATACAGTTTTTAAAACAGCGGTTTGAAGGCAAGTGTGAACAGCATGTCTGTGTTTTAATAGGGATTAATACAATCGTTTGTGATTCTGCAATTGCAGTAAAATATAGTTTATTTTATTATTTAGTTTCCAATTACTCGCCACTCAGTGCAGAATATTTGTTTAATTAAAACGTATTTATGGATTTGCAGTAAACCTTCTGTAAGCGGTTGATAAATACAAATAGTTATGGTAAATTATTGCATAGTTACTTTCCATAAAATCGCCTTCAATTTGCTCACCTGCATTACATTCAAGGACGTAAAAGTCAGCATTGAATGCAAAACTATCAATTTCAGATCGCAACAGACATTTTAACTACAAATAAGGCAGACCACGTAGACAACCACGTGAAAGGAATCCACATGTACGGAAATAATGTAGCAACTGTTTTGTAATATAAGCAGTTTCTTGGAGAGATGTGTGTACATCCCACTCGTTTCAAATCGCTATCATTATTTCTATATCTCTTGGAGAAGAATGGAGCAGATGGTAGGTTTTAAAAGCTTTACCCTCAAACTGATACCCGTCACAAGGGTGGTCAACCTAGCCATCATAATTCTCTAAAACACCTAATTTTGAGCAAACCATTTCTTTAAGAACATTAATTGAGAGAATTTCCCTAACGACAATTCTCTCTCGTCCACTTCTCCTTTTTACAAGAGGAACATATGTGAGTGTATCACATACTGCGATATGAATTTCGCGTAGAATGCTTATTATTCGGGAGGTTTGTACGTCATTTAACGACGCTGTATGAAATGGATTTGGAAAGAATACGTCATGAATAATTTTAAATTATCCTGGCATTCACCTGGAACAACTACGAAATAAAAACATGAATAAATATGACAATGCCGAGACTTGAACTGTCTACTTTCCGAATAAAATTCAGACGTGTTGTCGCTTGATGTGGTCGCGAGGAACCTACAAAGACTGTGAACCAGGCAATCGAAGATACTAAATATCATTTCTCGTGGTTTTCTTCGAATCTTTAGGTGGATGCTAGAATGGCAAGTTAAAATAACGGGGCGGAAACACATTATTTCACGTCCTTATGCGTTTACCCTTTACAGCTGTCCTGGTATATAATCTGAACGTCCATCGGTGTTATCAGAGAATCACGCCATTTTCCCCTACACAGCAAATTTCTGAAAGATCAGTTTCACAAAATATCACGATGTAGTGGTTATAATTTGGTATTCGGTAAGTTCAGAGTTCGAATTTATAATTAACAATCATCTGTCTTGACTGAAGTCGATGCTGGTGACCTCTCGAGGCAAATAATGAAATATTACCTAGAAATAGGCCATGACTGTTTTCTCCAACGTCTTCTCACCTTCGCGCTCATGATCATACAGTCATTTATCACTGTGAAAATATAATATATTTATACCAAAAACTAAGATCCGTTTTAATATTATCTATCCACAAACGCTTATGTCTGTAACATGACCACATCTCGTATGATTTTACAGCCGAACATAACACGTATTAATTATTTTAAATTACAATCAGGTTAGTCTGGTGTCAGGATTTAAGCAACAACACGCAAATGACAATCCACGCACGGTTAACCTTCTGGCAGATCCCACGTACATTTAGTACAGTGAAGGACGGAGTCCACATGATGATGTAACCAAGGTAAAGTGTAGGCCATTGAGTATCACTTGGATGGACGCCTTCTTTGTCGGAAAACCTGAAGGGAAGAGACCACTTCGGAGACACGAACAGAGGATGAAGTATTCATATTAAAAGCCACCTTAAAGGAGTACGGTTTGAGGGCGTAAACTAGACTCAGAAGATTGTTGCAGTCTTGTTAACATGTAATGAACCTTCTGGTTAAATAAGAAGTAAATAACGTTTTAACAAGCTGAGCGACACTTAGCTTAGGACTCTGCTCCACAGCAAGAAAATAAAAATAAGAGTTCAAAATATTGCTAGAGAAAATCAACGAGAATGCAAAAATATATCTAACTACAATACGACGTTATATCATCTTCAAAAGTTTTAAATTAAAATCATCATTTACATGGTGAAGTGACTCATCGCCCTGACGATGGTGAGAGAAAGTGAAATGTCACTTAATAGAATTTACCAATATCAACCTTCACATACAAATTCTGAAGCCATGGCGGATACAAGACATTTTGAGATAAACTTGAAAAAAAAAAAAAGAGACCAAAGCTGTTGAGCACAGAACGCAACCAACAAGAAATCACAGGGATGATGACTTGTCTGTGGAAGAAATTGCTGTTAGGGCTGGAAACATGAAAAGCTTGGCGTCTTTTCGTTCTTAGCGAAAATTCGTAAATCGAATATCTGTTTAAACAGGGAATTAGTAGCCTCAGCTCAGCCACTCCTCCACGAACAGTTATGAATATATTTCACTGTTGAGGGCTACTCTGCAAGCTTCGCGCTGTTACAGACGCCAATGTCAGCTCCGTTCTCAATATGGACAGGTGATGACGTACTTCCTGTCTACATTTTCCGTGTAATGAGACAATGCAGACATATTTCTTCTTAATGGTATACGAACCCGTGCATGATAACATGGACCGCTGTGCACTGCCTTTGATTGTACGTTTTGTTTCTTCTCGACGTCTTCAAGACACGAATCACTTTTACTTTTCTTGGAAATAACAAAGAAATATGACATTAAGTTTTGTCTGTTTTTCTACCTCAAGTGACACGCTCGTACGTAATAATCCATCTTAACTCGCTTCTGTATAGAACTTCCAACAATGGATAATTGCTGACATTCAGAAGGACATGGCGAAGGTTTTCCCTGTCTTTCTACGCAGTTACACCCTATACCAGAATATAAGGTAATTACCAGCAACTCTTTCAACCTCACACACAGGAAATGATGTAACCTTATTTATATTGCCTCCTGCGCAGACTGGATAAAGTGAAGTTACACTTAGTGTAAGTGAATGAAATGGAAACACAGTTGGGAGATCTGGCCTTTCTGTCCGTCCGTATGTTTAATTTTCATCCCATTCATTTATATGCGCATTGGTTTTGCTAGTTTGATTGTCTGGTGAATCAACTTCTGGTCGTTGTCGGTTTATCATACTATGAATTGTCACATAATATTAAATACAGATCACAGAACATGTCCCGCATTAAAATCTCTGCCCGAAAACCTATTATCCTGAGTTATTTCGTGATTCTGAGCCTTGCGTGGCTCTAATATTCTCAGCCCTTGCGGGTAAATGCCGAGGTAGTTCCTTAAATTAGGCCACAACCGTTTCCTTATATATATATATATATATATATATATATATATATATATATATATTTTATTTTTTTATTTGTAGTGTTCTGTCTGACGACAGGTCCATATGAACAGGATCCTTCCATCCTTTTCTCGGACTGGGACCTGTTCATATACATTCTTGGCAGAGATGATCAGAAGTGGTTTGCCATTGCCTTCTTCTGTGTGTGAGTGGAGTAATTGTTGGGATGCCACGGAGAAACCGGGGAAGCCCCCGGAGGAAAACTCCGTGATGCCTAGACCACGGCCTTGCCCAACACAAGTTATAAATTTGAGCATATATATATATATATATATATATATATATATATATATATATATATATCGGCCGGGGCGTGATGCTGACCACTCACCCCCATCTAGTGCCGAGGTCAAGAATGAGTAGGAGCTATACCTCCACTCACCCCAAGCGCCTACATGGCGTATAGTGGGACAGCTTTACTTATATATATTCCAATTCATCCTACTGACAGCTTTGTTAAGTAAAGCGCACATCGAAAAATAATAAGTAAATAAAACACGCACCTCACTAAGACCTGTAAATTTTATTTTGTGCATTTTAATATCATATAAAAATTATAAAAAAAATACTCATTCAAATTAATTTTAGAGAAACTAAAACATAATTGCCAACTGCAGGCTCTGCAATCTCTGAAAAAAATAAATTAGCTCTGCGAACAGCAGATTTGTACTGGAACATAGTACATTCCATTTTTGTTACTTCCAACTCCTAGCCACACAGATTTGAAATGCTTCATTGCAACGCGATAGGCAACATGATGAACATACGATGTGTCGTCACAAGGAAGAGAAAAGACATCGCAATAGCCTGCAAGCGAATATGGCTATAAATGAACTGTGGGTTTCAAATAATTTCCGTGTTCGAGGCGAACTGCTGCAAGAAAGTATCGGTGCTATAGAAACGGAAATTTGCGGTATAAAGTCCATTAGACCTTCTCCGTCCGCCCACTGGGGTAGCGGGTTCGAAGCTTATAGGTTCCTTCGCTACGTTCTGTGTGGTCTGTAATGCAAAAGCTATGGACTGATCTCCAACCAAACATCTAATGGTATTGACCAATCGGTCATTAAACAACACTCTTTTGCAGAAGTTATTTAGGCCTTCAGAAAACTGGATATGTTGAAGCGAAAAAGGTTTGAAATGAATTGCCCGTAAGTCGTTTCAAGGTACATAACAGGAATTTTCTTGGAATAACCGAGGAAAATTTAAAAACTTCTCGGTCGAATTTCTGTCTCTTGAATTAGACTCGAAGCATGTACCTCCCAAATGCAAGTCAGCTGTTAACTTCTTCGTAAGTTGCATGCACAGTGTGATTCATAACAGTGCAAAATTTCAGAGAATAGACAGTCAGACAGTGAGTGACGTCTCTCAGATCATCAGTATTTTGTCAGTTTTGTGTGCAGAACTTTATATAAAATATTCTTAAAAAGTAACACGCGAGCGTATAACTTTACTCATGTAACGCTTCGGCATCATTTACAATTACAATGGACACTGCCCCATGACTGAGACGTACGCCATAAATCTATCGATGACCAGTTGTCGGTTGTCATAATGACAGATATTTACGGATATTATTTTCAACAGCAATAGTAAAATGCTCAGGGTAACGACAACCAACCACATGAAGACAGGAACAGAATCAACTCCCAAAATGTCGTTTACGCCACAAAATGGACAGTACAAAATTTTTATAGTATTACAGCGTAATGGATATCAACCATCGCCATACGCCTCCATGGAATTTTCATCTACCACTTCACGACTACATACACTTCAGGACAAGGCTTGTACCGTATGTTACATTGAAACAAGACTCGACCGAATACTCCAAAATGCATACTAACTCCTCGTGAAGGTTACTGAGCACAGAATAAACTCTGGGATAAGTGGCCCCTGACTCAGGGTGGCCGTGTGGACTCAGCCATCAGGATGGTCGAGCACCGGGTACAGAGCAGGAATCATCACACTTGAGGTTCGGATATTTGTTATCTTGTGATGTTAGGAGGCCCTGGAATGGGCTGGTCAGTACCACCACGTATTTAATGGATTCACCGTCCAATAATTACTCCCGATTAGTCGTAGAAGAACAATGTTCAAATCACTGACATAAAACTTGATCTTGTCTAGTTGCGATATACATAAAATCTAGTAAAAAATCCCACAGTTAAAACCCCAGACCACCCAACTCCAGTGCTGATATACCACACGTACTGTCCCCTGTCAGACTCACATCTGGAAACTTTTCACTGACATAAAAGTCATTTCCACTTGAACGGGCTGATGCCCCACAGCCGTAAAGGGATGCTAACTGGTTACAGAGTGGAAGATCATACACTTATCCATTCGTTAATTTTCTAGATAAAGTCAAAAAATATTGGAGCACTTACTAATATTTTAAATCCAGACAATGGATACATATATAATATTCATAATAGTGGTTTAAATTAATTAAATTCAAGGTTGCATTTTACGAATCGCATGTCGGTTAAAATAATGCAGAACCGATTGGGGCCATGTGTCCTGTTTAATGTTGTGTAATCATACCAAAGTTTCGGAGGGACATGCTGCTTCCATCGCAATAAACCCTGAAGATGAAACAAGCATGTTCCTCCGAAACATTAGTATACAACGAGAAAACTACAGTGCTTAAGAACCCAGAAGATCACAACCTAAATCATGGAGATCAATTGTAACAACTGGTCTACCGAATAATTAGTTTAGCAATAGCAGACCCATTAATAGATCATGGAAAGGGCAAATGCCATTTCTTTGTGACTTACTGAAGTTGAAACATTATACAGTTTGTGAAACTTGAGGTTGTTGAGGCGGAGAATATGAATATGGCTGATTGATTTCTAGGATGCTGTGCCTTGTAGTCTGGTCCAAGTTTACAGACTTTTCAGAGGCGCTTACTGCCTCCATCATCAGGGGGATAACTCATCGCCAAGTAAACTAACTAAACCAGATTACACGGCTCAGTATCCCATAAGACAGTCATCTTTATATACAACATGAATATGGAAATTAACAACGAACAACATTAGGATAGTAATTGCACAACACTCATCTGCATGGATAGTGTGGGTTTGTTTTAACGAATCTGATACTGGTACTAGGTAAGGAAAAAAGTTCAAACATTACTAACAGCCTTTAGCTCTGTGTCTGCAAACCACGCGCATCACCATATTAGTCATAAGATGAAAAACAAAGAAGCGTCTTCAAAATTAGCGGTACTCACTCCTACCGCATTACGTCATAACTGTATTTGGACTGCCGTGAACTGGCACACACCGCAGAATGTACAGTTTTTTGCATTACCCCTCAGTCCTGGCCTATCTGTCTGCCTTTCGTCATTCAGACAGCCTCTATTGTTCCACTTTTGTGAAGTTTTATTGGAAACTTACTCTGATAATAAGAAATAGGACCGAGTGTTTGTTGAAAATATCGAGAATTTCAATCCACAACCTGAAAATACGAACTGTCAATCATATTCCTGGAAGAAAGGTGTGCCCCGGTGACATTATCATGATTAGTGCTTCATGAAATTCTTGACCGAACTACTTATTCTGGAATCCACCAAAATGTCGACGTCACAGAGCAGAGGGGTTCTGGAATTAACCAAGCCTCTGACATTAAATTTGTTATTTTCGTCATTAAAACTTCCTTCATCGAACAAAATTTTGTCGTATTTAAACACTTTTCACGACACTCTGAACCTTCCCATCTCTTAATACGACCAGGACCGGCTGTGATGTTTACGTCATAGAAGCGAAAAATTGTAAGAAGTGACGTTTTAGTTTGCTTGGATAAACACAAAAAATAAGTTGCGAAAATAAATTTTAGCTTACTTCAACAAACATTCACTACAGTATAAATTAATTAAAATTGATCATTGTGATCAAAGATTACGCCATGCACAGTTCAGTTCAATTTCTTTCTCCCACCACAGTTATTTCAATGCGCTGACGCAAGGCGTACCTCGAACAGCTAACACCAACTTAAGAACATGACCTGTAGCAGCAGCAAGGCGCCCACACACAGTTGCGAACAATAAGAACACGATGCGATACCTGAAGTATGTACAGAGAAGGTCGCCTAGAAGCTACAGATGGACGGACTTGACACAAATTATATATAACTATCTCCACGAAGCAGGGTTCTTCTTGAGAAGCTAATGGTCACTTGTCAGACTTTTATGGAACCCCAAGGTTCATCGCTGTGCTCACAAGAGACCTATACTGGTTCTTATTCTCAGCAAAATGAATCCTGTGCACACCCTCCTATATTGCAATAGAACGTAAGGAATAAAATTCATTCTTCCCCAGGGGCGAGATGATGAAGCGAAAAATTCCTGCAAAATTTTTCCATTCCAAACTCATGTTACAAAACTTATCACAAAGCATGAGTAGTAACCTGTCTCCTAGCAGAAGGTCACTGCTGTTCGGTGTCCGGCAGTCTTTTTTTTTCCCCCAAAGCTACTCCACCCTTTCCAGTCACATCCCACACCAAATCACTTTCCTCCCACAATCCAATCTCCAATCAAGGTAATCTCGTACAATTAAGTCAGACATGATGTCCTGATGTGTACGTAGACCGAAGTCTTTCACGAAATGCGTACACTTTTACATTAGCATTGTTCTTTGAACTGTCGATAAATGTCCATTTGATAAATTCCGACCCTTTCATTTTACAAAATCGATTTCCATCATTGTGTGTCACATTTCTTTTATAAAACGACTCGGATAATAGTACCACGAAAGTTGCTATACCATTTTGTAAAATGAAAACATATCTCCTGTTTAATGGAGCGTATAAAATAACGTTTAAAGTGTAATGTTGGTAATAATCATTTTTAAGTAGGCTGCATTCGCAGTTTGTATGGGTACAATGCCTCGGTCCAACCGGACTTCGGCCATTTACTACTATATATGGAATGTGTTAAATCAGAATTATGTAAGGTATTAGGAGTGTCTGTCCCTCTCACGTTGGGCGAAGCCTGATACTTAAATTAAAGAATTTTAGTTTCATTTTCGCTGCTTTTGTTTATAAAGTAAGAACTGCAATGCCCGTGTGGTTTTTCTTTGAACGAAATGAACGCTCAATACGGAGGTGGCGTCTGTCTCTTCAGCCACATGTTCCAGCTCACTAACCGCTTCAATTTAAATTAAATTCGGCAAGACGGCCACAACAAAAATATTAAAAGAATTTAATTCCAGCCCAGTATCGTTCCCATGCCGGTAACTTAAAAATGAAACTACGCTATATTTTTTGGAGGTTTCAGTTCTGGTCGACAATTCGAAATGCATGATGGGAGAAAGTGGCAGTTTAATTAGAGAACTCGACAGCTCAAAGAGACGGCGAATGAGTGCGTGCGTTCTGAAAAGAGACTCTCTTTTTGTACGGGGCTACTTCTAATTCTGACACCACCAAATCTCACGTGCAAACTGAAATTGTTTATCTCTCCGTATTAAGGAAAGCGATTTCCTTTCTTTAATCTTTCAATTAATTAACAGCAAAAATAATAGTATAAGAAGACGTTGTCAACCTTACCATTACGTATCAATGCGTAACACAAGATACAATGAAGACATTCAGTACGGGAAACTTTCTGATAATTGTTAACATAGAAGAATTATGCTATGTTGGTGACAGGTCAAGATGAGAAAGTTATTTTTTTTTCTACTTCTCCATGCTACAGTCCTGTTGTAGTCTTGTCTTCGCAATTTTGCATTTAGACAATCGGCAGAACTCATCAGATAGCGGAGCAGTCCACTGGAATGCATATCTCCACAGAATCCAGGGCAAAACACTAGGTCGGAGAGGGATTCGAACCCTCTAGCTAAACCACGCGGCGACCGGAGTCGGTGGTCTGACCTTTACACTGTGATCAATAACGCATTTTAATATTATGTCGCACACAGCTTAAACACGAATATGGGTGTCTTCTGGGAAGTTGCTCAACGTAGTTTATTATAAACTGAGACGTTTCAGAGGTGCTTACTGCCCCATCATCAGGACGATGATGATCGAGGATATAAAATCAATAACCTTTGCCAGTCTAGCGAATTTATTAACTTTATTCCGCGTGGGAAATTGTAAACAAACGGCATTCATGGCGCAGAGAATTTAAATACAGCATTATATCCTAAATATTTGTTTCTGCAATGAAACGTCCCACACTTTTGCTTCAAGGCTTAAGCCGTTTATTAAGTGATGGCATGTTTTGAAATTATCTGAATTATAATTTGGCTGGAGAATAAGTAGTTAACTTGGTCCATTCGGCCGTTCTGTCTGTGGACGGCGTTCCAGTGCTTGGTCAGCTGCCTGCAAGCCTTCAGAAGAAGCTGGGACAAAGACAAGTACAAAGCACACACATGGAGCGGTCCCTGTGAGGCATAATGACCAACGGATGGGTTCCGCTTCGCTGCCTATGTTTACTTTCTTCTTAAAGATAACCGGGACAGTGCCACTCCGTGCATCACCGACACACGTGCGATATCTAAATCAACACTTCTTTGTACAAAGGCTAAGAAAGAAAGAAAAAACTTGAAAATTATCAGCGAGTTTAAAGACTCGACGAACCAGACAAGGTAAAAATTACGGACGGTGATCTTCTAGGTTGCTGTGCCGCGTAGTGATTTATTGGATGGAGAGCAGTGTTTTGGAGTTTTGAAGTTCTGGTGAAGATGAAGGTGTACGGTCCCTTCATCTTCGTAGAGGCTACTGTCATCGGTATGACGCACTTGTCATGCTGGAGCCTTGATGAGATCCCAGGTGAAGAAGGGGTTTTGCGACCGTTTATTTGTCCATCTGAATGGGATATTAACCAATTTGCATTTGGATACAATATCGTTTCTGGATGAGTGGCTGCTGGGAATAGACAGGGTGTGGGGAAAAATTCTGTGATCGACAAAGTCCCCGACCTGTTATCACTATCCGTGCCATATTGTCGGCAGAATCACTGAAACTAACTTCGCATAAGAGAGCTGTAATAAATGCTACGACGCACGTGGGACGAATTCTAGATCATTAAATATCGCGTTAATTGTAGTTGTCTCATTTTAAAACATCCTGTATTATGTGCCCTGTCATTCCATGTAAAGTCTTCGAAACCGATCACCGAAGATAGCAAGTTTTGAGATTTCGGGTTGTCCGGTAGAAGTTTACCGGCGTTACAGAGGTGCTTGCTGCTTCCATCATCAAGGCAATCTACCAGACTACAGTGCGAAACAACCCAGAAGGCAGCCATCTTCAGTGCAAGTTTTGTTGGCTGTGAGCTTCTATTCTTAGCTGACTTATGACTACGTCAGAGGTTTTAGACCAGTATTGTTTTTTCAGACAAAAGTTTGAAAATTTATTCAGCGTTCAAGGAAAATATACTTTGGAAGTATAAATATTACACTTCGCAGGAAGATGTAATGTTTCCAGATTTGCTGGCAGGAACAACGACAGCTGTTTCACCTCTGTATTGCTCAGTGTTTGTCGTTCTAACCTACTTTCATTGTTTTATAAACAAATACAGGCTTGTGGCATCATCTTGTCCGTGTGCTTGTCCCCCTACCCCACTAAGAACTTTTAAATAAGTGATGGTACGAATATCATCCCACTATAAGACTCTCCACGTCTTAACGTGTAATTTCATCAGTACAACAGGCTTGCAAACATCTGAGGTGCAAGTGACAATTAATGTTTTATCCTTACAACATGCAACTTCTCTGAAGGCAATATTCTGTAAAATGTAAAGTAACAAGATGGCGGTAGCGAAATCCGTATTTATATTTCAGTTTCATAACGATAAACAATGAATCATTTGAGTTGGATGTAGAGCATTCTGTATGGAGTAAAATGAAAACCTTCCGGCAGAATGGCCGGTAATGGGCTCAGATCCTTCAACTACCGATTATAAAACTTGATAGATAATCACCACATCAAAACTTTCGATTTCGTGAGACTTAGAAAACGCCCATACGTTGTGGTTCCCAATCATTAACTTCGCGATAATTTATCACGCAACTAAATGTGGGATATCAATACTACCTTTTGAGAAACGCTCTGTATGTTCCCCTACTGATATGTTTCAAAGCCCTACATAAATGAAAGGCGGAAACCTGGTAGTCTTACTTCCATATAATTCCTAAAAAAAACCACTTCTACGTCTATCTGACAGTTAGCACAGCATCCAAAATGTACTCTTATAAATTAGTTATGCTCCACTAGCAGTCAAGGGTTTGTGCAAAGATTTGATGATTAGCCCTTTCCCCTATACGTCTTTCATGCCTCAAACAGCTGACCACTTTTCTTTGATCGCCCAAGCATAGAGAGATACTAACCGCGAATACTCAAGGCAGAACATCACATATGTTAATTAGAGTTAATTAAGGAAGATGCGACGCGAGATAATGACTATAATGGATAGTGTTAAGTGGAAGAGAACTTATTTAAACACTGCTTCATTTCTTTGCTTCTCATTGTTTATCAGATTAAAAATGGTTTCGTTTCAGCAATAAAGTACATTAGTAGTATATAAAAATTACAGTCATTATTTATAAATATGTTAGTCAATATGTGAAACAACTAACGAACACAGCTACAGATGAACGAAATTAATATCATATCGGCACATTAAATCTATATGAACAATGTGAACGAGGTCTTCCTTCAGTAGATGTGTTATTGACCTGGTCAACAAATTCCCTACTACATTACCACAAGGATTAAAACTGTCACTATAAAAGCGACCCTCTGAACTCTATTCTGAGACAGCTCAATGCATTTTATCTGTTTACAACCTTTTTTCAAAGAGCTATTTCAATGCTATCTTCCCATACACGCCTGAGTCTTCCATGCGGTCTATGTCCTCAAGGATTTCCAAGTATGACTTTCAACGAACTTCCTGCTTCATCTACACGTGTTAATTAGCCCGCTCATAGTACACTTTTTCATTTAATTACCATAATTCTCATGTTAATATTAACATTTCAGACTTGGAGAGGAAGGATGTATATTCCGTATGATGATGCAAGATAATTGTACCTCACTGAATTTGTGTACTGTGCATATTCACGTTAACTGAATTAAGTTACTGGGATTTTTCATGACGAGCGTGGTAACACGTAAAAATCCAACCAGCACTTGAATAACGAAGAATTGAATATTCTGAACAGCCAGGGCACCGCGCCAGGATAAACGCCGTAAGCTATAAAAATTGCCTCTTTTCTCTGGTAAGCCTATTTTCAAAACTCGTATGAAATCATGCAGCGCTTATTCCTACTATCAAATTATTGGGTCAATACCACTTCGAAGTTCGTTTACCCTGATGACTGTTGTCCTTTGGGTTGTAGCGCCGTGTGACTTGGTAGAAGTTTACCAACTTTTCAGACGTCCCTGCTATCTCCATCATCAGGGCGATGATCACCCTGATGAAGGAAGCAGCTACAACCCACAAGACACTTATCTTCGTGTTTAGCCCGTCAGTGCCATTCCATCGACGCTCCATAATATTCTCTCATGTCAGGGGCCCAGTGCCAAAGCGACGTTGTCTCACCGAACTGTACAAATTAATAGGATGAGAATGTTCAATATATTGCAGTACTCTGTCAATATTTCGACAAGACTGCATCAGGTAACGCTTTGCGCAAACCAAACCATATGCCAGGTAAATTAGTTATACCTACAGCGATGACCCTAACAAAATCACATGAACAAAGAAAATGTCTGAAAGGAAAACCACAAGAGAAATCACCTGATAAACTCAAACGTAGGTGGAAGGATAATAAAATGTAATCGCTGTAACGATGAGAACTTGTGGTAACACGGCTTGGCTTTTGTTAACATGGTAACGAGCCTTAGGGTTCGAGACGAAGAAAATCTTTGATCACCTGAGCCATTACCAACTTCTCAAGGAAGTTTCAGGGCAATGGACAAGTAATCGGTTAGTTGGGCATGAACAAAGAGTTAATTAATGTAAGGGCACAGTTAACACTGGGCTTTGAAGGGTTAATAATGACGTAATATTAGTCAGTTGCATTATTTACCATTGTTTCATACTGTGTGACGTATGTCTGATATGGTAATAAGGTTGTCAGGGGTGCTGGTTAAAAGACTGTTCAGTTTGATGTCTTACGGAACACATTACACATTTTTCGACGTTCCACTACGATGCAGTATTTCAGGGCCGTGCACTAAGTACTGCTAACACCCTGTAATTTCCACATCACAATTTAGCAAGGCCATCATACTGGTTGTAGGGACTAAGATGTTACGAAGGTAGGTACGTACCTTCAACGACATGAAGTGAAAACAAATTTTCATGAAGCTCCTTCAAATGCGGGGACAGAAATATATGTAAGGTCATGCCAACATCTTTTAATGTAATTACATGACTGCAATTTTGTATACAGAAGAAAACATGACATAATTGATAATCTATTGAATGGAGTAAAGTTCTATTGATTAGACTTTTACGATATATTACTGTTTTCTTATTTAATAACATTTCTCAATCAAATGTCATGTAGCGTTAAGTGTGAAGAATACTGAAGGAAATGGTCGTTGCCAACTCTTAAGTTACTATCCCAGCACATTCCTGAAGAGACCCAGAAAAACCACCAAAAACCTGTGACGACAGCCGAACTTCGGGCAGGAACTCAAGTGGGGACTTCCCTAATACGAAGCACGACGTAGGGTGTGATCATCTGTCAGTACTGTACATCGCAAGTAGCATTTCCGTAAGGAACATTAAATTAATATTGAGAAATCTGAAAATCTAATACGAAAGCTGTTATCTCTTAGGCTACAAACACATCAAGTGAGAATCCTTGCCTTGGTATGAGAGGTTGCCACAATGTTGGGAAAAAAAAGTCGAACTACGATATTTAATTAACGTGTTTTGGATCATGTCAGAATTATTACAATTTGTGAAACGCGTCAGATTCCTTACCTATCATTTTAAGTTAATAAACAAGTGTCAATAAAAGAAACGTCCTGGAGGCATAGTAATTGAATATGGCAGCATATATATATATATATATATATATATATATATATATATAATACTAAATAATAATAATAATAATAATAATATAGTGTTCTGTCTGACGACAGGTCCATATGAACAGGATCCTTGCATTCTTTTCTCGGACTGGGACCTGTTCATATACGTTCTTGGTAGATGATCCAGAAGTGGTTTGCCATTGCCTTCTTCTGTGTGTGAATGGAGTAACTGTTGGGATGCCACGGAGAAACCCCCGGAGGAAATATATATATATATTTATTTGTTCAAAGTGAAGTGGAAACAGCTTCGATGTTCTTTCATTGTCTCGCTTCTTGTACAGACCTCATATTTTATATCTATTGTTATTAATTATTAAACTACCACCTTTTACTTTTACTTTAATACAATGCACTTGTTAGCACAAGCAACATGATCGAATAACCTGATGAAAATCTGTATTTATAATGTGAAATGAAAGGTATTTTTGAACGGTAAATTACATAGGCCTACAATGAGTTTAAAAAAAGGAATTAATATCTGATACGCTTTCTTGAGTCTGAAACAGCAAGTCACTGCAGACGTCCTTGACGTTAAACCACGCACCACTTGTTTATATATAACTTTTATTTATTTTTTTCCTATACATTATTACAAGCCACTTCCGTTACATTATCACATTTCTGCTTCGTTGCACGTGTGGTAACAGGTAAGTGAATTGGAACACTTCAGTCAAGTTTCGTGGACAGAAGTCACTGTGGTGGAGACAAGGAAACATTGGATCCCAAGGCAAATCATACACCCTCTAACCCTTGATTAACTCCGCAACGAGTGATTATAATTTGAAGAAACTTTGCTGACGCCGTAGTACTCAGGCCATTTGTTTTCGTTTGGGTACCAGGGAAAGCCAAAGACTTTGGAGAAGCTCAAATCATCTACTGAGCGATATCCTCCAAACTGTAGTAGTATCACATTTTGGGACGAGATTCCGTGAGGTCGTCGATGTTAAGGGCAAACACATTGAAGACATCGTAACATAAATGGCTTAAGATGCTTATCTGATTGAGATTTTTATGCTAGTCAACTGATGATACTCCGTAGTTTGTGACAGCGGTTAATTCGTTACAGACACATTGATTCCAAAAATATGTGAAAATAATAATAAGTTATACATTTTCTGAAATATATTTGGTATATTCGATATTTCAAGCGTCAGGTAACTTCAGGTGGTTGATTGGTTGCCATGTTTTTCCTTAAAATTTCAGACAACATAATATTGGTATGCGATAATAAATAATCAACAGTGGTAGGTATGGATATGCAAGAAACAAAGCATTTACTTGTGTCTGAAGACTGGAGATACTTGTATTTCAGATGCCTGAGTCATACAAGTGATTAATTAAACAACTGATGATCATCACGCCTTTGTTTATTCAACTGGTACACATGCTTAGTGTTGATCACAAAACTAAGTTGTGTAAATACGGCGATGTTTTCCATGTAGTTGGCTTCATATTTAATGGAAATTTTATGTAAGTTAAACGAACAAAACGAGTTTTCATTGCAGCTTAAAACTCTACCAAATTATAACAATTAAAGTAATTCCGTGTCTAATCTAGGATTTCAGAATCGTTTAGAAAGCCCAATGTTCCATGATCAGTCGCCCTGATGACGGAGGCAGAAAACATCCCAGAAGACAACCATCTTCAGGAATTATTTCAATTTTCTTCTTAGTTTTACCACCAACTTGGATTAACACCTAATCGAGAGCCGCGCTACCCAAGTGAAGAAATTTTGCTGGCAATGATTGCTTGTGAGACAGAGCCAGGCGCCAGTAATAACAGGCAGTTATAAATCTGAGACTTAATTAGAACCAGACACTACTCAGAACAGTTAAGGAATCGCTTAATAAACATTACGAAGTACGTAGCTAGAATACGTATCTATAAGTTAAAAGCATTTATGGTAATTTATGTAAAACTAGCTCCGTCGTAAGCACTCATTTAAAAGTGTATGGTATGTTCCAAGGGCACCAACATTAAATAGATCAGAGGCCAAGTGTCCTTCTTCCCGGACAGAAGTACAGAGGTTCGAATGGTGTTCCAAACACGTGCCCACGTGTGTCATCCAATTATGTCAAAAAACAGCCGTTCAGCCACCTACTTCATTTCTACAACTAATAGTTTCAGCCTGAAAATGAATTTCGAAATCGACTACCAAAAACCGGGGTTTCCGAAGCAACAAACACGGTTTCGAACATTTAATATATATTTATGTTGTTATTACTAAATGGTATTTCACAAAGATAACATTAATATTACAAGAACACTGTGTCAGACTTTGTCAATTGTCTGGGTGTATTTTGTAGGCACGACGTTTCGGGAGTCGGCTCTACTCCCGTCTTAACACCAGTGTTTTAGTGGTTAGCATACCAGCCTAGCATTCTAAAGATTCCGGGTTCGATCCCGAGCGTTCTCACTAATAATAAAAAAGTATCATAACACCCTATAGCCTGAAGACGGGAGTAAAGTTGACTCCCGAAACGTCGTGTATGTCAAATATACATCAGAAAATGGATAACTTCCAATACAGTGTTACTACAATGAATCAACCATTGTCAGAAATATTTAGAGTATTATTAATATTATTTAATATTGTCTCATGGACTAAACCAGGACTGTTTCGTGTCCTCTCTGAAAAGACTTCAAAATTTCCGTGACAGTCGATATTAATTTTCAAATTCATTAGCGAGATCCTTTCCGTAAAATTATAAAACATGACACGCAGAAGCCTCTGTATATTTATAATAGACGGTTATCTCGACCGCGATTTTTCGCAGTTTTCATCAGTCCCTCCAGGCAAATACTGAGAGAAAACGTAAAAGAGCTTGTTGAATTAAATGTTGCAGGACGCATGAAGATAATGGAGGATTGTCGAATGATCGAAACGCGTTTTTCTATCACAAGTGAATAAATGTTGACACAAGTGTAAAAGGTAGTTAGTTCTGTATCTTGTATGCCCTTAAAATAGGCTACGACCGCTTTTTTCCACTCCCTTTCAAATTCATCATGCACCATCACCCTATCATTCGTCATCATGTGCACCGACTAAAAACCTCTGCAACCGAATCCAAGATTCAATTAATCAGTCAGTCAACAATAAGCTGTACCTCCAGTAAACAATGAAAGATACAGAACCCCAAAGGATCTATCTGAAAACTTAAATGCCTTCCACATTGGAGCAGACTTTTCTGTTATTTTAAAGTAGCCTATAATCTCCACTATTATACTAAATCTTCCCACGCCTATTTTACCTAGGGCCTTTAATTGGACACGGTGTCGTTTGAAACCGCTACGGACACGCGTCTACTTCTTTGTCGTCATGGACGCAATGGCAGCATCCGTCAAGGTCTCTCAGGGCGCGGACCAAACCGACAAGTTCGCAAGAGTGCGTGGGCATCGCAGGCGTTCTTTCCTGAAGAGGTCTTGTGTTGGAATTGTGTTCTTTTACTGCATTATTCCTTGGATTGCATCGTAATTACTGTAAAATATCCGGTGAAACTCACTTCTGGAAAGATGTAATCACGGCTACGTTCCATTAAATGCTTTAATCTATAAAACTATAAATTAATAAATATGCAATGTAGTCATCCATGACTCTCCCCCAATACTGTCAAGAAGAATGAGATGGGCGGGGCATGTAGCGCGCGTGGATGGGACAAGAGGTGTGCTCCGGGTATTGGTTGGGAAGCCCGAGGGGAAGAGACCGCTGGGGAGACCTAGACGTAGATGGGAGGATAATCACAGGTGGGATCTATGGGAGATAGGAGTTGAAGGAGACTGGATTTTGTTGGCCCAGGACAGGGTCCGGTGGAGGGCTTCGGTTAATTCGGTGATGAAACTTCGGGTTTGGTAAGCCATCTAGTTAGTTAGTTAGTTAGTTAGTCATCCATTACTGTGCATAACTAAAGCATGCTCTATTCAGAATGTGTATCGGAATGGAGCGGAAATAAACACAGGCGAAGAACGAGAATGTTCACACGACACATAATTCGGTGACTCTAGTGTAACGTCATCAAGTTCGTAACTGGAAGCATACAAAGAAAAGTTTGATGTGCAATTTATGGGTTAATTTATGATGTCTCCATACAGAACTTCAAAAGTCCAACTCTATTTGTTTGTTACTTACTGCCATTGATTGAAAATCTTAATAAACTGTACCTCTTAAACGTCGGACAACCTCTAAGAGACAACGCAACGCAAAATCCAAGAAGGCTGTCATCTTGAGTTCAGTTGATTGTATCTTGTACTTACAAATATGGTTTGAACAACGCGTGAAGTCACCAGTTTCGACTCCATGGCCAAATATGTCCCGTTTTAGACATTGTTAAGAGCCAGCCATGGAGTTTGTGTTGTGCATTCGGAAACTTAACAGTCGGAACTCAAACTCGTCAAGTTAGTGAGAGGACATGCAAGCTCTCTCCAACTTCCTTCCAAATTCATTACTCAGTTACCCTGCTGTGTCTCATTTGACGCTGCATAACCTCTGCAGATCAGTGTCATTTAATAACCAGTAAACACATCCGTAATTCGTATTCAATCATCAGCAGTGTGTCTACAGTTTTGTTGATTCTATTCTTCGTCTAATATTATTCATATATTTAAAACAAAGATGAATTAATCACTTAGCATCCACGAAGGAAAATAGTAAAGGCATACAAAGTTTTAGTGGGACATCCTGGTATCAAAAGGCCCCGTTAATACAATCTCCTGGGAAAATTACATATTGCAGATTAAGAAAATTTTCTTTGTGGTACGGGATGTATTCATTAGGTCAGAAGGCAGTGTTTCCATTGACGAGTGACGAAAGATCAAGGTCTCAGGCATCCTGATAAACGGCTACCACATCCAACGCGCAAATTACCCATTCCTAGCAATAATGAAGATGGGAGTAGTAAGTTCCTCCGAAACGTTGGTAGACATCAAGGTGACTATACATAGCACAAATTCACAAGACTACAATTTACACTGAAGCCAAGATAAAAACTTCCAAGTCTTAACTCCACTACGTTCTCTGGGAAATGAAATATGCGGACTGGAAGACGAAAAACCTAATAAAGGAAAAGCTTTTTGCAACGGGTTAAACGGAGCAGTTGGACTTTCATCTACGTAAAGTTTGAGACAGAACCAACCTCCGAAATATCGTAGACTTTTTTTATCCAGACAACGACCTACAAAGGAAGTTCTCCCTCAAAAAATGATCTTTCACGGTGCGTTCAACCTCTGGCAGCCGGTCAAGAAATTCAATTTTTGAAACTTTCATGAGAACAAACGTTGTTATTTCAGCATCTGGGTGATGTAAAAACATCAAATGAAATCTGTGTCCGTGTGAATGTCGTCATCATAATTAACTAATTGCCTTTTCAGTCATGCACGGTAAACTGCAATTCAAATCACAAACAACACATTTATTCTTTAAAAGGCTGAACGCGTAATTTACCGCTTCTTCAACAACATCAGAGTAGAATAAACTAGCAAGAAACAGACCACAAACATCTTATCCGAATGTGGGCTCAATAAAGATACGTTTAAAAACCAACAAAAGTTTTAGGTTAGATAAAGGGGAAAACGACGTCACACTTTGACGCAACTCATTCTGCTCCAAACGGGAGCATGGGCCCTCCTGAGGTTTTCTAAGCACGTGCAAGACCGCCACGAAAACTGCTAACCGCGCCTTCAGCAGGTATTCTTAAGCGTTTGTATGAATAATGAATGTCACGAACATCTCCTTCCATTACCGAAGACAAAAGCGGAATGTTGTACTCCAATGGAGTATATATATTATCCAAATGCGTTCTTCCATTCTGCAAGCTCCGTTAGCACTGACGTTAAATTATTTCAGACACAAAAGCTGTTGCGAAGACAGTCACATTACAGGAATCGCACTACACAGAGTTGTAAATTATTTTTCTTCGCACTTATTGAAACAATCCCCACATCGATGTGGCCTATGTTTCATATTACGTTCTAATATTTTGTGCGATGGGTCGTTTTTGGTAAGTAAGGTTCGGGACATACTCCATAAGAAGGCTTAAAAATAGCTCAAACTATAGACTATTATCATGAAGTTTTTCTTCATATCTTCTTAAGAACCTATAGGAACATCCATATATCTGTTTAATCCTTCGGCAGAATTTTATGGAAAATGAAAGAGCATTATCGCAAGTAATTTTGATTCACGTTAATTCACTAACGAAAATTTACTTACGGGACAAATTCAACCTTTACGTAAGTCAAACCTAAAATCTCATGAGTCCTTTAACGAAAATGAAGAACTCGGCATAGCTACATCTTCTGTTTCATATTATATTAGTGTTGCCGTGTATGTTGAGTCAACAAGCCAGTCAGTTTTTCCTCTCAGTAGGATGCCCCGTATTTTAAAACCGGAAATCTGACAGCCTAAAAAGTCACGATTGAAAGTGACGTCACCGAGGTAAATAATAGAAAAACAATGCATCTTATGACAAAATATGATTCTGCTCGGAACCCTTTTGAACTGACTATCCCAGGTCTATCAGCAACAAGCATAATTCAGAGAGAGTAAATGACTACGTCATAATTGCTCTGACGAGTTGGGAGTGGTCAGTTTAACATACGAACGTAAGAGGATAAACACATCACATAAACTAACGAATAAAAATTCACAAATACCTCATTCTCTACTTCCGGAAGTCTTCTCGGGGAAATTTTTTCACGTAGTGCCAGATCTGCCGTCGACATTTCACATATGCACCAAATGTTTGTCCTTAGATGTTGATCCCTAACAAAGTAAAGAAACGCACAGAATTATATGATATTCGCTTAACACAGCCAAAGCTTACCCCCAACTAATTCCAAAGCCATCAATGAACAACAGCTAGTTACTAATCTGACCAAGAAATCAGCTTTCATGAATCTCAAAGTTTAAACGCCTTCTCCACATAATCCGTCAACTGAACTTCCTTCTTAGTCAGTTCAATGTAGTTCATATTTTCACGACCTATCCCTCTCAATCCATTTTAATATTATATAACTATCAATCTTCGTCTAGGTCTCCTGACGTTTTCTTAAAATAGAATGTGTGCATTCCTTGCTTTCCCATACGTGTTTGCATGTCTTGGTTGTCTCATCTTCGTCGTTATTAAATTTCTTTATATTACGCGAAGATTATAAATTATTAAGCAATAGATTACATATCTGTCTCAATTAGTTTCTTCTTTCCATACAAACGTTTTCCTCAGACATTCTCAAACTGTACTCTTACGAATTCATGAAAAAGCTCATCACACGCATAGATATAAGAGGTAAACTTACATCTAAATTATGAATGAGAAAACTAATGTTTAAGCAGTGGTAACTATGATGATTTACAAGTAAAACGAACGATTAAGCGAGTTTATGCAAAGAGTAACTGCCTTCTACACTATAAGCTTGGACCCCCCCCCCTACTTTTTCTAACTGCAACTTAAATCCATCGTCCACGACGTTGTAAAACACGAGGGTCACTTGTTTAAAATCAAGTAACTGCGAACATACATAATGACATAATATAAAATGCAAATGAACAATAATCAACTTTCCAAAAACAGTCAAAAATTACGTAATTGGTGGTTCGCCATGAGGTCAAAAGAGACATGCCGTTTCCTTGTTTTTAAAAGTTTTAAATGTGCCGGAACCCACGAAGGGTGTTGCCCTATCAGCTGTAGCGGTGAGGATCAACCGATGTGAAATCACAGCGATAATAATGTTTGCAGAACAGTTTCTTCCGTGTGGTTGGAACTATGCTCTTTTCTGCATGACGTGGGTGGTACTGGAATCCAGTCCAGCCCTAGCGTCACAGGCTTCTTCGATGTAGAACAGACTGTAGGCGTCTTAATGTACATTTCGCTCTTCTTAAGGTAGATGCGATATACAGGTCTCGTCACTTCCCAGTAATGCCTGCATGTTACGTCACAGCCTGGTGCTGGCAGCAAAAAGTATAGTCCGACTGACCAAGACAGGTGATATTTTATACTGCCCTAGTGACGTCGAAGGAGATGGATGATGGATATCTGGATGGATGTTTTTGTTGGGCGTTCGTATTGAGAGGAGTGCTTTGTGGATCCATCCTACCGCCATGTTTCATAACAAAAAGTTATTATAAATTAATTATATTTGCACAGATGAAATGAAACGTTGTTCAGTTAATTTTTCAAAACACCTCCCGAAATTAAATTTTAATATACCACTGGTTCTTTGGTTAACGACACTGGTCAGTAAGCCTATTTCATATTCCAGAAGTCCTTGGTCCAAATCTCAGTTTGTAGAATGGTCAAATTTACTAGTTTTTTTTTATACTTTTAATTGGTCCCTTCAGATTCATACTAGAATTTTACCTTAAAATATGCCACACACACTTTCTTCCATTTATTTTCATTTTAATATTGATTATGAACCAAGAAGTAAACAAAAAAAACTACAAAAACTCTTACAAACTGAGAAAAATATTAAAAATTGAAACTTGTGCAGATAATTTTGATCCACCCTATTCAGCTGTTAGGTTCCAGATCACCAAGTTCAAAACTTATCAAGACTTTTAATCCATTATGAACTAAGTAAAAGGAGCAATTTACTTTTCGTGGTTTAGCGTTCTGCTATGACGTACTGCAGAAAAATATCTCAGCTGTCAATAGCAACCTCAAATGAATTTTCAATAAAATAAGCACGTGTGTCATTCAGTAATGTTACATAATCATGTCTAGTGTGGGATTGTTATTCTACTAACAAAATTATGAGTAGTGGAAGGAAAGGAAGTTCATGACAAAGACAAGGCCTGAAAACACATTGGATGGCTCACTTAGACACATGCACACATAATTAGGATAGGAGTTCTGCTACATAATTTTGACTTACTGTTCTTGCCTCATTAGATAATTACAGGTAAAATAACTGTCAATGAACAAAAGAAGAAGGTTAACACAGTATTATGTTAATTTACCAAAAGTCATAATGACTGATGTTAAAACTCTATAAATAAACTGCTACTGTAAAACTGAAAAGCTGTAATGTTACACAACAGAAAACTATGATGAAAGACATAACTGAATACTCAATTTCCATCGTGTTAACATGCAAGAGCTACATAACCTCAAATACAAGAATTAATACATTTTTGTTTTGCATCTCAGTCTTTAGACTTGAGAGCATTTCATTCAGATTTCACTGTTTTATGCATCTTGTATTATAGTGTTTTATGACTATTAACAAGATACTAATCACAGACATTTCTCGTATATGGTAAAATTTCTTTCAATTCATACCACAACCATTAGACCACTTCTAAAGAACTCTAACCTCAAATTCCAGGTCAACACAGTGTCACAATTCTTTGAAGTACCTGATATCACGATGTCAATTAAACATTGAGATGAATGCAAACAGAGGCTGGTTCTCCCTGACATGTTACGTGTGTGATCTGAATAAAGTTTCAGGCATGAGAAACCCATGGCTATGTGGGCAAGGCAGGGCACTGTTTAACCACATGTTCTTGCCAAGTCAGATGCTTCCTAGTGCATTGTCTATCTGTCACAGAGCAAAATTGTTCACATAAAACTGGAGGGAGTCTCTTCATTGGCTGTTTCATCATAATGCAGATTTTGAGCATGTGAGCACAAATCTGACTCACAATTTAGAAGAACCTGCTTCAAATCATGGCCAAGGACCATCTATGTACCCAGGTTAAGGTTTTCCTCAGTCCCACCTACTCAATGGCCAGGATAGTACCTTGAAATATTCTGCAACCACTTCATAATGTTCTTACCATATTACATTTGATGTTACATAATTTAAGTAGATGATTCATATTCAGGTACAATTCTGTCATTTTATGGACACTTTTGAGTGCGCTCTTTTTCATTTGTACCTACCACTCCCATAAACTTCTCTCTCAGGCAGTGTATGGTCAGTTTGTTTAAAAATGCATTAGATACAAGTTGAGCTAAAAATATTTTATCCTCTCTATTTTAAGAAAATTAAAAGGCAAAATGTTGCATAGTCAAACAATAAAGCAGTGCAAAGTCAAAGTGTCCATAAAATGACAGAATTGTACCTGTAATGAATTTTTCATTCTAATACTCAGATTGCTTGAATGAGAAATAATTGTAAGTTATCTTGTTAACACAATGTAATATTACTGGAGTCACTCATCGTTATAAAGAATTCAGATTACAATCGGATGGTATTCAGCACACACATGAAAGATGTCGAACAAGTTATGTTCTGTGTTATCGTTAGAGGTGGTCTCTGGCCAGTGCAAAAGGGGAGGCAAACCAGCATGACAGTGTCATAAACCAAGAAAAGAATACACAATTCCCAAATTATTTTGACCTTGAGATTCAAGCCACAGAACTCCAGCATGCAAAGCAGACATGCAAACATAAGCAAGTGTGCAAAATGAGGTGGAAACCTTACTCTGATGACTACAAATTGACAAAGCAAAATGGTGACTGTACAATTTCTTGGCATGAGACTGAAGAACTAATTCACAAATAATATAGTTGACAACTGAAAGAAGCAAAAGGTTCAGTAAACAGCAAACAGACCAGATATGGAAGACAGATTCTGTCATAAGAATACATGCAAAAAAATTTCCACCTAAAATATTTGTAGACACACTCACTTCTAGCTAGAATGCATTATTATAAGACTCTCTGAGACAGTGAAGGAGAATGTTATAAGCAATTCCAGCCATGCAAATTAAATGTCAACTTTTACCTACATAGTAAGTAGTGTTTTATATCTAAGTATAAAGATGCTGAAACAGACATGAATACTATTTGACTTAATTGATTAAGAATGGGCTCAAGCAATGGACTGTGGTATTACATGTGTTGAACTTTTAGATTTTGTTAATTTATATTTACCTAAACTACTTGATATGACAAAGTGTTTGTGTTAAGTGAACCTAAGTTTATCATACACAGCAGTCTGTAGCTCTGTCTGTTATGTTCCATGAACAGTGCACATTTGCATTGCCTTCTAACAAGTATCCCAGACCCTTTTTTCTTTATTACTGAGTCAGACTTGACAATCCAGTTTCTGGTTTCTGCTGCCTACCTAACATCCTACACAAATATGGTCCAGTCATATATTTTGTAAGAAAGGTTTTTATTTCTGTTTTCATTTAACTTCTTCATTTTTTATCAGACTTTAATTCTTTCATTTTTTGTCTATACACATGGTTGAAGGATACAGGTTTCAAGCCACACAGTTCTAGCTTACTTAAGTCTGTCAGATCTTTGCTCTCACCTTGTAAGGCTGTTAGCTGAAGCAGGCTAAACTGTAACATCATATACATAGCAGTCTGCCCTTCAAATCATTAGTGGCACATGTTATAAATATTCTCAAGTCTTAGGAGTTCCTCAATGAAATTTTGTTGGGCAGGTTTCATATCTTAGGATTTTCACTCATAATTTCGATTCAAAATAAAGAAGTGCTGATTAAGGATCTGTATTTAGGCTCAAAACTCCTCACTTCAAATATATTAAAAGAATAACACAATGGACAGACACGCACAACTTCCCTACTGAGTGTTCATGTTATGTGCATAATAAAAAAAATTAAGAATGGAAGTATGGTAATAATAGAGAATATTACATGTTCAAAATATTCACAAATACCAAAATATTGCCCCTCTATAAACTGCCACCTCTGCATTCCATTTATGAAATTCAATATTATGTAATTTAAAATGGAATACCTTCGTAAAATTCCACCCCTGCTAGCCACCATCCACCAACATTTTCAGCAATACAAATGTGCCATTAAGCATTAAGTCAAGTATGATGAAGCATCATGCCATTTTGTACTTTAACAGTAAGAGGTGGACTTCATTTAAATGTGCCTGCATCATCCTTCATAAATTCTGGACAACAATTGTAAATTAAACAAGAAATAAATATGTCATGTTTGCTCTGTGTGTGCAGGATACATGGTGGTGACATGGTGTGAGGTGGAATGCCGGATGTGAGCCGCTCTGACTCTCAGCGCTCGGACTCATCACGGCCTCGGGTCTCATTTAATCGAGACGTTCATGTCAAGCGAATAAGTAAGTCAAGAACCAATTATATAAGCATGTACTAATATTAAAACTGAATACAATATTAGATTGAATACTTTGTATTCTGAATTATGAACTCAGAAAGGGTAACACCAGTATTTTATTTTTATTTTTATTGTGCGGGGGGGGGGGGGAGAGGGGGCACAGAATTTTAAGAGATGAAGGGAGAATGAACTTATATATATAGTTAAGTAAGAGACTAAATAACTAAGTTGAAGAAAATTAACAGATTCCTAAATCTTTTTATATCTTAATTGCATCATGCTTGTGTTCCTCAATACAATACTTTTATTTTCCATCGTTACACAAGCTTGTTGTTAAAAATCATATAAAATTTCACATAAAATTGTTACATTTTAAAATTGACGACATGTTTCGATATACAATTCTATCATCGTCAGGTCTATCAAAATTAAAATTAAAATCTGGTGTATCTGTTGCTCTGCTTATATTGCTTGTTTTTATCCGTTTTTATTACATCTCAGGCTTCTTCCATTTAATTTTGGAGACGCGCCTGGGTGCCTATATCGGGTTGTGTGTGAGGTGCGTGTCCGTTGTTATTGAATGTAACAATTTTATGTGAAATTTTATATGATTTTTAACAACAAGCTTGTGTAACGACGGAAAATAAAAGTATTGTCCTAAATCTTATCTTTTACTTCTCATGCTTTAAGAGTTTGATACAAAATATGAAATTGTAATCAGAAATAATGGTAACCCGGTTACTTTTAGAATAAAATGTGACTGCAAAATTTTGTCAATAGGTTTTGTCTCTCTAGGTAATCCTGGTGCTCCGAGGGTTATTGGAGCCCTTACTGGAGATGGGGAGGGTCATTTGGTGCCCTTGGCAGTGCGCCGTGAACGTCCTACTCGTCTTTCAAGACGAGAGCTAGCAAAGGAAGCCAAACGTGTTCTGGCACAAGCTGACAGTGTTGTATGCTCTAGCCAATCACTTTTAGATGAAACACAGAAGGAAAGTAAAAACACAGTGAATTCAAATAGGAAATTTAGCACACTTCCTCCTCTTAGAAGAAAAGGCAAGAAATCTTATCATACCAAAAGTAATCACAGCTTGGGAGAAGAATCGCCTACATCATCTCTAGACAGAAACAGTATAAAACACAAGAAAAGTAACAAAAGATCACACAACACTGATGCCCAAAGTTTAGATAAAGAATCACCACTATCATCATTAGATAGAAAATCAACAAAGAGAAGTGGGGGAAGGAATATTGTAGCATCTGTCTTCTCATCACTTGATCGCTCTGTGCCCAAGAAAAATAAACATGCATTAGCAGACCAACAAACAAGTCATTTTAAGAACAGTAGAAATAATTCTTCGAGTCTGAATGATCTGGACCATTCCTCAATATCCCCTGAAAGAACCAAGAAGCAGAAGATAGGGTTGAAAAGAAGTGTAAGTGATGCTAGCACTAGAAAATCTGCAAAGAATAGTTTTAAGGACAAACAGTCAGGTGTGTTTTTGTCACTAGATCGTCTCACAAGGCGAAATAAGAACAAAAATAAAAGCCTTGTGATACACAGTGATTATTCTGACAGATCTCCAGCTCGACCTAGGAAGATAATTTTGAAGAAAAGTCACAGTGATTCAGAATCAACATCACAGACTGCTGTGCAGGAGCAGAATCACCACCTGCATGGTGAGGGGCAGAAGAAAAAACAGCTCTCTCCAATCATTGAGATTCTCCCACGTGAAGATTACTTCCATGAAAAGAACAGCACTCAGCCCCTTCAAGATCCCGATAAAACCTATACCAGTGACAGCGAAGGTACAATGCTCCACAGCAGCCAATTGCCTACACAGAAGCCTACTCTGACAAGAGGTCAGACAGTAGATGCTATGGTGAAACGTCTCAGTCAAGATTTCAACAGAACCCGTGGCCCTCCACGTGTTGTAAATTCTGCTCCAGGTTTAATCACACCTGAATACCGCCAACACAACAATAACCTGCCTTTCTCATATACAAAGCCTACAGCACACCAATATGGGTCCAGTACGCCCACAATGGAGCCCACACGAAACAGCCCACTCAGTGGTGGACCAGCAGCTGAAGCAAGGGCACCCACTGGAGTCGATGGACAAGTGATCTACGCAGAGGTTGTAGTCAGTGGAGGAAGTAATGGTGGAGCAGTCAGCAAACAGACAGTGCACACTAAGGTTCTCCCTTTAACACAGTCACAACCAGAAGAAGCCATCCATCCAAAAGTTCACGCACAACAGGTAGAGACAACCAAGGCCTATCCTTCAGAGGCACACTCAAAGGAGTCATTACATCCTTTCCATCAACAGCACAAGGTAACAGTGAAAGTCACAGATCAAGGATCAGACGAAGACGAGGGACTCGGTCTCAGCATGGAGCACAATGGTTACAGACAGAACTTAAAGGACTACATCAATGAGGGGGACAATTATGGTAGAAAAGGTGTGATGGACAGTTATGGTGGTGGGAACAGTTACATATCAAAGGGAAATTTTGTGGAAAGAAGGACAAGAAATGGTGAAGAAGAGAGAAGCTCCCTACAAAACTCTTCAAGACAAGAAATTATAACAAATTACAGTGGCAATAATGCAAGGAAGGAATATACTGTACATGAATCTAGATATGAAAATGAAAATTACACCACTGACTCTTCTGCAAGAGGAAGAGCTGATGGAATGGATTCCAGAAGGAGAGATTTTATAACTTCAGAGAGCTACAGTGGAGGGATGTATAATGATGGTTTTCACTGCCATCGCAATGGGGAAGGAAAGGATGATGTAAGACAAAATCTCTTGGGTGATTTTTCACAAAAGGAAAACTATAAGTCAGAATTCCATTCTGATGCTAGGATAATTCCTCCAGATGAAATTGACAGGCATGGACATTATGGTAGGGACAGAAGAGAGCTCTTGCCTCATAGTACAGACAGTAATGATCTCAGTTCCAGACGAGACAGGCTTGAATCCAGAATTGAAAGCCAAAGAAAGGATCGTTTCACAAGCAACAAATATTCTGACATAGGCGCTTACAAAGGAGGTCTTCTGGATGCAAGAAATGAAATTAATCAAAAATTTGCAACAGATATTACTTACAGCAACCGCCGTGATTTTCTTAACTCACAGCTCGACTATGACAGAAATCCAATAATGCAGGAAGAAATAAGACATGAAAGTGACAAAAATTATGGCTTAAAATGCAATCGATATTTTGAACCTTCTATTACTGCAACAGAAGTTGACAGTCATGGTAAGAAAGATCTATTTGCAGACTCTGGCATTGAAGTTGACTATCGTACCAAAGACTCTTCTACAAACAACAGAAAATATAATAAACCACCAATCCATGATACTGAAGTGTCAGTAAACAACTATCACACACAAAATGTAACCAGAGTTAAGCTTCGTAATCACACCAGTGATGACGACATAGAAATGGATGAAAACATTCCCCATCACAACAGCCCTAACCATTATAGTGACATAAATGAACATCATAAAACAAAAACAAATAATACATTTACTTCCACCAGACTTGTTCAAGAACAGAAGCATAATGAAGCCATTCCATCATCTACTGTACTCATTCGCCACTGGGTACCATCAAATAAGGAAGACTTCAGTAATTCAAGGGACAAGCATACACACGTTTTAAAAACAAAACCTGAAATAACCCAGCAGCCTCTGCTGTCAGATGATGAATATGAAGAATATAAAAAGTCTAAAAGGGATGAATATAGAAAAGATCCTGCAGAAGAATACAAGAAAAATGATGACAAAGCAAAGGGGAATTATGAAAACGAACATAAAAATGGAGACAAGAAAGTAACAAAAAAGAAACAGAGTTCAACAATGGATAAGATGAGACAGTTGTTTACACGGAGCGAAAAGTCAACAAAAAAGAACAAGAGAAAAGTGGAAAAAGTGAAAGTAACTGAAGAAGAGCAAGATGAGGAAGATATCCTGACTTCTCGATATACAGAGTACAGGGGGAGTGATATTGATCTACATCAAGAAAGTCCCAGAACTCCCCACAGAGAAAAAAACTATCTTAGGTATAGCAATATGGAGCTTGAACGACAAGAAACACCAAGATCAGCACACAAAACCTGGAAACCTTCAGAACCCAGAAGTCCTAAGGACAGGGGATATATGGATCAAGACACAGCCTACCAGTCATCTTACAGAGGAAGAGATCACCACACCATGGCAAGCAACACAGATTTGGATGAAGGTACTCCAAGACCATCTTACCAAGAACGAAACAGGGGAGGACAACCTGCTGGTGTGGAGGAAGAGAAGGTAAGTATTTCACTTTTTCCTGGGTGTCTTTGGAAATGGTATTATATTACTGCCTTCTTTGTTTCAGACTTTATCCATCAGCTGTTTTGTTAAGTCTTAAGAGAACAGATCAAAAACAAAGAACGTAATAAGTATTTCAGGTTTTACATAATCATGCATGTTCATATTAAAGACAGATGAGCAGTTGATCAGTTCATCAAAACTCTCCCTTTTATGGAATCTGAAGGTTCACAACTGTCCATCAACAAAGCCTGCCACTGGACCCTGTCTTGACCCAATTCAATACAGTTTACCCCTTTACAATATATTTTTCTATGATCCATTTCAGTATTGTTCTCCCATCTACTCTTAGGATTCCATAGTACATTTCTTCTGCCCCACACATGCTATATTTTCTACCCATTACACATTTTGATTTTCTAACTACATTAGAAGATAAGTACAAATTGTGCAACTTCTCATTAAACAAATCTCTACCTTTCTTCCTCTCTCATAGGTCCAAATATTCTCCTCAGTCAGATGTTCTCAGACATCCCCAGTGTGTTCTTCCCCTACAGCAAGACCTAGTTCCACTCTTATACAAAATGAAAGATAAAATCATAGTTTTATACACCCGTATTAATCTTCAGATTTCTGTAAAGTAGTTGGGAAGATAAAGGATTCTGTTAAATGTGGTAACTTTTGAATTGTCCACATTTCTTATGAGATAAAATTTAAACTACTAAATACAGTCTCAGTAGGGGTATGAAGTTGGAAGAACTGGAAAATATTGGCATAAACCACTATTTCTGGATAATTTAAATATAACTGAAGTCTGTTTGAATCCTAACTGTAGGAACTGTGTACAAAATTAAGGAGCTGTCTAGGCTAGGTCCTAAATATATAGGGAATGATATGCTAGAAGATACAAACATTATAGAAGTAGATGTAATAATGAAGACATAAGCATCTGTAGCTCAGTCAGTGAAGTGTCTGATTAAAGACTGGATAACTGGGGCTCAATATTCAGCAGGGTCAAAGGATTCATATTCTAGCCTCTGCATTCAGACCAGTTTTGGGTGCCAGGGGTCACTTCCCCAGGGGTAAAGAGTGGCTAAGGCATTAACCACTCACTCATATATAGTGCCAAGGTCAAAAATGAGTAAGAGCTATACCTCCTTTGCTCCTCCAAGCAGGACAGATTTATTTTTAATGATAATGAGAGGCAGAACATGCTTGCTAGAACATCAGTCATGTCTTCATTTGCTTTCTACTCCAATGTGTAAAATGCATCTGTATCTCTGTATCAAATACAAACCAGCGTCACGAGTTTTAACTTAAATCGAGGAGTAGATATTTGCCCATGTTTCTCTGTGTTGTCCAGTAGACTGTTCCACATAAAAGGAATTCTATCACTTGTACAAAGTAACAATTATAGCAGGTCCAAGCACAACACTAATGAAGAAGAGTTTCATGTTGATAATAATGATAATATAACAATTGATACCTTGAGCTGTATTCTTGTCTATCAAGAGAAAGTATGTGCAAAATTCATTATGACATAAATTATACTCAAAACATGTCTTATTCCTTCGTATAATTATTTTAACTATAGTATGATTTATTTAATGGATGATCTAGAAACAACAATTCAAAGTTCTGGATAAAAACACTGTTATCAGAAGTACTTATGTCATTTTTGTTGTAAGGAGAGGAAAACTACTGTTCTCGCATAGATACAATTAGGTCATGGTTAGCTGACAATGCAAAAAGTTCAGTGAAAAAGAAAATCTGCTCCTTTATTTTGTTTTAAATTTAATCATATCACTGTATTGAGGTTATGCCACTGATTAAAAATTGAATTTATGCTGATGTGAAACAAATCAGAATGTAATTAGAATATATATACACACACACCTTAAATACTGCAGAAGATGTGTTGTCTACATAACATATATTACCAGTCATCAATCAAAACTGACTGATAAACTCCAAATATTAATTACTAAGATGAAAATCATGGTAAAGTGAATTTGCTATATGAAAACTCATATATGAAGTAATAAAACAGAGATGCATTGAGTCACAGTAGATGCCTGCAGGAATGAAAATGGCTGTCTTCTGGGTTGTTGTAATCCATAGTCTGGTAGAAGTTTATCAACATTTCAGAGGGTCATGCTGCCTCCATCATCAGAGTTAAGATAATGATGATGGAGGCAGCAAGCACCTCTGAAACATCAATAAATATCCACAAGACTACATGGCACAACAACCCAGAAGACAGACATCTTCATATTCACCACCATCAGAACCTGAAACCTTGCCTTCTATTGTGTTGCACCTGTGCTTAAGCACTATAGCATGAAGGTGTCAAGGGTATGTGGATGTAGAGAGCCATACATTCTACACTTTGGTACAAGGAGGAGGTGAGAGATAAGTTTACACTCTGGCCACCCTATCTCTGGAGAAAGGGTCCTTGGAACCAATTCAATATAAGGTTGAATTAGCCTCAAAGCTGGTCTGAATGTGGTGAAGAGAAAAATTCCCACCATTGCCAGGAATCAAAGTCCAGTAATCCTGTCTGTAGCCAGTCAGTTTTATGGCTGGCTACTCTTGCTTATCTAATATCTTTAAGTAGAAATGGAGAATATATAAAAACAACATTTCACCGAGAATAATGGTGTCTATAATGCCTTCATCATTAGTGAACAAAAATATGTCAATCAGCTATATGTTAGCCGGTATTTACTTGATTCAAAGAACATATACATCAGTGCAACCAGCCAAGCGATTAGAACTCCTGCTTCCTATCCAGATCCCGGGTTTAAATACAGGCCTGCAACCTATGCTGACTGAAGATTTTTGGCAGTTTTCTCAGTCCTTCCAGTCAAATTCTGGAATAGTATATTAAATCACTTCCTATGATACACTTTCCAAGCCATTAATCATGTTATCATTTGACACTATACATTGTGAGCCAGTGACAGCATTGTTAAAAAAATAATAAACAAATAAATAACTTGAAAAACATACATGATAAATAACATAGCTCATTAACACAGAAGACATGCTACATAGTTCTCATATGTAGTATGCAATGCCTTGAAATATATCCAGCAATAAATTTTGTTCTGTAACTGGGATAATTATGTCAAGAAATGATAATATAAAGTGACAGCAACAACAATAATGATGATGACAGATGCTTTCTGGCATGATGTCATATAATTTGTGATGTGCAGGTTAGAGACACTTGAATTTAAGGCTACAGACTAGAACAAAGAATTAGCAACTGAGCAACTGCTTTCATGTCCTCTCCTTGCAAAGTATCACCTACACAAGCTCATGTCTTTGCTTATATATAAAGGCACTGTCATGAGAGACAGCTGTGTAAGTCATAATTCCTTAAACCCATTACAAAACATAAACCACATTGTGCATGGATGAGATTTCACCTTGACTCACATCACCCAGTGTCATGCAGATCTTTAACTCTCTACACTTTAATGAGTCACGCCATTTATGGAAATAAAACCACAATGACAAATGGTGATGTCACTAAGAAGACAACTTACATACCAACAGCCAGAAGTAAATGCATGAAGTTTATTTTAACACCTGTCTAAACACATTAGTCACATAATGTATCAATTTGTTTCCATTCCCACTTCCAAGTATAAACACAATATTCTGTCTATTTTATTTTCCTTCTATACAGTTAATAGTATTTATTTTGAAATACCTACGATTCAGTGAGGATAGAAATAATGCATGCATTTTAATTGATTTCATAATACTCAAGAAACTGCCAAGGTAATTACAATGTGGCAAAGTTTACATAAGCTATATTCCCATTGCTTCTCAGTTCTGCTCTAGAATATTATGCCCTCTGTAAAGTCCAACAGAAATGGGAGTGTGGTGATATTAATTTATTGAGAGAAAATATACATAAAATAACAAAGAATGCATAAACTCTCTACTAGGCTAGTAAATAAATTGAAATAGAAGTAAATACAGATAAAACTAAATATATGAGTATGACAAAAACAAAATAAAGGGCAAATACATATGCAAAAAATCATTTGCAAATATTTAAAGTTCAAAATACTGAAAACAATAATGTAATATCAATCAATAATGTATGCGATTCATTTTCAGGAGATGCTAGGTTCAAATCCCAGAATGGGACCCATTACCTTGACTGGGGTTTTAAACATAAAAAGACTGATTCTTCCTACATCTTTCCTTAATCATCCTACAAGAACTTTCAAAACAAGCTGCCATAACCTGACTTGCATTCAGGGGTACCCAATTTAAATTCAAATTCTAATTACCATAAGAATTTCAAACTTTACCAGGGAAAAAAAATCCGTGACCACTTTCTCCCCACAATTTGCAATTTGTCATACATAATCTTCCTTTCTCATCTCACTTGATACTGAGTAACGTCTATACTTCATAAAATTCCATTACATTAAATATTCACAAACCTATTACACCTCATTCAATACTGAACAGCCTCATCAGTAGTGTCATACAATAACAAAATAACCAACTAGCACATTCAAAAGTGTAGTATGAAAAGTTATACTTCACTTTTGCTGTCAGCTCTACAATTAAATTTGAACTTTCACTGCCTTGGATGGCTGTGAGTGAGTGTCCTGACCCACATTCCTCTCATTGCATCCATATATGGAGCTTCTAGAGCTAGCTATCGGCTTACTATGCCATCAACAACCTGTATGGTATCTTTCTCTCAGCATGACTTAACAAATAAAAGGATGATATTACAGTGCACTAATGCTTCCATGTGCATCAATAAGAGCCCATTTCTGCACATAATGAGACTTTTAAATTTGTACTGTGCCTCTTCTGTTAGTAATAAAAGAATCACTAATCTTAATAACATTATGTTTCATTCATGAAGGTCAAGACTATTTCACTGGCATCATATGCATTACATAAAGCTAAAACATTTCCTATAAGCATTCACTGTGTGTGCCATTCTTTTTAAGAAAATCCCATCAAGGAATTATTATTTCTACATACAAAATTATGAATAATTCATTGTCTAAACTGAAGACTTCATAAATTTTAAGCCAAGCTGAATAAATTCTACATCCATGTAATCAGAATTTGTTCTTATCAGTTTATGTTTAGTTTACACAGTGTCCCAAAAATTTCTAGACTGGTTTAGAAAACACAGTTATCTTCAAGTAATTTAATTTTTTATTGCATATTATTCTAAATACATTCCATCTGCAGCAATATACTTACGTATTACAACAATCATAAAACTTTTCAAAGCATTGCTGAAAGTCCTTAGGCATAGCCTCCAGGAAGTTGGTAGCAGCTTTTTGAATGTCTTCAATGTCATCAAAACGTGTGCCTTTCATTTCCAGTTTTAGTTTAGGGAACAAAAAATAGTCACAAGGTGACACATCAGGCGAGTAAGGGAGGCGATTAAGAACCACAACACCTTTGGATGCCAAAAACTTGTGAATGACAACGGCTTTCTGAGCTGGGGCATTGTCATGCAAGAGTAACCAACAGCCTTGTTCTTGATACTGTGAGCAAACTCTTGCCATTAAATGCTTCAAAACTTCCAGGTAATAGTTTCCACTGACAGTTGTGTCCTTAGGAACAAACTCAACATATAGAGTCAGCCTTTCATAGGTAATTAAATCAGTCCAGAAAATTTTGGGACACAGAGTATTTCAGGATGATTTTAGAAAAGTTACCAAACAAAAATTAAATTTTAATACTGGGACTTGTAAATCAATGACAATGCTGGCATCTACACTGCCACTTTTTCCTCCTAACATTTGGACAAAAAAAAAATTCAAGCAATTTCAACATTAGACACTTCAGGAGAAAGAACACTTAATACTTACATCTGCTCCTTCAGTAGGTAAACGCTGAATATAATGACTGTGACACTGCTTTAAATATAATTAAGTGTAACTATTACTGGAAATTATCAAAATATATCTGTAGCACAAGCTCAAACAGATCAAATAATACTCAGTGCATGGCTCCAGAGATAGGAGCATGAGGAAAGAAATATGAGCCATAAATGAAGAAATGCTATGTCATTATAACATATTAAATTCACTGCCCTAAGAAACATGTCTACCATAAGTAGTCATCAGCACAACAGAACTTCTATTTATCCAGGTGCCTTGACTTTTCCATCACTGACCTGGATAATCCACACAACCAAGTTGACTATTAACCCAGAAATCATTAAACACATGTACGGTGCCTATATTAAAGTAAATTTTTCTCCTTGATGTCCTAATTTGGAAGTACACTGTTCATCCTACTGCCCAGGTGATTAGACCATGGACAAATACATATATTTATTCCATCTCTTTACTCCTTTAATGTATATCATGTCAGTGCAGATACAAGAAGCAATATGTTCTAGCCAGGAGGAGTACCTAATCCTGGTGAGATTATGAAAGTCTTAAGCTTTTCTTTGTTCTCTAAACAAACTTCATGGTAACCATATGAGTAAAGGGAAAATCAAACAGTTCTTTAACACAATACAGAACATCACTAACAGGATGCCTCGGGATTAAACAAAGCAGATTTGCTCAAGCGGTGAAATGGGCGAATTATATTTTGAAGAGTAATCTTCTCATCTCATTCAGTCAAGTAAATGATGAACCAACCATCCTTGGCATTAATACAACTCTATCACGAATACTTCAATAAATACTATTCATACACAACAAACAAATAAACAAAGCAATCAGTCAAACATACAGTGAACCAATAAAACAAATAAACACCTCACTTTGAAGACATAAAAGGGATATGGAACTAAAGTTCCATGCATTTTTAACCTCAGCACTAGATGGAACTAAGTGTTCAGCTACATAATCCAGCCACATTATGTCCAAGGAAAGAGCCACAGTACCCACACGGGACAGAGGGCTGAGTCATCCCCAGAGATGAGATATAACAACTGTGAATGATTTAGAAGAGATGTGGGGAAAAGGCCAGGTGCCTACTTTGAAGCTATATTCCAGAATACATCTTAAGAATGTGAAGAGAAACACAAAATAACAGTAATCAGAATCACTGATTTTTGAAAGGATTTCAGGTTCTAACAATAACAAATATGAAGATGGCCGTCTTCCAGGACATTGCGCTACACAGTCTGGTAGATACTGACTGACATTTCAGAGGTGCTTACTGACTCCATTATCAGGGGAGTTGCCCTGACTACATGATGCAGCATCCTAGAAGACAGCCATCTTCATAGCTAATTCTAGGCTGGGATCTGAACTAGGTACCGCCCCAATGCAAAGTAGCTTCAGTATCATAAGATCAGCCAGTTCAGTAATACCACCTCAAGAGTTACATCACCAATAAGTAGTATTTCATTCCACATATTCTGACCAAATGAATGGCTAAACTGCGCAATCTGAAGGAAAAGTGGCAGAAGGTAAGCAATCACTTCTGGATACCTTTGCCTATATAATTCTGAACATATAGTCAGTTTTGACATGTGAAAGGTACTGGAATAGGATATTAAGTTATGGTCAGCTCACAGCTGTAGGTTAATGTCCTTGGGTAACTTAAGTCCAGGGGTAGGGCTCTGCTAAGACTAAGGTATCAAACATACTCCCACACCCAAACCTTTCTCTTTTAAAGCTACTTGTAACATAAAAGGAAACATTCCTGCACAGACTTGCATATATTTCAATACTTGAATATCCAATCACAACTGACCAACAGACTGACTCAGTGGGTGGCTAGCTGGTTCAGTAAATAAACAGGCATGTGAATAAGTAAGAGAGTTCTGATGCCTCCATGATCAGGCACGTTAATATTATTATTTGTTGAATGTATATCATTTGGATTTGTTAAAAATAAAAGGTGTGTACAAATTTTCAGTTAAATTTTGTCAAAAGAGACCACTTGAGATGCACACACAGCTTGAATAAAAACAAAACTGATCTTCAGGAAATGCATTGTGTGGATTTAAATTTGTTTAAAATGGCTCATGACAACACATCCTTCACAAATGTTTTAATTTAAATCCTGCTAAAGCATCTTGTAATTTATGATTAGCAAATAAAATTACAGTAATAAATACATGAGATACAATTTACAGGGCCATTTCAAGGGGTAGTTTGTAGTCGGTAAATGTAATGTCCCTGATGCTTAATTAAGCACCATGCCATGAAGATGTACGGGGGAGTGGAGGTATAGCTCCACACATTCTTAACTGACACTAAATAGAGGTGAGTGGTCAGCTTCATGCCACGGCCACTTTGCTCTCAGGAAGAGAGCACTGGGTACCCATTGGATACATTTTTAATATTAAAATTCAAAAACTTCATATTCAGCTTTATGCTCTCTCATACTGATTGGTATAAAAAGTAAGCCAATTTTCAAGTTACAGCCAAACAAACAGCAAGGTAACCTATCAACATCTGACATATAAGTTCTTGCTACACCCACACCATATATTATTTTACTGAATACTATGAAGATATTAATCTACAAATAATGTGCATATTATATGGATAGCCATAGGATAACAAATCTAGACTATGATGCAACATGATTTGTAATTGCTTTTACAGTTGTTTATAAAGGGGCTACTACAAACAGGAAACACACAGACCTACCTATAAGGACCAGAAGTCAGACTGGGTCTTGAGTGAAAGTGTAGCAGACTTCCTGTAATAAAGTGTGGTTCCCTTATAAGACAGCTAAATGTTTGATTACTAAATTATATGCCTGCTTCAGGTAACAAAATAAGGGTGGCCTGTCTCTTACATAGAGTAGTGTTGACACTAACCTGTTACCCCTTCATTAAATGGTTCTACCTTCAAACCTCAAATTTATCTTGTTACATTTATGTCAATAATATTCTCACATTCTAAAGGGAAAAATGCAGAGAAATACTTTAAAGCACACACCTACAATCTGTGTCATACATGTAGACTGAATTATATTTTGGAGGCACCTAGCTCAAATCTCAGTTCATGAACTGGCTAGCCAAATTGTAGTTGTCATAAGGTCATTAATTTCAGGTGAATGTCTGGATAGTACTTTGGATAGAGGTTATTTTCCCTGATTGTTCTAACATTTCAATATTAAACCCACTCTACAAGAAAGGTGACAAAACTAGCATGACAAACTATAAGCCTAATTCACTATTACATCTCCCCCCCCCCCCCCAAGTACTTCAGAAGGTAATGTACAATAGGCTAAGCCATCATAGGCATACTAATAACAAACTGGTCCCAGAATAATTTGGCTTCAGCAAGTGTCACATACCTTTAAAAAAAAAAAAACAAGTCCACACAGAAGTATCAGAAACCAAATTTTTCTGATGTACTTTTCAGAAATAAAATGTTAACTGTGACTACACAGAGAAATTCTAAAATAACTGTTGCAGACTGTTTTAAGACATTTTGAAATACAAAATTTCTATTACATTTAGGAACCAAAAGCAGAAGAATTTCATCGACCTGTCAGACAAAGACTTGCCACACCGAGCCCTAGCCCCAGTCCACCACGAGTTAACAGTAAACCCTCATCAGCGACACTTACCCGCATCAACAATATGAGGAACAGGGAACAGAATTCCAATGGCTCAGGGGGAGGCTGGTTCAAGTCCCTTGACAGGCTCACTAAAAGAGGAAAGAACAAAGCCAAGGTAAGTAAAACTACTATGTATTCAATTTGTACCAAATGAGTTTACAAAGCAATAAAACATACATTTACTTAGGAAGCATTGACTGAAAGCAAGAGAATGATTACACTAACTCAGAAATGTTGTGATTTTTATTGTCCCAGTAGGCATTAGAGGAATAGTACATTAAGCAATTTAGGAAATGTATAAAGGAGTGGAACAGTTCTGGCAGATTCACCATAATTTGACCTTTGACCAAGGTAACTATAGCAACAAAGAAATGCATATGGATCTTCACACAATGTGTCTGATATTGTTGCCTGATTTTAACCAAAACTGGAAAATGTCAAGAAATTCTATAAAAATTTTGCAATATAAAATTTTATGAAAATCAGTTCATCCATTCTTAAGCTGCTTCAAGCATGCAGATAAATGGAGCAATTTTCTGCAGTAATGTAAATGCACATAAAAACACCCCCCCCCCCCCCCCCCCCACTTCCACTCAAATAACATACTGGTGTCTTATTTGATATGCAAATCATGATCCAACTTATACTAGTAAAGGTCTTTGACGATGACACCTGAATTCATGAAAACAGCTAAGTAAGAGCACAAAGAAAACAACCACACATAGTTTAATGGGCCCACAGGTGGTAATGACAGAGTGTGTTTGGGCTTACTTTTCTGAGGTCCTTCCTGCATAGGCTTCACTCAATTAACAATTACCCATGCATCAAATGTGCCTGAGGCTTATATATTTATTTATGCAGGAACATGATAAGAATATGGACATTACAACAGAAGATGAGAACAAGACTATCAAGCAAAACAACAATAACAACAGTAGTAATAACAAGAACCTGAGATTTTTTGGGGATACAGATCAGGAATCTGTTGTATCAATACTCCACCAGCCAAATCATCAGACTCTACGCCGTTATAAGTCAAACAACAACAGCACTAATGGTACGAGCATCAGCAGTAATAACAGATTACAGGTTCCACCACGGAATTTGAGGGCAGGAGGTCTACGTCATCACCGCAGTGCTGGAGATGTAGCTACCAGCTCTGCTGAGAGCACCACTGAAGGAGACAGCAGTCAGCAATCACAAAGATCTGTTGTCTACTTGCATGCAGCCACTGGTGAGTACAAATTGTAAATATATTTCCAACCAAGCTTACTGTAAGTTACTACACAAAAACATGCAGGCTGTTTAGTAAAACGTTAGCATAAGAGCAACAGTGCCACAATAAAAAGTGTTAAATATCAGATATTTTACATTGCTGTATTATATCTTATAATAAATGAACTCCTCAGTTTATGAAAGGGGTGTATCCATGAAAAAATTTGTTATACAAAAATTAAAATAAATTTCCAATTAATTTTAAGCGACTAATAAGAGATACAGTGACTAAAAATAATATATACTTGCATAAATAAAGGAACATAAATGTAAGACTACATGTGAGGTTTTATTATCACAAGTAGCAATTAATTTACAGTGGACAATACTCATTAAGATATTCTCAGATACCACTACAAAAATGACTAATAATCTGAGTACAGTACACTACAAACAGCTCAAAGACAGTGGCTCATAATGTGAGGAGTAGAAGGGATGCATGTTTTCATTGCAGCAAATATTAATTACACAATCAGAAAAGGCATATTAACTTTATCAGAAGCACTAACATTAATTTCATTAACTGAAAGTATAAAAAATTGGTAGTTAATGTAAGAGTTACACACAATACAGAACCATCCTCTTAGGACAGGTAAAATTGGATCATGGCTGACCTTGCATAAGATACATAGCTTGCAGAGGTTGTTTCATAAAGGGGTCTAGATCACACACATCATTGTGTACACCTGCATGAAGCAATTTAATGCTCAGTCTTTATAGCAATATGGTTAGAACTGTTGCAGCAGATAAGATATATAGCTTGTTTTAATTATGTAGAAAAGTGTTGCTTAAAATTCCTGAATGATAAGACTATTTTACATCGAAAATACCAATGGAACCACAATCCAAAACAAACAAAAAAGAAAATTCATTAGAAACTGTGAGTCATTAACATGCTTTGGGTTATTCTCTTATCTTTCACATAAAAACCTAAGTCACACTAGTCTGTCCAACTACTAGCTGGTATGTTGATCTTCACCACATCCAGTATAGGTCTGTAAGCCACATGACCATACAAGTATCAAATGGTTACCAAAGATTTTCTCCTTAGGAATAAACAGCCAAAATGTAAAACTAACCACTTCATCTACTGCTGAGGCTAGAATGCACAGAACTTTCTCCCTTCCATCCCTTTACATTTTTATACGGCGGTGAGGCACAGAGTGAACTTTATCTTTCATGGAACTTTAATTTCATAATTTTTAACTATGCCCCACAACTATTTTAATTACTGTTACATTTTTCTAACAACAGATTATAAACTTTGTTTTCAGTGGGAGATATTCCTGGCCCACCCAGATCTCAGCGTAGTGGAGTTGCACGCAGAGCCCAGAGCAGAGAAGAACTGTCCTCCACAGCAGGTTCATCACATCAATTGCAACCACAATCTCGCACTGTGTCACGTTCAATTTCTGTAAGTGTATATCAACCCAACTACTAGGTAAAGGGAAGGTGCTCCCAACCCACAGTCCAACTCTCTTACTATGAATATAATACTTCACACAATCTACCATTTCAATGATTAAGGAAGAAGACAGTAAAATAAAATGTTCTGAATGGAATGGTAGATTACACTTCCCAAATTTAATCTCATCCGTGTTTCATCATAAATATTTCTTCAAATTGTTCTGGTCTTCCCAATAAATTTAACTCTGGACCATTTTAAAATTATTTACTAGCAGTTTTTATATGTTACAGGTGTTTATAATAAATTATTTTAATAATGTTACAGGTCCTTGCTCCGTGGAAACCTCGACATTATAAGGAAGGTCTAGAAGTCCGGTATGATAATGACAATAGTGATAATAAAACTCTAGGGCGAAATGATAGTGGGAAGCCTCCAAAAGTGCCTGTATCCCAGAACTCAAGTGGAAACTTGACAATTAATCGCAGTAGTGGTATGAACAGATACAAAAGTAATGGTGATAGAGGTAAAGAAAACCATACAACACTGAAGAAGCAAAGAGTCAACAAGGCCACGTCTATTGAATCACTAAGTCGAAAGAGTGGGACCAATCAGGGACAGTATATCAGAGACAGAACACCAACAGAAAAAAAGTACTCAGCTTTGAACCAATCCACATCTGTAGAATCTCTAAACCAAAAACAAAACAGAAACAGGAGTGTGAATTCCAAGAAACATTCAGCACTGAACTCCTCAGCAGTAGAGCTTAACAGCAGTAAGAGTTACAGAACTGTAACCACAAAAGGAAATGAAGGAAATTCAAAGAAAAGTTCAGCAAAAGTGTCTCGGTCAGCTTCCATGCCAAAAGACTCAAGACTCACTGCAGGCTGGTTTAAGTTACGCAACAAGAAGCAAGGAATGTAGCTCAATTTTTCACATTCTTTTGTAAAAATGTTCAATACAGTAAGTTTGTTTCATCACACCTGGGTTACAAACTCCAGAGCCAAAATGGTAGCTCAGTGGCCTGGTTGTCAGTATACGGAGACAATAACGAAATAAATTTTTTGATCCTCAGTAAAGCCACTTGAAGTAGAATATAAGAACTAACCTAGAGATTCTAATCCTGAAATGTTTATGGTAGTTTACTATTCATTGGTGCACTTGGTACATGAATTTTAACATGCGGAATTTCTTACGCCATAGCAATCACAATGTTTCTATTCCAAGTATCACCATACCTTATGCTCTTGTGCATATGATGGTCATGTTAGATACATATAGGATATTTCCCCTTGAAAGGGCAAAAGACACATGCTCTGGAAACTTAAATGTAGGCTGCAGGTTTTAACAATAATTCAAATTAACAATGCAACAAGTGTAATATTTAATTACTAAGATAAATTACTGTATCACAAACAGAAATCTCTACACCTACAATGGTATAGTTTGAGATGGAAACACTCTCAATGCCGTAGACAGCACAAAGAGTGGGATATTATATAACCAAATCTTCCTGGAGATAAAGGCCCAAACTAATCGTTACTACTTAATTTAGTCTTAACATCAGGCCAATTGCATTAGTAGAATAAATCTAACAAAATCTACATTAAAAGCTTGGTAAGGCATATAAGTGTGAACCATATGTTTAATTTAGTATTTGTAAAGGCATATAGATTTTGTCACATCTAGAGTCAAACATGGCATTATTACTTTATGGAATAGAAGTCAGCCATAATACAACCAAAGTCTTGATGTCAGAAATTACATCACAAAGTAACCTTGTAAACCAGTTTAAAATTTCTAATGAAATTTTAGAAAACGAAATATTATGAATAATATATCCTGTACACGCAAATCAGAACTTACCACATCACGGTATATCAGTATGCATTTTAACTAAACTAATTATATGGTGAGGGAATATGTGAGAAAGATCATCCAGTGCAGTTGTGGAATACATTCTACAATTTCTTCTCACCAGTCTATGGTAAAAATGTAATGAATGGTTTGTCCATGGGCACAACACCATTAGATGGTGCATATGGTAATATTAGGGTATTTTAAAGACAATATATATCAGGCAGATTGAAGGGTAAAAGCATCATCTTACCATGAAGTGCAATGTTGTCTGATAATGTAGTGACATAAGGAATATCTCCTACAAATTATTAGAAATCACAGCATAGTATCTCTCTTTGAGTTTAACATATTGATGCAATCAGCTGAGAAACCTATAAATAGCAGGTTTCTAAAACAATATTTTATTAGAGCCACCTGAATTGTGAAATACATTAACAATGATCATAACTACATTTGAACATGTTAGATTAATTATGAAAACTATTAACAGATATGCAGTATGTTGACTTCAAGATTCAAGTATGTGTGCAACACAAAACACAAGGTACAACATTCACAGAGTAATGGTAACCAAGTTCCATCTGATATTCATAAACAGAAGTTACCACAAAAGGACACGAAATGAAGCAAGAATCAATGACATGATGTGTATATAACTGTAGAAAATTATATTTTTATAAATTAATTATTGAGTCATGTGAACATAAATAAACCACATGTAAATTGAGTCCTGAAGTATGGTGTTGAGTTGTAACATACCACAAATGTTAATTCATTAATTATGTATTTTAATTGTTATGTTTAAATGTGCTGAGTTCTTGTAGTGTGAAACATTTGTGATTTTATATTTCCTTTATTTCTTCCTTTTTTTAACTACCTTCAAGCTTTTTATGCAAATTTCAAAATGAATGTAAATCAAAAGGAATAAAGATTCCAACAAAGTTTACTGTTCCTGTTATTAAAGCTTTACTTCACCTTAATAACAAAAGAGTTACACTCCTTGATCTTCTACACACAGCTATAAATGCAGACTTGACAAATACAACCTTGGTTGAAGAAATATATTTTTAAATTTGAGGTTAGACAGCACACTTTGAAGAAAACAGAAGAATGTCCAGCAAAGTATAAAATTTGAACTAACTCTCTGGTAAGAGAACCCAGCGGTCCAAAACTGATATTACCAAAACAATTATTTAGACACAACCCTAAACAAGCCCAATCCAGTACACCTCATAATCCCACTTCCCCATTATTTTACATATTAACCTTGCACCTGCTGTTTGATCCTGCGAGTGCCTAATCTAATCTGTTAATCAGCTGAAGAACTGTTTAAATAGTTCAAGTTTTAACAGCCAAGTTTATTACCACTATTGTTAACAGACATCAAGACTAATCAGGTAGCGGAAAAATCAGTTCATGCCACTGATGGTAAATTACTGAATGTTGCCATCAAATTAAAAAACAGATCACACAGAAGTAATGCTACTGTTTCAAGTTCTACAAAACAGTAATTACTTCAATAAATGGTTCATACATTCTGAAGGTCTATTATCACACAACATTTTAAGACCATAAATAAAGTAACACTATTGCCTCTTACCTCAGCTCACATGGCCACCATGTTGGCAATTCAGATGGCAGGAAATGGAAAAGATCAAAGATGGTGTGGGCTTTAATCACATTATATATACCAAGTTTCAAGAACATCCATCAACTGTTTCAAAAATTAAGGGGTGGGGGTGGACTTTTGAAATGGAATAACAGACATACTGAACTTTTATTTCCTTACAAAATAAGGAAAGTAGGCAAAAATAATTTATTTTGAGGTTTTAAGATTAATAAAATAAATTTGTAACAGTTAAGTCTACCTGATTCATAACTACTACAGACAGTACACTAATTGACTTGTCAGAGGAATGATCTTGAACTATGATAATTGTTTCTGTGGTGTAGCTTAGAGCAATGAAGTAAGATACACTATAAATTTGTTGTCTTCTGAAATGTAGCACCATGTAGTCTGACAGATACTTACTGATGTTTCAGTGAAACGTACAGCCTCCATCAAGGTTATGAAGAAGTTGTGCACAGAAAGACTGTGATAAGTATAGGAGTAGGCTGGCAAGCCATAGCCCTGGTTGAATAAATGGGAGAGGGGATAACTGAAGTGAGAAAAGGCATGGCATTAGAACCACTGGATTAAAGGAGGATCTAAGCAAAGCCACATTTGAGGTTGCAATCACATCATTAAGTATCTTTAATCAGTTTCTTGAACATGAAATGCCAAGCCCTTATTCTAACCATAAGAATGTGAACACAATTATATATCTGTGATGCAATTATCATGCTGAGAATTATACTGCATAAGGATTTCATAAATTTAATCTTAATGATAACAACATAATCAGATATTTCAAGCAGTGACCTGTTAAAACTATACACATGAATCTACATCACAGGTATTTGCTAAGATTGCTGTTAACAAGAGGAAGTGTAGGTACTTGAGGAATTCATGGCAAGGCAAGAATTACCACACACAATTACAACTTTAGTAAAACACGTGTATTCATGCCTGCAAAATACAGACCCTAACCAGTGACAGAAACATGATACCACAGCACGGGAACAGAACACATCACTGGGAGTCCTGCAGATGGCTGCTACAAGTTATTAATAATACCAGTGGTTCATCAGCAAGTTGAATTCCACTGAAGAAGGCATGTCAGACACACATAATCTGCATTGTTGGTCATATTCAAACACACATATTACATAAAAGACAGCATAGTGGTCTTTCAGACACTCATGAGGAAGTTAGGAGGAGATTAAATTCTGGAAATGCTTGCTACTTCTCAGTTCAAAATATTTTGTCTTCCCGTCTGATTTCTAAGAACCTGAAAATTAAAGTATACAAAACAATAATCTTACCTGTTGTTTTGTATGGGTGTGAAACATGGTCACTCACTCAGAGGGAGGAACACAGATTGCAGGTGTTTGACAACAGGGTGTTGAGGAGGATATTTGGGCCTAAGAGGGAAGACGATGGGGCATGGAGAAAACTGCATAATGATGAGCTTAAAAATCTGTACTCCTCCCCCAGTATTGTCAGGGTGATTAAGTCGAGAAGAATGAGATGGGCTGGGCATGTAGCGCACATGGATGGGACAAGAGGTGTGCACCGGGTACCGGTTGGGAAACCTGAAGGGAAGAGACCGCTGGGGAGACCTAGACGTAGACGGGAGGATAATGTCAGGCGGGATCTATGGGAGATAGGAGTTGAAGGAAACTGGATTTTGTTGGCCCAGGACAGGGTCCGGTGGAGGGCTTTGGTTAATTCGGTGATGAACCTTCGGGTTCGGTAAGCCATCTAGTTAGTTAGTTAGTGGTCTTTCAGTGTGTAAAGAGGGATCCTTGGAGATGACATCACTGTTCCATATGTTAAGCCTGAAGAAGAGAGTGCTGTGTCCAATTACACATTCATCAACAGATCACTGCCAATGCTGGTGAAGGATATACAAGTCACCAAACTGTTTCTGTAGTACCAATATGCCAAAAAAAGCACCTTTTAAAACAGGAACATTAATTAAAAATATACAGTGAAATAAATATGAACTACTTGTTTGTAAAACAAGTAATGTACCTTGATGCACAACTCAGCATGGAGTGTTTTATACAAAGTGTCAAATGCTATTTGCTTAAAAAAACATTTTGATCTATGAAGTCAATCACTATTTAAAAATACAAATAATTCATCAGCAGTCTTACCAACACATTCAAAAATTAGAACATGATAATGATAGCAACATTTTATAAACATAAATGTTTATGTACAAGACTATAAATGAAATTTTCAAATAATCATTAGAGTCAAGACACATGGGACAAAAAATTCATAAAGCAACTGCTAGACCAACATGTCAAATGAGAGTAAAGAGTGGGTCATAAGGATTAGTGAAAGAAGGTTTTAGATAAAATGTACTTTATGGAACAGGAAGAGGGTTAACCATGTTGACAATACAATAAATAAAGAAATGAATGAAATAATGACATAATTACAAATTTCACCAATTTCTGACAGAACCGCACAAAACTAACTAGAAAGAACAAGCTCTGAACATATGTAAGAAAATACTATAAATTATCAACCCTGTGGAAGGAGACATTTCAGAAGACCTCTAAAACATGGAAATACTGGTAATACCAGCAGCAGACCAATCAAGCCATATACTTGAAAGTATGATGATGAAATGGTAATGTTAATGGTTGCCACCAAGTGTTCCAGTTTTTCATATCTTGTCAAGGACGCAGAGTGCAATTCCAGATAGAACAAGCAATATTCCAAAATATGTATCTGCAAAACAAGACAATCCATAAAGTTGCTTGTATAAACTGTTACTGAGTTCATCATATCTATGTAAGATTTGAGGTTTTCACAGGGGTGAGTATGAAGATTTCTACACAGCGCAACAACCCAGAAGACAGAAATCTTCTTCATATATTTCTGCATTAATCTTCAGGAATATAACGTAACTTGCTGGTGTTTCTGCTATTTCAGATTAAAAAGTAAACAGTTCAAAACCTGATTGGGACTGTCTGTGATAAAGTACCTAGACTATTCCTTACCTTCGGCCAGTCAGTATCTTACAGAAGATCCCTCTACCAAGAGCAATCATTCTCATGCCATCTTTCAACATAAAACTTCAGTATCCCTAAATAACCTATACAACAAACTCCAAATAACTCTTCTGGTTGTTTTAAATATAATACAAATAAAATGTACTTACTGTAAAGCAGGGGTCGTCAACCTTTTTATACCTACCGCCCACTTTTGTATGTTTGTTGATGGTAAAATTTCCTTACCGCCCACCGGTGCCACACGTACTGCCCACCACCATGAAAGAGGTACAGCTCGAAGACTGAGTGATGGCCGGTGGTAAGCCCCCGCCTTCGTTATGCGCTCTAAACTCGTGCCTTTGGCCACAGAGCTCATTCGTTTCTCCCTCGTCCACGAGTATACTTCGAAAAGTGTCCGGTGAATTATTATTTATATTCAAAGTTTAGAGATGGAATTCAAAAGTAAATTGCAAAAGCATATTTTAAAAAGTCAAACTCGCGAAGTTGTTAGCAATGTATTCGATTAATGGAGGAAGAACAAAATTTGTAACAATGGACAAAAAACCCACCGCCCACCATGAAAGCTTGAATCGCCCACTAGTGGGCGGTAGGGACCAGGTTGATAACCCCTGCTGTAAAGCATGTTCTGAATTTCATGTCAGTCTACACATACTTAACAAACAGATCATGCCCACACTTACACTAAACAAAACTAAAAGGCCACACAATTTCTTCTTACAATTATACTTTAGTAAATTAATTTACATTGTTGACATTCCACTAAATAATGGACAAATACATCAAAATGACAGAATATCAAAGGTTATATAGGTTATAAAGAAAATTTTCACTAAAAATGAGTACAGAAACAAACTTTTGTTAAAGTTCTTATGTCACTTCCAGTAAAGCTAGAGAATATTTTATTTTTATAATATTCATTCTAAATGTGTTTAAGAGGAAAAGGAATTAATAAAACCTGGAATGAGATTAAATCATTTATCGAATTATGACAAGAAAAAGGCACTACTGAGAGTTCTTAATAAGGTCAGAGATTTCACTTTGTGTCTTCAAGACTTCACTGGTCTGTATGGAAGACATTTATTGTACGCTGTATACCAGGAATAAATAATACATGCAACTCAATTTCCAAGTTATATATTGCACAGCAAACTCATGTTTCTTTATCAATACAGTAGGGCCCCGCTTTTCGGTGATCCACTAATACAGCGCTTTTCAATTGCGTGCATATGCCCCACGCGCTCAACAGCTGAGTCAGAGAAGTGCGTCCGGTGCCATTTTCTCGTCGTTGATTTAGTCTGTTTACAGCTGCTACTGATATTCATTTTACTTTCATATCGTTTTTTTAGGCCTAGCGCTATTGTGCACTTACTATATGATAGTGTAAACATCTTATTAGGCTTTGATATGCATTTCCAACTGAAAAAAAGGCAAAGATCCGCTTTTCGGCGGAGGTCTGGTCCCTAACCTGCCGTATATGCGATGCCCTACTGTAAAACAGAATTATTCACAAATTAAACCAGTATGTTTTCTCTTCCCAATTCTGAAGTACTAACAATTTACTTTAAAATGTATGTGAAAGTAACTTCTCAGAAAAAATCTTTTGTTCAAAAAATTTGGGTCATCAACAACCCATTTAAAACATGATATATAAAACAATTGCTACAGAACAGTTTTACAGAAATCATTGATTAAAGCTCAGTATATGAAACAAAATAAATTGGCTGTCCAGTCGTATTTAATACAAAAGGCTACCAGACTGATATTGTTGATAAGGATTTAAAAATAATAATTTGACATCAAGGTAACCTTAGAAATGAATTTCATAAAGCTTCATGAAAACTGTGCTAAAAGCTCAAAGGTTAAAGTGATATAATAGCTCCTTATGCCTAAAATAAAATGTATTTCCACTTACACCTATCATGTGGTTCTTCACCCACAGCCCAGCCACACAATGCAGTGGCAACAAATGTTAAGGAATTTGCAACTGGCACAGCGAGTGTAAGGTCTAAAAAAGGAGGAAAAAATGACTCAGAATGGTTCACAATCAATGGCACTACCTATACGGATGTTTAACTGAGGCAAATAATTGTCGGGATACCCAACAGGAAAATGACTACAAACTACACAATGTTGTTCTTCCTTGATAAATTAAATTAAAAAATTCTGTTAATACCCTAGTCCAAGATACAAAGATGAACATTTAAGACAGGGCATCCTATCACATTCATTCAGAATTTTAAATCAGTTGTAATTTGTAACTGTTGGCTTTCTAAATTACAGCTCTCTTAAATCTCACAACATCATATCAACTGAGACACTTTAAGCAACAGACAAAAAATTTAACTGAAATATTGAAATTCTGAGACATGTTCAGACACATGGTTGTAAAATTTTGCCTTTTGTACAAAGTGGGCAGACTTGAATCAGGTGAATTCTAATCAGGTTTGAGTGTGTTCAACACACATAACCCAGCAAGAAACTTTTTATCTTCACCCTTCCACATCAATGGGAAGGGTTAAAAAATCCACAGTTTCAATATGTAATATAAGGTTATTTTTGGAACTGCTCTCCTTTTTGTCAGATTTAGTGTTTTTTTATATATAGCAAGCATGCAAGCAAGCAAAAAGTTAAATGTATGATACTGAAGATCTTACCTGATGTTCCTAATGTAATGTAATACAGCACAGAGCCACATTGGTTTAAGATGAATGGTATCATGTACTGTAAACAAGACCAAACATTTGGCTATGATAAGCTTTCTTACTATATAAAACTATCAGAATGCTTAAAAATGTTACTCCCAATTTAGTTTTTTATAAGTATAACATAGTAGAAAACAGTTTATACTGCACAAAAGTTACACATATCTGTTGACAGTGGCAGTGTCACAATGACAACAAACCTAACAAAACGTATTTATTAAAATACTGTTTTGAGAAATTATACTTGTATTCATTTCTACAATTCAATGTGCATGTCAAAGGTACAAAAATATTCTTTATTTAACAAATCTAACACGGTGGGAGTAGAACAAACAATGAAGTTCTGGCAACAAAGAAGGAGTATTAATTCAATTATTATATATAAATTTTCTATCTGTCTAAAAACTGAAATTTACCAGTTTTAAATAGATATCTCAATTTACACAGTAACTATTATAAAATAGGATTTGAGGTTCTCATGACGGTGAGTCTGAAGATGGCTGTCTTCTGGGTTGTTGCGTGGTAGTCTGCCATCTTCAAGTATTACAAAACTTACAATGAACTAATTTAACCATTTCTTTCAGTTTTCAGCATATAGAACAATGTTATTAGCAAGTACACTCCTCAACTTCTCTTTATACTCTTGCACTGAACATTAATAACATTTTCATGTGGTACATAGAAACTGACTGAATATATGCTCTGGTAATGTTCCCCTTGAAAAAAATATTATTTATACCACAAACTACAATGATCTTGAATAGTCACCTGAGGCCCTGATGGTGTGATCCATGGCCTCAGCAGCTTATTTGTAAATGGCGATCAAATCACTGACTCAAGCACATAATTTGTATCCTAAGTTAGGGAATGAACATTCACAACACATCAACATCCCATTACTAGCCAAACTTATCCTCTTATTGCAGCTCAAATTCCCTTGTATATGAGAAATCCCACACTTAAGTATACTACACTTAAATTCCAACCTGCCATCGACACACAAGGTAATAAATCTCGTAGAGTAATTGCATTGAAGGATGTGGAGCCTTGACATTTTCAACTCCTAAGCTTCCTTTTTTGATAAGTGGATTCGTGGCACCCCAGAGAACGCCCACAGCAATTAAACTAAACGTAGCATCTGAAAATAAAAAAAACTATTATTAATTATGCAACTTTATTACAATCCACTCCTTTACATACGAAACTATTTGTTGTCATCTGTTTATTCGGCATTGTTATGTTTCATTACCGCCGTCAACAATCCGCTTTCGTTATTGCGGAAAGAGCTAAGCTGTGAATCGCTTGTAGAAGAAGTGTGTCATAGAGTAGATATTATTGTGCTGTTAAAAACGTTTTAGAATATCACAAGTACTTATCTTATATAAGAATTATTAAGAAATCTGTGATACTGCCCTCCACTCTCTCCATTTTAGTTTTGATTAAATGGATTATTGCCGGTGGACATCGTGGTCTCTTACAATTGAACAAAGTTTGAGGTAAGGGATAAAGGCGGATCGCACTTCACGCTACTGCTGCGTTTGCGTATTTACGTCAGATTTTCCGGAAACGTGGTTCCACTGTCAATTTTCGCAATACGTATCTTCTCTGTCTTATCCTATATCAATGCAGTAAATAAAATACAACTTAGAGCTCACCTAACATAATGTTACTTGCGGTATTGGTCACATGGGATGCACTCACAATGTAAGTCCATTACTAAATATCACCCACTACCTCGAATTTTGCAGAAAAAGAACAGTTAATTCTGCGCTTGCCCTGAAAATTAGCCCTTCACATGCTAGATTAACCACGCCACTAAATCGAGTTCTTAACCGAAACAAAATCACACATTACAAATAATACCTGACACATCTCAGTACATTGGTAACAAGAATTATACCTACCTAAAGGATGAGAAGAACATGCAGTCACAATTCAGGTTTGCAAACCTGTAGAACAGCTGGATGGGGTGCAGTTGGTGATTTTGTGTAAAAATACTGTGAAGCTTGCAGTTTTCATTCGGTATTGGCGTCAAACACGTATAATGAGGAACATTATTTTAAAAATCTGACATGATTACGTTTGTTCGGAGAATATTTTGATGAACTGAAACATGGAATGAATATACGAATTGTCTGTCAGTCTTAACCTAGCACAGATGGTGCCCGTGTTGGTATAGAATTGTAAATCAATATAATTAATATTTTTATTAGCATTTTCGCTTGACATAATGAAGAAGGTGACCGGACAGTTTCGTAATACAACGTGGGATCCTCTGCTTATAATATCACAAATAATAGCTCTCCAGTGTGTTTTGTATGTTGGTCTGGGATTGTGGATGGTTTTCATGGACCTTCTTGTTGGTTCATCTAGATCCCTTGATCATCTCTTTAAATATCAGGTGACTGTTTAGTTTGATATAATCTGCCTCCACATCATGGTAAAGTTGCAAGCAAATTGATACCTGTAGGAAGTAACCTTAAAGTTGAGGGTTCCATACATAAAAGAGTTCTGCAAACAATAATACACAGCACTTAAATAATGACATTTATCACACTATGATGTATTAAGTTATGTTTAATGTTCATGCTTCTTTGCCACATATGTTGTGTAAGTTCATCATGATTCCTTTGTCTTCAATCATGATGGTAAAAGCTAATTGTTGTCAAACAATAAAGATGTTCTAAGTAGAATTAGTTAATGTTTCCAAGTGAGAAGATATTCATAGCATGGAAACTGTTCAATCAATATTGATGTGTATAAATATATAAGTATGTTGACAATATTGACTCACTTGCAAACATTTATAATTATCAAAAGTGTCAAACATAATATTACTTGCATTCCTTATATTTATGCTACACTGAATATTCTTTGAAGCAAAGATTTACCAACTAATAATTTTCTGTTTTCTTTTTTACAGGAAATCCATGTACGAGATTTTGGTGGCAAACTCATTATAACAGCATTTGTTCTGAATGCATTAATTGGGTAAGTTCTTGGCAGAACACTAATTATGATATTGTCCTATTAATGACACCACTTTTCAAATTTGATAAACATCTTTTCTGAGATGGAAGAGAGGTATGAATGTCTTGGATGGTCTGCAAATGTTATCCAAAATCCTTGATTTGACTAGATGAGCTGTACAAATATCATAATGTAAAATCCTGTTTCCCACTTTCTTCATCTGTCCCTGATCCAACTGTAAGACATTGACAAATATATTTGTATCTGTTACAGAGCTCTTGGGTTGTGGTTTATTGTTCAGCGAACAAAGCAGTGCTTGGACTTTTCATCAACTGCTCATCTTATCCATTTGATCGTTTGTTGGTATTATAATGGTCACTTTCCCAGTGCTTTTTCTTGGTGGTTGCTGAACTTGGTGTGTCTAACAATCATGTGTGTATCTGGTGAATTTCTGTGTATGAGGACAGAATTGCAGGCCATTCCCCTAAATATGGGTCCAAAAGCTGATTTATAGTGACTGATTTTGTGCTGAGAAGTCAAGTTATATAAAATGAACTTGGACTGCTGTTAATTTGTTTTATAGAAATTATATGTATTAGTAATATTAAAATAAATTAGTGTTATTAAATATAATAAAACTGGCTGAACATGCCTCATAAAAGACTAGTTATAAGTTATTAGCAGAACAGTTGTATGTTTTTGTAAGTATGTATATGCTATGCCCTTGTTCTATAATGAAATGTGCCATTACTTAGGCATGACCAGCAGGCAGTCCTTATTATTTGAGCACAATTTATTTTTAGATCTATATATTCTTTCTTACGAATCATTTAATATCCAAATAAAGTAAACTACGCCCATTTCCATCAGTCTCCAGGTGAATGCCATGGCAGTTCCTTAAAACAGACATGCTTTCTTCACCATCCTTTCCAATTCATTATTATTATTTGCTCTATTGAAAGTAATTTATTTATTTATTAATAATTAGAGAAACTTGTAGAAACATTTAATGGCATGTAATGTAAACTTTACTTGTGCATTAATCCAGAAATGTCACGTAATGTAAACTTGGCAACACATGACTGATAGATTCTTGATGTATTTAATGACACATTTCAACTGCTTAGCTTTTGTAGCAAAGAACAGACCAAGATATGAATCCAGGACATTCCAGCAGGAATGCTAACAACTCAACAGCAATGTTCAATCTCAGTATAACATGCAGAACTTCATTTGTCTAGGTGTTTTTTTAAAAACTTATTTTATTACACAAATATCAAAATCAATTGTTACTGGCCCATTTTTCACAAAATTTTACTTTGTGGCTATGACTACATACAGGCATACATCTGTATTAATTACATATACCTTCCTAAGATGATAATGCATATGTTCATGGACTCTGATACACATATGAAGCCTTTCAGTGAATTGTGTATTAGTATTTTCCCTCTTCTCAGCTTTTACATTTCATTCCATGTCTTCTGAAAGGTAAAGATATGCAGAAAATACAAAAATAAAAGAATATGAATAAAATCTTCTAGGGCAATCAGCTGTGTCAACTGGTTACCTATATAGAAGAATATGGCTGTCTCCTAATTTGCTGCGCCTTGTAATCTGGAAGTTTACCAATGTTTCAGAGGTGCTTACTGAAATGTCAGTAAATGTCTACAAGACTTCACAGCCATCTTTATATTCACCACCATGAGAACCTGAAATCTCACAAAAATAAAATATGCTAAATTTACTAGATGCTGCTGGTACAACAAAGCACAGACTGAAATGTATCATGATGTAGCATGCATGGATTAAATATTGAAAAGCTCATGTAGCTGCACGAAAGGAAGCATTCTGAAGAAAATTTATGATAATATATTGTTGGAACATTAGCTATGAATATGGAGGGATGACCATTACCACAAAGACATTTATCATATTCTCCAAAACATTTAAATAGGGACTTTCACCCATAGACACTCTCCTACACCTTTAAATGTTGATGTCTGCCATAAGTACAGTACTTATTACACAAAATGAGTGCACACAAAAATCTCATTTTGTCCTATTCTGAACATCTGTGCAGTGTAAAGATGTACTTTCACTGCAGTGGAAGGGTTATGGGTGTTGAAAATGTGTATTACCAATGTGGGCAAGGATATAAAAATTGATGAAACAGGACAAGCAACATTAGGAAGGATGTAATGTCTAAAAATAATTTTTCTGCGGAACATGTAACAAAAATATTTACATATTTTATTGGTTTTTCTTTTTTTTAATGGATGTATCATGATCTACAAGCAACAAATATTTGGTGTAGTTAGTAAGAAGGCATCAATGTAGAGCACAATAAAATTTGTACACCAATTTGGAGAAAACATATTTACCAAATACATTCCTGTGAATTACATTCCTCTTCAGTCCTGATGTTCATAATTCAGACACAAATATAATGCTGACCTATTAAACAATACAGATACTACTACACTGCATACCAATACATCTATGATTTACAAAAATAATGAACAGTACATATATTCATACAGGCATAAATTATTTTTAAATATATCTCATATCAAAAAGTGTTAGAAATAATTGTTATAGATTGTAATGGAATCTGTGTTTTGTTAGGAACAACCCTTTTGCTTGATGATCTGTTCTAATAATACTATTTTCTAATCAAAAGCCATACAGCAGTTTTAAAGGTGAAACACGCAGGAAGACTCACAACCTCCTATTATGTGTTCATTTTATGTACTCTATGCAAAGAGATTGTAAAGGCTATGTGAATTACACATGTGGCTATGGGGAAAATAATTTACAATGCTGATAATCTTACTTTTAATTTCTCACATAATTTGTAAATTGTCAATCAATAGTGTAATTACAAATGTGAACTGAACAAGAATAAACTGTAATTTTATCAATGTCACATGGGAGGATGATGATTAAAAATTATTATAAGTGTAAGACTGAGAAAATAATCCAAAACACTTCACACAATTAACTGAACATAAGCAAAGAAATTTACTTCCATAATTTTCAGTTTTAATTGCATAATACTGTGTAAACCAAAACCATTTTCAATTAAAATAAATATACATAATATTTATTGCTGCAATTCTTTATTCACTAATCATCCTATCATTTAATGCCGAGCTAAAGCATCATTAAATAAACCAAGAACAAAACTTTTACACAAAATTTGTTGAAACCAAATAGTGGCTTGTATCTGGTGTCATTTGTCTACACAAAACAAGGTACTTCTGTTCTGGATTAGCAAGCAGTCTCCTACCGTATCAACCTCATTTCAGAAATGCAGAAAAATATTAGGTCACATTACTAATGAACACATATACATCCACAAATACTGATCTTTTACAGAAGCAAAGTGCTTATTATCTAATACTTCCACCTTCTACAGTTATAGAACATTTTCAATTTAAGTAAATGAAAACTTTTACCTGTGAATCAATGCATCAATATTAAGACATTAGAAAGCATATCAACATTCTCTGCAGTGGTCAATATCTGATTACCCAATTACTTTTAAGTAATACAAGATAGTCCTACAATGCATCCACCAAGCAAATTTCTTTACTTCAGTCAGTAATTATGGAAATGTTTTTTGTTTCATTCCTGTCATTTGCTCTGTAAAATTCAAAGTGAGTATTTGGTAAGTACCATGTATCTACTGTCTTACATAGGCATGTCGTTGTCTTTTACATTGCTTTACTTGAGCATAAGCAAAAGAGTAATAAAAATAAAGAATACCTATATATATATCAACCAGTATTATTAACCATGGTGGTGTAAATGTAATAATTTTTGTACAAATGTAATATATTCCATGAAACAAAGATCATGTATGTTGGACTGGACATTTATAATTCATATAAACAATTGGAGTATTTATATTTTTCTGCCAATGCACTTAAACCTACTTGTCACTGTATTTACAACAATTATTTGAATAATCATAATAAGACTTACAAACATTAAAGCAACAATCAGTGCTTACAAGAGGAGGCAGATGGTTATAGTACTAGGCATCAGCAACGTGTAAAAATGGCATTCCTCTATCACTGCAAACACTATTAAGTGGACATATAACAAACTACAAATATTGTGAACTCAAAAATACATGTAATTTCTCAAATCTCCTACATGAATGCATGAAACAACAATCCATCATTAATTACTGTATTATAATACTCATTGCTTAATTCAGTTACTGAAATTTCTAAAGTAGCACTAATACAAGTTTAGAAACTGCATTTACGTAAACTGCATTATAAGAAACAAATGCATGGCTTCACAACTGTTAAAGATATGCAACCATGAAATACAAATATGTTCAGACTTTTCAAATGTGCCATAGTAAATGGTAAAAAAGAGCAAAGTTGCAGCTGGTGCTTAATTAGGCACCATGCCACAAAGAGATATGAAGGAATATCTCCACTTCTCTTGATGGAGGTGAGTGGTCAGCTTCACCCCTGGGGAAAGAAACCCTAGTACCCACTGGAGAGAGGCTGGGTGGTTACCAGAGTCAGTCTGGATACAGTAGCTAAAGCTGGGAATCAAACCCTGGTTGTCCAGCCCATAGTATAGTATAGTATAGTATAGTATAGTCTAGTCTAGTCTAGTCAAGTCACTATACCAACTGAGCTATTCCTGGCTGAATAATACAATGAATAACAATTGTTACCTACATCCACTCTGTAATTCTGGCAATTGTTATCAACCACTGGGGTATCTCCATACAAATGCTATGTGGAATTTCAGATGTTTACTAAACTGTAAACATTTATTAACATTAATGACAAGAACTGCTTCTCAAACCTCCAAAATAAAAGCTAGAAGAGATATAAAATGTTAATTTCCTCTTACAAACAACATGGTTCAGCAGGAAGATAAATATTTCATATTGTATTAAATTACATAAAATTGTATTTGACTAACTATATGCTACCTACATTCAGAATAATATAGTATTGTATTTACTACTATTACTACAATGGCAGAATCACTCTTGCACAAAAAGTATCTGGCATTACCCAAACACAACTGCACAGTTCTTAAAAATAAAACATTTCATAGTAGTAGAAGTTAGTAGTAGTAGTAGCAGCAGCATTAGTAATAGTAGCAGCAGCATCATCATCAATAAAAATAATGATTTGTGAAGCCTATGATAAACCTTGTAACACACTAAGCATTTATTACAGTATAGTGTTAAAAAAATTAAAATACTGTAATAAAGCGAGCACTGGTAAAAACTACATTAACAGTTATTTGTGAAAAACAGTAATCTGTTTAAAAATGGTTTTTAAGATGATTTGGCAGAAAAAGTGACTAGAAACGAGTGGAGGGAAAATGGTGACAGTTTCAACTTGCTAAGGGGACCAGAAAAGACTAGTATAGACAAGATGTTATTTTTAATTTTCTAATCCATTTATACAAAAATCAATAATATAATTCAAAAATGCAGTATGATTTAAGATGCATTTAGTTTCTTTCAGAAACTTGGCCAATGTGTTTACTTACAACTGTTATATGGTTCAAGTGAACTTACATGCCCCAAAACCTTCTGTAACAGAATTTACAGGAAATATTAACTACAACACCAAAAAAATACCCAAATTTCACTTGAACCCTTATGTTTAAAAAACATTCTGTTTCATAAAGTAATTCTTATTTTAGTTACTCCCTCTTTTGAAACTACAAATGAGATTAAAACCCAAACTGAAGAAGTCAATACTGTTCACACTGTTAACCATATATGAGATATCTGGTCATCCTAACAGAACAATGAATACCCATGTTTCATAACATGGTACACCAGGCCTGCACAAATTTTGTACAAATTCAGGAAAAAAACAGAAAAAAATACACACAATCAGAAAATGGAAATACTATTCTTAGCATGCTGCTATGAAATTAAATACCTATTTACACACATAAGATCAAAAACACATTTTAAATGTTACTATATGGTGTGAATTTGAAAATTCTATGTAATAATATGTAAAAATATAAATCTATCAGAATAACATGCAGAAAATTCTAGATGCTATCACAAAATTTTCAGGGTGCCCAAGATTTGTGCAGGCATTTTACATAATTGAATCTTTCACCCAAAATGAAAACTGTAATATCTTGGCAAGTGCAATACATACAAATAAGCTCTAAACATTACACTGTATACACTAGATTATTCTTTCAGATCATCTATGTAGTTTAATCTGTAGACAATAATGGCTTCAAAATGTGCTGTTATAAAAAATGTGAACATGTCAAGCTTGCATAAAGCTTTTGACTAGTTATTTAATGGATATTGCTTTAAAAGATGAAAGGTGACAATAATTCTTCACAGTACTTTATAAACAAGAAACAATATTTTTAAGAATATGCCAAATGATGGCAACTATTAAGATTAGTTTTAACCCTCTTAGTGCTAAGTCATTACCTGGAACTACCCCCTAAGTTAGAAAAGCAAGTAAAGTGCAGAATGATAGAAATAAATTCATAACAAATGCTATTTTTAAGCTGATATCTTTCTTTGATAAATGTGTGTATGAACACACCTTTCAAGAGAACCACACTTCATAAAATAACTGCTAAAAGAAATGGAGCTTCCCACAACAAAAATGTCTCTAGCACAACTCACTATGCTTACACCCACAAACACCAGTTGTTTCATGAATGTTATTCTTGTCTTCTCAGTCAACATTACAAAAAATAATATCTACCTTCCAAAAGCATGGCCAGTCACCTGTTATGTTTACATATGGTATTCCATGCCATCTATTGACCATAAGGAAATACAGACAGACATGGTTGACTTCAAGTTTGGCAATCCACATGGGCAGGCCAATCAGCTCATGGCACTAAGAGGGTTAAGAGGCTACAAAACTTGTATGAACTGCCTAAATTGTACTGTGTTCACTACAACTGTAAAAAAAAGAACAATAAAGGCCTTTACTCATAAGAGAATGTATATAAGCATCAAGTATTCATGAGCTGAACAGATATATAAACATAAAATTTAAAATTTAGAGATGAAAGGAAATAGCCACAAAATTTCACAAGGCATATTTAGTTCTATTTTAACCTCACAATATCCATCAAACTGTTATAAAAGCAATGATTTACAGAACAACACATTTTATTTATTATACAATTTTTGTATAAACTATGCTATTAAACACTGAAATTACTAAAAACATTTTCCTTGCAGGTAAATGTGATGTACTCACAAGTATCCCTCCTTTAATCTACATTAGAAGTAAAAATATGACTAAAAATTCAATCAGATAACAAGAAAAACTAAGAATGTTTATGTGTGAAAAACTATACACCATATTTTCCAACAAATTTTTCAGTCATACATGAAGCCCTACTTTCTACAAGAACCATTGGGCTTAACTTTCCACTTGTTTTGATGAAATGTTTGAAATTAGTAAAATATCTTGACAATCCAAGGTTTTTGTAACAGTTATATATTCTTCATGACAATGGTTGGTATTAATGTGCTCATATAAAATTAAGTGATGTATTCTCTAAATGAAGTAACCCAGAGCCAAAGTAAATCATGTATAAACATGTTACATGGGCCCAAATTGTCTTCATCATTCTTTTTAGTAATACGTCCACTTAGATTTATAGGTAACACAAAAATGATTTCATCTTTTCAGAAGTCATCTTCCTCCAGGACAACATATTACTGGTGGTTTAACAAGCATGTAATGTAATTTGGATTGATATATAACTTGAGGCCAGCGATGATTTGAGTATAAAGTAAGGATATGATGTAACCGAGTGTTTTCCCATTCACACCGTTCCAATTTACAGATATAATACATCCTAAATAGCTGGAAGTACCAACTGTCTTAATATTTTCTTTTTAACGCAGATTTTTTTCTGACCGATTCCTTCTCCTAAATGACAGTATTACATATACTGGAGTTATGCAACTAATTTGGTCTTCACATATGTGCAGCTACTAGATTAATGAATGAGTTCTATATTAACAAAGTTGCCTCAAATGTCTTCATACTGATGTGCCACATTTGAAGAAAACATATAGACGAATCAATGGGACTGATACAAAGACTTTCTTCCATTTAAATTTAATTATGCAAGTTGGTCAATTTCAAAATGTATTAATGCCATAAATCCTTGAATATTTCTTTTATATTTGAAGATGAATGGTTTTTGCATAGCCCTTTTATAACAAAATCAGTTACAAACAAGAAGAAAATACAAGGAAAAGAAAAGAAATATCACAGCATTTATAAGGGTGGTGAATGTCATTTCTCTATGAGAAATAATCATCATAAAATACATAAACAGACTAATAAGAAACTACATTCTTCAACATGTAATAATAACATACTGGGAAGCACTTCGTACATTTTGACTGACCAAAGAAAGCTGGTACTTCTATGCACTATAAACTGTTTACACAGTAGATGGAAGAATCATTTTAAATTTGTAATTATATCAATGTCCATATTTAAATCATGATTCTTCAGTATGGTTCCTATTCTATGTAAGATGAAAACACTACAAACTTCTCCTGTGCACTCAGCACATAGTCTGTCATGGCTTAAAAATCCATATTTGGAATAATAATACTCAGAGTAATTTGCAGTTAAATATATTCTCCTCTTACATTATAATACTAAAAAGGAAGAATACAATATACAAACTCAACTTGTACCATTCAACAGCTTGGCAGTATAACCAAAGTGAAATCTGTTATAACTGAGCTACACTTGAGAGCATAAGAGTAAAATTTATTGCTTAGTGCAAGACTTAGCTTATCTCTGCTCTGTCAATGCTCCCTTGTGGTGAACATTCATCCTCGACTTCTGGAATCACAGAGTCTTCCTCAAGCCTCTGCCTTTCCATCATAAGTTCATGGCGTTTCTACAACAAATACAAAATTATTACCGGTATTATGAACAACCTGTCACCACAGTTTCTCACAAGCTAATTATCTTGTTTACTTGTGCCACAATAATTTGCTTTTATAATAGCCTACTTATACTTATTCACTTGTTTCTAAATCTATCTCTATATCACATTCCAGTGCCAGCTCACTTCTGTGAAACCAAGTAATCAACCTCCTTCTTACACAGAATGATATAAACAAGAACATTTAAAGAGTGTACTTGGAAAATAAATCTAAAATGAAAATATGACACCAGAACTTCCATTTTGACCTATGCAATTCAAGGTTTAAGGCAACCAAACTAAATTTTCTCTGAAAAGGACAACAAAAAGCAACCAAGTATTGCCAAGGTTTGGTCATGAGGGCACAGTACAGTACTGTAGAGTGTTGGCACTCACAAGGAACATAAGAAAAATATATAAATGTTGTTTCTGTACATCTCAAGTCAATGTCACAAAAATGTCAGTACAATCAGTAACCACTAGGGTATAGCTTGTATCTGTATACTGGGTGAAAAGAGGGGAAATTACACAACAAAACAAAGTTCACATTTTTTCAGTAACACACATAAAATAAGTTGTTTTAGACTAAACTGGGTACACTAATCACAAAAAATGGCATCTAAAAAGTTGTTACATGCATGGTCTTTATGTTGTCGTATATAAATATACCCCTTACCACATAATGTGAAATAATGACCTTATTCAACAGAGAGTAAGTATTTATTCAGTAATGAAACAAATTCTCATAATATGAGTGACAAAAATTATATGACACTGAGATGAAACATGCTACTTTAGTTAAAAACTCAATTCACATAAAGTAATTTTTTTCCTCTTATGAACAGCTTCATCCTTCCTTAGCAAAAACCAACTATATTCATACATCACAGCTGGACCCACCTTCCTTGACAGCATGGTCAATTACTGTATATCTTGGCAGAACCTTTCACCTTCTTCTTCACTAATGGCAACAAAAGTTGTTACATGCAGACAGGCAGACAGACAGACAGATATGATTAAGTTAAAAGGCACATTTTTGCAACTTCCAGTCGTGAACATAACACTTGAATTACAAATATGCATATTCATTAATGGAATTTTAGAAATATTCAATTATGGATGAGTAGGATATGGAACATTCCTGTTTTATACTTTAGTTACCAAATAAAATATCACCTACATCCTGTTCATGGCCACCTTGAATAAACTTATACCACACTTTTTTATGAGATTAACTAAAAACACTGCTCCTGTTGTATTTCTAAACTAAAATCCTCATACTCCATCACAATCTTACCTCATCTGTAAGAATGACTATTCTTCCCTCAATCTTAGGAGAGAGCTTACAAGATTCCTGTTCTAAGTCGTCTAAGCTAGCTCTTCGAGTAAGTCTGCTGCGTGACTGAGCGTGAGTATGTGGAGGTGGATGTGGATGTGGATTTGGATGAGCGTGAGGATGAGGAGGAGATGGACTGGGCGAGTGTCTATTATCTCCTGTACTGACATCAACTGTGCTAGCTCTTCGGATAGGTGGTGGACCATCCAATTCACCTCCTGCACCATCCAACATTTTAACAAGACTATGTCTGAAAATGAAAAAAGTTGTGTTTGATGTATCTCAAATCGCTAGAAATATTTTAAATCTACACACTTAAAACACATAAAAATCTTGTTCTTCTCATGATCTCCGCTAGATGTAACTATAACTATGAATGAAGACCACTACTGCACAACTAAAACCACCATGCCCACACAGCCAGTGTCACAATGCAACTGCTGGTCCAGTTTCAATGGGAATGTCTTGCCCATCTACCGTACAGCCTTGACCTCTTCAAACCATTGATAAAGCATCTCAAAGGAAAACATTTCCAACGTGATGTTAAGGTGAAAGATGAGGCATGCTAGTTGGTGCAAACACTGATATCTGATTTCCTGTCACTGGGAATGGAACAGATATCATATTGTTGGGCAAATACCTCAAAGACTCTGGTAACTGTGTGGACAAATACATGGTTTGTTATTACTTATTGTAACATCTCTGTCAAAGTAATAAATATGTATGTAAAACATCTTTGGATGTTACTGAACACTCCTTTTATCCAAAAGAACATTATATACTGTTCTTCTGATGATAAAAAACAGAATTACAAATACTTCTGATGACTCGACTAAAACCTAAATTCAGGCAAGCATAAATTAAAGTATTAAAGTTCAGCACTTCTTCCTTGTGAAAAAGGAATCATAATTTGTAAACAAGAATAAAAAAAAGATACCTGCGTGAAAGCGTGACTAGGCTTTGGCGGTGTTTAGAATGATGTTTTGTCTTCCCTAACCACATATCTATAGCCTGAAAATGGTTCTGAATTGCTAAACCAACTTCAGGGCACACTTCTTGATCAACCTGCAAATATATAAAAATAAATTCTGGTTTTACTAATGTATTATCTCAGATAACTGAATACTATATACATTAGTCAATTTTAAATGGAAAGTAACCAGCATTTAATATGATACCAACTGTATAAAACAAGTATAAAGAGCCCTGCATGAAATTCCAACTATAAAAGCAAAAAGAAAGCAAGATGATGATGAACTTACCAACACTTTTGCATTTTTAAGCACTGAGTAACCATCACAGCCTGAGTACAGGTAAGTTTTGGTAGCTAGGCGATACCTCTGATCAGGTACGAGGTACTCATCGCCTATCCTAACAAACTGAGGATCAACTCTCTTCCCTGGTGGCTGTTGTGGATCAAATGCAAAACTAATACCAGCAACTTGGGGGAACCGGCCCTCCAACTTTGGATACATGCTTACACCATTTTCCAGTGCATCCAAGATGTCCTGCCCTATGAGAAAAGCAAAATAATTACAATTATTACCATTTAAATATTAATCAGTGTAACATAAATCAACTCCCATTTATCTGGATTGAGGACCATCCCTGGTTCAGAAAAATAATACACCTTTACTACTACCAACTATGCCAAGTTTCAACAACTAGCATGGATATATAAATTCTGATAACTACTATCAATAAGATAATATCCTGCATATGGCTTCAGTATGCTCTCTTGAATAATTTAGTGTGGACTAGAGGCACTACCTGTAACAGAGATCACAATAAGTGGATCCATCATGGGAATTATGGTGACTAGATCCCTCATTGAGAAGTTTCCAGCAGGATGTATCTGATCAGAACGCAGAGTCCCAGAATTTAACAAAACTAGGTCTGCTCCAGTAGCTGCCAAGATGACATCACACACCCAATTACCCAAGTTTGTTTCTCCAGTACGAACACTTTCAAATCGTCCATCAAGAGGCACTGAAAATGAGCCTAAGACTTCATCCATCTTTCCTTCCATCACACCTGGGAAAAATGTTTTCAACTGTAAATACAGTAACAAATTACTTCAACATTTATCTTCCCCTCTACACCTACATTATGGTCTTCTGTTAGAGTTGCTGTTAATATTATCAAAATGTGTGTATGTGTGTATACGGTTGCAGACAATGCTGTAACTATTAAAGCCCTGCAATCTAATATATTGTCAAGGAAAATTCTTCTTGGTTATTTAAGAGTATGTGTGCATGATTAAATATAATTATAATGTCAAACACAAACATATGATTCAAGAACTCCAGTTTTTTTTCATGCTCATGGAAGTTTTTGAAGTAGAAGTGACAATAAACAACTTCTCAACATCATATTTGCAAAAAAAAACATGTCTCTACTTCTAGGACACAGAACAGAGAAAGAAGCCCTTATTTTCTGGTATACACATATCAAATAACATTCATTAACACTTTGGCTGTTTGTCAAAAACGTATTTTGTGTTTCTCAAGTGACTGCCAAAAGCATAAAAAAAATTCTGACAGTTTACATTTCATGCACTATTTTTCAGTTGACACAAAAACAAAGCAAGCAACAGAGCAAGCACAAATTCCCTATTCTTTTATGATGACTTTGCTATGTGACACTTTAGAATTTGTAGACATAGTCCAAGAGAAATGCCACATGTACTAATATTTCACAAGATAGTTCATCCAAACGACAAAACGCAAAGTTTGTGAGATATATCATTGCAAAATACTAAAGGGTTAAGAAATGTCAGAACGTTCCATTTGAAACACAATTCGAACTACTACACATGAGCCCATTCATATAAAAGATGATGAAACCAAGACAAGATTCTATGAACCATATCCTGTTGTTGGAGCTGACATATCACTTGAAATAAGTACAGCCATAACTTCAGTTGTTTTATCACTCAATGACCACTTATCACAGACAAACAGTTCTTGTGTGCAGAAATTTTGTTACCAGTTGGTGTAGCGTTGTCTTATTCAGTACTTCGCTGTCATGACATGCACTGCCAAATGCATCATGAACAGCAGCAAATTATTTTGATAAAAAGAAATGTTCAAGAATAAACACACATTCTGCCCATGAATACACGTTTGCAATTGTATAGCTTGTGTACAAATGGCACAAGCAATAGGTATGAACTTAACTAAAGTATCATAGGGAACATTATGAGTAAATTACATAGGGGCTTCTGATTTCATTATTGTCCCACAGTTGTGTGACTGTTGTTGGATTGCGTCCTGCAATTAATTTTCAAAACTTTGTTGCAGCCTCACCATTTCCTATTTATCCAGTTCCTACTTGTATGAGTGAAATGTTTTACATATTCTAATATCAATGTACAATTACTGATCACATATTTCTGTCTTACTTGCATACTTATCCAGTAATTGCTTGAGTGTTGGATCTTCTGGGAATGCAGATGTCACTGTTATCTCTTCCACACTTACATCAACTAATGCCTTATCAAAATTTAAAGCGATCTTGGAGAAACGACGAAAATCTGTTCCACTTTTAATTATATACTTTCCATTAATCTGCGAATAATATAAATATGCATTATGTAAGAGCTATATATGTGCATGTGCTGTAACTAATAATTAAATTGGTGACAGTGTCCTGTATAAAAACAAACGAATATATTAATAAACACAAAAGAACTGAACACTATATAATTGACCATTTTGTTTGCTCCGATGTTTTGAGCGTAAATACTGCTTTGATCACACAGCCACTCATTTATGTTCAATGCAAGGTACAGAGATTAAGAATAGTTTTTCAAGAGTTAAGACACTAAATTATTATTCAATTTTAGTCACTGGCATAACCCTTAATGCTTTTGAACAGCATTCTTTAAAAACTATCCTACATTTACTTACTTGCTTAACTTCATATACATGATCATGTCCACCCAGAATCAGATCTATCTCATCCACATTTTCTGCCAGCTTCACATCATTTGGATTTCTCATATGTGTTAATGCTATCACATAATCACAACCCTGCCAAGACAACAAAATATTCAATTAAATGAGAACAATTTCAAAATGAAGCATATAACTACCAGATCTTCTCATATATATAATGGAAGGTATTTGTAATTTATTTAACAACACTACCAGTAGCACTAACTAGTGTCACATCACAGGGTGACAAATATGGAACTGGGAAGGATACAGAAGAAAGCAGTTGTGGCCTAATTTAAAGTAATATTTTGGCATTTGTCTGGAAAGACTGAGGGAAAACCATAAAAACCTCTGGCAGGATAGCCAGTTTCCAGACCAAGATTTGAACTCAAGACTCCCAAACATGAAGCAAGAGTGGTAACCACTTGGCTCTGAAGTTGGGTAAGAGCACAGATCCACACATATGTTTAATACTATAATCAACAATTCTGAAGAAAAAAATGGATACTGATCAGCAGAATCCAGTGTATTGAGAAAACTTTTATGTGCATTTCTCATTTCCCTCATGTGTCATTATGTCCTGTCCATATAAACTTTACTTGACCCGATGGAAAGTACAAATTTTAAAGCTCCTGTGTATGCATTTTGTTATTGATAGAAATTAATATTAGATATTAATAATTTTCTTAGTCATTTTTAGTATTTCTCTGATGATAAAAACTGAATGTTAAATAGCACTAATTATAAATCCTACCAATGAGCATGATCCTAAACCAATACTTTGCAAGAATTCTCTTCATCAGAAGTTCTGCATGCATTCCTGTGATCATGAAGAAATTCTTGTTTCAAATTTAGTGAATTCTGAAACACATCAATATTTTCTGGTCATTTGTGTTTATAGAAAAATCCATGCCTCTTAAACCCTATGAGAAACACACCTCCTGTTTGAGCTGAGCCCCCAGCTTTCTTCCAGCTTCAACAAAGTCAAGGAAAGTTACCTCTTCAGGATTAATATTGGCTAGTGTGTCCAGCCATTCCTGTTCAACCAACCCAACCTGTAATAAAAGTGCATTGTGTATTCCATAAAAGTACCTAGACACATTATACTAAAACATATAGAACACATGTAACATGAAGTTCTTATGGCAGTGAAGAAATCAGTGTCAGTCTTCTAGATTGTAATGCCATGCAGACCTGTAAGCAGATACCAACATTTCAGGTGAGGGCAGCATGTTCTTCTGAAACGGTTGCATGTAATTACAAGTCCATACAGTTTTATAACCAGACGACCAACATCAATGTATGAACACAATTATTCTTCATACTGAACACAACAGTTGAGTGGATAGCCCTCCTGCTTTGCACTTTGGAAGGTCAAAGTTTGAATCCCTGTCTGGAGACCAACTATTGTTAACAGAGGCTTTCATAGTTATCCTCAGTCCCTCCAGTTAAATGCTTGTATAGTATCCTAAAACAGGCCATGGCTACTTCCTTCCACATTCTTTATAATTCATCAACTGCAGCAATCCCATCACTTGACACCATGTACCACATGTAACTGAAAAAGAATTGTTAAATAACCCACAAATAATTCAATTCTAAAGGATTCTGACAATGGTGGATTACACTTAAAATTATTCATTGTCTGGACTTTTTCCATCGCCCCTGTTTAAAAGAAGAAATCAAAATGTTTCAGAAACTGACTCTGTTTCCATCTTCAGGCGAGAGGTACCTACTCAGTTCAGTCCGTCAGATAGAGCTAGTCTCCATCACTGGACTGAAGGACCCAACTGAGTAGGTACCTCTCACCTGAAGACGGAAATAGAGCCAGTTTCTGAAATGTCATGGTTTCTCCTTTTAAACAAGGAAGATGGAAAAATTCCAGACAATGAATAATTTTAAGTGTAACACACAAATAAATCAATTATTCCTTATACTGTTTTACCATACACAATATCAGTTTATGTACATATCAGAAATGGATCTCAAACTTTAAAAGAACACTGATGTAACCAGTTCCTTCCAGTTTTTTCTTCTGTACTTACATATAAACTTCCTTAGCCTACTCACACCTAACACAGACATTTATTGAACTGCAAATACAAAATATTAAACTTTGTATAAATTGAAGATAGCTCTCTTCTGGGTTGTGCTGTGTAAACAAACTGCCATCTTCAGACTCACTGCTGTGAAAACCTCAAATCCTAATTAGTAAGAAATACTTACAAGGCCAATTCTCTTGCCATTCCAGTCAATTACATGTGTTATTCTCCCATCTCCTAATGGACGCCCTGTCTCCTGATCAATTACATTTGACATGAGCCATGGAAAATTTGTCTGAGAAACCAAATCTCTCAATACTTCCAAACCAAAATCTATAACAGAATACACATTTATACTATTAACCAAAGAAAATAACTATTTGCATTATTATAAACACATATTTTTCTACAAAAATTAAGATTATTTATCAATGAGAGCTTGCCCTATAAAAATGGCAGTTCATGTAAATTCCCTGTGAATTTTTCTTCTTGTAACTGCTCCTCTCTTCCTACAAGATTTTGTAGATATTACTGAAAATCAGCATTTCAAATCTCTGACATATGAATTAGTAGTATGCCAACACCACCAACAAACAACACCACACACATTTATCAGCATGCTGAAAGTCAAGGGCTTACTTCACACTACACTAACTCATCATGTTACAAATAGTTCAAAAGCCAATCAGTGCAAGCGAGAATTCTGTATGTGGAGTGTAACAAAGATTACCTTATGCAAATAACAATTAAGTCATTATGCAACATTTTTATACAACACTTTTTGTACATACCTCTGATGTTATTTTCATATAGACAAACTAATAAAACCTGTTGTTTCTTATGTAACATGTTTATTGCTGCCCAATTATTAACATCATCTGATACATTCAGAATCGCTCAGTTTTAATTCACAATCTCTCATCTTTCTGACTCTACATTCCCCATATTTCAAAATTAGTAATATGTTTATTAGATTTTGGTATGACCAAGCATTTACACTGAAAAAAGGGCTGAAAAGAAATATGTTGTAGAAATATACAAACACCATACACACCAATGACCTCATAAATAAGGGGTTGGCCATCTTACCAAAATCATGATTTCCAAAAACAGCACAATGAGTACCACATTCATTAAGTACTGGAACCATTTGTTCACCCTTTGTGAAGGAGCTCACTGCAACAAAAAAATTATAATATTCTGAAATAAGAATAAGACATTTAAAATACATGAAAACAATGCATACAAGGAATAGTGAATTCAACATCTGTTACATGTATCATATTGACTGAATCAGAATTGGTAGCTGACTAGATGGATTGGCCCCTCAAAGGTTTACTTGGCAATGCTGTTCAACTACTAATAGTTTTTTTCTTTCTGTAATTCAGCAGCTTACGTATTAGATAACAGTACTCATTATATATACATACTTCCACCACACATCACCAATACATGACTGATGTGACTCCAATAAGATTTTTCAACATACATGTTCTGCCAAATTTAAAAAAACATCACATCATCAAAAATCCACTCAGCATGATGTGTGATCAGAAACTAATGTGCAGCCAATAATACAGGGCTGGGGCAGGTACATAAGGAGGATGGACAGGATCTCCTACAACTTCAATACCCTGAGAATGAGGATAAAGATGGTTCTTGAAATGCTGGTGTTTCCTCCATTCAACCACCTGACATGACTGGTGCCCAAGAATAATTCATTATACTCAGCATGATGTTTGAAGTTAGCTTAAATGTAATATCAGAACCCATGATAAACAGTGGAATGAAGGCATAAACACAAAAAATTCATAACAAAATCTAACCTATTGGAATTATATGAAAAAAAGAATCAATATTTACAGAGACAACCAAGTCCTGGTTTGTATGCTAAAACCCAAGCAAAATCCTGCAGTTTTTACTGAGAATTACTTTACTTCCATCCTCCTACTGCACAAGTTAATTCTTTCATTCTGCATTAATGATGTTTGGTAATTTAACAAGAAACAAATGCTGTGGTGTGTAGAACACAGTTCAAAACCAATATGAATCATAAAATAGTCACTTATTCAATACAGACTAAATAATTCATAACACTGAACAGGTTTCCCTCTCACCCCATAAAAATTAAACTCCTTACAACATTCACATTCATATAACCGTGAATTATTCAGTCAGAACCATGTTTAGAAAAGAGAGATTAGTGGTTTAACTCCATTTTTTCAAACAATCACCAGAGTACTAATCATTAAAGACATGACAAAACAACAGAACATATTTAATCATACAAGTCAACACACAGTAAAGAAAATGCAATATCCATATTTCAATGTGTGTTTGCTTTGTAACAATAATCCTCTCTTATAAGTACCTTTTCCTTCATAATACTCACACATGCTCGGTGAAAAGATGTCTCCACTGAAGAGAACCAGAGGGTTAAGATGTAAGAAAGACTTTACTGCAGTACAGAAACGTGCAGCTCCTCCGACAGGCTCTGTGACTCTGGACTCAATATTATATACATCATTGTAATGAAGGATGGTCAGTGAACAGCCTCCCATAGCACCACCAGATAATGTGTTCAAAGTACGACGGCCTGCCTGACGAACTTCTAATGATGCCTGCATCACACAAATATGCTCAAGCATTTAGAATATTTAAAAACAGCAGGCATAAAAAACCAACTACTAACAGAGATTCTGAAGCAAAACATGTGCCATAGGTGCATTTAGTTTTAACCCCTTATCAGCTTCATGTATGAGTTCCTGCAGAATGGTTTTATTTTTCGCATATATTCCTTAACTTGCTTCTACTGTCATGATTTGCTTGTTTAACAGCCAGACCCTTTTAAACAAAAACATGCTACTTTTTAAGTAACATGAAATGTACAGTAAGAGGTACACGTCTGTACTAGTAGTACCTTCGCTTGACAAGATGGCAACAATAAACCTTTATAGTGCTCAACATACAAATTGGTATTTAAATGTTGGATATACGGAACAGAGTTCATGCAGAGATAGTGAAGTAAAACACTTAAGAGTGAACATGAAAGTCAAACATTAGCAAAAATGAAAAGGAACAGTGCAGTAAGGATCTAAGAATTTAACCTGTTTCAGCCATCCCACCACACTTCTCACTCCTGATGACACCTCACCAGGAACGTCGAATGGAGAAGATTCAACCAAGTCTGTCCATTTTGATCTAATAGCCGCTTGGGCCGCAAAACTTGCCATTATCAAACCAAACTTGAAACCACAATGTCAATTTTTTCCAAGATGCTTTAGGTCTGAAAAGATGTACGTAGATACTTGATTCTTTACATATACAATTTAAAATGTCCCAATTTTAAGCTTCAGCATTAAAAAATATTTAGAACTTCCAAAACTGATTTATTTATATTAACATATTTATTCTATCAGCATATTAGTACTCCAAATGTTGAATATTGGGAGCAGTCTGCCTTACCATCAAAGCAGGTGCAAGACGGTTGCTATGCAAATCTAACCAATTTAAAAAAAAAGAAGGAAAAATGCAATAATTTATCAAATCAACACTGACTATCAAAGAAATAACAGCTTTAAAAATCACACTCTTTTAAGACTTTGAAAAATACAACACACTCACGCTGTTACTAATCATGGTAAGGAAAACATACTCAAGGTAACATTCCACCAGTATAAATAGAAAGGAGATTACAACATACATCAACATACAGAAAAACAAATTATGAGCACAAGAACATACGGAGCCCCTATCCCAATAACCTAACAGAATCTTTTATACATCACTTCATTAAATAAACATCTACTCTCCATATGCCCATATATTATACTTCCTCCACCTGTACATTTTCCTTGTTGTATTTGTTTTCATATTTTCTTGTCATATACCTGTAATAAATATTTACATAATATAAAAATGAAAGTTAGTGATAAACTCCAAAACCAGAAACGTCAGATGACACACCTACTGGGCATTCAATCCTTGCATTTCCTGAACTGAGCACACATGCGACTAAATTTTGCTGCGCCCAAACTGTTACATTCTTGGATCGAACCCCACAACCTTGACATCAAAAATGAAAAGGTGACCCGAACGTCCCTTGTGTGGCAATTCAAAACGCCGTCCTCCTTATACACTACACTTAAAGCTTGCTTACATTTGATTACAGCAACATTCGTGGTTGCAAAAGATTTTCATCAACACTGGAAAACTCCTAAAACAAGTAAAATAAATTTAATATATTTCAATAAAATGTTTAATACGAGATTTGCAAAACCAGCAAATACAAACTTTGCAGACTATCAAACGCGCTTCAAGCGCCATGCCGCGTTTAGAAAATGTGAATGTGTTTCATTATTTTAACCACTCCAGTGTTGAACTACTGCAAAACTCTTGTTGCAATAATTTATACATTTCCATCACAGAATATTTCATGTGTTCAACCCTTTTTTCGATGTTATTTGTAGAGAGGAGACATAATTGCCATCTATATTCCAAAGTATCTACACCTTCCACATCAGGCATCAGTGTCTCGATAGGTAAGAAGGTTAGCTGATATTCCATGTCACTATGTTAATTAACCTTCTCCTCTCCCTGGCATTTTAAATTATAGTATCGATCACATTAAACAGCCAAATATTTTGTTGTTTTCTACTACACTTGCTACATTTCGGTGAAACTTTACTCAACAACTAATATATGGGGCTTCTCTGCATTGAAACTTATCTTGGAGCACTCCTGTTGTGTATTTTATATTACCTGTCTACATGTATCAGCACTTAATTTGTCATATTCAGTGCTCCACACCTATTAATTTCAGTTTCTAAGTGTACAATTAGAAGTAACTAAGTAAATGGAATAGAATCCTTAAGAAGCAAACAGTATGCTCAGCTAGTGATGAAATTCCTTTTATGGAAACCAAAGGTTCATTACTTTGTTCACAAGAACACATTTGTGCCATAGGTGTGTATATAAACTCTTTTAACAATTTTTTCTTTTGTAAAATGGCACTATTTGCTGTATTTCTGGTTCCTGCTATTTGTAATTAGTCTATTTGTATCTACTATCTTAATTTGTTGTCGTTAAAAATTAATCTGAAGTTTAAAAAGAAATTAGAATATAAAGCTAGCTATGATTCTCTTGTTTACAACTGTTCTACTTGTTCTACTTTTCTAGCAGTACATAATGGTACCACAAAAAATAAAGAATAACATGTAAACTGAGTCATGACCATTAATCATCCCTTTGTCTTACTATTGGGAGTCTGCAGTGGCCGCGCGGTCTGAAGCATGGGCCTTGTGCCACTTGGTTACTGGGACAATGGGTTTGAATCCCACTCAAGCCATGGATATTTGTCCGCATTTTCTGTGTTGTGCTGTCCTGTGTACAGGTAGAGGCCTTGCAACTGGCCAATCCCTCGTCCAAGGAGTCCTACCGAATGTCTATAGATCAAGCCAACGAAAAGTTGGGACCCGCAGTGCTCAGGCACTTGAAGAACAGGTCGTTCCCATTATCCCAGTTGTCTTACTATTTGTAATCATCACTAAATGAACTAAAACAATAATAGCTACTTCAAAGGTTGAACATTATTTTTCAGTTATTACAAAACTTTATAATTACTAGTGGATTATGCATTCCTTAACTATTTTTCAACACTGCAAAAATGTCTCATTATAAATAACCTGACACTTAAACTGTTACAATCAACATAAAAATATCTGAAGAAATATAGGATACAGTATGGTACGAGTCCTTTAAAGAAGTACATCAGTTACTTACCAGATTCCTTGTTACATACAAACATGCAGTCAAAAAATTCCCTCACTTAGGTTAAGTAGTGGGTTCTGAAAATGTTATTAGATCTTTTCAGTGGCACTTGTAATTCATTCCATTTATTGGTTTTTCCAGTTCCTACTTATTACACATGGGTCTAAACAGTAAAGCAATTAACAGAAGACTTAGCAAAATTTAATCATATTTTAAAAAACAAATAATTATTTATATAAGTCACATATTGCTTACTTTATTCAGTGTTAAAGTATATGTATACATATATTACATTTATGTACAGTATAACAATAATGATTTTGACTTATTGGAATTAAAATGTAAAATCAAATGATACAGTGAAAATATCACGAAAAATACTTCATTTCACATTTCTTTTAAAAACAATCAAGAAGTCTAAAACATTCTAATTTTATTTTACAAACAGTGATTTTATTTCTCCCAAGTCATTAGTGATGTGACATAACTTTGTACACAACATGATACGTAATAATGTTATTGTATTATGGATATTAAATTAAATGCTAATGAATAGTGAATTCTTATAAGATGCGCATTACAATATTATTAAAATATGTATTGATATGGACAACTATCAAAGAAAAATCAGATAAAAACATTAGAAATATCCTGATATGTAATGTCATATTAATAATATAAAGTAAATGTATAAAACTACATTAAAAAAAGTTTAGTCAACCTTTATCGTACAGGAAAAGATTACTTAAACCCAAACCAAACTTTTAACTCCATGGTCTATGGTATGCAGAATGATGGTGCAATGCATGTAGATCTGGAATGCGCATAAGATTCAATGCAAGGACGATAAAGGTCAATCATTTCAATAAACACAAAGTTAAATCCATCTCTACTTGTAAAAACAATGGCCTGTTCACATTTATTAACAAGTATGAAATGTAATACTTAGCTGGAACTAATAAGCACACAAAATATAACAGATTAACTTATACCAGACTTCTGCTAATATTGTTAACCCAGGGTTCTTTAGCTAACTTGGTCTGCATTATAGTGATAATTTTACGACAGGCAAAGATTACAGCTATAAGACTGCAAATACCAATACTACATGTCGAGAATAACAAAAATGGGAAAAGACAAGATTTATCAATCAAACTGAATGGCCTATGACATAAAACTGCTGAAGTACTGTCAGAATGGATACTGGATGGTAGCGATTTGTGCCTTCTTTAATAATGGCAAAACAGAATTTGATCCTATGACATGATTATTCCAATTTCTTAATTTTCATTAAGTATTCTATGCTCTACATATTAATGCATTCTAACAGAACTACAAAATGCATATTACTGAAATATTTTAAATGAAGTTGTGCTGAATAATCAATGTGATAACTTAATTAATTAGGACTGATGTTGAATAACTTCTACAGTTCATACACTGCCACTTAATAACCTAAGAACCAATTAATCCTAAATGGAACTTGAAAGCAACAATCAATATCAAAGTAATCAGTAAACTATAATAATATTTATAGCATATATCAAACAAAACAGAGCTGAATTATTGTCTTCCAAGATAACAGCAACTTACAAAATTGCACATATAGCACTCAAATACATTCTGCAGTTAATATCTGCCCAACTGGAAGATATTTCCATGAGTTAATCAGACAATATAGAAAATACTATCCATATTCAGAAGCAGCAAACATCCATCATTTTCCAGTGTCCCAGTGAAGTACATTATGTGAAATTACTACCAATAGACCATTATGTGATCAATGAACATTATGTGTCTGCTACTTACAAAATAAATATTTCTGGCACAGTTGTAAATTCTTACACTACTCTACAGACCAAGCAAGCCTACTTCCTGGAATCTCCAATGTGAACTAAGCCTAATATTTATGTACAAGATATTTTGAAAATTTATGAGCAAGTTTTCCATTCCCTTTTCAGACAAATGATCTCATGATAAACAGCTCCTTTATTTTTTATCAACATTCCATTTATAACTTACCTCCCTCTATTGCCATGTATATATTACCAATCAATATAGAACAAATTATTACCCAAAGACACACATACAATAAACCATAAATAAAAGAAAACAATATGTCCTTGTGCTACATTTTAGTAGTTATACACAGACATTACCCATTTCTGATATGAAAGCTTCTAATGCATTTCTCAATGACCCAATTTAAAATAATTATGTACAAAATGGGCTATACGCCCATAAAACCAGTATGGAATGTAAATTGAAGAGAAGAATGCAAAGGCATTTATTCCAAATAGTTTTAAGATAACAGATTCAAGCACGTATAAACACACAGTCTCAAAAACTATCATCATTTATGATAATGACTGGACATAATAATGCTGATAGAATTTAACATGTGTAATGTTATGTCACATTTCAATTTCCCCTTGCAATATTCAGTGCGTAGCAATAGAGGCTGACAGGAAATTATACATAAAATACTTCATCCACAAAAGAGTAAATGAGTCCTAAATGATGGGAAACCAAAATCAAAGATGGCTTCCAGCTAGTAGGAAGCTCTGCCAACTAAATGATTGAAAGACTCATGGAATAATGGCAAGTTCTGGCCTAGGAACTCAGACTTGCATTAACATTTGCAAGCAAATCATGCTAAAAGTTTGAAACTTAATAATTCTTATTGTTTCAGTAACAAGCACAAAAACATTTTTACATGATGGTCCTACAGTCAGCTACAAAATACTCAAGAAATTCTATTAGTAGTGATCCAACTGGATCACAGAATACTCTGGATTTCATACAGCCTAGATGATTTTCATTCATTTAAAAGTTTTACTGCCAAAGGAAGTGACTTTATAAAGGAAAAATTTCAGATACATGACTGAATGTAAGAAAGAGTTGATGCAACAAGCTAAACAAGCAGATTTTTGAGCATTATACCTTATTGTACCCTTACCTTCTTCCCTTCATTTAACATGCCTTATACATCAGTATAAAATTCTGCAACAGTAATACAAAATTAAATTTACTTCTATGATGTCACTAATGAGATTTGAGGTTCTCATGGTGGAAAAGATGGCGATGCTGGTCTTCTAGGTTACACTGATACATGGGCTTGTAGGTGGATACCTACGTTTAGGAGGGACATACTGCCTCCATCTTCAGAACTACCCTTCAGCCATATAATGTTACAAACCAGATGACCAACATCGACAATCTTACTTAATATAACTTTAATAACCAATATCCACAAAACAAACAAAATATGACACTAATCATAATTCCTTTCAAAACTGTATGACTGCTTTCTTTAATTTTTTTCAGTAATCATTTACACAAATACAGTATGCATTGTAAATGTTGTACACAAAACAAAAATACCTAGTTTATATGTATAAATTTAAAAGCTATAATTAAAACATGGAAACAGGATCTTAATAAAGAAATAAAGTACCTTCCTTTGTCAAATATTCCATTCTCAGAAGACGCACATATATTACAGAATTATTAAATACAAATGCTACCACTTATCAGTCCTGCTTTACAGTCTTACTGCCAATAGAAAGGGGATAATGAATGCAGAGAAAGCACCCAGTGAAAAGGAAATTATATTTTCCCAAGTAGTGGTCTCACTTCCTTTAATTTTATTACTTTCAAACCAATGTTGTATGAAAAAAAAACCGGTGTAAGAAATACAGTAATACCTGGCAAAACTCATTACTATGTACATTAATGAGAATGTATTAAAGGGCTTGATTGAATGAAGGGTGTGAATCTAAACAATGTCAAAGCTTTGGTTAATTCTCCTGCAAATATTAACATAATTTCATGCAAGTAATGTGTGTTGCTTTTGTATTCCTTGTATATATATAAACTACTATGTAACTGTTAAAGTACTTATGACTCAAATATCTTAGAACTCTTACTGCAGACATAATAATATAATTGTGCAACCATGATTACTTCATATTTCCTGTTCTGAACTGTTACATGAGCATGTTAATGACTAATGCCCATCATATGAGAACAGCTTTTACAACACAAGCGGCTTACTTCTTTTGTCTGGAGTTAGGAATGGCCTTTGAACTTTCTACCCTTAGCATTCCTCAGTAGAATGAAGGAGGTAATTCTTGAGGTGGGAGCAGCCACTTGGCACAATACACATCAGTGTAACAAAGGCTTGCAAGAAGACTGCAGACATTAAATTCAGCTATACTGCATAGTGGCAAGATGGATGCATGCCTTTCAAAGGGAGAGAAAGTAAAGAACACAAACTATGAGCTGCATGACCAGCCACAGCAGCAGCCAAAAGGCATGTCACCTGGCTGTGAGGACTTTGTTGTTAATGGACCAAAGACAGATATGTGCTGAACTTTTATGTGGAGATAGTATTGTATCATCAGTGATTCATGTGATATTAACAGAAAGCTGAAAATGTGTAAAATTTACACATCTGGGTCCCATACAATCTGAGAGACATTCAGATGTGACAACACATGGAAATAAAGTTTTCTAATTTTATAAAAGTGTTGTCATTATATTTTAATGAAACTTATGCAAGACAAAACACAATATAATTGGATGATTCATGTTTGAGTGTTATATAATGCCAATTAAATTCTTTGTGCAACAAAATGAGCCCCCATTTCATGTTTACTTAGTAATACGAGCTCTTCCCTAGTTCTCCATCCAAAGTTATTTTTAAATAATTACATCACTTTACTTAAATTTTATCTGAATTTTTTAAATATGTTCCTCACTATCTCATACAAAAACATTTTAAAATTCAATGGAAACCAAAAAGCTGAGTTTTTATAAGTTATAGAATGTATTAAAAATGTAAGAGGTGAAAAAAAGAAGCTTTAAATTTAGTCACAAAGTGCCCAGTTTAGAATATTTCCCTACAATAAAAGAAGCATTTCAGTTAGCAGAAAAATACTTATAACTGTCCTCCAAGATTCGACATTTCATACAGAATATCCAACTCCAAGATCCTTGACGCATATGTAACACTGAAGTCATCATGATATATAAACAGGGGTCAAAATTCCCTGGACAAAAATAAAATCAATAATTGAAGTATTTTGCTTATAGATTACGCATTCTTGTAAATATGCCAAACAACAGTTTTACTTTGTAATAAAAGAACTGTGCAAACCTATTTGAACAATAAACTATCAATTTGACAGAGCACTAAAATTGCCATCTCCATTTTGAATCAAGCTCGTATAACAATCATCAAACTATTGCTAGGAACATAAGGAGGGATGTGATAAAATAATGCTAAAAACAAACATTTTACATTACCACAATTTTTAAAAATCTATTCATTATCATAAACATTCATAACCGAAGTATTAACAGCATTTCAATTTTTTATGCTCACCTGCACAATCCACGTAACTAATTTTACAGTTATTTAGTTACAGAATCACTGCAGTATCATAAACGCATGTTACCATTTTCTCTGATCATACCAACCTAAATAATAAAATGACACTGCACTTGACTAGAAAGATGGTATACAAATAAACCCAGAACAGTACACTTACTTGTACATCTCCCTAAATACATACCTAAGAAACAAATATGTTGAAATTCTTCTGTCTCATTTGTAAATTAAGATTATTAATCCTTCACCTACAAGTGAACTAAATGAGTTGATGAGGCAGGTTCTGCTAGGCTTGCCACAATCTCTTGTGGCCAGTGCTTCCAAAGCTATTTTCTGTTGAATTTAATTATTCAAAAGTGTGTTAAAACATGTCACAGTGTTGTTGATGATTTAATTTTTAACCTCTGTATACTAAGTCTGCATATTTGTACATAAAAAAATCAATGCAATGCTCAAGTCAGGCCATCAAATGGTCTTGTAAAATGACACTGTAAAAATCTGGGGTTCTTTTTTCATTATGGCATCATAAGAGCTGGTAAATGTGTCTCATTATAAATGCTAATTTATAAGCAATAAGTTTAATTAAAGTATAAGTAATATGGCACTGACATCTGCTTTGGAACTTTATCAAAAATACTGCAAACTTCATAAAATGTCACTTGAAAAAGTTGAACATATTAATGAATCTAAAAATTCCTCATAATGTTCTGAGAAATTGGTGGATGAAATTCTCAAGAATAAAATGGTTTCATAATTACAGAGAGATATACTAGTAACTTGTATATTTCTAAAAACCAATTGTGGCACGTGAACACGGTGGTTTTCATACTGTGTTCCACATAATGCCAGTTTCTAAAAGACTGTTACAAAACTTCACACCCACCAAATTAAAAAGATAAAAAATACAGCACATGTGTTTCTTGTTTTTCAATTGCTAAGTTATTTCAACTGATCTTTCATTTTCCAGATAGCATATGAAACACATTCATGATGCTGTTGTTCAAAACTTACTTTAAAAAAATGAATAAATAATGTAACCTACAATCAATGTTATATGCTACACAGTAAACCTCAGACGCAACACAACAAAAATATTGCATTCCCATTTAACATTCCCATGTAACTAGTTGCATCTTCTCTCTGTTTTCGATGTCAAACTACATTTGCCAAGGCCAACAGTAAATTTTGCAACACAGAAAAAGGATAGAAAGTATTCCAATTTTTTTAAAGTAAAAGTATAAAGGAATCACCTAAGTCTTCATATCACTGAATAATGTTTAACAATGAACATCATGATTTCACTATTCCATTACATTGGAAGTTGAACACCAAGCAGCCTTATGAAAATGCTGTCCTAAACACCACCAGAAGAACAGCCTTAACTTCTTTCTTGAATCAAAAATATAGACCAACTTTAGAAACACCAGATACACGAAATCGCTTAGCAATTTTCAATGGACATCTTAACAACAGAAAAGATAAATACTGCAGACATCTCTTAACCACAATCTATTCTTCCAGTGAAGTGTTCTAATGTTCACTTTCATTAATATTGCATCATAATTTCCTACTACCATAATTTCACTTTCTTATTCCCCACTTCAAGTTCTCTTCTGCCATGGCTTGAAATACATGAAAGACAAGATGACTCCTTTATCCACAATTTCCTATGCACTTGTATTATTCTCAGCTTCCTTGGAAATATATCTTTAAGGTTAGTCTGCAGGACTCATGTTATTGTTCATAATGAACCTTAGTAGAAGGAATAAATGACATGAAAATAAAGTAAAACGATTTTGGACATACATTCTTTGTGTATTATGTACACAGTGTCATTTTGTAGCAGTGAAGAGGGGAGCTTTGATACTCATGGAGCACAAGTCAGTTTTCATAAACCCTGATTCATTGCAGTCATTTTCTACTACTTTGTCCAATGACTCATTAGATACAATTATGGACATTCAGTAACAAAACTGGAAGAAAATATTGCAACTATTCAAAATTCTTGGTAAGTTTTTTAAAATTAGCAATAACATTTACATATGGAAACTTTGTAAAGTGGGAAATGAAAAATTACAAAAACTGAGTGACAGAAATTAAATGACTTATCATTACACTGGGACATAAAACCAAGAAATCAGTACTTTGCAAATGATTCTGCTCCACGGATTTCACTTGACACCATACAGATAAATCAATATTTTGACTATGATAAAACACATAACGTATGTAACAAATAGAAAAAACATCGACACAGTAGCCAACACTACTGAATCTAGATTTCATTTTAAAACACTACTACAAGGCCTTCTGTCACTTGCACTTCAAAAGGTCTCTGAACATTCAGCTGATTGATATGACAGACATCACTTAACACAATGTACAAATAATCCTGAGACCAACCACTGGCTTTCATGGTAGCCAACTATTTGAATCCACAAGCAATAAACAGAAATTTCCATTGTCCAAACATGCACAACTCTTAATGGAAACATCTGCTCCTTTAATGTAAACATTTGATATCCACCAGTCACTTCCCAATGACTAGGCTTGAGGTCTTGCACACATCTCCAACAAAGTTTGTTCTGGTGTGATATTTCAGGCTGACGAGGATTCTTAAGAAGCCAGTTTGGAGGAGTACTGACAAATGTGACCATAATATTTAAGAAATGGTAGCAAAATATCTGGTTATGCAACCAAAAGTTGGGAACTGATCAAATATCAAGATCGAGATGCACATGTATATCGGAAGATGCAAGTTTCACCAGGGTTTTCTTGATACGAAGAGCTGGTAGGCGAACATTGGGATTATGATGCCAACATTCCTTCATAAGCTTTGCCATCCCACTAAGTGTCTAGAATACAAACGATGGAAAGCAAATAAATCATATATATATATATATATATATATATATATACACACACACTTGTAAAACTAAAGTATATACAGAAAAACGCATTACACAATGGTTTCATTAGACAGCGTATGGCTGACTGATTCTCAGGACACTTGGTGACAGTGTTTCTAATGTAGAAATTATACAATACAGAATAAGATGAGAGGATGATGAAGAAAAATTTATAACCTCACAGAACAATAGTATTTGTAATACCATACATACAACTGAAGACACTGTATTTATGTATAGGTATATATGTACAGGCAAATGACAATAAAATTTAATGTCACTTTGAAAACTTTCAAATTCTACAAAGTTAACAACCTTCACATAATAGAAGATTTGAGACTGCTATTATGCTTAAAGCATGTGTTTAAAGAAAAAGAACTTTTTTCTTTGCTTGAACCCTTTCCCAAACATGTTTATTCTGATAAAAAGATGGCAGTTCTGAAAAATGAATGTGGCAAGTGTCTTCTCTAGAAATTTCTAATCAGAGTCAAATGAGATTATGGGGAGGAGGAGAAAAGTAAACACAAATATTTTAAAGCAATAGCCTAAAATTTTCTTGTAGGGACTGATGAAAACCACAATCTTACGATAGTCAGACTCCATACAGGATTCAAACTACATAACTATGAAGCCAAGTCAGATGCATTATTATTCTGCTACCTCATTCAGTCCACATTCATCCCGTGATTCATTCTTCCCTTTTATACACTTACCCATATTAAGAGATCTGTATTACAGGTCTGAAACTTACTGATTTTGCACTGTTCAACCATAGATCAACAAAATCTTACCGCATTGGAAGCCCATCGGTTGGGCAAACTTGGCCTTTGCTGGTCAATGCAAACCACCTTCTTCATGTCCTCAAAACTGGGATCATTTGGCACAAGATCATAAAATGGAGGTTTGTAATCCTCAGCAATTCCATTAGACAAAGTTCTCCGGCAAACTTCCCACAGCACTAGGCCAAATGAATAGATATCTGTACGGCGATAAGACTCAAAACACTCTGTATTGATCCTATAAGTAAAGAACAAAAAAAGTTTTTAAACTGAATTCAAAAAGGCAATATAACCTATTTTCAACATTTTTTCTGCCACGGCAACCTTGCAAATGCAAGGTGTTTCACAGAGACCACAGATTCTGCAAGAGGTTGTATTGGGTTCAACAAACTAGTCTCTTCAACTAAAATTACAAATTATAAAGCTGTTGTTGTCCCAAAGCCAAATTTGTCACTACTGTTTTTAAAGCAGAGGTACAGAACAAACTTGAGATGATTTTCATTTAAATTATCTAGCATTTAAGAGACCAGTGATGTATTTTTAGATATTTTGCTCATATTTATGAAGATGGCATATACTTGATGAGCCTCTACAGGACCTAACAAACTTACGGTAATACAAGTCATTAGGCCAAGATTCCCATAACAGGTTACCATTGCAATTATATAATAGACATAGTCCTATAATCGTTATTCTGTAAGGTTGAAAAACATTTAGCAGTGTTACCATTGCAGTTGTAATAACAGTACACACAAGCTTAACAGATATCACTCATTATGTGTGGATCCACAGTTCAACCCAACCAAAAAATTTCAATTTCAGTAACAAACCTGAAAAGGCACTCACCATCGACAAACCTGTTTGTGCAGTTCAAGGACACATATTTGTCTTAGTATATGCACATGGCAGAGCAGCCAAAAGAATGTAACATTGCATTCCACAACACAAAAAAAAAAATGCAGTCAGCATACAGAGGAAAAAGGGGGATACTGCACATATATGCAACACAATTTTCTAGCCCAAAATCCTTAAACCCTTATGAACAAATAACACAAAGGCAGTGTGCATACTAATGCTGAATAGGAAATCGCCAAACTTACAAAAATAATTACCTTCAATATATTCCAATAACTTTGAGTAATATGAACACCAAACTACTTACGTTTCATCAAGAACCTCAGGGCTCATGTAGCGTTTTGTGCCAACTCTTGGGTTTGCACCAACATCCATTTCACCTGTTGCTTGAACATGTGTCACTGCCAAACCAAAGTCAGCAATCACACATGATCCATTTAGTTTCATCAAAATGTTCTTGCTCTTGATGTCACGATGAGCAATTGCTGGTTTACCCTGTTACAGGAAACAGCCACAGTAGAATACACACTATTATTATTATTATTATTTAGCGTACTGTCTGACGACAGGTCCATATGAACAGGATCCTTCCATCCTTTTCTCTTCTCGGACTGGGACCTGTTCATACACGTTCTTGGCAGATGATCCAGAAGTGGTTTGCCATTGCCTTCTTCTGTGTGTGAATGGAGTAATTGTTGGGATGCCACGGAGAAACCGGGGAAGCCGGAGGAAAACTCCGTGTTGCCTAGACCACGGCCTTGCCCATCACAAGTTATAAATTCGAGCACCGCCGGGAATCGAACCTGAGACCCCAGGATTACAAGGCCAGTGTTCTAACCGCTAGACCACCGTGGCGGTAGAATACACACATTGTATAAAAAATCAAAATGTGTCAGTGATCAATAATTATTTTATATTCTTTAATCTCACATAATAAAGGCTGCAGTAATCACATCCAATTTAGTCCTTATGAAATAATTATAACATGGAAAAAATAATGAGCTTTAATGGGTTGTTACAAGTAAAATACTGATGCTCTTGATGATGGGAAGATTTTTATACATCAGAAAATTCATAAGCTGTAAAAAGCATTCATGATACTGAACACTTTTTTTCATATTATGAATGCTTGCTATAATAATATTAGTATTAGCCTAATGCTTAGACACTTGGAGATATTCCATTCATCTTCTGGTATCACAATATAGTTTTGTAATTAATGTTTCCTGTCGTGGTTTAAAGCACAGCACCCTAGATGATGATCCCTGTTCTTCTTTTTTGCCAAGGATCCACACAGAAAGGTACTCTTGTAAAATAGAATTTACTGAACATACAAAAGTGGCCCACTTAAACATATATTTATGCAAAAATTCTTTACAAAATACACTATTATGAACTTACTTGTGTTCCAAAGATCTCTGTGTGTAGATGAACAAGGCCATTAGCAGCGGACAGGCATATTTTCATAAACTGGTGATGAGTTAAAGTGGTTCTATTAAGGTGATCATACAGTGAACCAAGCGGATGATGATGCGTGATGAGCCACAGTTGTGTGCAGGAGTTGCGTGAAGTCATGTCTGATCCTATGTAGCCCAAAATATTTTCATGACGTAGTAATACAGTGCTATAGGAAAGAAAACAAAATTTAAATATTATCTGCAGTTTAATCAAATGCAGGAAAATGTTTTACTAATTAAGCCTTAGGGTACAGCCCACCTAATCATACCAAAACAGTTTAATTAATTTTTTTACCTCATGTATATAGACCTACACTTCTATCCTGTCAGTACAAGATCATAATTTAAAGCAGGCCAGTGGATTGGTTCATGTAATTTAACTGTGCCATACTAGCCAAAATGGTTATTCACCATAGAATGAAATAAAAGTAATTCACTTTAAATATGGAATAAGAATGGAAATGAAGAAAAACTAGATCTATATTAATTAAATATAATTGCCTAATTGCCAATGACAAGATAATATAGCTGACACCTAACATTCAACTCTTATTTGTTTTCAATACTAGTGGCTAAAAGATTTAGTTACCAGAAATCTGAATCCCAATATCTATTGTTTTTACAGTTAGTGAAAAATCTTGGTCATTTCCAATTTGCTTTTATTCTTAAGACTCCAGCTAAACATATTACAACTTTTAAATCTATTATCATGAATCTGTGATTATAATTTTTAATTGTAAAAAAAAGAGAAGTAAAATTAAGTTGCGTGGATTTTATACCAGAGCCTTACTACCACTACTCCACATCAGTGTATGATAAAAAGACAATAAATCAATTTTTGCATCACTACATATTACTGAAGACAACAACACAACTTCTAGCAATTCAAAATCTATTCAACAGCCAATTTTATTATTGTTTGAAAAATAATTATCTTTACTGGGAAGTTCATAACCTGTATATCTCTGTTTCTCTACTCCATGAAGCTTCATCTCGTGAAAAAAATATTTTTACAGCAACATTTTCTCCGTGCCATACTCCTCGCCAAACTTCTCCATATCGGCCCTTGCCAATGCACTCTGACAGTGAGATCTGCTTTGCAAGTGTGCGCTGAATAAGTAGTGGCAAACCTGATCCAGAACCCGATGTCAAAGAGTGTTCAAGATATTCCTGAAACAAATAATGAATGCTTCCCATTACCTTGCACATGCCAAACTGTAAATGGTATTTATACCGGAGAAACATAGAAAAGAAACACCGTAATCATGTGTATTGAAGAAAATAACCTACAACACAGACCGCCATTCTTTTTGATGAATTACAAGTTCTAAACACTCTGACACATGAAGATTTCCGTCTTCTGGGTTGTTGCGCTGTGTAGTCTGGTCGATGTTAACCAACGTTGATCGCCCTGATGACAGAGGCAGTATGACCTCTGAAACGTTGGTTAACATCAACCAGACTACACAGCACAACCCAGAAGACGGAAATCTTTATACTCACCGCTGTGAGAACCGCGAGTCTTACTTTCTGACACATGCATATGTGGTTTTCTCATAGTAAAACACTGGATTCTCATTCAGAGGGTTCTAAGTTCATTCCCTAGTCTAATGTGTGTAATTTATTCTACTCAGATTCTGGACCTTCACTTCCATCAAAGATAAAACTTTGGGAATGTGAAGAATGTGAGACCCCCATCATGGTTTGGAATTCACATAAAACTGCAGGCCCCCCTTGCCAACCATCATTCTCTTGAGCAGCCTATCATTGGAAGTAATAAAAAATAATTACAATTATTATCACAGCAATTGTTGAAAATGACCATTTTTTGTGATTCACACATTTATTCTCTTTTGTATGTTTGTTGAAACTCAGCAGAGATGCTTTAGTAATTTTTTAAATGCATGTCTCAATAATATGTTTCACATCTTCTTAAATGCGAAGATAATTTCTGTACAAAGCATCTTTAATGAATGTTTTCCGCAGACTCTTCACCCAACACTAAAGATTCGATGGAACTCTTCTAATCATTTACACTGCCTGTATCACAGAAATATTTTATTGAAAATACTGTAGACTTATCTGATACAGTAAATTCATGCACAAAAACAGTCTGGCAGGCCAAGTAAAAATGTGGAATTAGGTAATGTGTAATGATAAGCATGGCATGTACTTTTGAAAAACATCCTGACGCCTCAGTTTTTTGTCAATACACAAATGTTGCAAGCTACAAACATCTTGGATTTATTATGTGTGCAGGCTTATTATTATTATTATTCAGTGTTCTGTCTTACGACAGGTCCATTGCTCTGCCCAAAAAGAGCTCTCCAGTTTTCCCTATTCTCAGCTTCTCGTTTTAATTCCTGAAACTTCATCTTCTTTCCTTGTTTAAGGTCGTCAGTTAGCTGTATCCTTCTTCTTCCCAGTCATCGCTTTCCTTCAACCTGGCCTTCGATGATATCACTCAGTAACCCATTCCTTCTCATAATATGTCCCAGCCAGTTAGCTTTCCTTCGTGTAATCGCCTGAAGAATGTGTCTTTGCTCGTTGACTCTCCTCAATACTTCTTTGTTGTTCACTCGATCCGTCCACCTGATCTTCTCTATTCTTCTCCAACACCGCATTTCAGAACTCTCCAGGTATTTCTGTTCCTTCTTCCTGAGTGTCCAATCTCTGCTCCATACAGCGCGACACTCCATACGTAACACTTCATTAGTTTCTTCTTCATCTCCAAGCCCAACTTGCTAGTGAGAAGTATCCTCTTCTTGACGAAAGCTGCCTTGGCCATGGCTATCCTTGCTTTTACTTCCTTGGTGCATAGAGCGTCCGTCGTGATTATGCTTCCCAAGTACTTGAAATGCTCCACATTCTCCAGCTGTTGGTTTCCAACTACACAATAATAAAATGCAACACATATATTGTTCTTTTAACCAACTTAAATTATTTATAATTACCTCTAATGAGTTAATGAGTTGTATGACTTTTCAATCACTCCATATGACAGTACATAAATGACATTATTGTACGCGACTGTAATCTTGAGACTTCCAAGGAATGCAGGAAGTCCGAAGCATTAAAGGCTAATGCTATCTTTCATCCTTCCTCCTTCGCCCCACTTTCTCACCCCACAAGTCTCAAGATTACAGTCTTACACTGTACCTCAAATTATATTCAATATCATCACTGTTTCTTTAGTATCTGACTGAAAATAAACATTCAAATACCCTGAGTGTACTGTCTCCTGCTGCAGTTACTCTGAGAAGGTCATCAGACGCATAATAAGTCTCTGGATCTGCCATGTTCCGTGCAGACATCAGCCTCTTTCTGTGCGTATGTCGCATCAAAAGCAACACCAGTGCACCCAATAAACCCAGAGCTAACACTGGACCAAGTATTGCAAGTGTGAGTTTCATAATGTAACTTGTACTGTCTAGGTAAGGTGGCACCTGACCTGTAACATCAATAAAAAACAAAATAAAATAGTGAAAAATTGACAGTGGAACCACGGTTCCGGAGAATCTGACGTAAATACGTCTCTGTATTTAAATTATATTTAAGCAATAAATACAATGAAAGGAAGGTAGCTGAATGTAATGTAATGTAAGGAAATGTAATGTCAAAATTATCTAGTCTACGACGCACTTCTTCTACAAGCGATTCACAGCTCAGCTCTTTCCGCAATAACGAAAGCGGATTGTTGACGGCAGTAATGTAACACAACAATGCAACAACAGGTAACCATTGTTGTCGATTTGTTGACACGGATCTTACACATTTTCGTTCCACTTTTTTGCCGAATGACCCTTCGGTATAGACGTATTTACGTCAAAACATGCGAGAGCATGTGCTTTTCAGTATTTTCTACCAAAAATAGACTTTACTCTGTCTTCATGCACAAAAGTTCCTCTTTCAACACAAACAAGCTTTAAAATTAACATCACATGTTTCAGTGTTACAAATGCTAAACAGAAATGTATTTACAAATCACCACACATCAAGTTATAATGTTTTATTAGTTAAGACCATAATATTACAGTGAAACCTCTATCCATCGTTCCCCGAACTATCGTTTTCCCGGATGCATCGTCCGTTTTGTTCGGCCCCGGACACATCCCATATAAAATAATGTTACATTTTCCCGCTTCTATCATTCCTCGAACTATCGTTTTATCGCATCGATCATTCAAAAATCTTAGTCCCGGCCCACAAATTTCCTGCAATGATCATTTCTGAGAAATTATAACGAAATATACGCCATGTTTTTAGAATTTAAAATGCTGGGTTTAGAGATAAATTAATACCGAAAGACGCACAATGTTTTTGGAATATGCAGTAGCGGTAACCTGTTATGTCGCCCAACCAGCACAGATCCTTTTGGAATGAGGGGTCAGCGGTTCAGGGGTGATAGTTGGAGTGAATGGCGGTGCTCATTGTCAGAAATTTTATGAGTTTAATTAGGGTGCACTCATATTTCGTTCCAGCGATGCCAGATGGCATGTGCAGTGTGAATTTCTTCACAAATGCTTTTATTATAAGTACAAAGGAAAGGCAGGCAACACTTTTCATTCTTCTGGTTCATCTCGTTTCCAGTGGTTCAGTGTCTTCTACAGCTACGTTTTGTTGAGATCGGCAGTAATAGTATTTCCATTCTTCCTGTTATTGCGAGCCCGAAGCTGTGCCGAGTTTTGCCGAAGCGCATTGGCAAAAGTGAAGTCGTTCTTTTTATGCGCATAATATTAGTGAACGTGACGAGGAACACATTTTGAACGTGGAAAGGGCTCTGTTTGCCCTAAAACGTAAGTTTCGACAAACCAGTTGTCCATTAAAGGCTTTTTTGGTAAAAAGAAGTAACTTTGAAAGAGAATAATTCAGTTTTTTTTAAATTTTTAATGCTTTCCCGCAACTATTGTTTTCCCGTATTCATCGTTTTTATTTCCCACCCCCGCCAAAAATGATGCATCAAGGTTTCACTGTAATGCACATGAGTGCGACATTGTTTTTACCGGCAGAAAGGTAAACAGTAGCCTCCAATGGCTTGCCCATTCATTCTTTCAAGAAAGTTTGATAATCTCCCCCATGCATCTCCAGTAAGGAAGTGACAACATGGTTAGATTAAGATAAGTTGCCAGATTTTACTCACATTGGATCTTATAATGGTTTTACTGTGCATTTACAAAACTATCAAGCTCACAATAGTGACATGTTAATGCATCAATTTCTGCACTGGTCTCTCAATTATATTGATTCCAACAGAGTATGTGCAATGTAATGACTAGCAGAAGAGTATGGCTTAACAGAAAAGAATGAGACTTCTTCCAGAGGCAGACTCTCCACTTACATTTCACATATTTTAGATTACATTAGATCTGTTGGCCACACTGCAAGTAAAGTCCAATACTACAAATTACAGTTGTAGAACAGAAGCATTTAATTTTATAAAACATACCCTTGTATACAATCGGTGGTAGATCAGGAAAGCTACCATTGTTGCAGAAATCTCCAGTACAGCAATCTATTGCATATTGTCCATCTGCATGACGCTTTGTATGCCCTGAACGAGAGCTATACGATTGTACGCTGCAGTAAAGAGGTATCTGCTCTGCATTGGTGATGCAGCCTCGAGACAAACGCTCCACACCATTTGAATCTCGCACACGGGACTTCCAACACTAAAATAAAGGTTAAAGATAAATAAGGTATAACACACCATTCAATAAAATCTGTAAAGACCTCTGTAATTCAAATTCAAACAAATTGATTACAAATTTATTATAAGTTAATGGGGCTTACTTGATGAACTGATAGTTATTCACCTAACCCAGAAATCCTGTTGTTATGGAACATGAAAGCTTGTATGTATTATCATACTATCAGTAAGCAAATTATTATTGCTGTTATTATTATTTAGGCAATAAAATACAATAGAACCACTTAATGGTAATACAGTCTGATATGAACTAAACCAAAATTACCTAACATTTGTTTAATCATCTAACATAATTTTCAAGCACGTTCATTGATGTGATAACCTGTTTTACACTATCGGACATTCACTCCATACCAAGATAATATGTATGGAATTAAATTGAACATACAAAATTTCAGTCACAACACGAGACAAATCAATCCCACCAAATGAGCAAAATATGTAAACTGCATGCAATCACATACTACAATTACATGTAAGTATGACATACTTCCAGTGCTGATGTGCATGGAGCTGTTGTTGTACAATCTGGTGCTTCGCAGGAATGGCATTTGTACTTTTTAGTAGAAGAGAGAATAAGGTTTGTTTGAGCATTTAGTAGTCTTAAATGTTCTTGATCTGTTTCACTCCCTGGAGGCTCAGGAGGTTCTGGTGGATCTAGAGGATCATCACTCTCTTGCAGCATCCCCCTTAAATCACCTATATGTTTAAAACACACTATTAACAAATTAAAACACAATACATCATTGCATGGTTTAACTAACATAGGTCACGGTACCTAGGTCCTAAGAAGAAATTACGTAGCTCATTGCCCTTGGAATCAAATATAAAAGATGAGGTTTAGAATGAACCACTTTACACATAATCGATTATACACGTTAATATTGAGAAAATCAGCAGATACTTAAGTAATTATATCAAAAAGAAACAGGCCCAAAGTCACAAATACCTGTACACAACGTAAAAGTAAAAATAAAAAGTAAATAAGTCACATATCCTGAAGTAGCCATGTTGAATCTGCCATAACAATAAACAAACCAAACATTTTAGAGGCTAATTAACCATACGCAATTGAATCTTTCATACAACGTAAATAATCGCACTGTGTGATCAGTTTTATAGAAATGGAATTCGGAAATTTGCTTCATTATTAAGGAAAACAGTTTGCCTATTTAATATCTTTCCAATCCCGAATTCCTGTCTCATACTCTTTGAATTTCGAAATAGGATGCTTAATTCTAAGTCAGAGAGCATTGGGATTAATGGGATAACTATGTAATTAGGTAATTTGACAGGGCTATGCATGTTATTTACTCAAATTTAGCATTTTTGTATGTATTAATTGAAACAAATAGATGTTATTTCCACAGGAAAGCAATGTCAACCCAGTATTGTAATGATCCGAAACAAACATAGACGGGACATCAAACCATTACAGAAAGACAAAGTCTCTGTGACTCTCAAGAAAAGGTTCCATGCACGAGTGAGCGTTGAATATAGTGACTAGCGGCATCCTTCGTGATTAGTACGTACCATCTCCAAATAATTCTAAGCCAATTGGGATAGATGTCAGAACGAATGTTCTGATATCACATTAATAGCTGCATATCCCTACAGCTTCCAAAAGCATTTTACCAACATACAGATAAATAACCTATTGCTTTAAGTTGGCGGAGTGTATGACGTATATTTGCGGTACCGGTATGTGGAAACTTGACTGTTGTTGCTGGATCACATAATTAATAATGGATTGCAGTATCCAAGAAATAGCGTTCTATGTAATCTTCAAGTGCAAGTAATGAACTCAAATTTGGGTTCTAGGCTAGTTGCTACATAAAGTTTAGAGGTTGAATGCAACTGTTGGAAACATTCTTCCTTCAAGTTTACTGCCCAAAACATCTATAAACGTTACTACATTTAAAGTGATTGTTGAGAAAATTTAACCTGATTTATAGGAAAGCAGTTGGTTTTGAATTGTTGCAGTTTTTACCATTTTTTCCTTAATATTATGCACAGTAAGTAATTCTTTTATGCTTGGAGGAGTAATGTTACACAATAGAAAGTTCACAGTAATATTTTAAAAATATGTAATGATCTAAATGTTTATTTCACTAGTTTTGTTGAAAATTATGTTTAAATTGATTTGATTATAAATGTAAGTAAGGGAAGCATGTGAATTTAACTGATATTTTTGAGAAAAAAAATTGATAATACCCATATCTAAGCATTGTTATGAAAGGAGACTGAGTAAATGGAAATGGAGAAAATATATTGTATGTTTTTATAGTACTCTTGGAATCATTAAGTGAAGGAAGGCATGTAGCATGGAGAATTTTGAGGAAGTTTGGTAAGCAAACCTTATTGCAGCAGCATGGCAGACTAATACTAGATGAGAGAATAATGCTGGCTGATTGTGTGATTTTTAGAGTAATATATTAGTTACAAGGATAATTTTAACTACTACTTTGTGAAACAGGTTATATTATATTGTTTTGAGATTCATAGAATGGAACCAAACCACAGGCTTTTGCTACAGTATACTGAATATCTGTTCTAACACCTCTGAGTAACATTAAAGTTCAGAAATGGGTGTACTGAAAATTGATAAGATTTTGACTCAATTTATTCACCTAGCTGCTTTCCAATTCCCTGGATCCTGAAGGCTCTTCATAATAGTGTAAGTTATCCACAGTTTTGTATCCCAAGGCACATCAGTTTACCTAGTTTCAAAAGATTTGTCTCATGGTCATCTTATGATAACCTAAAATATCAGTTTCCATAACAGCTATTTGTGAAGTATAAGCCATGTACACACTCAGAAGAATAATTTTCTGAACTTATTCAGCTCTCAGTTTCATTATAAAAGTTAATTTTTGTTACACTACATGTATTATATCCTATTTTACTTGTATAAGAGTATGTGCAATTATGGGCCTTTTGAGTACATGCAACAGGCAACTTGGAAAGCAAACTATTTCAAGATAGTACTGTATGACTTACCTTATATTACCTGTAATTGACTGATGCAGCACACTGATAATATAGAATACAATTATTCAAGGAAAGAAAACAAGGAAGTATGAAGATGGCTGTTTTCTGGGTTGTAGTACTGTGCAGTTTGATATAAGTTTACACAATAGTTCCATTGAGGCAGCAGTGTAATAGAACTTAAATGATACTACATCATTTTCAGTAAATCAGCTATTATAAACATAAATGCAGATACATTTATAATTTACACTGAAAGGTCCTGTTATGACACAGAAAATACAAATGTGTGTAAAAAAAATTAATTACCCTTATTTTGGTCTTTATGGAGATCTGAAGTTAATATGAATTTTATTTCTCGTAGCCAAAGGTTCACATTAGCACAGATAACTTTCACACATTGCACTGAGATTTAAACAGTCTCTGTTAATTATACATAAATTAATGCAGGTTGTATATACCCAAGTAGCATAAATGATGTGTTACCTACATTTAATGGCTGTTAATCAACCTCTTTGTAATAACTGTCACAGGAACTACCTACTGTCCTTAATGGCTCTTTGTCATTAGGTGTTGGTGCATATTCATTATTCTTATAAACAAAATTATTATGAAAGGTCATGAAAACTGAACCAGTTCCTTGGAGAGTATTCAAACAAAGTATGAAAAATGATTCTCCATCACATTGCTAGATTCAGTTTGGATACTTCATATTTGTCTTTCATAATCATCTAGTACTATTGTCACATGTTGTAGATAATCAATACTCTTCTATATTTACTGAATGTTCATTCTGAATGTTGTTTAATTTCACCTGTTGATTATTAAGGAAGATGACTTTCTTCATGTCATTAAGAAATAGCTTTCTTCAAGCAATAAACTATAAACTCTACTAAATAATCATGAGTATCACCATAAAAATTAGCATAAGGTTTCAGGAAAAACATACATTAAGATATGAATGAACATATTTAATTTGTAGATAGAAGAAATAACACTTGATGAAAAATATAATGAATATTTTAAATTAATTTACATTACTAATCTGAAGCTAGTATAAATGCACCACTTATAATCACAATGTCATGTTTATGTCAGTTGAATATTGTTGGAATATAAAATAAAAACACTGTTGGCCATTCATGTTCTGGCTGTTACACAATACAACTGGCAATTATATGGCATCAATATGTTGCAATACTTCGAGGTGTCATACTCTCTTTTACCATGGTAGCAAGTTCTCTTTGCAGCGAGTTGGGAAGTTCTAATTTGAATGCATCATCAGGTTGTGACAGATTATTCCTTACAACCTGCAGTGACCTTTCACGAAGTGTATATAATGGAATGGTAATGTACACGTGTGTTCGCTCTGCCCTGCGTGGGAACTCCTCTCTATGTAAATGCTGATACCATGGCTCAGGACGGAAAACTTCCTCAGACTTTACTACAAGTTTATCTTGTGTTTCTGAGTCTATGAATAACCATGGATGTGTAGCATATGTATTAGCATCAAAAAATGCACCTGGTGGAAGTGTCTTATACTTGACATGTTGTCCTTCAAAATTTATCCATATGACATCCACTTTCCGATCGGTATTATTAATAAATCGGACAAATGACCTACACATGGAATGTTTTGATCTTATATCCGAATCTGCAACTTCGTTGTCTTCTGCCATCCTATCTTCCTAACCTGCAACTTCATGTATTTACATCACACAGCTTTTCACACTGCCAGCGCCATCCAAAATTGAACGGATCTAAAACATGTTAAACATCACATGCGTATGAAAAGCAGCTAAACCCATTCTGTTTAGTGATGTACTTGCAAGATCGAAATATTGCTCCTCAACGACTTACAATCGACAACGTACAAACATGGCGGTTTGTGTTACGGTCATTGGGAAAGAAGTAAGTTTTTTCATAGTTAATTTCGACCGACGTTATTCGCATCTTATATCTGTACTAAGGAAAAACGACATGAACATTGATACATTTATAATCCACGAATATTCGTCAGTAGACACTGATTTTCTAAATCTTACGTAGTTTAGGGATGAGTTTCCGTCAAATTGCAAACGGGGTTGGGGGCTGCTGTTTAACCATGTAGATTATTCAGCTTAAATAAATTACATTAGTTGGAGTTGACAGGAAGTTGTCAATAAAGATGACAAAACTTCGTAACAGGATAATAAATAATGTTTTAAATACTGTAGGTTAAGTGATTTCTGTACAGGTGCAGGGTGGTTTCGATCAACGTTAGGTTGGCTTGATTTAGGTCCTTTTTCTGTCGACTAATGAGCTTTAATACTTCTATATACTGCCAGTGTAAGGGACAAGTATTTATGTTATCACTGAAGTTAATCATGAAAATTAAATTGCGCCTTTGTAAGCATAATGAAGCCCACGTCCCAATATAATGTTCCCCGAGGATAAGGCTATCGGAATGTGAAGTTGGCAGTTTGCGTGTATTATGCAGTGATGCCCATATACGACAAACTTTACGGTACCGTTATTCTTTGAGGCTTCCTTCAGTACGGTGAGCACACTGAATAATAGATAAAGGAAGGAGCTCTGAACCAGTGTGACATAATATTTGGTACATAACAGTGTTGCTTGCTTTGAACATGCTTTGTTACAAATCGTGGAATTTTACATAAAAGTACCCATAGTTTATTTTTATTTTCAGAATTCTCCAAAGTACATATCATGTCTAAATCCAGAGCTGGACCTACAATTTCAGTACAAAGTGCACACTTCCCTTGATGTTGTTGAAGAGAAGTTATCATCTGTTGGTAAAACCAGTGGAGATGTGAGAGAATTGTATCTTGGTTTGCTGTATTCCACAGAGGAACACAAAATGTATCCTTCATTAAAATTCAGTTTCAGGTGGTATATAGAAAGATTAAGTATATTATAGCAGTTCTAGCACTATAGCCTTTTTTCCATCAGTTTTTTATCATCTTTATATTTATCAATACCATTCAAATTAGGGGATTCTTACAAAGTACAAAGTAAGTGCTGTTTTTGTATACAGTAAAATAGTGGTATTGTCTTAAATGGAAAGCGATAAGTATTAAGTTATTGCTATTGCATGATTCTAGAATTCATGTGGTGTTATTATTTTGAGCAATTATACATTTATCCTTCATCTGCTAATATGCGATCATCCCTGTGCATTCACTTACACAAATCCTGAGTCAGTCTGCTGCTTGGTCCTATGCCAAGGAATTCAAAATGCACTCAATAAATTGTTTATATGCTGAGACTACTCAAGCTTCAACTTGTGTGCCTCCATAAATATGTTGTGAAGGGCCTAAGCCAAAACAGCTAAATGCTCTTTTTTTCATAGCAGTTCTTGTGATTTGAATATTACATAGTGACAGCCTTTTATTGCTTGTTTAAGCTGTTAAAGAAGAATCGTATTGAAATAAGTATGGGGAGAAAAGAAATTTTGTGCCAAAAATTATTATATGTGCAGTGCAATATGCAGCTGCAGAAGAAATAGTCATAGCTATGAAAAACTGGAACAACATGACTTTACTGACAGTAAGAGTTAAAAAAATTCTGCTTGTTTAGCCAGTTTGTTTTAAAACTATTTCTAAGTCTACCTTGACAAAATGCAGATTTGGTTATGTAACTAATACCAAAATCAAATTTATTATTGTTGTTGAATCATCTAATACATTACTTCGTGATAATGAAGTAAGAACGGTAGGTGTCTTTGTAGAACAAATGGACAATTATGATATTTGTTGTTTCAGAGATGATTTTAGCTGGCATAACCTGTCATGCCCTAATTTAAGTGGGACACAGCATGGACAGTGACCACAGAACTAAGATAATCTGAAAAATACCAAATCAGGGTAGCTGTTTTGCTTTTTGTCATTCCAGTGAGTCAAGCTGAGTATTAGTTAATGTTAAAATCAAAAATTGTTAAAAGGACAGTTTATGAAATTAATGACTTGCAATGTGTTATTTAATATAGATCACCCAAAAGTATTGATATATGTTTTTAAGAATATGTGGCTGAAGAGATTGTCTGCCAACTTTGAATCTTTTTCAAAATAAATGGACTGAACTTATGTTCTGTTTGCAGATGTTTCGAAAGCTGCATACTATTTATACTGATGTTGTATGTAATCCCTTCCATATTCCTGGTGATCCAATTATTTCCAAGTAAGTGCAACTGTATATTGTCTATATATCTCACACATATATGAAATATTAAAACATTCTTTAAAATGTAGTAAATATGATCATTCTTAGTACAGCTTCCTTTGTTGGGTTTCAAAGTTGTTATTTGCATCAGAAATTTTACAAAAATTCATTCAGTAGTTTGTATGTAATTTTGGCAACAAACCTGAGTTACAAGACCATCCAAAGTCTACTGCCTTAGTAATTAATACTTACTTTATGCTGGTTACTTATGTGCATTTTTATATATGGTTTCACTTTTTTCAGGAATTTTGATGCTACTGTGAAGAGTATAATGAGTGGAAATGCATGAATTTGTATAAAAGTGAATACTGCATGTGTATTTATGATTTCTGAAGAGTATTATAAATTTCAGGCATAGAAACTGTTACTGTTTTGTAAAATTGGATTTCTATGATGTGAAAGCTGACAATGAAAAAACGTACTAATATGATACCACTATATTTACAGAAACAAACAAAAATTAATTTCAGTATATGTGAAGGTATAAAAGTAATTCTGAAATCATTTGTTGTATAGTAATATCAGGGTATTATTCTTTGATAATTGTGTTCTTCATTCCTACCAGAAATAGTTATAAAGTCACTCAATCTGTGGTCCAGGATATTCTTTGAAAAGTTGATTGTTACTTGGCTTGTCAAAGAATAGCCCACTTTCTGTATGGAACCCGAAGGTTCATAACCGTGTTCACAGAAGCCTGCCACTGGATTATTTCCTGAGCTAGCTGCCTCTATCTGTGTTCCTCCCTCAAAGTGAGAGATCAAGTTTTGCACCCATAGAGCACAAATGATAAAGTCATGCTGTGAAATATAGTGTAAAGACTTGGTGAATGATGCTATTCCATTACTGAAATTAAAAGGTCACAGGAAGATGAATGGTTCAACAGAAGATCTAGCTTCTCAAAATTTGATAATTATAAATAGGGTGGTGTTGATATACTGGATGTAACACTGTGTACTAGTTTTAGAGAAAGATACTGTATTCATATTGGGGGGATCTTATAATGGTCAGTTGGCCTGATTATAAGACAAACTTTATATCAAAACAAATTTAAGCTCTATTGTAAATAATAGCCAAGTCTGGCATATTTCAGCAAATGGCCCCAAGACCAGTCAGTTAATAATTATTAATTTTAAATATGCTACCAGTAGTGTATGTTTAGTAGTCACTATTATTTTTACTTTGTTATACAATTATTATAATCATCATTTCAAAGTACAACACCAATAAATTACCTCTATGTTAACAAAGATGTCTTTTGGGTTAATAAAGTCATGTGGATGCTAATATAAGAACTTTCCAAAAACGTGAGTTGATCAACTGGAATGCTTTCTTGCATAAGCCATAACCAGTATAATGCAAATTTCATGTCAACTGTTATCTTGGATTGTGAATGCATACTGCTGCTGGAGTTCATGCCACACAAGTCTACTGTGGCTTTCAACAAATGAGTCATCCATTGTACTTCTGGACCTGGAGCTAAGTGACTTTCTTATTCAGACTTCTGAACACATTGCTGTAGGGAAAGATGTTTTCCAGTGACGAAGAAGTGGAAGATACAATTCATATGCTTGATATGAAGCTGAAGTAGTTTACTTCTGTACAGAAGGAATGAGCACTTTGAATTGGATGAAATAGTTTTGTTCTGCTGAAAGGTAACTACGTTAAAAACAAAGTTTAAGTTTGCTTCTCAGAGGTACAGTTCATACTGAAGAAAGTCTGTTGCCGAAAGACTGTCATACATATATATAGAAGCTGCTTTATATTTTTATCATTTTTAACCACCTGGGGTTCAAATTGTCCTTTTCAGCTGAAAAGTAGAACATAATCTTTGCTGCCTTCAATGTAAAATAAAATGTCTGTTGACATGCTTCAGGTACTATAGTGTGTAGTATACAAAGTGTATAAATTGGTCATATATTATACTGTCTTATATGATACAGTTAAATTAAATGGCACAGGAAAGAGTTCAAAGAGGATTTGGCTGCTTCAACTTCTCTATGAATTCAATATAATACTTAAATACCATTTTGTCATATTTTTCTTGTTTTGAAACACCACAATAAAATAACTTATGACCCATTGAAAATGATAACACCTGGTACTTACAGAACATAAATTTACGTGAGATCATTCCAAGACCTTTAAAATGTTAGGTATGGAATAGACATCATGACTGATTTATAAGTTGTGAATGTATTGCTTTCATGGAAATCAACTTATACTTTAGTTAGCAACGTGTACTCATCCATGGCACAATTTACTTGTTTCCTCTACCAGAAAACTTTTTATATCAAGAATTGATATGGCTCATTGGTTTAACTTTCACTAGTACTCCTGTCTTTTATTTTCTTTGTATAATCTGAAATCAGTTTCACTTTCTACAATGGGAAACAAATAGCTTAAAATGGCAGTAAGAACTTTTGTAATTCTTGTACTTTTAAGAGATCACGGTTTTTTATGTGACGTTTTAATATCACTTTGCAACTGTTACGAGTTTATGAAGCTACCTTTTTCCTCTATTGTGTGTAAAGAAATAACTTTCCTGTACCATCTCCTTATGGCCACTGTTGATGCCTGTGGGTATATAAGTGCACCAACATCCAATGATATAGCATTCAGTTTCAAGGAGTACATCAGAGACCATTATGACTCAAGTGGTAAGATTTTAATTACTGATGGCATTAATATACAAAATAGGTTGTGTTATTTATTAATGAAAATATCTTTTAACTGCTTACAGGCAAGTTTGTGCCTATTAGTAGGAGCATTTTGCATTGCTCTAAGTGCAGCTGTTCCATATCCTCATACACTTAAGCTGATCCCGTTAGTAGAAGACCAACAACTTGAAGAATCTGCCTTTGTTCCTAGAACAGTTCTCCCAGCCAATGATCTTCAAACTGCTGCTACAGGACATGGTATGTAGAACTATTTAGTTATTGTCTTTTATTACAACAGATGTTCAGAACTTAATCTGCTAACTGCCAAGATAAGTGCTACATATTATTCAAGAATTTCTAGGCTGTTTCATTTAAAGTCTATAACATAAGATACCTCTGTGTCCACAATATTAAACATAATGTGAAAATAACTTTTGTTGTTGTTGTTGAAAACTTTGTCCTCTTTTCTTTACCTTGTCAAATATAACTCTACTCTACTCTACTCTATGAATTCTCGCAGGCAACAGAAAACCAGCCTCTTCAACCATCAGGAAGGTCAGACCATTGCAGGCCTAGCAGTGGCTCAGTTCAGTGACAGGAAATTGGTTATGCTAGTGCACTCATATATTTTATTGTTAACACAAAAACTTTTTTCCTGTTAGGTCACTATGGAAGAGTGCAGATAAAGGTATACCGTGGACCAACAACTCATGGCCACCATGATCATTTTGCACCCCATGGATTCTGGGTTAAACAGCCAGCCGATGATTACCATCACTAGTCAAAAACAATATCTTACTCTAGCACAACCTCTTATGTTTAAAAGTAGTCACACGCATACGACTTTGTTATGTTTGTATTTTCTTTTTATACTTGTTCAAGAATTTCTTATTAAAATATTCTGAAATATATACTGGATTACTTTGCTTCATTTGTTTAACCAAGAAATGCACTTCCTGAGGTTGTTTCACAGTTGTGGCCAGATATTTCCCCCATAACAAGTAACTCATACTATTTTCATTCCACATTTTAAGTATCTGATATCATGAAACTGGCTGTATTATTATCCATTACTGTATTACTATGAACCTTATCCCTAGATTTTTCTTGCAGGAGTCCAGTGTAAAATTTTGGCTTTCTGGGTTGATTTGTGTTGAATGTTTAAATTATCCAGCATATGGGCAAACAATGGATAATTTGCAGCACTCGACATGGCTCAACCCTAACAGCCATTTACATTACCATGAATGTCACATTACAATGCAACACACTAAATAAAAATGTAAATACACATAATGTTCAATTCAACTATGTTAAAGTTTAATATTAAATAAGTTTAAATTTTAGACAAGTTTTTGTGTCCATGCGAGCAAATAAATGAAATGCTTTTAATATCTTTTTTTTAAACTCGGGTAACTCCTGGGTCACCAACATGCTCTTCTACGAGCCTTTTCTCTCTTAACTCCTTAGCAAGACTACCTTTTACATACTCATATGGTAGTACTATATCTCGTCGCCACTCTCTTACTGTGTGAGCTAAACGTCTTAAACTCACTGATCTTCCGAAAAAGGTCCCTGGAATGTAGATGACTTCTTCCTTCTCTCGGTTGCCACGAACAATTCTTCCGAAGCAACACCCACTCAAACGTTGGATCACTTGCTCCAATCCTTCGCACACATCAAACATCGAATGGCATTCTTTCATCTTGACTAATCGTCCTAATGCCACCTCCTTTACGCTGCTCCTAATATGATACTCAACAGTCGGTTTAGATCCAAAAATTATATGATAGGTTGCATCCAAAAAGCAAAATATATACATAGATCTTGTTATAATAATTTCACCTTTACCTAATAATCTCTCTTCGTTTATCAAATTTCTCAAAAGTCTAAATTGTTTAGTTTTATTACATGCTCTTCTCAGAAAATTGAAGAGCAGTTCGTCATAATCAATTACTTCCAAAAAATTACTATCAATATTAGAAAAGCCTCCCATCTCGAAGACTTCGTCACTAAACTTCAATTCTTCATCATGAAGAAGGATAACTGCCTCAACTTGCATTCTATCAGTGGTACTACCAAAAACCACTCTCCAGTAATCCTTTACATACTGTTCAACCACTCCGCTATTTTCAGATGCTCTTTGACACTCTCTCCTCCTCTTTCCTTGTGTCATTACCGCATCCTCCTCTGTCTCAGATGACTCAGACCCACTAGTGTGAGAGTCAGCTAACGTCACAACTGGTCCTTCCAAACGATGCCTCTTTGGGAAAAGTCTCCTTCTTCTTCGACGTTTCACTCGTTCCTCCTCTGTCTTCTCGGGCTCCGCGTGGTCGGTTAGTGTTCCAGATTCATCTAACCAACATGGTTCATCGTCCTGAACCTCTTTCTCACTCAAAACAAACTGGTCCAAATAAACAAAATCCGAAAATGCTAACCGTCCATTTTATATTCGTCCACCTTATATATGTCAGCCAAGCCATACTGCTCTAACACTTTCTGCATACCGGAAACCCGCTGTTTAAGCCCCTTAAAGAAATCTTGTTCAATATCTAATCTGTGATCACCAACCAAAGACAACAACGTCTTATTCAAATCGTCTGGTGTCTGAGGGAAGGGTCGGTCGTGTAGGTCAATAACTGCAATCTCACAGGGCTCTGCAAATTTTGTCCATTTATAGTTTAGAGGATTTTCCTTTTGTGGAGTATTTTCAAAGTGCGTTTTAATGCACTGATACCTTCTCTTAAAGGAGTCATAATAGAACTGTGCTTTTAAAACTCCTTTCCTTCTCTCTTCTGCGGCTCGTTCAGCACTGTTGCCGGCTGCCATTGTACCACTATTAAAATATTAAGATCTTTTGTAACCTTTTAACTGGTTACATCGACCTCAGCGTTTTACGGAACAGAACAAATACATTCATCAACTAAACACTACGCACACTTCCCTTCGAGTCCTAAATTCCAATGAAATCGTTATGTCCATTATTCGATAGTTACATTCTGCTATCGAGTATGGGTAATCGTTTAAAGTATTCGATTATCAGAGATTGTACTAGTATTCTTACAAGGACAAAAATTGAACCTTTTTATTATCAGTTAGGCGCAGTCAGGTTACATTTCACCAACATAATATTCATTTCATACCTAGCGAATATAATGAATGGATTAATTAACATTATCCCACTATAAGTCGAAATTTATCGAACATTATTTATTCATAGCACTACCGCTAATGTGCTGCGTGGAGAATTCTCGAACTACATACTTGTATTTTGGCCAGTCAGGTGGTTGGTTGTGTCCATTTTGTCTAGTGATTGGAGAGCATCTCATAATCGCAGTGATTGGTTCTGAGCAGTTCTTTTAAACGCGGGTGCTATGTGATTTAGCGCGCGAATAAAATTTATAGCATTTTGTTAATATTTTTGTTAAGCATAAATACATAGTACAACTCCCAAGATGTCTGTGTTCTTTGTGAACGCGTATGTATAAACCTGTTGTAGCAAAATGGCAGGGAACCAAGAGCTTTCTAAATATCACTTTCAAGTTGTACATTTCTTGGTTTTCTGTAATTGTATCAATGTGTGATTAGAAAATATGTTTAATTTGTGCAGTTCATTTATATTATTGTATTGGTTAGGTCTTATTATTATGTTATTGTTGGTTTTATTAAAGGGCCGACGGAGAAGTAGAAGGAGAAACATCTGTACCAGCAACAACTCCTGCTGTTACCCAGTCACAGTCAGAAGCTCAACAAGCACTAGCCACATTCTGGACAAAAGTTACTGAAGAGATTCGTAAAATTGGAACTGTTAGTACCTAAGTTTAGTTATACAGAGAGTTGGAATTGTTCTGCTATAGTACGAAAGATTTATTGAAAGAGTTCTCATTTCTTTAGCCTGGGTTTGATTAGCAGTCACTGGAGGACACATTAAGGAATGAAAATGGAGCTTAGAGAAAGACCACACTAGAGTCAGTTGAAGTGAAGTTGCAAATGCTTTTCTATTCATACGAATGCATTAAGATTCAGTATTAATGTTATACCCCAGGATGGTTTAATAGTAGTATTGATTTAATATTTTTCCACCCAAGCTAGGATTGGTTTTATTGCACGGAAATAGTACATAGATTAAAGCTTTTAACCAAAGAATTTAGAGACTTCTTTTAAGATCATTCTCTTATACATTACATGATATAAGGAGACTATTTGACAGCTAAATGTGCTTGATCAGCTGCAATGATAGAATACAGGAACATTGTACAGTGAAGTTTACTTATCTATGTTACAGGATATGCTGAAAGTGTTTGCTATTGGCTGTGATATATTATTCATGCCTTCAAAACAGATTGTGACTTACATGTGGTAGTTGTTTTCATGGTGTATGGGACACTTCAACCTGATTATTTTTTCAGAGTTTTTGTTCTTGAACAAAATGCATGGTGGAAAAGAACAGTTAATTATAGTATGGTCTAATGATTTCCGAGAATTTTTCCATTTCTCTTGCCTTTTGTTCCACAGTTTATGATTGCATTTGCTGTTTTTGTGACCATTTGTTAGCTGGATTTGAAGACACAGGCACTTCCACTTGCTAGAATAAAGAAGATCATGAAGCTTGATGATGATGTGAAGATGATAAGTGCAGAAGCACCCATGCTGTTTGCTAAAGCAGCAGAAATATTTATTCATGAATTAACGCTTCGAGCTTGGGTGCATACTGAAGATAACAAGCGGAGAACACTTCAGGTTAGCAAGATAGTGTCATTCGAAAGTTTCTTGACAGTGCTGCAGTAGCACTATTTTGATACTGTGGTAGGATATTCTGGATTAACATTTTTTTTATTTCAAATAACAGACAATGGATAATGTCCTAACAGAGTGTCATAATAATGTTATTAATTATAGTATACTGGAGTATAATGTTGTTCCACCTGTTTAGTAAATTGCTGTTATGACTTATCCCTGTTCAAATTGAATTAGATGATGAACTGAGGAGTACTTACCACATATCGCAAGGTCCTGCATTGTCTTTGGATATTTTATATTTTCTTTCTCACCTTATATATACATGCTGCTGAAGACGTTTAACTTGGATGTGTTCTGTTGACACATTTTATTTTCCTTTTATACATATACTTTAGTTCTTGTTTATACATATTAATGTAACATCAGAACAAATGCATTTATTATAAAGTTTGCTACATATTTATTAATGGAGAAAAAATTGTCATTTGGCTGTGTGTTAGTTAATCTCCACCTGATTTTCAAAATTTGGACATCAGTAAAATATTTAATATTTAGGGAACAGTTCAGTCTATAACATACAGCATGTTTTCCTACACAGCATAACTGCACTGTCTATTAATTCTGTTGCACTCATCATATAATTGATTTCTTAACTTTCAGCGAAATGATATAGCAATGGCAATCACAAAATTTGACCAGTTTGATTTCTTAATTGACATTGTCCCTCGAGATGAATTAAAGCCCAACAGAGGACGTGATGATGCTAGTGTTCGAACTACTTCCATGAATCCTGATCAGGTGAGGGATGTCAGATCAATGTGACACTCTTGAATTACAATAAAAAAATGAACTACTATGTCTGTCAAGTCAGTAGGAATAACATGCATGCAGTAGTTAAAGTGTGTGTAGGTTGCATGATCAAGGATTTTTTATTTCTTGAACAGTCCCCCATTCTATTCTCACCCCCCTCTCAAAGTGAATTGAGGAGGTGTTGGCCTGTGTGTGTTTTTTTTAATAAGTGGTGTTCAGGTAATATTATTTGTTAGCGTTCCAGTAATATTTTGTTTTGTGTTAGGTCCACTATTATTTTCAACTGGCTCAACAGCATCAAGCTGCTTTGCAACAAACAGCCCAACAGTCAAGTTCAGGTACCCAGACAGCAGCTGCAGTACCAACAATTCAAATAGTGCAGCCTGCAACTGGACAAGTGCAGACTGTCAGTGTTGCCAATCCAGCAGTTGAACAGGTATCTAAAATATCCTGGAGGTATATTGTATTTACTGTAATAGAAGACAACTCTGACTCTAAAGTAACCCCTATACAGAAACATTTATTTTATATATTACCTTTATACAATTATTAAACATCTGTCTTTTTGTATTGTTTTTTGTTCATGTGTACATAATCTACTTTTTACAGCTTCAGTGATACTTGAGGCAAACTTGTGGTCATTAATGGTTCCTAACCTTGAAATATATTTCTGTCCTTCTTGCGTGCTATGCTTATAGCACAGTATTTTGTAAATGTTAGCATTTATAGTCGGCGCAGTAGTTTTTGGCCGGTGGAATTTTCAAGGGGAAGGCTAGGAAAGAGTCACTTGTGTGGTAGTATAATGCTGACTGCACCGAGGAGCTTATCAGACTGAACGCCGAAACAAAAGAAATACACTGATCTTGCCACCTCAGGTACACAGACTAGGCCCGTCCGCCAGCTTCTCTACCAGCAAAAAACTACTGTGCCGACTATACCACATCGTAACAACATCAAACTGGTTAGGACATGTAAAATCATATTTTAAATTTAGATTCAGAATGACCCTATTGTTTTTTTAAAATTGAAATATGGGTTCATTAGTTTAGAATCCTAGCTTTGATGTGGAAAAGTTTCAACATAGTTTTCCATATTGAATGTCTCTTAAACTCATTGCATGAGTTGGCATAACACAGTGTAACTCAGGCATCTAGCAGTTGCAGTGTTGCCAATGGAAGTATGGTAAAAACTCCATTATTGGAACTATTTTATAATAAAAGTCTCCACATAACAAAGAAATTATCAAATTGACATGATAGCACTTGAAACTCACACGTGGGAGGCGCCTGGTTCAAATCCTTTGGAAATTAGCTATCATGACTTGTTTTTCTGTGGGATTTCCTTAGTCACTCTAGTCATATGCCTGGTTAGGTCCTTAAAATAGGCCACAGTTTGAAACAATTTAAACTGAATTGTAATAGTTAAGTTTAAATTCCTTTATATTATGGCTTGAATAATAATTTAGTTTTGTACCATCACCACTCATACCCTTGCCATTTCATCTTTCACAACCATCCTGCTATATGATTTGATGCTACATAGCATCAGTACTTCATACAGCATTGTAAAAGAAAGTCAAATAATCAACCAACAAAGAAGTTCCTAAACTGTGGCAAGATTCAGTACAGTACATTAATGTTATCACCACGTAGTCCAAAATGTTTGTTCTCCTGAATTTCCCTACATGAAGATGTTCCTGTAATATTGCATTGAGTCTGTAGACTCCATTTGTTCTGTATGAAAATTTAACCTTCAGAAACAAATTTTGCATGTTAATATTAATATCATAAGTAGGAATCACAACACAGTTTAACATAACAATTTCAGACAACAACAAGTACTGCTGCTACCAACAGTGGCACTACTACATCAGTATCTGCACAGCAGCAGGTTACAGCAGCAACTCAGCCACAACATACAGCACAGGTTATACAACTGCAGCAGACAAATCAGGCAGCTGTGGCAGCAGTGGCTCAACAGCAGCAACAACAGCAGCAGGGTGGTGGGATCCAGATAGTACAACAGATAGTCACACCGAATGGAGAGATTCAGCAGATTCCGGTATATGCTCTGTGTTGTTTATATTCAAATAACAGCCTTAGAGATATGATTTCTGATATCAGTAGGGCAATGAAGCTTTTCAGTAAAAGTTACCAACTCCATGTAATAGAGTTCTCAAGATATTAATAGTTTACAAGTGAGGACATTTTCTGCCTTTTGTGAAACCTAAAGGTTCATTACCGTGTTCACAAGAGCCCACCACTGGACTATGTCCTGAAGCATGTGAATCCAGTCCACCTCAAATCCTGTTTCTTTCAGATCCATTATATTGTCATCCTACCTACACCAGTATGTGACTTGTTTGGAAACAGAGATTTTAGCATTGTTTTTTGTAGATAGCCTAGGACTTGATCTTTAATTCTAGATTCAACTGACTCCATCTCAACTTCAAATGATCCGAATGCAAATGCAAGGTGGAACAAACCAGCCAATCATTATCCAGACAGCTCCAATCCAAGCTATTCAACAACCTGCAACCCAGCCACAAATCATCCAGGTATTGTGTAATTCTTGGCCTTAAGTTTTCACAGTTTCAGTTCATTGTAAAAATTTTACATTGAAAGGTGAGCCACATTGAATGTTGATAGTTATCTAATGTTTCAGCCAACGTTGCAGTTACCATCGTTAGGGTGAACATGTATGTGTGCACAAAAGAACAAAACATTCCAAACATTTTGCTATAAAGTAATGTGAATCCTGCTGCATATTGCAAACTTGCATAATTTCACTTTGTTTCCCCTCTTGTTTAAGAAATGAGCTACATTCTTTGTACCATAGCCTTCAGTTATGAAAGCAGAAAATGGTTAAATACTGGTGAGAGTGTAAAGGTCTCAGTGGAAGCATAAGACTGAATGATAGCTATTTCGCTTAGCTACATCTTCATCCATCGACATTTTCACTTGGTTGATGCTGACAAAGCTTTCTCTCTTCTTCAGTCCTTCCATAAGCACTGGTCTTGTCTGTATCAACTATTTTCTTATTCTACTTTGTATAGCTTCCTTCTCATTGCCCTCCATGGACAAGTGGTTAGAGTGCTTGCCACTGAACCCAAGGTTTGTGGGTTTGATGGATTTTTAAGGGTGATAAAAATCAATTATGAAATCTTTTGACACGGCTATGTCATATTTTTTTCTGTGTCAGATTTGAGGTTCTCACAGCGACTATAAAGACCACTGTCATCTGGGTTATAGTGTCTTGTAGTGGTAGAAGTTTACCAGTGTTTCAGATGCCCTGATGATGGGGGCAGCAAGGACCTTTGAAACATTGGTATTTATACCAGATTACAGGGCACTACAACCAAAGAAGACAGCCATATTCATATAATTTTCTGTTTTATTTTGTTTGTTTTTACAGGTAGCACAACAGTCAGGGGGAGGAACTCCTGTATATTTAACCCAAACAAATGCAGGGAATGAAACAGAATAACATTCAACAAAATTATGATACATTGGTTAGCAGGATGCAACTAATAGAATTTCAAACAGTCTGATCTCTGTTCTTGCAAACAGGCATGTACCTCTCCAAAAATATTGTGTCTACTGATGAGCAGCATATAAAAATGTACTTCTGAAGTTGCAAGTTTGGATGGTTCCCTGTAATGGGAAAGTTGTAAATGTATGTATGTAATGTTTTGTTAGAACAGACAGTACGTTTGGTAGTTGATGTCCGAACATTTTGTCATACCAAAGTGTAAGCAGTTTTGATCTAAAGAATATGATGTTTGTTACCAGTTACCAGTGGCATTTGATGGTATATTAACTTTTATGGTGTGTGAGCTTGTGTCTGGAATCAGTTTGATGTGCTGGTGGAGAAACTGAACTAACCTCACTGTGGCTTAAATCTGAAAGTCACATGTTACAAAATAAACTGGCTTGTAGAAATAGTAATAACCACATATACTTACTATGTTTGCTTTTACATTTCAGTATGTATTTTTTTTTCTTAAATCGACAGGTAATTAAAAGTTTTAGTATAATATTTGTACTGTCAATAACCTGATCCACTGTTTGCAAATGGCAACTCCTCTTTCCACATATGACTATGCGCTAATATTGTAGGAATACCTGGGCGGCTGTGCAGTTGTGTAGGTTTTATTTTGTTGTAAATTCAACAGTTTACATTATCGATTTTCAGTATAATGGATTTAAAGGAAACCACATAAATTTTCTCCTTAGGATGTGTAAACTAGGTCTGGTGTAATATTTTGTCTTCTGATTAGTATAATTTAGTTGCTGTATTAGGGAAAGTCACCATGAAGGTCATACCATTGATTATCTATTTAATACTTTTTTATTCCTTGACAATATGGACGCGGTACACACTTTTATGCTGGAAATGCCACCACTTAGTGTGTTTTTATATGATGTTGATCTTCAGAAAGTTACCAGTATAACAGTTTTATGATAATTGTTAAAATGGGAATATTACTTGGCAGCTAAAGAATAATGCTTTCAGTTTCATATGATTACTTAGAAATTCTTAAGTGTTAATGGAAATACAGCATAAAGTGTAGCCAGTTAACATCAGGACACAAAATACATTTTATTTTCATGATAGTAAACTTTCAGATACTGTAAAAAACTTGTATGGCAGTTAAAATTAGTTTATAAGATTATTAGTCTTCTACAATCTGTATTCACAGAATTTGTTGTCTTTCAGAATGGCAGTGGTACTGTAATCTTTGTAAGCTGGGTAATATCGTAAGTATGAGAACAATACTTCGTTCATGAAACAAGTAATAATGATATAGTATATAAATAAATGTAAAGTTTCCACTGTGTGCAAACATTATGCCAAAACAACATACACAGGACATAAAGACGATGCATTCATTCTTAGCCTCCACATAAAAAGGTAAGTGGATTCCTTCAGTGGATATGTTTTAGATAGAGGCTTTTGGAATAGATGTAGTTATGAACTAGATGTCATTACATGGTGGTACAGTGTGTGTGTGAACCAAGTAGAATTTTAGGTCCCCATTTTCATATTAAGAGAGTTCAGGAGAAAGATAAAGATGGTAAATAACAATGGAACTACAGAAAATAAAATAAATGGAATGAAAACAAGTTATGTGAATGGATAAAAGGTCCAAGGCAGTTATTTGTGGCCACCAAATGCAGACATTTCAAGTTCTGAATATATAAACAATATACAACTAAGTTCTACAAAGAGGTAATAATGTTGATCAGTACGTGAACCAAAAATAATTCAGGAACTTCTCTTACTCTTTATTTGTTTGTGTTTTCAATGTTTGTACAGTGAAAAATAATTGTTATAAAACTACCTGAAACATCTTCATAATTCACATCAAAGATACTTTTGGACAAAACATTATTTTAATACACATTTCACAAGGTAACAAAAATGCTTTATGGAGTATCACTCATACAAGAATATCGTACTCCAATGAACAATAAAAATATATTTATACATTTTTATTTCAAAACTAACTAGAAATTGTACATGGCTTGTCACAAAAATATAGCTGTACAACATCTTACAGTGGCTTATTTATAAAAACTACTCATTAAAGTGGTTTAACACATTTTGAACCTGTAACATAAACATGTGAACTTAAGTATGTGCATGGGTAGTTTATCTCAATACAAAGAAGGTTGCCACTAAACCAATTTTTTGTGTTGAAGATAAATACAAATGTCTATGTATGGTTATTCTTATAGTGAGATTTGAGGTTCTCATAGTGACAAGAAGATGGATGTCTTCTGGGATACTGCACCATGTTGTCTGATGATGCAGGCAGTAAGCACCTCTGAAACATTGGTCAGTATCTACCAGACTACATGATACAATGTCCCAGAAGACAGCCATCTTTATTATACCTACCAAAATGAAGTCTATTAACATCCACAAATATACAGTTCTATTTTCTTATAATAAACACATTATAAATCTGAAATTCAAATGCATTTTCAGATTTGTCTTGTATTTGCATTAATAGAAACATTCATTTTAGATGACAATATTCAGATAAACTGCAGCAATAAGAGGAAGACATGAAATGGTGCAACAAATAATTAAACATAGAAGCTGGCCAACATAATATTATTTAAAAACTAATAAGGGAACAAAGTGGCATTGTACTATCCAGAGTGAAGTCATATATCTGAAGTGTGCTTCAATATACTGTCTGCTAACTCCACTGCAGCACACAAATATGAAACTAATTTTAGACTCTTCTGCTGAATGTTGTCCCAACATGGGATCCTTCTGAAACGTGTTATTAAAATAAACAGATATGCAGGGTCAAACCATGAAATTAGCTTTTCTATGCAGATATTCTGCATATCCACAGGAAGAAAATGCCCTCTGAAATGGAGCTCACTGTTTGTTCTGTATAGGAATTTCTGGCCAGAAACTATGACTTACTGTCACACTCCTTATTCCCCAGATCCAGTTTCAGTGTAGCTGTTTCCTGTTTCCAAAACTTAAGCCAGTATTCAAAGGGAAGAAATATTATGACGATCAGAGAAAAATTGCAGAAAGTGGTGACATTTAAAACCCAGGGCATCCACAGATGTTTCCAATAATGGCCAAACTGCTGGGTTGTGTATAAGGTCACAAGGAGAACTATTTTGAGGGGGGCAGCAGTGAACATCTGCTAAAATGTGTTTAAATGCAATACAAAGAATATGTTCAGTCTGGAAATGTTTTGGTAACACCTCATACAATAATGATTATCTCATGCAAATGCTGGAAAACCTGCAGGAGCACTTTATGCCCACTAAATTCCTGAATGTTTTTCATCTGATATGCAAATCAAAGAATCTTTGTCTACACCTGGCATAGGAAGGGATAATGTACTTGCTCAAAGATCTTATTACATTTAAAACAAACATACATATATTCACACACATACAGAGGAAATCTTTGTGAGAGATCATAGTGTATTTAGTATACATAAACCTTCTACCACAGCCAAAAGTTAAAATATCACAGTTCACAAAGCCTGGGTTACTTGGAAATAAAATTTAATGGACCATGAAAAATAAATAAGAAATGTTATCTAAAAATATGATTTAACAGCTTAATCTGCAGTATAAAAGCGCATTTCTGTGGAAAAAATGTAAATACACTTTCCAAATGAATTTGTTTTAGCCCTTTAACTGCTATGACTGGATATTCTGGTCTGTAATCAATACTTATTGACTTACTCCATGGAACTGAGTCCTTCCTGAGAAGCCAACAGTCGCTTACCCACTCGAGAAGTTCTCAACATTTTATGGAACCCAAAGGTTCCTTACCTTGATCTAATTATATTTGGTGATGAATATAACTTATGAAGTTCCTCATTATGCATCTCTCCAGCATCCTAGTGCTTCAACCAACTTAGGTCCAAATTTTCTCCTTAGCACCCTGTTCTGAAACACCCTCAGTCCACGTTCCTCCGTGTCAGAGACCAAGTTTCACGCCCATACAAAACTACAGGCAAAATTATAGTTTTGTATATTTGTTTTTAGACAGCAGACAAAAAAGAGAAGACAAAAGGTTCTGAACTGAATGGTAGCAAGCAATCCCCAAATTCAATCTGCTCCTAATTTCTGCATTTACTTTGAAACCCACACTGATGATCCCCAATAATTTCATCAACACATGAACGTAACCTTGAGAGAAGCCAACCAACGCATTTTAATTTTGAGATATTTATGGTCAGTGCCAAACTGTGCATGCTTTACCATCTTTTGACAAACATTTGGAAGTAGGTGGGTGGGTTTTCAAATACCTGCAGGAGATGGAGGCTCACAGCCACAGTTGGGGCCTGGTATACTTCACTTTCCTTTGACATAAGTGAAGACATTCTATGATCAGTAGATTCTGCACACAGATCTGAATGGGGATCCAAACAAGGACCCTCTGAATGAGGGTCTAGTGTCTTACCTTGAGACCACCATGTCCCCTATATTTGGAAGTACTTGTATGTTTTCTTTCCAACTTACAGGAGCCAGTGAGCTAAAAGATACTCTACAGTCAAAGAATTTAAAGACACTAGGCAATATTACCTAAAATTCTGACTACTCCCTGGATCTTAGAACCAATAGCATGACATAAACTGAAGATGTAATTCTGCATGCTACTGTTGAATTTGTGCTTTATATTTCTACTTTCATGTTCCAACAATGAATATATTAGTATCTGGTATGAAACATATTCTTAATAAGAATGGGCTTTGGATAGCATCATGTCTCAGCAGTCTCTAAATATTCAAATTTAAACACCTGTGGAAAAAATGTTTTAGGGAAACTTAACAAAATCAAGAGGTTTTCACATTATAAAAAGTAACCTAGGACTCTGTAACATGCATTAGTCACAGAAATGTCTCTCACAAGTGATATATAATAACTTTTATAAAACACATCATATATTCAACCAACATGACATGATAAGCCCTTAAGTCCTTAAAATTTGGATTAAAAGGCAATATACATATACAATACCTAAAAAATATACATACATTTACAATAAATGTTAAGTAAACAATATACATGCATTTACAATGAATATTAAATAAAATTATATTTATACTTAGTTGGGAATTTTATAATACTTATATAATGTACTTCCTTCTGTATTTAATTAGTAAGAACCTTAGAGTCCATTCATGCCAATTCATTATTAAATATGAAGACAATTTGGCACCAAAATTCAGATTACATAGAATATTACAAACAAATCTGTTTGCAATACTGAGAAGGCAATGTATATATTAGTATCAGATCATGGTCCTCCTTGGCAAACATATCAAGAAATAGCTACAACAATGAAACTTCTTGATTATGTTGTACATAGTTCTAATATAAGCTATACAAAATAACTTGTTCTTGGTCCCATCAAAAGCTAATATTGACAAGATCGAGCACATGGCCGCCCATTACAATTATGACATGTTAGGATTTCTAAGTTTGTTGGATTGCATAAAAAATCAGAAATAAAAATACATATAAACAAAATATTCTGAGATTTTGAATTATATATGTAATAATAGTAGTCAGCAAGTATAACTCATGAAGATTTCAGTTTATAATGAAATAAACCAACAACTTACACATATTATGGCCTTAATGAGGTTGTAAAATGGTGGATGTTTCATAAATGGTTACCAACACTGTGAACAGATATCACAACCCAAAAGACCACAATCTACTCATATCACTTATCTGAACAATTTACAGATCAAACTTTACTCTCAGATCTCTTAATATAATTTTAAAAAACTCTTTAGTAAAAGCATGGCCCATTTTCATGTTAGTAATGTTGTCGTGGGCAATGTCTATTATCAATTTGAATTATATAATTTGTTTCATAGTTACTTGTACACAGCACTACTTTCAAAATATAAAGTTGAGCCTGGAGATTATACTTGGAACTCCCTTTCACTTTGTGAGGTTCCAGGTTCTCACATTGGCGAGTATGAAGATGGGTTTCTTCTAGGCTGTTGTCCATGTTGTCTGGTAGTTTACTGACGTCTCAGAGGTGCTTGCTGCCTCTGAGATGTCAGTAAGATTCTACCAGACTATAAAGTACAATAACAGAGAAAACAGCCATCTCTTTTTCACTTTCTCCAAATACTCCCAAAATTAGAAATGAAGATATCCACAGTATTTGCATTTACTTTAGATGAAAAGATAAATCTACAATTACAATTCAAGAGCTTTGTTTAATTGATGGATTCTATTCTCCAAATAGCAATGTTCTGGCTATTATGACTGATATATCTTGAACAGGAATGTTAATGCCATGCATTTAATGAAGTTCCACAAGTTAAATGGGGGGGGGGGGGGGGGGAGGACAAATTCTTACATATAAAATGAAGGGAAAGTGAAATTAGTTCCCAGGACACAAATACATATAAACAGCACAGACATGTCCAATTTCTCTAAGCCAAGAAGATAAAATGTAAAATTTCATATCTGTACTGTACTATCTGCATTTTTTCATATGTTCTCTCCTTTCTAGAGCATGTCTTTAGTTGGCTTTCCTGCTCTTTCTTAATGTCTTAATAAATGTGCCAAATTATTATTATTATTATTAGTTTTAGTGTTAGTATATTACTGTATTCTGGCTAAGTTGTATTAACTGGTTTTGCTTAGAGTTTAGATATGAATAGCAGACACCCAGAATATATCTCAGATAATTCAATTATTTTTTATGGTATAAAGGATTCCAGTTTGCATCTTTAAAATTGAACTTGTGTGCTTAAAGACCTTTACTTTTATAAACTGCAGTCCTTATGTACATTTTAAGTGGTTTGCACTGCAGACATAGTCTGTAATTTTTTTAACTTATAAAACAGAAATACAAGTCCAGAAGAGCCATTTCAAAATAATAAGGATCACACTACCTCAACTCCATTCGAATACATAGTTAATACTTTATATTACATCATACATGAAATTCTATAATGTGTGAAGGTGGGAATATTTGCAAAATCAATTACATAGCAATGAAAGCAATATGCTATATGCACGCTGATTTGCAACAATAAATAAAAAATCACATGCATAGAATCTAATTTGTTGCACTGTGCCATTGTAATGCACATTTTTGAGCCCCACTTCTCATATATTAGCCCTTTGTTTTCACTGTTTATGTGTTGCAGATTAAACCATGTTTGTACCCAACATCCAAGAGCAAAATCAATGGTCTGAACTTTCAACTGATTAAAGAACAAACTAGAGCACCATAAAACAGACTGTAATGAGGATGTCCCTCACAACAGGTAAAATGTTCATCAGGATACATAGTATATGTATGTCCATGATTAACAGGGTTAATCTTTCAATTCTTTCTGTAATCTTATCTTAACAATGTAACTATGTATCATTTCCTATTAAATTTGAGGTAGTAAGAACGTCCATGGTCCCATACACTATTTACACAGCTCTTAAATACATTAGTTTACAGTAATAAGCTGTTAACAGGTATATAACTTCTAACTTGCAGTATGCAGATAACACTCATCAGAATACATATTGGATGTATGGTGCTGAATTATGTTTTAACACAAACACAGTATAAGAAACCTTAGATTCTTGATTTTCCAAAGAAAATTTCACTGTATCACTGGGTATGCCACTTAACTCTCAGGCTGCTCATAAAAAATGTACATTTGCTGTATTCACCTGCTTTTTAAATTTTAGAATTTGTACATCAATGAAATATTTCATTACTGCACATATAAATATATATAATTTCATCTAAAACTACATTTTTATCTACAATATTAGTTTCATACAGTTCTGCATTTTATAAAATTTCTCAAAGTAAAAAATCAGAGTCTGCCAGAAAACTTCCACCTATAATGCACAGTAAGCTTGTGAAGTGGTCTGTCCATCAAAATGAAAGGGTTAAAACAAGGTAGCAATTAAGCAATTCAAGATAAACTACCATTATAAATTACCCTGACACCCTTTCCTTTATTGACATACACTGCAGATAATATTGGCAAATAGATTAAAAATTGTATGCTAAAGTGTCTGTTGGCTAGAGAATTGTTTACTCTGACCTGGTTTTGCTAGATCCATGTCAGGATCTGTTATAGAGATGCTTTTGCTAAGAGTAGTTGATGTTCCACTAGGATGGAAATACCGATAATACAGCAACATGAATGCCAGAGCAAGAAGAAAGGCAACTACTTGAGCTACCACAGCACCATAGTACAGCACTGGATTCTGAGCTGAGCTGCTTGCTACACACCTGCATCAAGTACAACAAAATTTAAGTAAAAAAGCTATACACTCAAAATATTTGTTTGACAGCCATGATATTGCATTCAGCAAAGTGACTGGCTGTGGGCTTGATAATTGTTTGTTCTTCTCACCACCATTATGCCAAGAAGGGCATGGGGGCTTACATATTGCCCTAATCAGCGGGTACTGAGGGAGTTTTCCACAGAGATAATAATTTTATTTATATACAATTGTGATTAGACGGAAAAAACACGAATAATTTCCACAGAGAGTAGAGACAGCCAATGGATGAAAAGCTAATTACTTACCTCCAGCTAGTGCTGACATTAAGAATACATACAACTTAATCTTTGAAATGGCTGTCTTCCGGGTTATCGTGCCGTGTAGTCTGGTAGAAGGTTACGGACATTTCAGAGGTCCTTGCTGCCTCCATCATCATTGCCCTGATAATGGAGGCAGCAAAGACCTCTGAAACTTCAGTAAACTTCTACCAGACTACATGGCGCAACAAAACAGAAGACAGCCATCTTCAGACTCACCGCCATGAAAACCTCAAATACTACAATCTTTACATGTGACCAAAGTAGCAGAGCAACAGCTACATAATCTACAGAACACTTACCAAACAACAAGAGCTCCAGTGTTTTCCATGAAGAACACAAGATAATAGGCCAAATATGAGTATCTTGTAGGTCCATCTCGAGGTGCAATGAATGCCAAGATGTAGGCAAGTCCAAGAACCAAGCTGAACAATAACTCTTCACATCGACTAGCACAAACTGCAGTATGTTGATGTGCCAGTGCCAGCCATGCTGACATCACACACCAATGGCATAAACAAACTGTGCCCATCCATGCTGGGAATAATGATGCTAATAGACTGAGAGCCAGCACTCTTGACACTATAAAATGATGGAAACACCATTATATTAAGGCAATCTCCTTACCAAATTTATGAAGATGTGACATTTCCTACATGCCTGTGGTAATTAGAGATGGGTACCTCTACTTTAGTTCACATATAATTGCAAAACTTATTGAAGTTACCTGTGCTCATGAGATGCCAGCAAAACTGCATGACAGCTCCTTGCCATTCTAATTTTTCCTTGTCATCTCGGGCATATCTCACTGAACGGTGATATGATGTAAGTGACCATGCCACTGATACTAGTGAACATATCACTGCCCAGGCTTGGATTGCTGTATAAAAATCTTAATTTCATTATATATATATGTATGTATGTATGTGCAAAATCATAATATACACCAACTAGACTTTAATTAAATTACACTGAAATATAAACAAGATAAGAAGATTTCTGTCTCCTGGGTTGTTGCACTGTGTAGTCTGGTCGATGTTAACCAACGTTTCAGAGGTCATACTGCCTCCGCCCTGATGATGGAGGCAGTATGACCTCTGAAACGTTGGTTAACATCGACCAGACTACACAGCGCAACAACCCAGAAGTCAGAAGTCTTCATACTCACCGCTGTGAAAACCTCAAATCTTACAAACATGATAAGCTTTGAAAACTGCATTGTAAAAGACGTAGTTTTTAGTTTCTTATTATTTAACACAAACACAGTCCGTGCACTAGCATTATGTACATGGCGAGAGTAAATTTAATTCACTGTAAATATATTACATATCTTGAAAATTATACTGCCAGACATATGCTTTACCCTGAATAGAGCTTTCATCTGATCGATTAGCATGGAAGATGAGAATCATGAGCTGTAAGATGGCCTGAGGTGCAGCATGCAGGAAGCAGTGAAATAATCTGAGCAGTGCTGCATCTGAATCTTCATCCAACATCTTCCTGTACATTTTCTGTTGCCGTATCCTATTTCCTGCCTTCCCAGCTGTAATACTATGTATGCCATAAGCCAGTGCATCACAGTACCTAGGTTACAAATAATGAATACAAAGTTAAAGTGTCATTATGTATAATGTAAAATTAGTAATTTTACAATCCATTATCAAAAAATAATAAATGTAAAATTAGAAATATGTCAATATAACAGGTTTGCTACATACTGATTCACAAAATAGCAGATAGAAACAACTGCACAAATTACACCAAATCCTAGTGTAAGAAGTAAGTATGAGACATCTGAATCCTCTTTCCTCATCTATCCTTACTTCGGAATCAGTATCTTCCTTTACTTTCAGTTCCATGTTGGATAATGTTCTCCTTCATTCACTTTACATGGCCAAACCAAGTCCATTTCTTTCTAAATCCTCTTTGTCTTCTAGTCCTCTCAATTGTACTTCTTGAGAAACTATAATACTAATTATTAGATCACACAAATCAAATTATTAATAATTTAAATTTATAAAACATTAACAAATTAAAATGGCCAATTGACAGGTCAAAAATATATCTTCTTGTCAATTTTGAATCTGTTAATAGAGGTTGACATTAAATCCATACAATGAGAGGGTTGTTGAAAGCATACTTTCAACATTTATGTATCAAGATTCTGTGGCCAATTACTTATCCTATGAAGAATGAACTATGCAACATGCAAAAATGACTGGACTTTTAGAACTAAGCCTAAAACAAGTACTTATACATTGCCTAGCCCAACCTAACATGTAATTCAGATTTCACTACCAAATATAAGACTAACAATGCCTACTGTACTTTGTCTATGAATTTTATTTTGATTATTATTATCCCCCCCCCCCCCCAGAGCTTCACATTTGTCACTAATTTCATGCCTTAAATAAGTGCTTCACAGAGTGTACCATGGCAGGAGAATGGATTAATGGATTTATTAAGGTAAGGAAGAAATTTGGTCTGTTGCATATCCAGGTAGAGGAATCAGTAGTCTCCTATATATTGAAAGTGAAAATCTGTGTGCTAAGATTGTTTAAGTTTGCTAATTTAATACCACAAATTACAACCAAAAGTGACAAAACAGATATTAAACCTATACATTAATATTTTAAATACATTTTTTATTCTCATGTCAAAGAAAATTATTTGAAGTTCACGAGCTAACAAAATAATGAAAAAAATAACAAAACACATGAATTATGAATAAAATCTTAATGTCAGAATACCTCAGTATTGGTGCCAACTGAAGCAACAACATAATGATCCGTAGAACCCATTTCCAAAGTGGGGGTTTTGAAAGAGTAGGTTCATCACCATCAATTATGTACCTGAAACATACATAATTTATTACTGTAAAGGAAAATGATAATCCTTGCAAACTTCCTATTATAATACAGAGAATACACATAGAAGAAATTATGTGCCAATGTGTTGAAAGAATTACATGAACCAGAATACTAAATAAACTTATGGGCCAAAGACGTACATAATGACTGAAACGAGATATCCTGAAAGTAGAGAGGTACCATTCATACTGCAGCTAGAACAGGACAAATGCGAATTAGGATGACAATAAATTTAAAATGGATGGTCTTTCCTGTGTCACATCTAGAATTGTTCAGACATAACGAGAATAAATATTCAGGTTATTCATTTAAAATTATTACCATACTATTGACATACTCCACATATCTCCTCTTATAAGCAACAGTATTTAACTAACTCGCTGGTAGCAGAACCTGCAGGTTCAACACTGACAACATCAATGCAACTATTTAAAAGCATTAATCTAAAAATATTTATGAAGCTAAGTGGCATTCATGAGTGAATTTTCTGTTATAACAGCAGCTTTCACTTGCATTATATTTAGCTTTTATTGTAATATTGAATCATAAACTGAAAATAAGAACAATGAAAGGGAATAACCATACAAGGCATTCAAAATGTGTTTTATGCATCTGATATAACACAATGAAAGCCGAAATGAAATTAACTCAACTAATCAAAATCAACCTACCTGCCACCCTACTTATTTGTTGAATAAATATAAAAGTACAACCAAGACCAAACACATATATTTATTTTGGATGTTCGCATGGGTTTTGTTCCACCCACAGTATTAATTTTTTAATTAAAACATTCATGGGGCTGATTGAGGATGAGGTGCATATTACATATAAATACAGACCTAACCATAATATGTCATAATTTGATTGCAGTGATTAAAAAAAATCCAATAAATACTACGATAATGAGCCTTAACATTCGATCAAACTATGATACATTAATGGACTACTCTCTCCAAAACATGCGGCCATACCGCCCCAGACCCACAGGTCACACCGTGTTTAACCTAGCGTTCCAAACATGTTTCATGTTAGTTTTCTCTCATAAAAAACACTTGTTAGATAGCAGGAAAATTCATACCATCTCAGGCTAAATGCCGTTGTAATAAGTGCAGGAAAAATAAGAAATGTCACCGTCAATGCGAAATAGGCACCTTGTCCTTGACGGTAGTAAAAGTATGCCAACCAAGAATCAAAACCAACATCGAGCGCGAATGTCGTTATTGACAACAGGAGACAAATTATGTGGTATATGCCAAATACAGAACGCCCTGGTTGAATATGACTTTCTTCGGATACGTTGTTACTTAAGTCATCAGTCCTAATTCTAACAGAATCACTAGAGAAGTTGACAACAACACATTCCGCCATTTCTGGGTGTACGCCTCTTTTTTTCAGTATTTTGACACAGACCTGAAGTTATTTAATCGACCTATTCCACAGTTTCGATTACACGACGGATCTGTACAATTTCGATATTATCGAATAGGTTGCAAAAATTCAGTATTTGGAATTGTCAATCTGTTTATTCGTAACAATAACAATATATGCCTACAAGTGGTCCGCTTGACGTCTCTAACGATATCAAGAATGAACGTAAAAATTATATACTATGATAAATAACCATGAACCTCCTCATTGAGAACTTCATACTTCAATAACAAGGATTAGAAACGATGACGATAACAGTCCTTATTAACTTTAAATAATCGATCATCTGTGAGTTCGATTAATCTAAGCAATTTCCTAGCTCTGCGTACGTACAGAATTTGACAGGTGTCATGTTTTTATAAAATATGTGAGATTTATAATTATGTATCACTTTTGATATTATATTGCACAGCATACATCCTACTCCAATATGTCTTCGGTTTTAATAAGTGACAGTAAGAGTCCATGTTATAATAAAGAAGAAGAAGTCACTTTGCAGAGTAATACAATTCAAGCGAAAGTGTATACCACAGATGAAGTGGATTATATACCAAATAATGCCCATGTTACTAATTTCGACATATTTGCTCTGGCAGTGTCGATAATTAGCCATATAGTTGATATTGGCTTAGATATTAATTTAGCCTACCGTTATTTCCACGGCGGTAGGACTGAATATTTTATTCTTACCGTGTTATTTATACTCTTTCCTGCTTTGGTGAACACTATCATCAGTATCAGAATGTGAGTACTATGTTGCTCATAGTCTCATTTTTGTTTTGTTTGAGGAGTTCATATTCATGTGGTTTGAAATTAGACGTTCTTACTGTTGCGTGAATCATTCTTAATTATATTTATTATGCCATCTGACATTACAATTTTATGCAATTCTTTTGATGGAATTTTTGCAAATATAGGTTGATGAATTAATGATATTAAAATCATGTATTATAACTGCCATTTCTACTGTAAATGTATGCAGTGGTAGCTTCTTATGATATGATGGTCTACAAATAAAACATGCTGCTTTTTCTACATTTAACTGTTTTCTGTTGCATACTGTTGACAGTGTATTTTGATGAACTTATCCACTGATGTGATGTTTTCTAAAGGCTGTAATAAATATAATGTTGTTCTACTGGTTTGCTGTACCCTTTCATCAAGTGGCTGCATTACAGGTATGCATTGGATAAGGAAAGTAATTCAGTATCAAAGATGGCATCTAGAAAATGGGTAATTCGTATTCTTGTCTTGCTACTCCAACTTGCACCAGTCCTGAGGTACTATTTGTTATTGTGACTGTGTAATATATGTGTGAAACCAAGTTTGCTCAAAATAAAGAGTACTGGCTTCCATAATTAGGAGAAATCAGGCTATGTCACAGTGCCTATCCAAGGATATCAATTATTTGAATGAATTAAGTGTTGGTCCTTAAAAAAAGACAGGTTTCATTCTGGTTTGATATAACATCTAACATTATCTGATTTATTGAAAATAAGGTTTCATCTTGATATAATGAATTACCTGATAATATAATGAAAATCTATGTAATCTTTATTAGTAAGCCAGAGGATGTAAATTTATTTCAATTATTTGATTCATGTTTTGCAGGTAAGGCCTGCACTAACTGTAGAATATGATGGTGTTATCCCCCATGCCACAGGCTCCTAATATAAATTTATATAGCAGGAATAATTAATTATTATAGATTAAATGGAAATGTTAGAAAAGGAATAATTAGCAATAGAATTTCTAAATACTTCAGAATACATAATGTTTTAATTTAATTATTTCTGTACAGGTACTGTGATTCATTAAGCTATGCACTGAAATCTAGACGTGCAGAGAAACAAAAAGATAGTGTGAACCAGTGGCGGTATTATGAAAAAATGCTGAAGGAAGATTGTGATGTGGCATTACTGCGTGTGTTTGAATGTTTCTTAGAAGCTGCTCCACAGCAAATTCTACAAATATCTATTTTATTAGTTGATACTAGAGATGGTTCAACTTTCCAGTGTAAGTCACCATTGCCATAAGATCAAAGAAAACTAACAACACGTGAGGTATTAACAGCTTCTTTTGTGGGCATACATGCAAATTTAACAAGGTTAACCTGTTGCAATTTCAACAGCATATTTATAAATGCATCCACTATACAGGTGTCCCAGGAGGAAAGGTCAATATTCTGGGAGGTCATAGTATTGGTCATTCTAAGCAAAAATATGTATATGTACATGTCCTATTCTGAATGGTTTCTGAGATAGAGCTATTTCACTGTATAGTAGTTTGGCAACTAAGCAACTCTAACTTAACCTGTTCCCAGATATGAATTTGTCAGAGACGTATAAAAAAGAAGGTATAAGTACAATTACAAATTTTGAATATATTATTGTCATTAGTAGGACTTCAGAATATTATATGGACAAATTAGTTACAAGTAACAGGCTACCATATGAAGTTATGCTTGCCCTCACATGCATAAGTTCAAACGTGCATTCGTTTTCTTCCAATAATTGTCTGGTCTTTTTTTAAGGGTTGCATCAAGCTGGTTCCATCATCAGCTCACTACTGAGCATGGCATGGTCTATGGCTTCATATCACCGCTCTATACGATTTGTTCAAGACAAGAAAGATAATATCTCTTGGAGTGGTACAGTAATGCACTTCTTGTGGCACTTTATGATAACAGGTATGATTTAGTTGGAAAACTACAGAATTGTCCACTCACTACACTTAAGTAGTCTGAAAAACAAACATGGTCTCCCATTTGAAATAATGAAATATTCAGTTGACAGACATTCACCAGTGTTAATAAGATTCAAATCATACAAGTTTGTTATTTGAAAATAAGTATGACAGATATTTGTGATTTGATATTTATTTATTTATATTTTATTTAACAATGCTTTTTCAGTAGCTCAGACTGTATAGCATTGAATGAGATGATGATAGTGAGTAATAAATCAGAAAGGGCGTGGAAGGAAGTGATCGTGACCTAATTTAAGGTACTGTCCTGGCATTTTTCCTGGGACTGAGAAAAACCACGAAAACCCCAGTGAGGATAGCCAGTCTCATGGCTGAGATTTGAACCTGGGACCTCCCAAAAACAAACCAGGAGTGTTAACCACTCGACCACAGCATTCAGAATTATTGAATTATTCACAGAATCCTGAAATATATGATTCTACATAGTAAAATTATCTTGAAGTTATGCCTCTTTTAATTCACAATGCTTGTTTCTTGCATTGATAGCTGTACACCAGTTGCTCATATTTTTAAATTTGAAATATATTTTTCTTCTTTTCTGTGGAGTTTATGCACATTTATTTTATCTATCTCATTTCAGGCAGCTGTTCATTGTTGAGTTTCTGTGTTATAAATTTAGACATTATTAAGAAACATTAGGATACAAAAAAGAAGTTACCGAGTTTCCAAGTAACAGCTCTGGACAATAGCAGGAACATATGTTCATGAGATTTGAGACTTTCATGGTGAGGATGATGATTGGATTTTGGCACCATGTAGACTCATAGGTAGATTTCAGTGCTCCAGAGAAACACCCTGTCTCCATACTTCAAGATGTAAATTGCGTGTTTCTCCAAAATGTTGCCATCTACATATGAATCTACATAGTGCCAAAAACCCTGAAGATGGATACAGTATGTTTCTCTTAAATATTGCCAAAACCCAGAAGAACATGTTCATATTTGTGCAAGTGGAATACATATAAGAAGTTCATTAAATTATCAAAGTTAGTTGGTATATGATCATGATTTATATATTGTTATTTAATTTCAGTTTCACGTATATTATCAATAAGTGTCATAGCAACTTTATTTCCAATATGGACAGCATTAGCATGTGCTATCCATTGGTTGGTAATGACTACATGGCTATCTCTGCTGGATCGAACAGCCTTCTGCAAATCCTCACCAAATGGTGCTACAACGAAGGAACGTGTAGGTGAAATCCTCTTTGCTGCTACCTTGGGGTTAGTCTACATTTTCACATACATCACACCCAGTGAGGGCAGAACACGTACAAGGTACTTAGTATATTACACAGTTTGCTTTGTAGAGAACTTGATATCAACTGTGATGTGGGCCATAGAGGCATATCCTCAAGTCAAAAATACATGGTATTTTCTACCACTGCTCATATTTTCCACTGTGCCTTTTATAATAGGAATTATGTTCATGATTTTATATTACATGTATTGTCATCCAAAGGGAATCTCTCCAACAAACCACATTCAGTCAAATTTTAATTCTGCATTAGCAGATGACACAAATACCTCAGAACCTCAAGGATAATAAACATTTAGCTTATGAATTCTCATTAGAAAATATTTTTATATGTGAAAAGAATGCTAATATTTAAGGATTGTAAGGTAGTTTCACACAGCTTACATTAACAACTGACTTGAAATTAAAAAGTTGTGGGTAAAGTACAAAGCGTACCAAAAGAGTTCAATTGATTTAATGGAAAATGCTAATTTTTACTGTAATATTTATTTAACTGTATTGATGTCTCCAAAACTGGAACCAAAATCTACCAGCCATCAGTGGGAAGTAGCGTTACTCAGTTTTATTTATACTCAGTGTTTGAAGTGAAAGAAGTAAAAAGTGGATGGTCTGTGTAATAATTATATCATTGTTTAATTTCTGTTCCATTTAAACAGATACGAATGTGTTGTGTTGTTAACACTTTCATAAGTATGCATATACACAAACATTCTCTAACTTTGTTTCAGTAGAATGCACATTCACATATTTGTGCGCTTCCTCCTTCACATATTATCTTCATCTCTTCAGAACTAATGTAAAACTGAAATAAGAAAATCAAAGTCCATGTCAGCCTACTTGTAGCCAAGGCAGCACAAAGCTCACTTCCAAAGTTGTGAAAATTATACAAATTTGAAAGGTAGTGATGTATAAACTAATTTTTGATTACTGAAATTGTAAAAATAATTCTCTTTTGTGGGGTCAAACATGACAAAAAACTTTACAAAAGAATAAACTTCAGCTACATTTACAGGTTGTTCTGCATTTTCAAAGTCTCCTGAATTTGCCACTGAGAAAATTGAGATAAAGTATTTATTTATTATTACCAGAACTAAATATGGAAAAAGAATTCTCTAGTGGGTTCACACATGACAAGAAACTTTACAAAAGGATTAACTTCAGCTACAATATTTACTGTTAGTCTAGCAGTTTCAGTTTTCCTCTCCTTTTCTTCTCTCTCTCTTTTTTTCCCCCACTGAAGAAATTGAGATAAATTATTTTCATAACCAATGAAGACAAAATCTAAATGGTCAGGAAGAAATTTCAACGTCTGAACAGAAACAGTAGTCAATGGCATACTGAGGCATGCAGTAAGTGAGAGTGTGAGAAAGCTGTTATCACATGCCAGTGCATGCTTCCAGTATTTCCAGCCTTCTCACCTGCTATGTGGACAGTAAGCATGTTTCTAACATGCAGACACACACAAAAGAGAATAAGGATCAACCACATATGTAAGAATGGTACAGAAGGTATCTGGCCCTGTTCTTGTCAATTTTATACTAGTGCAAATAAAAATCCAGTAACTGTAATGTATCTTAAGAAATCTGATGTGTACTGTAAAGTGATGTGATACACAAGTGAACAATAAGATATTAACTGTACATAATATTTATAGGCCTTTTCATGATGTGAGCCATATATTTTTCAGTGTTATGTTTGTATATATTTATAGAGTAATTTGAAGTAAAATTTCTATGAAGGCTAATGTGGAGTATGAATTTAATGTTTACATTGGATGCCATACCTTTACATTAACACAATAAAAATATCATCAAAATATATGTTGGAAATTTATTCACCCAACATGTTTCAGACCACCAGGGTCATCATCAGGGGTATACACAAAGTTAATACAGGACATGTTTCTTATAGTACACAATAATTGTTTAATAAAATATGGTTCATGCACTTGGAGATGAATACAGTCATTAAAATTAATATCTGAGTTTACAAAGATCAGAAACTTTAATTTATTTAAAACCATATGGTTTTAGAAACTGGTGTAGAGCTGCTTACTGCCTCTATCATCTGGGCAATGATAGTAGTAGCAAATCACCTCTGAATCATAAGTAATTTTCTACCAGACTACACAGTGCAACATCTCAGAAGATAGTCATCTTCAGTCTATCAAGTTTATCAAAATAGTCAATTATTACACAAACATTTCTTATGATGCATACCTCACCATGAGTTATAATTCTTATTTGAAACATTTATTTTGTGTACACAAGGCTGTGTAAATAATTATTTAGTTACAATAAAGTAAAATCAAGACTACAGAAGGATGAAGTACAGAAAGAAAAGACTGTATTCTGTACTGTTACACTCTTGATTTAATTTGCATTGTTTCCTTCCTCACCACAACATAAACATCCTTTCAGTCCTTGTCTTTATCTTTAGATCTACTTGTAATTAAAACTACAACCACAGACTAGAATTACTTTACTTTTTTTTAAATCTTTAGGCTTTTGTAGTGGATTGTTACATGTATTTACATTTATATAAATGTACTAGTCCATTAGGCTGTGGATAATATAGAAGTGGTGGATCAAATATTGTTCACCTTCCTTGAAGATGGACACTGATAATTTTTACAAAACTAGCCCACCACAACACAAGTGTTATACCTAAAAAATGAAAACAAGTGCTTGAAATACTGTAGTGTGCAAGGAAAAGGAACTACTGGAAGGATGTCTCACATCCTATACTGACATTTAAGGATGAATATTGCAATTACCAACATTATATAACACAATTTATATGATAAAGTATATTTTAACAGTAGAAATGAATATCGTTACAAGCAAGATTAAGCACGATTCTGTATACAATACCTATTAATTGTGACTGTAACAATAGCATATTGTGTAATATTTTGATGCGACACGTTGGAATTAGAAGGTACAACATAAGAAGCTTAAGATAGTGTAATTGCGTCATATTGTGAATATTATATCAATTATTTATTTTAATCCGTCTGATCACAATATAATTTTATTTAAAATTTCTTATAATTAAGATAATAAAATATCATTCATGTTCCTTATCGATTGATCGATTTACATTTCGGAACATTTACACAACATGTTTCAGTTTTTATAAAACCATCATCAGGTGTAAAATATATCTAAGAGCTTAAAACTCAATTATGATTTCTGTAGTTTTTTGGTGATGTTTCATTATATTTGTTTTTCCATATTTGGGCGAAGGTGTTGTTTTTCTTAAATGTTATTAGATGTACATATCGGCCAAAGATGTAGGAGTGAGTGTCCCGATATGTCCAGAAGTACTAGTGTCTTCGAATAGGTGTGGGTCAAGAGTATTGACCCACACCTATTCGAAGACACTAGTACTTCTGGACACTCACTCCCACATCTTTGGCCGATATGTACATCTAATAACATTTAAGAAAAACAACACCTTCGCCCAAATATGGAAAAACAAATATAATGAAACATCACCAAAAAACTACAGAAATCATAATTGAGTTTTAAGCTCTTAGATATATTTTACACCTGATGATGGTTTTATAAAAACTGAAACATGTTGTGTAAATGTTCCGAAATGTAAATCGATCAATCGATAAGGAACATGAATGATATTTTATTATCTTAATTATAAGAAATTTTAAATAAAATTATATTGTGACGGATTAAAATAAATAATTGATATAAGAAGCTTACTTTCTGAAACTACACACAGAAAGATTTAAGATCCTATTTCCTGGATGCAAGGTAATTTTATGATTTTAAACATAATGTTTCCAAGATATTCACACCACGTAGTCCACTTTCCTGAAACATAATTCACTCTGTTGGATTCTGAATGACAATCAAAATGAATTCCTTATCTGAAAAAAAACATTAAAATATTTTAAAAATTAAAACTGCTTCAAAGACAAATTATATAACACATTTTTCTATGTCTTAGTAACACCAACATTTTCTTACCAGGAGCAACCATTATTTCATGCTTTCTGGAGCGAATGCGAAGAAATGTGAGGTCATTGGTGGGGTCTAAATCTCGAACTACACTTCTTGCTTTGTCCGACAGCTGACTTATTAGTCCAGCATACTGAACAGTAGTAGTGTTGTCCATTGTTGTTTTAATTGGGATACCTGTTGAAAAGTACGTCTGAGGGAAATATACACTGGATTTTGTGCTTATAAACAGTAAAATACAGAATGGCATTCAATCAAAATTATTCAATGAATGATTATTTCCAATAAATAATAAGTGCATTACACTGAAGGTTCAACATGGAGCATTATAATAATAATAATAATTATTATTATTATTACTTCTTAATTATATTTATGTACAATGGTGACATGGAAGGTTTTCATTTCACTATAGCAGCAAATATGTCCAAACACTCGTATTATTTAGTACAACTCAATGTGAGCTGCTTCTAGTTTTGTATTTATATTTAAAATTCTGAGGTTTATGTATATTAATTTGTAAAATTATTTTTCATACTTGTATTGCAGAATCTGGAATTTATGTACATTGATATGTGAAATACGTTCTTGTACTTGTGTTGAAAGTTCTGAAGTGTATGTATATTGTATGAAATGACATGTTCTACATCCTTTGGTTGAGTCCTAAGAAGGATCTATGGAATGTAAATAAACTCTACTCTACTCTAACAACTCTGCATATGTCAAAGCAATATTCAGTTTACTCAAGACCCAGACAGTCATAGCAGGATATACAGAAGTGAATACTTCTGTTAATTTTGTGGTGCATGTCCACAACATAATTCACTTCTTGCTGTATACAATATCCTTGACACAGCCCCAAAGACGTCCAAAGGAGTTCTATGACAATTTATTTATATATATATATATATATATATATATATATATATATATATATATATATATATATATATATATATAGTAAGCATAGAGTGAGTTGTGTAACTGTGCAACAAAAAGCTTAACGCGATGACACTACAAAATTTAATTACCTTCTGAATTTACAACAATTGTGCCCAACACTCCCTTATGGGATTGTATCCTCTTCATAGTCTCTTCCACCTCACTGGCCTGTAAAGGAAAGACACAGTTACGAACAGCTCAAACACCGGCATTAAAACTATGAAGAAATATCAGAAATTAAATAAATTTTAAAAATGGTAAGGTCGTACCATTTTTCACGTTCCTTTCAGTCAATATATCTTACGTACAAAACAATTGTACCAAACCACACAGAATACCGACTAACAGCACAGGAAATCGATATTTGAGATAAATTTATATCGAACTTTATAATCGAAATTCGGTACACTTATCGTTTGGATTATTTATGCTTACAAACATCCTGATAATAACTGACTAAAAGTGACACCTACCGGCAATATCCAACGATTTATACAAATTTATGTATGTGTGCCTGAAGTTTGTGGTGTTACATGTGTAAACTTTATTGATATATTTTATTTAGAATTGTAGCTCTAGGTACGTGTTGATGTATGAACTTTCAAGCAAATTTAATTTAGTTTGTAGTTTTTTAACTATACTGCTAGGGTTCATATCAGATATGTGTGTGTGTGTTCGTAACGTTCATAAAGAATTTAGTGGAGGTTATTGGATTTCCGATACATTTGTAGTTGTATATATTACGTATTATAATTTCAGTATTTCTAGTTGTTTTCCTGGTCATTGTATGCCAGAGTACGAGGAGAATTATTTAAAAAAATAATGGTAAAAATAATATTGTTCGGCAGACCCCATGTTCATTGGTTAGAAAATTGTTACGTTTTATCCCAAATTCATTAATAAAAAAAAGCTAATGGAAATAAACTTGAAATTATGTGCCAATTAAATTCGTGCAGATTGCCACAAAAGAAACTGTTTTTGAGAGAAAGAGAGTCAAAGATGCACTGTGTGTTGCTCAAGATTGGCTAATTTTGTTCAAGTAGTGTGTTGTAAGGTACTTCGAATGGGCTGTTTACTATCTAGAAGTACTGAGTGTCTTGATGAAATGATGGACTAATTTATGAGTTTTGATTTTGTAGGTATGGAGTTAACAGATGACAACTTAAGAACCCTTTCAAATTACCTCCAACATACATTGAGCCCTGATGTCAATGTCAGGAGACCTGGTGAGTTAATTTTTCCAACAAAAATATTAATTCCACTAATTTGTTTCATCCCCCTTCACATCTCATAGTTATTCATGTGCCATATCGCGGAATAATTACTTAGTAATTTCTTCTTTAACCCTTAAAGCCAAAGCTTGTCAAAATAGTAGTTAAGAATTCAGTCCATACCACAAAGAAAATGCAACACTTCACGATTGCAGAGATCAGTTTGTAATGCTCTTCAAGGAAATAATCTGTGTTTATACTGAGAAACACACAACATTTAAATTAAAATTACATACTTAATGATTGTTAATAAGGTGGACCATAGTGATTACCACTAGACTGTGTGTGGTTAAAGATCTGTCAATATAGACCTTTCCTATGAAAGTAAAAGTATTTAGATGGTGAAATATTTTTTACCTTCTTTATTTTTATTACATCAGTTGCGTGAAAGTTCAATATTTTTCTTCCCCAAATTCAGTATTCATAACAAGTTTTTAACATTGTATTATTCACACCACTGTATTTCTCTAGTTATGATACTTTCCCAACAGATATGTCACTGTTTTATTCTCATTCTTGCCCTTATTGTGTACTACATGTTTTATCTGTTTACGCAAACAGGATAATATCTGCACAGGCTAATCATGTAGGGTAGAATAGAGCCAAGAACCAAAACAAATAGTGTAGTAATTTTGGCCTATAGTTAAAAAATGAGAGTTGTTTGACTTAGTAACAAAGATGCACTGTAAATAAGAAGGTGATATGCATGCCTGTTACTGCAGATAATCTATTTCTTTCCCCCCCCCCCTCTCTCTCCAGATATAACCTTAAAATAGGTCAGTTTTTTTTAGATTTCAGATTTTATAGTTTTGAATGAGAAGGTAATTATGAATTGAAGTAAATGTAAAAGAAGGTAGTCAAGGCTCATTTAATGTAGTGGCTCATATTTGTCTGGCAGTGCTGAGGAAAACTACAAAACATAGTAGGACAGACCAATCCTTAGGTAACAAAATGGAACATGGGATCTCTTGCTTATAAAATGGATGCTAACTTCGCAACTGAAATGGCTGGTTGCTTTCTTATCATTCATTCCAGAAATGTGTTTGCCTATTTTTCATTGAGAATGTAACACAAGAGACCTGTTATGAGGTATGAGTATGTGTGTCTGAAGAATACTATGAATTGTTGGGTAAGATGATCATTTTAAAATGAGTAGTAGATTTAAATTATATTTCTGGAGCCATGTTCATAATTCCGTGTATGCATCACACTCCATTATTCCTTGTGAGTGTCACAGTGACATTGTCAGTCTTTAAGCTCATGTTAATTAGAACATTATGTGCTATATTTTGTTATGTTGATGACATTTCTTCTTTCTTCAGCTGAGAAATTCCTTGAATCAGTTGAAGTTAATCAGAATTATCCCCTGCTTTTGTTACATCTGGTTGACAAAGAAGATGTCCACCAAACAATACGAGTTGCAGGTGCTGTTGCATTCAAAAATTATGTTAAGCGAAATTGGAAAGTGGTGAGTTCAGTGTTTTTATTGTTGCTGTTCAGCATATTTTTCAGGCTGAATAAAATTTTGGCACAGTTATTCTTAATCTTAATAATAAGTTGTCTAAGTTCTTCAGTCTTCATTAAATTTACATAAGGGTATGGTGCATTTTTTAATTTACTGCTGTATGAAAAAGTAAATTGGCTCCACGTGAATTTGTAAAGGAAGGAATATCAACAAGCCATGTGGATTCTTGATTGGCTATTCTGACTCAGATTTTTATATTTTTCTTGGTCATTCCAGGAAGTTGTCAGGATAACTTAAAATCACTCATGAATATTGTCCTCCACCTGAAATGCAAAATGAGACAAATTTAGTGGGTTTCAGATTTCACTGAGCTGCATTACTACAGATGTGCATTTTTTTTTGTGACGCACATTTATTATGGCAATATGTATTCGCTTTATGAGGTACTGTGCCTTACATAGTAGTAGCATATTTCCCACAGCAGATGTAATATTATACACCATTGCTTTGGGTATAATGCAGTGGATTTTATCAAGTACAGATATATAATGGTTATGCTCTCAATATGTAGTCTAGTAAATTATTTGATCTTTAATTCTTTCCAGGATGATGATGCAGGTGATCGGATTCACATGCAAGATCGAGAAGCAGTCAAACAACTTATAGTGAACTTGATGCTTCACTCTCCAGAAGCAATCCAGAAACAGCTAAGTGATGCAGTGTCCATTATTGGTCGCTATGATTTCCCAAACAAGTGGCCAGACCTTATATCACAGATGGTTGAAAAATTTGCTACTGGTACTTGTATGTCATTACCATTAGATTTAAATAGGCAAAACCACAAATTGCTACATTAGGCTCCATCATTAGGGCACCCTGATGGAGGCAGTAAAATTAGATTCTACCAGTCACATGAACCCAGATGACAGTCATCTTTATTTATTGTATTTTGAACTTAAAAGTTATGATTTTGGGTCCTGATGAAACTTACTGGTTTTATGATTTACCATATACCAAAAATGTAAAAATCATGACTATCAGTTATTTTGCATTTTAAAATCAGTTTTGTGGTATGGGAGTATGCTGTGGAAATACAGTTTACTAACTTGTTTGTTGGATTCTCTATCATCATGCATGTAACAAATTGTCTGTAGCAAGATATAACACCATGCATAGGTTTGGGTTATGATCTCTCAACATTACATTTCAGAATATTAACTATACATAAGATTAACTTAAATTGATTTTCTCTTTCATAAATAGGTGACTTCCATGTTATCAATGGTGTTTTACACACTGCTCATTCCCTTTTTAAACGATATCGCTTTGAATTCAAATCTCAAGAGCTTTGGACTGAAATAAAGTTTGTTCTGGATAAGTTTGCTAAACCTCTCACAGAATTGTTCCAGGTAAGCAGTAAGTAAAAATGTGCATTAATGTTAAAATAAGTTCTGGATTTAATATTTTATGTCTTAGTTTCTGTATTTTCATTGGGCGTGACAATTATTTTTCCTTTCTCCTCAGGCAACAATAAATTTAACAACTGTTCATGCGAATAACACTGAGGCACTCAAAGTAATTTATAATTCTCTTGTTATCATCTGTAAAGTCTTCTACTCCCTCAATTTCCAGGTAAGAATTTGAAGTATTTATTGTTTAAAAGTTAATATAGGCCTACATAATGGTCCTAGGTATTTTTTTCTTTACAACTTAATTTACATTTAAAACTTTTGACATAATGAATTTGTAGGTGGTCTTCTTGTACTAGCATGAATGACGAAGGGTCTGTCCATGTTTATCTCTCTGTTCTTGTAGGAACTAGGCAGTTGCGTAAAGAACACCTTTTGAATTCCGTGTACTCCAAAGAGTACACATTTCCAATCATGTTATTAGAAGTCCCAGTCTACTGAATAATTTTCACTGCCTTAAAACAGTTTAGATTCCAAGTATCTGACAACATTAAATGTGTTTGTACTTTGTTTAGCCATCATATTTATTTAACCATCATTTTTGAATTATTTTTGTCTCATATTTATTTATTAATTTAGATTTATAGTGCTCTTTTAAAATATGCTATAAATATATGTTTGAAAATTTTGGCCTTGGAACTGAAATGATATACTTTGTAATCTGAATGTGCTGAAAATGAAGGTAGGCTGCTTGTTTCGTGTAGTTGCTTTTGGATGATGTAATAGTGGATCCATTTTCCTGAATAAATGTGAAAGTCATTTTGATGTGATTCAAGTTTTTTGAACTAGTGTGCTTGAATATTCTAAAGTAGGTATGTCAATCACATTTATACTTCTGGGCAGTTTATATAGTTTCATTTTGTGGTCCATTCCACATATTTAATGAAAATGTATCCTAGAACTTGAGTTTTCAAATGTCCCACCTCATCTGTTATCTCACTCTTCATAATGTTGCTTCAGGTTGTACACTATTGGAGATGTAATACCTTTTTAACATGCCAGTCAATTATCTGCAGCCTTATTAACAGAATAAAATAGTTATATATTTTTTATAACATTTGGTTTTACTTATGTTTACTGATGATTTGTTGGGTTTTTTTCTATAAATTTTATAAAATATGTCTGTAAAGTAAAATCTATATAAATTTAGCAACTAGGAAGTCCCATATATTGTGAGAATAAGAGAAAAACGAGGAATACACGTTGAAGTTTTAATTGTATTTATTTTGATAAAGGGGCACTTGGGTATATTTTTCTGTTCTTTTTAAATTACAGTAGTTCAGTAGGGTAATTGTATGAATCTATTTCCTTTTAAGGATTTACCAGAATTCTTTGAAGATAACATGAAAATTTGGATGGAAAATTTCCACAACTTGCTAACAGCAGATGTGAAATGTCTTCAAACTTCTGTAAGTTATTTTTTAAATCCTTATTAATTATTTTTAAGTCCTTTTGAACCCTTTGCCTGCTGAGTATTTCTTAGCTTCCTCATTTCTACATGTTGGTCAGAACATACAAATACTTTCTAACATTTGTCACAGGATGGCAGAGTGTGTACAGTTTGTTATTTGGGAACCAAAGCCATTGTTGGAATGAATTGTTACAAGAATGGGAACCTATGTTATTGTTGGAACACATAGTAACAACTGTGGGAACTGGGGTAATTGTTGGTTCACAATATATATAATATTACATTATCACAAAAATGTTGACTTTGTCCCTTTTGAGCAAGAGTGATTTAGGCTTACAATTTCTTTGAACCATGGTTGTTATTGAAGTAACATGTTCATATTACTGCCCATGTTGTGACATGAAGAACAACTTTGGAATTTCAGTGTACACCTTTCCAGTCTTGTTATGTAAGTGGTGATAAATAGAACTAATTTAGTTGGATCTTCTTCTGTAACTGTGGTATTGCAAAAATCTTAATAATTCTTTAAGGATGATGAAGATGATGCAGGACTCTTGGAACAGTTGAAATCGCAGGTCTGTGATAACATTGCACTGTATGCACAAAAATATGATGAAGAGTTTCAGCCTTATCTGCCCCAGTTTGTGACCTCTGTCTGGAACCTTCTGGTGACCACCGATCTAGAACCTAAGTATGATCTGGTAAGTTGTGTTTCACAGTCTGTATAAGTGGTTGGATATTCCTAATGTAGCATAAAAATTGAGGTATTAAACTTGCAGAAATTTACAGTACTGTAGAATTGATTATTTTAAATGAGACAGGATAGTGGCAGCATCATGACTATGTTGTTCAAGAATACATTAGCCTGGAGCACCATACATAGCATAATAATACATCCACCAGCACTCTTGCTATTTACTGGTGACCTCAAGAAATTCATTTGTCAATTGATGGCACAGGATACATATTCTCTCTCAGATCATACAGATGTCAGGAGGGGGAAGGGGGGGGAGGTAGAACAAGTAACAGAATTGGATGTCCTAGGCAAAGTGACATGCTGTAGTTTATGCTAGCCAGGGATATCCAGGTTTTGTTCAAAAAGTTTATAATACAAAACTTAGCCAAATATTTTATTTCCTAGTTTCATACAGATGTTTTTGAGAGATGATGCTACATTATTCTTAATTCTTATATTTTCAGCTTGTAAGCAATGCTCTTCAGTTTCTGGCGACTGTGGCAGACCGGTCCCATTACAGATACCTGTTTCAAGATGTAAATGTTCTCACCAGCATATGTGAGAAGGTTATCATTCCAAACATGGTCTTCAGAGGTAGGAAGTAAAATAGAAGCCAGTTCATCTTCTGTAACATTTAAAGTGTTGAAAGATAATAATAGCACCTTACAGCAGAGTACAGTTACTGCCCAATTCTCATAGATTTAACTTCTTCCAGGCTTTCTGTATTATGTCTTTCTGCTATATGGAATGTGTATGAGATGTAGTCATGAAGCCTTCAATACATAGGGTATGTATGATACGTTCAGTTTCAGATGAGGAGTTGTTTGTAGATAATGCTGAAGAATATATCCGTCGAGATATTGAGGGTTCAGATGTAGATACAAGACGGAGAGCAGCTTGTGATTTGGTCAAGGTTTTGTCACGGTACTTCGAGGAAAAAATAACAGAAATCTTCAGCTCCTATGTACAGGTATGTATCTTGTATTATAGTGAGGTGGTACAAAAACAGTGTCATACTAATATTGATAATATCATATAAAACAAGTTATGAAATATGCATAGCATAACAAATTATGCAGTTTTATTTATAAATGAACAATTTTAAGCATGGTAATGGTGCAAAATCTTGAGATTGTGTAGTGTTATATTTTATTGTTCATAAGGTTATGCTTCAAAAGTACAAAGAGAACCCATGGCAGAACTGGAGAGACAAGGACACAGTACTGTATTTAGTGACTTCACTAGCGTCTAAAGGCCAGACAGAGCGTCATGGTATCACTCAGACAAGCCAACTTGTTGATTTGACATCATTCGCCAATGAACATGTCTTGCCTGAACTGCAGAAAGATGCTGGTACGTTCATTGATAAAATAACTTTACATTGCAATATATGCAAGCTTTCAATTCGGTAGATTTAGGAAATATTGGCAAAAATAATTATATCTTGCTGAAAGTTCGAGACACCCAGGGGGTGGAGTCCTCGGAGGTGGCCTAGCCTTTGTGTGGTCAAGCCCTTTGAGAGCACTTCTGATGTTATCAGGGCCTGGGTGATCTAACCTGAGGTTATAGAAGCCCAGTGGTTTCTAACCCAGGGCAAGGTCCAGCAGGACAAAACTATGTTGGAACAAGCCTTGTGATCCAGGCCCTAAAGTGAGGCAAGCCAAAGGAGGCAAAGATGTAGGGAGAAAGAACCCTGCTGGTGCAGAATGTGAGCTAGAAACTCTGGGAGGTGGGGGGAGACATAGAACACTAAAAGTCTTGACCCCAGGTCTGTCTCAAGCCATGTATGTTGCCTAATTCTTAAGCTGAAAAATATGATAGACAAACATGGATGGACCTATAAGGTATTCTTTACTTATCCTAAAGCATGAAGAATGCACAAAATGGAATAAATCAATTGATTTTGTGCAGGATCCACTTTACTGAAAGTGGTTGATAGTGGATTGGTGGTACGAACAAAGGGAAAGTTGTCAGTTCCTTGTTTAGCAGGTACTTGTAATAGTAGGTTAATTGTTATATCTTGTGGTAATCCAGTGTACAAAGTAATGTATTTTGTGAAACTCTTTCTCCAGCCTTCACTTCCATATGCTGCAAAAGGGCAGTTAATCATTTTTTAATCATGTGATATGCGTGATGAATGATAAAACTTTAGTCTGTGGTAATTCATAGGGAGGCCAAAGCCCACCCCAGGCTTTAGCGCTGAGGTAGAAGAAGAAGTGGTAATTCATATTAAGAGACTGATAGCAATTTCATTATTTCAGTACTGCTTATGGGTACATTTGGTAACTTTTTATTTTGTCAGTAGGAATACATAGTTATAAGATTGTTTTAATAAGGAATTAAACATTGCTGGCATAATTTTCACCTCTACCACCATACACCAAAATGGCAAACTTCAAATATAGGGACTTGGTCCGTTCAATATTTTGTTGTTGATGTTATTGATATGGTCACTAAGAATGTTGTTTGTGATGGTTTTCAATTTTAATGCTCATCGTTACTCTTGATAATGTTTTGTGTTATTCTTTTTACCGACAGTAAATACATTGCCTGTTCTGATAGCTGACAGCATTAAATATGTACTGATATTCCGTACTATTTTACCAAGAGAGGTCGTAGTGGGGTCAATCCCACAGCTAGTGCGCCATCTGACTGCTTACAGCCAAGTTGTGCATACTTATGCAGCTTGTGCTATTGAAAAGATATTGGTCATGAAAACCCCTGATGGAAGTGCCATGTAAGTATAAGAATTTGGAATGTCTTAAACATTTTTACTCCTGTGTGTTTCTTGACTCAGCATACCATATCTTGTCTCTGTGAAATGCTGTGCCTTTTTTTATAAATGAGTTTGGGGAACAGAAGGGGACATTTTCTTATTGTAATTCTACATTTAGGCCTTCATTCCATCAAAAAATTTGAAATAAAACACAGTGTACAGATAGGTGCATGAACTAACAATTCATTTATGTATGAATGACATTTGAGAAGTTTCCTGTATTTGATCAGCTTACACTACAGTAATAACAAATTAATCTAAATATTAACATAACATGTGTCCCCTACGCAGTGTATTCACCACCAATATTGATACAATTTCCATCAATGAGGCATAGAGTTAGTTACAGTACTGTAATTATCTGTGCTCAGACAGTGTAAAAGTACTGTGTCAGCCTTATCAGTGGCCTCTACACATTCTTACTAGTGTCCCTGAAGTGACTCTTTCATCCAAGCAAACAAAAAGAAATCACATGGATTCATGTCCAGGGAATAAGGAGGATATCCTATCACCTTTCATGACCAAGCCTTCAAGCTTTGCACATCTTGAAGAAAGTGATGGCACATTCCAGTGGTTTATTTTTTGGGACAGGGCAGATTGCAGCTTGTCATCCAAGAATGATGCAACAGTGTACCATTAACAGTGGTATGGGATAGTCAGACACAAATCTCTGATGAGTAAAAACATGTAAGATTTGAGGTTTTCACAGCGGTGAGTATGAAGATTTCTGTCTTCTGGGTTGTTGCGCTGTGTAGTCTGGTCGATGTTAACCAACGTTTCAGAGGTTGTACTGCCTCCGCCCTGATGACGGAGGCAGTATGACCTCTGAAACGTTGGTTAACATCGACCAGACTACACAGCGCAACAACCCGGAAGACAGAAATCTTTGAGTAAAAATATGATGTGCATCACTTTCAAAGTGTTGATTATATTGTACATTCTTTCTTTATGATGGGATGTTGGACAACCAACCACTTCAATTTGAGTTTAAATGAATGCATTCATAATTCATTCACCTGTACTAATGCCAGGTTTAAGGATAGCTCGCTTGACCAAACCATTGCAAACTTTTGCTGCCTTACAGGAAACTTCTGAAGTACGTCTATTATATTAGAATTATTTAATTATAGAATTTAATCTTCTGTTGTAGGGTGAAGAGTGATGAAATAGTTCCAGTTGCACCAAGTCTTTTGAATAACTTGTTTAAAACAATGAATTTGCCAGGCTCTGAGGAAAATGCATATGTTATGAAAGGTAATACCATTGATAAACTGTTATGTATTTTGATATTAAAGAAAGTAAGGCTAAGCAACCTAAGATAGTGTTATTATGGAATAGCTGTAATCTTTGTTATATTTAATAATTTATAAACATCAAGTACAGTATAAGTATACTGAAAATATTTAACACAACATACAGTCCACTCCTTTTATTTCTAGCTCTTCTTCTTTATTTTTGAACAAGAATCTACAGAACTGGGGTTAGACTATTAGTAGCATACATTGTATTATATGAACTGCATATTTGTAAACAGCCAAAACCTTTTCATTCCATCTCTTAGCTTCATTGTTTTAATTGTGCCAGGCAGTCACGCTACTGATGGGTCCATTGTTCACCCCTGATCTTGTTAGGGCCTTTCATAGAACCCTGATTGCACTGATAGGGCCCAGACCCAATCTGAATCCCTCTAATATCTGTCAGCTGTAACCATGAAGAGCTGAAGATTTCATTTATGCGTAGCCAATGTCAGTAATGTAAACCATAATTTTTTGGTTGATCTCAGGTTAATTTGTATGACATAAAGTTTAGAACTGTAAAATTGTGAAGGTCGATTCTTTCCACCCCATCTGTCAAGTTTCCTTCCTCCAAATTGTGAAGCTCACATTGAACAAATGTTGCAAGTTTGAGTTTAAATTTTTGCTTTACCTAATAATAACTCTGGAACCATAAATTTAATGTTTGAATAAATGTCATAAATTTTTCATAATGTTATTGAAAGTACATTTGTATTTATATTAGTTTGTAAACAAAAGGAAAAGGTATTGAGAATTCATGAAGGAATGTTATATTCTCTTGAAGGTTTTGTTTAGTTTTTTTATATATACAGAGTAAATTTTAATTTTTACGTTTTTGTCTTTGCAGCTGTGATGCGTAGTTTTTCATCTCTGCAGGAACATGTTATTCCATTTCTTGGTGAGCTGTTACCCAAATTGACAGAGAAGTTATCATTTGTAGCTCGCAATCCAAGCCGCCCTCATTTCAATCACTATCTGTTTGAAACACTTAGCATTTCTATCAGGTAAGCGAATTGTAATTGAGAAAGTTATTTTCATTTTACAATATATTTCTATAGGAATCTGTCTAGTTACATACAACTTTGTTTTTTAACTTAGAGTTTAATGTTAGCCTGAGAAAGATTGCTTTATGTTAGATTATGCTAAATTTTGTCATCACTCTTTAAATAAACCTTGCTATTTAAAGTGTTAAGCAATAACTTCATTGTAATGAGCATAGTGTACTATAGAAAGTCCGTAATAGTAAAAGTCATACAGGTAAGAAAAGATATTTACATACAATGGTTGTGTCTTAGCAATCCAGTTTAGCTTTTCATTCATTTATATATATTTTTATTTTTCTGTTTACAAAATTTCACAGTAGACACATGTTAGCTTGAAGTTAGAGGTAGTCAGATTGAACAAGATTGATCATTTCTTTACTTCTTTCAGAATTGTTTGTGCCACTGATTCAAATGCAGTGGCTTCATTTGAAGAAGCTTTGTTCCCAATATTTCAGGGAATTCTTCAGCAAGATGTTCAAGGTATGTTGAAACCATTCTAACCTATTACTATAAAGCAGAAACTACTTGTATGATAGAAAGAAGAAGTTCTGGGCAAAACTAATGAAACTGCTATAAGTAAGATCATCTGTATGTAGAGGCTAGTAGATACAAATTAATAGTTTTACAACTTTGTGATATATTTCAGTGTATAATTTGTGCTGTTATAGAATTCCACTGTCTCAAAGCTTACCAGAGTTTTGCATACTTGCCATGTTTGTAATTTTTTAAAACAAAACAGTATGTTAAAAATGACTGTCTTCTGGTATATTGCACTATGTGGTCTGGTTAAAATTTACTACATTTCAGATGTGCTTACTGCCTCCATTATTAGGGTGATTACAAAATTTGTAGAATGAATGTGATGTATAATTATTCTATCAGCTCTTCATCATATTTAACTTTATTTCCTGTACTGCAGATTCATTTCATGTGTGCTGTGCCAAACAGTTCACATTTGTTTTCTTTCCTTAGTTATGTTTTTTTGGAGACTTTTCATCCTTCAGAACATATAAAATTTGAAGCAATGCTAGATGAAGATATTTTTTAAATACTTAATAATGCTAACATTCTGTTCATATATTCTGTGATTTTATAAAAATTCCATTGTTCAAAACTGTCATCAAAATAAAATAAAAGCAAGGTTGGAATGCAGACATATGGGTACTTGTTACTGGCTGCTACTGAGATACATGGTAACAGGTATGTTTGTGTTCTCTCTGCATCAGCATTTCTCATACTATACCATAAGCACTAATGATAAATATGAATTTTGTGTAGTCTCAGTTTTTTACAGTCTACAAAAAAGACGACTTTGGCAAAAGTTGCATATATATATATTAAACCATTTTGGGATCATCAGTTAAAAGCAAAAAAGACATTGTGCTCTCCAGTAGCATGATGTTAGTGATAATTTTCATAAAAATGTGGCCATTAATCCAATCTGTTTAAAATTTACTCAACATCCTGAACATTATTAGACACAAATATTCTGTACATTTATCCTTGACTATCTTTATGCTATCTTCAAACTACTTATAGGGTTAGGTGAAAATTGACTGAAAGTTTTTTGTGTTTGAATGTAATTATCTGGTAGTAGAATTGAAATAAATCATTTTTATAATTATTGAGATGAGCCACCCTTGAAGTGTCACTGAGTGGTGAGAATTTAAATTTCCTGTTTCATTTTTGAATTGTATTTAGTAGGTGATGTGATTTCTTCATATATGTTCACATTTGTCATGTGTGTGTTTTCTTTTTTACTGTGTTCTCAGAATTTGTTCCATATGTGTTCCAAATTTTGTCACTCCTTCTGGAGCAGCATGGGAGTGGTACAATACCAGAGCCATACATGATTCTGTTCCCTTGCTTGCTTGCTCCTGTGCTCTGGGAGCGCCCTGGTAACATTCATCCTTTGGTACAACTACTGCAAGCATTTGTTCAAACTGGAGCTGCTCAAATATCTGCTTCGCAGAAATTGGTAAGTTAATGTATAGTTTAACAATATATTCTAGAGCCATATGTCATTCTAAGAATTCATTCATTTGTTAAACAGTATAAAATATGCTTTCCTGTAAATCACCTTATTTTCAAAAACTTTATTGCCTTAGGTATTACTACTGGGTTGAAAATCCTTTGACTAACTGTGCAGCCATATCTACTCGTGAAGCTAAAATATATATATATATATATATATATATATATATATATATATATATATATATATATATCTATCCCCCCCCCCCCTCAAAGTATTTCATTTCATCACATATGGCATGCATCTTTCCAGAAGGTTGTCACTTTGTGTTTTTCTAGAATGTCCCCCTCTCCTTTTGTTTTAATATAAAATGTCATGAGAGCCATCTGTGACATAAACGATGACAACAAATGTGAAGCTTTTGTTTCAGCAAAATTCTGTAACTATAATGGTTTTCATGTACCAAATGATAAATGTGTGTGTGTGTGTGCGCGCATGCACTGTATGCTGGAAAAAGTGTGATTGGTACCATCACACCATCTGCAGTAAGTGTATCAACTTCTGCAAAAGAGACCTGATGTACATTATGTGCTTTCCCTGTGTTAAGCTAAATTTTTGTGTATGTTTATTATTTCAACAAAAGTTAGGCAGATAAAATTATACATATACAGGTAAACCTCGATTTACGCCACCTCAGTTTGCGCCAATTCAGAATAAAGCCGCTTTTGAAACCAGCAAGTCAAAAAAAAAAAATGTATATTTTACTATTATAACGTTTTACAATGTTTCTTGTACTGATTCTTATACTGAATCGTAATTCTTACATCGCTGATTTTGAATAAAAATTATAAACACAGTCACCTCTGCACTCATTGCTAAGTAGTTGCGAGATAATCTCCTAAAAATCCACCAAAATTGCACAACAATCACGTGAGCATTGGTCACTCTTCACGGTGAGTCATTTGCGCACAGCCTGATAAGGGAGTAAGGAAAAATGCGCTCAGTTCGCTTCTTGTTGACACATTGAATGTGCTGAAAACTGTGTGTTAAACATGTTTGTGTTGTTGTTCGACTACTATTCTGCAGTAGCAACTGTTTCTTACTTATAAATTGTAGAAGAGCCACCATGTCTGGTAAGAGAAGTGAATATGTTGCTAAAAAGTTGCGTAGGTCTATTGCGTTAGAAGATAAGATAAGATAGAATAGAAGGTGGTGATACCCATCTTAATGTATGCAGAAGTATGAAGTTGCCTCCTTCCACTTTGACTACCATAATGAAAAATTCATATAAAATAAAACAGTCAATGCAACAGGGTACGAGAGTAAGTGCAACGCAAGTGAGTTATAGCAGAAGTAAACTTTTAGAAAGAATGGAGAAATTACAGTTGTTATGGGTGGATGACATGAATTGAAAAAACATTCCCTTGACTGAAATTGCTATCACGGATAAGGCGAAGTCAATTTTTGAGGAACTTAAGTTGTCAATGTTTGGGTGCCGGGAATGCATGTCATTGACTTCCCATTGATTTACATTATAAAAAGAGTTTCAATTTACGCCGATTCCATTTATGCCTGTCCGTCCAGGAACGCATCCCCAGCGTAAATCGAGGTTTACCTGTACAGTATAACTGCAGTCAGATGTCGCTGTATGATATGTGTAGAGGTGCAACAGTTCTGTCACACTGGACCAGAATATTTATGTCATGAAGTGAGATAGTTGGGCATCTTAAAATTCTTGTGATTCTTATTAGAAAAATAAACTTAACTTGTGTGTATTTCAGAGTGGATTGTTGGGAGTGTTTCAGAAGCTTATTGCATCAAAAGTTAATGACCATGAAGGTTTCTACTTGTTACAATCTCTAGTTGAGCATTTTCCTGAGTAAGTAGTGCTTATTTTATACATGTTATATTTACAAGAATATGTGATGATGTTTATTTTAATTTTCCTGTATGGTCACTTCATATTCACAAATGAAAGACTGTAAAAACAACAAGTGAATCTTTGAATATCATGCACGTTTAGTTTTTATGTAACAGTTTTAGGAAAAAGATATGCATGTTGTTTGGGTAAATATGGTAATCATGTGGTATCCAAGAAATTCAGTATTTTTGAGGCAAAAGTATGGCAATATAGGAAGCACAAGGATTACTAGGTGTAAGTTTTACTGGAAAAGTGTTCTGTGACAAAAAGTTGTGTTTATACCAGATAATTGTAGCTAAGAATTACGAATGTTCAAATAATAAAATTATTTTCCTTAACATTTTCTACTGTGAAAGGAAGTTGACTTACAGTTGGTACATTATGAATCCAACGTAACCAGAATTTATAAAACTGGTGTAAATACTTACAACACTATGCTTCATACAGCCATATGCAAGATTTAGAAATAAATACAACAAATTAATCAAATCTGCACATGTTATTTATTATTGCTGCTTCACAGATCTCAGAGTTACAGTTTTATGTGTTTTAATTAATACCAAAATTATAGGCATTTTAATGTTATAAATTAAAGTCTACTCTGAAAAATCATAAATAACTGAAGAGTTGCAGTCTGTTGTTGAAGTACAAGTTGGTGCATTATTAATCATGCGTAAGTATGCTTCATATAATTTATTGGTATGATTGTTTTCAGTGATAACCTATCACCATACATGAAGCAAGTATTTGTTCTCCTGTTTCATCGTTTGTCTTCATCAAAGACGACAAAATTTGTGAAAGGCTTGATTGTCTTCTTTTCCTTATATGCAGTCAAATATGGAGCTGGAAATCTTGTAGGAATGGTTGACAGTATCCAGCCAAAGTAAGTGGGAAATGCTGTTCCTGTGGAGTCACTGAAATTATCATGTAAATCATCTGAATAAAACTAAACGGAGAAATATAGATCACTCCATTGTATTGTATTTATAATACCATGTGAAGTAATAAGGATGCTGCCATTTCAGAGAAATCTTCTGTATCCTTCTTCAGGGTCACATGGTGAAATACCTTATTTTTATCAAATCTCATATTAACTATTTGTTAGTTTCCATACAAATTACACTAGCACTCCTCCTTTTTCCTAGTTTTCTGTTACAGTCAAGCATTTTCAGGTAGCAAATTTGTCTTCCAACAAATGACTGACAATAAAGGAAATACATAAAAATACTGAAAGTCTCCAGATGTGTCTTAAGGGAGATGAAGTGAATAATATCATTTGCACTACCTCCATTTATGTAGGAAGTATTATTAAGTACATTTTAAAATTCAGATAAAAAATGAGTTTTTCTTCTTCTACTGCCAGGATGTTTGGCAGATTTCTGGATAAAGTAATCTTCCCTGATGTTCGGAAGATTTCAGGTCGTGTTGAACGCAAAATAGTAGCAGTAGGGATCACAAATATTCTCTGTAACTGCAAGGAGATGATGGATGGCTCCTACTCTCACCTCTGGTAAACATTGTTTTAAATGGCTATTTCTTTTATATCAGTTTTGAATGATTTGAGTATCTGTTTGGACATGTCTGTTGAAAATTGCATTTTAATTTTTTGTATTAAAACTGTCAAATTCTTAAATTCAGTGAAATTTCATTTGTAACAAGATTAACGATTTTTTTATTTGCAGAAGTACTATTGAAAATATGCAATGAATTTCATAATAAATTTTGTAGCTCTCTTATTGACTGAGCTTGATGATGTCTCAGACATTAAGTGAAAATTGGTGATAAATTTGTTTGCTGCAGGGCACAACTTCTGCAAACTCTTATTGGTTTTTTTGAGTTACCAGTGCTTGAGTCAACATTACCAGATGATCATTACGTTGAAGTTGAGGATACACCTGGATACCAAGCAGCTTATTCACAACTGGCCTATGCAAACAAGAAGGATCATGATCCTCTGCATGGTATGCAGTCCTGTATTATTCTTTGATCATATACATCATATTGAGGGGTGATGGCTTAATGCCTTGTTTGTACAGTTCTAAGATGACCTGTAAGTTTTGACATTCCATGATTGTAGAAAGGAAAGAGCTATATACATTCAAAATGTTTGATACATAACAGGCTTTATATAAATTCTTTCATCTCTCTTTTTTATATTTAATGCTCGCAATTTGTATTTTATTTTTGAGTTTAAAAATGTTGGTAAGCTATTTTTATATCATTTTATAGCATGTATTTAACATGATAACATTGTTTTGTTAGGTGTCAGCGAACCAAGATTTCATTTAGCAGAGAGTCTGCACAGGCTGTCTGTTGCATATCCTGGCCAGCTGAGTCCACTTTTAAGCACTGGTCTCTCACATGATGATCTTGCACATTTGAAAAACTACCTTCTTGCAGCAGATGTCCAGATTGTATGATCTACATTTCCACTGAACTGTAAGAGAGAGAATGAGTGTGTGTGTGTGTGTGAGAGAGACTTCTTTTTTTATGTAACCTCTTGTAAGAAATAAACATAATAAAAACTGTTTTCTTTTATTCTCTTAAAAATTACTGTAAAGTAAGGCTAGATGGCTGTTCTAAATGAGAAACAACAATTCACAATCATTTATAAAGTTGGTGTTAAATTATTTGAATCCATTTTCATGCTATGTCAGTCATGACTTGCGAGAATAGGCATATATAGGATGACAATAATACTACGTATAAGTCAGATTTTATAAAATCAGATGAAGACACCAAATATATTGAATACTCTCAGGACAGGGTTCAGGGTCAGGCTTTTGTAAACCTGGTGGTCAACCTTAAAGATTCATTATAGCAGGGAATATCTAACTAGCTGAGGCAAAATCTCAAGGAAGATCTTGTGCTGTAGAGCTAGTCATATTCAACTAATGACTGCAAATAAAGTTTTGTGGTATTGACATATGCAGAATCATACAAGATTAATTTCAGAACCCCATATGGAAACAATTAGTATTTACATGAATGGGAGATGAAGATTTCATCTTATTTCAGGCTCTCAAAGAAAGCAACATAACTAGTTTTTCATTTCACCTTTGTCAATCGCTTCAAGTTAATGTCAAGACTGCATCCTTTTCAACTGATTAAGCATTAATAATCCTATCATTTAACTTCATATAGCGTAAGCTTGAAGCAGTGTCATTAAATTAAACCAGGGGTTGGCAACCTACTTATTGGCTATAAAGGGAATCTGGTTGAACAAATCACATTTTGGATCAGTATTGAAAGAGTCTCTCAACATTCTTGATCAAGCTCCTAAGAAAAAGTTTAGGGTTCTAATATCTTTGTGGTTGCTTCCGTGGCCCTTCTGAAAATCAGTGGGCACCCCACCTCGAAAATTTCCAAGAGTAGTTTTGATAAACAGGCCGACACAATAAAACCTTTGCTTAGTTCCTTACAAGGATACACAAAAAAAGGCAGAGAAATAATAAGATATATATAAACCTTCAATTTTTTTCAATTAAAATATTCTTTTTCGAATGTTGGCTCTTCTGCTCGAATAATGTGCATAATTGCCATCATTCTGCTATCGAAAAGTAAGAATCATTCGATCACCAACGATACCATCGATTGTGTTTGATTGATAACCTCAAAACCGAGGCATCGATCCTTGTAATCGAATGTAAATATTCTTATATTTTTGTATAATGAAAATTGTTTTAATAAGAAACTTATGACATTAGGATTAAGTTAAAACACACATTTAAGAATATCACGTAAATATTTACGTGAATATAGGCTCTTGTTGTTATTTCTGATATTGTCATATAACCTTCCTTTTGGGTTTGAGGATTGGTTCGTACCATCTTGATATTTAGAGCTCTGAACGGTTCGTAGAAATAGATGTATTGCAGTATAATTTTTACGTAGTTTGTCTGTTGTATGTGCGCAACAGTTTGTAATAGATTCTGTTAATTAGTATATTACATTCATTAACTGTAGTGATTATAATTTAAAGTTTATTGTACTGTCTGCTGTTGGTGATGGCTAGCAACTTTCTTCTGTTAATGGACGTATTTGTGTAAACTTAAGATTATTGATGTATTATTTATAAGATGTGTAGAAATGAATGTACATTTAAAGTATACTAATTATAGAAAAATCTGAGACATTAACATATTTTTGGTGGAATAATTTCCCTTTATTAGAGAGATATACATTAGGATGAACAGTATTAGTGTTGCGGGGTTTTCTTCATTGTAAATCGTAAGTGAGCCCATTTGTCTCGATTCCTACAATTTCATGATAATTTTGCATATTGTTTGAGACTTGGAGCTTGCTAAATTTGTGCGGCTTGACAAGTGAAGCCGTTTTTCTGAAAATGAGCCAGCTTGTAATTGGTACGACTTATTTAGAAAAATTGACGGTTGATTTGACAATGTAAACAGTATTACTGCTGAATTAACATGCTTTAAAAGTTTCAGAAGAGTTAATGAAATGCCACTGCACTTTTTAGATAGTATGGCTAGTCGATTATTGTTTTCATCACTGAGACAAGTGCAGAAACTTCAGAAAGCCTGTATCCATGGACGTAGCCGAATTGGAAACCGTGAAGTTGTTGGGTTTGGTTTCAATGGCCAGTATTCATACCAAGACAGAATAGATTTCCCAATGCCTGCAATTCGCTTCAAGGAAAGCACACCAGACATTGTAGTAAGTACAGACATCTTCAGGACATTATCTTATATTGAGAGCATACTTAAGCTTGTGCGAAGTCAGAGCCTATTATAGTGGCAAAATAAATATGTACAAATTTTAATGTGGATGGCACATCAAGCTAATTATTTATTTGCTTTGTAATATGTAACATTATACGTAAATTTTTACCCTTAGCTGACTTCAGTTGTATGTATAACATTGAAACACATTTTCTCCGTTAGACTAATTCATCTTGTGAGTGTATGTTGCAGATAATGGGAGAATTTTTCTTTTGATGATTTGGAACTCTTTCAGCTTCAGTATGTTTTATATAAATGTTTCAGTCAGTAGAACATTCTATATTTATTTACAAGAGTTCTTTATATGTCAGAATGGTTATACTATGTTTGTTTTTTGTGAAATTTCCAAAGTGGATGATATGAACATGTAAACAGTACATTTTTGTATGAGAAGAACTTTATAATATAGTGGCCATATTCTTTGAGCACTTTTAGCATTTACCAACATAATATGATTTACTGCTAGACTTATCACTAAACTTTTGTTTTGCTCTTGCCAATGTAATAAAACCTGCCTTAACAACAGAATTTGTTTGACAATTTCTTAATTGTCATATACCACCCCCAAAAAGGTGCCATTCAACTATACACACATGTCAAAACACTGTGGAAAATAAAGACATTTGTATTGTAATATATCATAATTGGAAGTGTTGTGATTTTTCAATAACTTGTACTACCCACAAGAGAAAGGAATAGATGTGGCTTGGAAGACGGGAGGGGGCACAGAGTTAATAGGGGCTAGAAAATGTTTTATTGTTCTAGTGTCAAGTGAAAACACTTTTTGGTACTTGTTGGTTATCAGGACACAAAACGGGAGAGTTGAATATCTGGACTTGGATTGGACGGAAAACTGTGCATGCGTATCAGTATACCTGTATACTCAGTTGTTTTTATCTGTTAGTTCGTTCAGTTATTTATTGCTGTTCGGTACCATGTTAAAAGTTTGGGATTTACCATTCACTCTGGAGACAGGTTGTAACAACAACTAACATCTCATGCATATCCAAATAAAATATAACAATTTGTCATTTATTGAAATAAAATATAATAACTTTCAAGTATATGTCATTTATCCACACACATTAACCTAACCTATTTTTAAAGCGATGTGTCCTGATAACCGAAGTACCCACTTTTCTTGTGAACTCCACAACTTAAATAATCCACAGAACACTAAATCAGAATACAACGAAAGAATGATACATGGTAGACTTACAGATAACATACATACAACCAAAGATTGAAACTACGTAGTAGGGCCTGATGATTTTCTGTTTTAAGAATATTTACTGTACAGATTCTCATTCCAGGTTCCGCTTAATGTAGCCTTTAAACGGTTCCTTACATTTTTGCATTTTTGTTTTTATGCTGTGAAGATTTCAGTAGAGTATTACTTTCAGGTGTGTTTATGCCATTATTAAATGGTACTAGATGTTGCTGATTGATATGAAAATATTGTTCTCTGGTATGAATAGTTCTGCCATTTTGTAGGAGGAGGAAGCAATAAACATATGTAGTGGTGCCTTACATTATGTTTTATAAATTCACAGAAAAAAATTGGAGACTTGATAGTTTGAACACACTGATATTTTACATAGTTTCTTATATTGGTTTCAACAGTATCTATAATGTGTGTATATAATAGTTTATATCACAGTGAAAAGTAATTTCTTTTAATTGTAGGCTCTGCGAGAAAAAGAGAAGGGAGATTGGCGAAAATTGACCTTGGAGGAGAAGAAAGCCCTTTATCGTGCCAGTTTTTGTATGACATTTACTGAAATGAATGCTCCAACTGGTGAATGGAAGTCCATCATTGGAATTGCATGTGTATTAATATCCATTGGGATTTGGGTTTTCATCTTGGAAAGACTGTTTGGTGAGAAAACAGCTGTGGTGTTGTATATGAAATTTGAATCCATTAATCATTATTATAAGTCTATACTTGGTTCTGTAATTGGCATGCTCAAATCTTGTCTTGGGTGTGAATTTTATTTGTGGGTCTTTCATGGTATTTTATTTTTTATCTATGAATGTTCTGTAGCAAGTCAGTGCATTTGTTGGAGAAAGAATGATCTTTCCAGTGTGTGGAAGACCATTTGTGAAACACCGTGTGTGGTGGAAATTATTTTAATTAAGAAATTAGAATTTTTATTGCATGTTTCAGAAATAATAAAGGAACCAAGACTCTGGTTGAACCTTTAATTAATAGGGCAGAAAACTTGCTGATATATATTAGAAACAAAATGTATTTTTATACATAAATACCCTGATTCATTCTGTTTCATAGATTTTGTTGCTATGAATTAATTATTTTTGTTGTATGTTGCATTATGATTATTTTATTGCACATATAAAGACTAACATTTCATTTAAGGTCTTCCTCTTTTCAGTATACAAAGAACTGCCTACATCATTCTCTGAAGAAAGCAAGAAAGCACAGCTGAAGCGTATGATTGACCTTAGAGTAAATCCTATAGAAGGCATCAGTTCCAAATTTGATTATGAAAAGGGAGAATGGAAGTAAACTGTTGCAGTGTTAGGTACTTAGTTTGATGTAGCATCAAAATCAGTGATTAGTCAATCCAAATCCATGCGTAAGAAAGATAATTAAGAGCAGTGTATGTATGTGTATATGTTTTAAAATCTGTGATTTCATAACATGATAAAGTGTTTCATTTGAAGGAAATAAAGTTTCCATCTTTTTGCTTTCAGTGTTCTAGTAATGAAGATTCTAGAGCAGCATACCTTTATATGCTGTTTGGTGGATGGATGATTATATGATTGTACAGAAGCAGCATAAATAAGCTGATAGTTATGGAATAAAAGTTAACTTGTTCAAATTTTTGGAAAATGGTTTATTACATCGTAAGTCATGATAAAGAAGAAGCTTAAGTTTTGAAACTTATCAGATAAAGCATTTAATTGAATAAAAATTTTCTTGGATATTATCCATCGTCTAGTAAATACGAGGCTCGTCCACAAAGTAAGTTTCCCTGGGGCCGTTTACAGAAACAAAACACAATTTCATGGAAATATTTATTGCAACAGATACAGCAAGTGTCCAGCTATTTTTCGACATATTCGCCACCGGAATTGAGACATTTGTCATACCGTGGGACCAACTTTTGAATACCTGTGTTGTAGAAGTCTGCCGCCTGGGATTGGAACCACTGTGTGACAACCATCTCCGCCTCTCTGTCATTCTCAAAACGCTGACGCTGACCGGACAGGAATTTCTTGAGGTGTAGGAAAAGATGGAAATCACTGGGAGTGAGGGCCGGGCTATAGGGTGAATGATTAAACACCTCCTAGCTGAACTCCTGCAGGAGACTTGCTGTCCGTCGAGCCGTGTGCGGCCTAGCGTTATCACTGACCGCTCTTCACAGTCGGCGGGAGCTGGAATAAGAACCTCCATCTTCAACAGCTGCAACGATGCTACTGTGAGAACGCGGGAAGTGCCGTTAGTGCATGAGCCATGCTACGTCATTGCTCTATCATGTACGCACAGTCGCTTCGCGCAATATAAGGTTTGCTAGCTGTGGGACGAGTGGGAAACGTACTTTGTGGACGCGCCTCGTATAAAACGTAAAACAACGTTTCGGAGATGGGACTCTATCTCCGTCTTCAGGTTCCTACACAGTTGGGCCCACTAGATAGAGCTAATCCCTATCTCCGGAGATAGGGATTAGCTCTATCTCCAGAGATAGGGATTAGCTCTATCTAGTGGGCCCAACTGTGTAGGAACCTGAAGACGGAGATAGAGTCCCATCTCCGAAACGTTGTTTTACGTTTTATATTTACTAGACGATGGATAATATCCAAGAAAATTTTTATTCAATTGACTCTTCTCCATCGTCAAGAAGTTTTAGATCTGATAAAGCATTTAATTCTTATTTTTTTAAGGTTTCTATTTTATGTCCTTATATTCTTCCTCATGTTGAGTATTTATGTTCATGGTGTATAATTTTTCCATGATCATTGTTTTCAAGTTTTTAAATCCATTATTAAATAGTGTAGGTAGATAATTTTTTGGAGTAATCTGTGAAAGGTTCTGTACTACAGTAATGTAATACAGACTTTTTTAATTTGACATCCCTTGATTACATATTTGTTTGTTCTTTCCTGATGTAGCAAACAGGATATAGTTGGCATGCTATTAGAATTATTTTAAATCTATATTTCTCATGTTCAGCATACCTTTTTTTATATTGTATAATTTTTCTGAATGAAATAGTTCAAATAATGATAAAGTAAAGTAAAGTTTGTCCCACTATACGCCATGTAGGCGTTTGGGGTGAGTGGAGGTATAGCTCCTCTCTTCCTTGACCTCGGCACTAGATGGGGGTGAGTGGTCAGCATCACGCCCCGGCCGGCTTTACCCCCGGGAAAGAACCCCGGTACCCATTGTAGTGGAGGCTGGGTGGGCCCCAGAGCCGGTCTGGACGCAGAGGCTAGAGGAAAAATCCTCTGCCCCCGTCGGGGATCGAACCCCAGTCGTCCAGTCCGTAGCTAGTCACTATACTGACTGAGCTATCCCGGCTCATACATTTATTAAAAGTCGCTCTTGGTGGACTAGTGTTTAGTGTGCTCGCTGCTGGACACTAGGTTCGCGGGTTAAAACACGGCTGAGGTTTATGGATTTTTAAGGGTGATAAGAATCTGTAGCACAACTTCCTTTGGAGGGGAATTAAAGCCAGTGTTCCCATGTCTTAGGTTTACGGTATGTAAAAGAACCTTACGAGCATGAATGAGATGTTTCATAAGCAAAATTCAGTGGCCATTTCTCACCCAGAATTCACTCCTGATTCACTGTTAGATGGTTCTGGCAGTCAAATCAGGTATTGAGTAGAAATTGTGCAGTCAGTGGGCTGATCACTCACAAATGCACACATCAAAGAGTAGGAAAACTTTGAAAAGGAGGTGGCAAAGACCCACAACTGGGTTGTAGAGCCAAGGAACTACAACATTTATTAAAAATAGGTAGTCATTGATTAGATCAGTGGCACCACATTAATTAAATTGATTTTCCACATCTGCCATTTTGGATCCCTTTTTGCTCCTAGCATTAAAGGCAAAAAAAGACTTGGTGGCATAATTTTATATGCCATAGTTCATTTTATGAGGCTGTCAAACCATGAGATAATGAATAAATTCTGAATTGGAAAGAGCAGAAGGATGTTACTGTGGCCTTCATTTGAGGTACTATTTCAGCATTTGCCTGGAAGGACTGAGGAAGACCACAAAAGATTTCAGTCAGGATTGCTGGTCTCTGGGCTAAGTTTTGAACCTGGGATATTCTGAATACAAAGCAGGTGGGATGTTCATAATTGTATGGCATAGCATGTTGTGGTTAGGTCCCTTGAGTGTGCACCAAGAGGGTTATAGAAACTGTACATACAAATAGCTAGACAAAATGAAATTCACCAATGAAAAATTCAGGAATCTGCAAATCTTTTCAGCCTTGTATATATACATATATATGGAATGTCATTGCTATATATTTGAGAGATTCCTAACCTCAAAATGGTTCAGTACGTTCTGTACTTCTTCATGAAGTTGGCAGTCCGCAACTTGTTTTTGCAGAATCCTTATAATACTTCGAATTAAATCTGTAACATCCATGCTCTTAAAGTAGGGGGTGGTAGTAAGGATTAAAGTACAATTTCTCGTAGTTACAACCCCATAAACCGACAGTGCCAACAATTACCACTTTGTTCGATAACTAAAGGTGGATCTTGGTCTTTATCATCTGTGAGCATGAGCCCTTGACAGAAAATGTACTCTCATAGATGGCAATGAAGTCGGAGGACCCTTTGACTTGTTTCTTGGTTTGTTATTGAGTTTATGTCTGTTTGGTTACTAATCTAAGGAGCCAGCCTAGGCGGAACGTCCTTGACCCAAGTGTCAGGCTGTTTACTAGCCTCATAGCAGGTAAAGGGATGTAGTTTCTTTAATTTGTTCAAAAGTTACACTTCATTGGAAGTACAGAGTGTAGAGAGTAGGCAAAGTAAGTGGGCGTAACCTAACAGGATGCCGTTATATAAATAAATGGGTTGAAGTTATATCACCGCAGAACTTTTGCGAATAGTAATGATGATTAAAATCATTACTACTTTGCCCATAGAAACTAGGTTGATTTCTATGTGTAGGGATTTTATAACCCCTGCTTCTGTTGTCATGGTTTGCATATATTTTTAAATATTCATAACGTACTTTGAAAGTGTAAAATTACGTTACGGATCATTTAGTGCACTTAATATCTTCCATTCAGATGGATTGAGACTGTTTGATACATGATTAGTTAATTAGTTAAATCAGTACAAAAAGCTCTCCTTTAGTGAGGGATGGGATGGAAAGTTCTTAAAATCGTTGCTGATAACCTTGTAGTAAATCATTTTATACATATGTTGAGTTCAAAATTTATGAAGGGTGTTATAATCACTTTTTTCAAACTTCCTCCGCAGTTCTATACTCAACCTTGTTAGTATATACCAAGGTAGTATAAGCAAAATTAATTTGGCACATTTAAAATGTTGGAATTTTATGTAGATGTTCCATTGTGTTTGTTGCAGGATGGATGACTGTAGAACTTTGTAAGCCTGTTTCTATGTTTGGGATTCAAATATTAATGTTAAAGACATGAAAGTTACAAAACAGGAAGTACAGAGTACCCAAAGCAAAAGCCATAGTCATGTAGCAGGGAAAAAGTTGAAAAATATTTCACATAAAGCTGACCAAATCACAGAAATTTCCCCAAATGGTGAGGCAGTGTCAGCAAGTCCACATCATCAGCAGAAAGGGGCTAAACTATCAAAAATGAAACATGTAGATGTGGTGAATGTTGTTCCATCTGTCAATCAGCAAGATTCTATAAATTTGTCATCTGAGACACCTGTGCTGTTATCTGGTGATGGAATTTTGCGGCAGGTATTTACTTGGTTTGTTCTTATTAATGTAAGAGCAACAAAATCTTTGCTGTGGTTTTTCAGACAAGTAGAAATTACTGTATTTGTGTAGGTATTTACTTCCAATGGTGTTACCCATACCAGTGTAAGATATATGGTTCTCAAAGCAGTGAAGATGTCAACGTGGGTCCTCTAGGTTGTGACACTATGTAAACTTATAGGTAGGTACTAAATGCAGTATGTTCCTCTAAAAAGTTGGTACCTGTCTGCAAGTCCAAATGGCATCACAAACCAGATGACCAACATTGATACCCATACAAAGTCAAATTTTCTGTTATCTTTTATCACAATAGGCAGTATTGTACAAGATGGCAGTTATTCTAATCCATAATTTTCCCATTTGGACAGAAGTTTTCAATTTTGCTTTAAGAAGGAGTACAGGGAATTTTTTTATCAAATGAATATCTGCCAAACTGGCAAGGGAGAAATTTGAAGGTTTGTGACAATGGTGCATGATATTGTGTGAAAATGTTCTTTTGGACTTTGCCCATCAACTAAATGATATAAAATAACAGTGTTTTAAAAATTTGATTATACTTTCAGGTTTAAGATTATCCAAACCAGAGAATCCAATGATCAGGTTTTTCTGTCTTCCTTTTCTTACGTGATGATGGAAGTAGAATCCAACTTTTGAAGCATTGTAATTTCTTATTTAGGCGATGAATGAATCCTAAGGAACAATTTAACACAATAGCAAGGGTGATTTATACAATCAGACTGATGGTTTGTTACTTGCTGTTTTTTTACTTTTCAGGCACTGTTATCTTTCAGCTACTCTGGTCAGGAAGAGAAACCACTCAGAAACATGACTGGCAAGAAGAGTGACAGTGTAACTGAGACTCAGGCAATTGCAGTCAGTGATGTAAAATTATCTTCTTCTCCTGGTCCATTATCTCCTGAAAATGTACAGGTATCTTTCCCTTCAAAAGCATTGACTCATGGAACATGTCAGTCAAAATCATTATCTCCTGGAACTGTTTTAACAGGATCTTTACCTTTGGGAAACTTGCCACTTGTTTCTTTACCTCCAGTATCTTTCACACCTGGAACATTTTCACATGGAACTTTGCCTCTCATGTCTTTAACATCAGGTCCTCTGCCTCCTGTTTCAGAAATTCCACGTCCAGGGAATATTCATTCACTCAGATGCTCAGCTTCATTATCTCCCAGGAATATAGTTTCAGCAGTTTTGCCAGGTCCAGGCATTGTTACTGCAATGCCAACCTCTTTCAGTGGTGGTTCAGGCAATGTACCTGTTCTCTCTGAGGTTCCAGCATATGAAGTTCCTCAACTTGGAACCAATTCTTTGAAAGTTCTAGTGTCACTGTCGTCATCAGATCACAGATCCACTGAATCTCATGTCTTGACCCAGACTTCTGCACATTCTAAAGAGAATTCTGTTACCTTAGTTTATTCATCCATACCAAAAATGGAACCATCCATCTTGGATACTTCTCACCACCTTTCCCAGAAGGTTACTCCGCTTCCGCCAATGTCAGAAATGAAATCTCGTTGTACTAGTCATCTGCGTGCATTGTCCCATGGCAAAGTCAATGACTCTTCTAGTGTTTCTGTTAATGGCCACAGTGATAATGGTGGTGGTACCATTTGTAAAGTAGTACCAGTTAGCACTGATATTATGTCTGTTCCTGATTGCACATCTCGGACTAGTATCTCAGTACTTTCTACTCCTGTCTCAGATGGACCCACCCAGGGTAGCAATACAAATCCAATTAAATTAGATGAAAGTCATGATTCTACAGAAGAATTGAGTCAGGTTGGTTCAGTTCAGAATGCATCTGTTTCACATTCGTTAAATTTTCAGACAAATAGTGATTCATCATCTGATTTAAATCATATCGTCATTCCTGTTTCCAGTAGCATTTCTTCAAGCAAAGTGGATGATCATGTCCTATCATCACAGGATATTAGCCAGATAATTACAATTCCACTAACTTCAAGTGCAATTTATGGTCATTCTGTAGGTATTTCTATACCAATTACTGATAATGCAGTTCCTTTGTCCATGCCTGTGCAAGTTTCTTCTAATATGTTACCCATGTCATGCAGTTTGATACCAGTTTCCAGCACTACAGCCGGTATTAATCCAGCACCTGTCCCTGCTTCTGAAACTACTGGTCAGGTGGTTCCAGCTACTGGTTCTGTTCAATCTTACCTTAGTACAGCTGTTCCATCAGTTAGCCCCAACACTGCAGGAACTCCAGTCCAGCAACATTCTCACTTCTCATCAGACATCTCTGATTTAGTAAGAGTGACTTCAAGTATGGCTTTGCCAATCTCGGTTGCAAATACTATGACATCTGTAACATCTGCATCAACTACTGGAGTATCTGGTATGTATCTGCAATAAAATGGGCTCCCAGATCCTGATTTCAGTGCCCAGTCTTATGTATATTATATGTTTATTGTTATCATCATCATCATTCTTCTTCTTTTTATTATTTGTTGAAGAAGAAAAATAATTTAAATGTGTCAATAACTTTAGGCTACTTATATTTTAGTTTGTAATTGTAGTGGTTTTACAAGTGAGTGAATTCCATAACATGCTTATGAATATACAGTATATTTTAACACTGTTCTTATATTATAATTTTATTACAAGAATGAATTTAGTCATTTAACCTTTACAGAAGGCTGTGATGAGTGTCTGTCTCTTGCCTTAAGAAATTTTGGAGCTTATCTCAGTGCTAACATACCTGAGGTACCTGACTCAAGTCTTTGTGAGTGCTTCAGCCATCCTGATGATAATTTGGTTTTCCTCATGTTGGAACAGTGCCTTGCAGTAATCCATAAACACTTCCTTCACTATCTCTATATGTAATTATCCTTTCATCTCACTTGACACTGAATAACCTCTGTAGTTGATGCAGCATTGCAAAGAAGAATCTATGAACCAAAGAGAAATATCTCCGAATTTGAATGAAAGTTGATTTCAGTTACTTGTGAATTTTTATGCACTATTCATGAATTATTGCTCAAGATAATTGTTATCTAATGAGCAGTATATAATTCCAGGGGTCATGATTCCAGTTACTTCTAGTACAGATTCAATACCCGTGACTTCCATCAGTGTGTCGGTACCTTCCTTGTCAGCGAGCAATACAACTACAACAATGGTATTTGCAACCCAGAATGCATCTGTGGAGTCAGTTTCAACATACGCAATGCAATCTCCAGCAGAGATCTTGTCACAACTGTCGAAGGCTGGTGTACTTCCCACCATGAGCAGCAGTCAGGTCTCATCAGTACTGTCTGCTCTTGCATCAGATGGTTGCCATTTAGACCTTGAATCTGAAAGCCCACATCATGTAGAGCTAATGACTCAGCACCAGGTATGAATGGAAGAGTTCAGATGACATATATTAACAGGGTTTTGTTAGTATTAAGTGATAAGATACAGGCTTACTTTTAGTCCATCGCGTGGAGTCCTAATTATGTTATGTGTATCAATGTAATGATTATTCTTAAGTTTTGTGTAAGTTTAAATTAGTGACAAGTTAGTAATTTAGAACTAGCAAGAACTATGTGACAAATACAATTTAGAAACACTATTTATACTATATTTGTCTCATTTCTCCTTGTGAAAATTAATTTCAAAATTTTTTAAATGAATAGAACATATTTTTTTACAGCTGCTACTGGTTGTTTGTTACAGGTAATGCACCTGTCATCATCTGCAGATAAAGTATCAACTCTAACACAGACAGAAGATCTGGAATTGGGTCATACAGTGGAGTTGGGTTGCAACATTAATATAGACTCCCAACATAACAAAGTGATCGGTGTTTTAAATGAGATCCACCTTGCAGAAGGAGACAGGTTAATGGAGCATCACGTACACCTTTTAAACCACACAAATGGACGTTCTGATATTGTTGTAGCTTCTTTACCTTCCAGTGTTTCACTTGCAGAAAAAGAGACTTCTATTTCAAATCTTCCTTCCACAGGTAGCACTCAGGTATCAGAGGAAAACAGAGTCATGAGACATCAGGTAGACCCTAGGGTAATAGGTTCTGTAGGAATTGATGCAAGTGCTATTAAACATACATCTTCCATCTGTCGTAGGACAGTTTCTAAATTTAATTTGGCTCCTAATGACATTATAACTGCCAGTTTGACTGAAAGAGACATAGGTTCAAAGCTTGATATGCCAAAACGTGGAAGTGAGTTGTTAACAAAGCCTCATCGTAGTGATGTGAATTCTGAACAGCGAATTGTTTCAGTGTTTATAAAACAAGAGGATTCTGAAAATTCTTTAAATCTTAAAGTTAATAATAAAGCTGGGGGTGATGGATCAAGAGATAATATGACAAGAAAACGAAAACTGCAGGATGTCAATGATGAGAAAGCTTGCAATGAACGTACAAATACAAAGTGTAGTAAAGAGACAAAGAAGCAAAACATTGAAGATGTGGAACTGGAGAATTATGTAGAACAAGTTGTTTGCTACAAATGTAAATTTTGCCCTTTTTTGACACTTGAAAAGAAAGGAGTAGCACTGCATGTTCAGCTTGTACATGGTTCACAGTTAACAGGTAATCAACAGAAAAGTAGACACAACATTAAGTGTCCTGGATGTAAAAATGTTTTCTTTACTTCTAAGTCTCTCAGGGTTCATCTTTCACAAGATCATCAAGTGGGAGATGAAGAATTAAGGACATTACTTGAAGTAGTAATCAGATCATCGTATAAGGATGTTAAAGCAAAGAACAAGTTTGATAAGAAAAGAAGAAAATGCATAGTTAAAACTCACCCTCCTGAAATGGCTAATGAACGCAATGATGATAAAGAGATGCCAGATGTTACCAATAGTATCATGGAAGTCAGCTGTTCTCCAACTCCTGAAGTATTAATTGATGAGTGCGGCAAGATTCGAGTGAGGAATCTGAACAGCGAAGCACTGTCTGAGCTTGAGGAAACCCCTGCCTCTCATTCTGACATCACTATTGCTAATGATGTTAGGGATGAAGACAGTCTGAGTAGCAATGGTGTGTCTGACGGTGATGTAAGAGAGGGAACATTGGTCATAGATGACAATCCTCTGATACAGCAGAAGCGTACAAAGATAACACTGGATGATGGCTGTGAATTGAAGGTAATAGCAAGTAATTTACTTACACAATGAAGTTCAGTAAAATAATAATTTACTTCAATTAAAATTGGTAAAAACTACTAACATATTTTTATCAAACTGATTCACTTTTATTTTTCTGTCCTTGGAAATATACTTAACATAATTGTTTTCTAAGCTAGCTTCCTTGATGGCAGCATGGTGTCCATGTAGACACAAAAAAGGGAGCAATTATTGTTATGGGTTTTGTGTAGAATGCAAAATGATAATTACAATTTACGGCATGAAATTTACTTATCAATTTTGTAGTTACAACTGATTATCTATTGTTGCTAAGCATATGAAATTACTAAATTAATTAATCAGTTAATTTATTTATTAACTGTGTTATTCTTATCCAGATGATCAAGACTGATACAGAACACAAAGCTGGATCAGGGACCAACTCTGAAATAGTAGTATTTTTTGATGCGGGAAATAATTCTTTGGGGCAGAAGGAGCAAAGACAAGAACTGAAGTCTAACCAAGGCACATACCTATCAGTAAAGAAGAAACCAGGTCGGCCGAAAGGTTCTAAGAACTTCTCTGATAATGGTTATCGAAAATTATCTTCTACCCAGAAGGAAATCATGGAGAAGGAGTTGGGTTACAGGTTTGTGGTTTTTTGTCCTCATGATGCCATAATGCATGTGCATTAATGAGCCTGAATAAGTGTGTGTGTTATACTAGAAAGGTAGAAGTTTATGTGTGACTCATACAGTATGACATTTATTTCCACTAGCCAGACAAGCAGTGGTGTTGAGGGTAAAAGTACAAAAGGCACCATTGTTGATAAAGAGATTTATGAATACATCAGAAAATATTCACCACATTGTCAGAATTTCAGCATGAGAGCTATAGTTCATCCTAATAGGCTTATTATGTTTATTACTTTATCTTTAAAACTTAAGGCATTGTCCTGTTTCCTTCTTTTTGTTGAATTTCTCAAAACAAAAAATATATGTGACAGCTGTCTGTATATTTTAGAATTTTTTTGCCAAAAATATCAACACAACTGCTCCATTTGTAATGTTGAAAGGTTTAACACAATCTAATTCTCTTTTATGCATAATCTGTTGGACTTTATCTGTCATTGAAGTGTTATTTTAATTAAAACCTTTAAATATCTCTTTTGCTCTAAACAGCATTTGTATTTGGCTGAAATTCTGTGACATTATGTTTAGAAGGATGTCTGTTAGCTTAGGTTCTAGGGTATTTTTGTTTTCAGTTTATTTAATTTATTTCCTGTCATAATGATAAATCTCCTTATATTACATTGCATGAACCAGTTCATAATGAGATGTGTGATATAAAGTACTTTGAATGTGTGTAAGTATTTTTTTTTTTAAATAGATGTGATATAGATGGTTGTACAGTCCGTTTGCGTTCCCACGACAACATTGAGTACCATCGACGTTGCCATCATGATGAGAAGTTTCTGTGTCCTGAGTGCTCGCAGGAAACAGCCCACTGGAAGTCACTCAGCACTCACCTTTGGCGTTACCATGTGATTGACATGGAACTCTTTGCCTGTGATCAGTGCAGTTATAAAACAAACAGGTACTGTGAATATAAGCTTATAATTAATTCTATGAGGCAGAACCCTTCATGAGAAGGTAATAGTGCCCACCTATTATGGATTCTTAAGGTTCATTACCATGTTCCCAAGAATGCACCACCTATCCTTGTCTTGAGCCAGATGAATCCAATCCATATCCTCTAATCTTATTTTCCTTAGATCCATTTTAATATTGTCCTCCCATCTATGCCTAGGTGTTCTGACTTTCCAGCAAAAATGCTGTGTGCATTTTGCTTTTATCAATACATCTCTTCCTCCTTGACTTGATAATGCTAATATTGACTGACAAAGAGTTAACTAATTAATTTTTCTTTCCTTTCAGTAAGAGGGTTGGTGATCAACTGAATTTATCAGAAGCAGTTTTGTTGTACAAACAGAACATCTTTTAGCATTTATTATATTGAGTGAAACCATGTATAAATATGTTTTGTTTTCTGGGGCCTACAGTTTTATTCATTATATAGAGGTCTTTGTTATATTGAAATTTGTAAGAAAGCAATGTTACTGCTTCTGACCCATTATGTTCATGATATGTCTGTACCTGACACAGTGCTGTGTTTATAGCTACAGCAAACTAATGAATCTGCATCATCGAATCCATGGGGATGAACGACCTTTCCTCTGTGATACTTGTGGGAAGGGATTTAAGAACCAAAAACAGCTACGTAATCACAAGGTGAGATGGTGAACATGCCCATGATAAAACACATTTATTGATTTGGTCATACTCCTGGCTTTTATAATGTTGACTGTTACCTGGGATTTCACTAAATTATCAAATTGCGCAATTTCTGAAAAATCTTGCTGAACAGTTTTATATCCATGCTACATAAATTGTTTGTATTTGGTAATTTTTGTGTACTCCAGAAGCTTATTAAAACTCAGAATTTCTAAGATTTAATGAATGCAGAGAGTATTTATTGTCTGTGATGCATAAAATCTGAGAGAAAGAAATAGCTGGAACCAAATGTCACATTATAGTATTAACACTTATGTAGGTATAATCTGAAGGGTTCTGATGATGGTGTAATACAGTTTGGATGGTTGGGTTTTTGGACTTTGTCCAAAACCAGATGATGGACAAAGTCCAAAAACCCAACAATCCACAGGTGACTCTCATATATACTTTCACTATCTGTGTTTTTGCATGGTAGGGGCTGAGTTGCACATGCAGTTTTACTGACTCGCCCCCAATTTTCACTCCAGGGACTACAAATTAAGATCTCTCATGGTGTACCACTCAGAAAATCCATGTTTCTCACTGCATGAGTTGTATACATGATGATTTGCAAGAACACAGCCCCTGCTTATAACAACAGTCACCTATACTTTTTATTCTGTAGGTTTTTAAGTTAGAATCTTGTCTGTGCTGATTGAGGTTTCTTTGTGGTTTTCCTCAGTTTTTCAGTCACATGCCAGGGATGCTTCCTTAAAGTATTTTCTAATTCATCATCATAATCATCCATGTATTTGATGTTGCATAACTTATGCAGTTGTAGACTATAGTACACTATAGGCATGTAGTTATTTAAAAGGAATTGATGACTTATGTATTACTGCAGGCTATTCATGTGGCAAAACAGAAGCAGAAAACTGGTCCTGGTGGAGAATGTGATGTCTGTGGCCGTTCTTTCACTAATCCACGTATGTTGCGAGTTCACAAAGATAATGTTCATGGTAAATTGCGGCCACACCTTTGTAACTTCTGCGGCTATTCTGCCTCCTCTCGTAGCACACTGAAGATGCACATGCGGCTTCATACTGGTAAATGAAAAAATACCAGATGTTGATTATAATATAAGAATAGGAAGGGAATCAAAGTCATGAATTATTTTGTTCAGTATGAATTCTCTTAGTTATCTCTTTTACTGTTCACTAGACTGTCTCTAGCTATGCCTACTTATAGCATGTACAGGATTTCATTCAGGAGGGTGTTTTGAAAAGAAAGTCAGTTAAAAGAGCATTATATGACATATTTATAAATTAGTTATACTGGTTACTGTATATTTTATCATAAAATGCTTTTTTGATATCTTCCCATACATGTCAAGTTCAGGATAAGAGTGTCGAATCTGTAAATACTAAATATGAAACTACTACAGGAAATATCTATTACTACATTGACTTAGATGTAAAGGAAACAATAAGTGACAGTAACTTATTATAATCCTACAACATGCCAAACTACATTCCCTGTGGTATCTATGTTGATGCCTTTGACCAGTGAGTGGTTGTTTCAGTTCATTATTTTTACTGCACAGGTGAGAAACCTTTCCACTGTGATGAGTGCGAGTATGCAACAGCAGATCATAATTCTCTTCGACGGCACAAGATGCGGCACTCTGGAGATAAACCTTACAAGTGTCCACATTGCTCTTATGCCTGCATTCAGTCCAGCACATATAAAGCTCACCTGAATACCAAGCACCCTGGTGAGTTTGTTAGTTAGTTATTCTGTCAGTCTATGTACAACATAGTATAACTGGAACCAGGGAACATACTTAGTGAAGTTTTGGAATTCTTATTAAAATGTAGACATAAAATTATTCTTTTAAACCTTAATGTCTACTCACTTCACTGCCACTTAACTTGAAACCTTAAATTAGGTTTCTTTGCTTATTGATTTCTATGTAAAGAGCTCTAATTGTTATCAAATAGTATTTCATCTACACTGTCTTTTGCAGGTATGGAGACTGGGTTGATGTTTAACTGTGATTCATGTTCTTTCCGATCCGTACGTAAAGACAACTACTTGGCTCATGTTGCAGAACATAAAAATGAGTCATATCCAACTAACAGACACAGAAAGCACAGTCTAAAACCTCAGGTATTTTATCCTGGTCTTCCTGTGATTGTAATTACAATGTTTTTGTCTGTGATGCTGAATGGAAGCTGCAAAACTCATAAGTCCTACTTCCTTGTAGTATAGATTTACAATATTATTAATTTTATGTTTAAGTAATTAAGTTTGCAGTTCAGCTATAGAATGTATTTTAGCTTATGGGTTGTGTTCTGTACTCGTGTGTAGATGGTCATAGAATCATATTGTACATATCAGGTTTTTAATTGCTTGTTGATCACATAATCCTGTTTTCTTTCCTAAAGAAAGGAAAGTAAGTTAAAAAGTGTCTGATTTGTCAATCAATTCTTTGTGCACAGTTTTAATTACTGGAAATACTCTCAAGGTAGCATGTAGGTATTGATATACTGAAATAAGCCCTGGTTGCTATAAAATGTTGCATTGCAGTACTCTAAATTGTTGCATAGTTTCCAGATTAAGGGTAAATAAAGAAACTGATACATGAAATCATCATTTCTTTCATATTGTAAACTTTGGAAATACTGCTTTTGTTAAACTGGCTTTAGTATGCACCACTGCAACTGATATTTAGTTTTGAAATTGAAATTAACTGAAATTTTATCTCAGAGAAAATTTAATTTCAGTTTACTTAATATAACCAGTTCAGTGAGGAGTAACAGTTGCTTTGTTAATTTTACAATTTCATGAACTTTATACAGTTTTTATTGAAAACTGTCTTATCACTTGTTGCTAAAACCTGTTTATAGGGGCTTCAGTTGATTGACTATTATTGTCCAGTGATTGAAATTAATTCCATTTAACAGACCCAGCTGCAAAGGTACTCCCCACCTTTTCTCCTGAAGATAAAAATGGATCCAATTTCCAAAACACCATATTCTCTTCTGAATACTAGTCTACAGACAAGCCAAGAAACCCAGTAATAGTTATTACAATATATTAATATCAGAACCCTTTAGAATTGGTTGATGTTAGTGTTGCTTATGACTTTTGTACATTTATGTTTTGTATGCATTGAATAGTTGTGAAGTGCACTGGATCACGTGTTTTTTTTACATGCTTATTATCAACTGAATGTGAATATTATTGTCTTGACAGTGTGTACTGTTTTAATCAGTTAACTTATTGAATTAAAATTATGTATTAATCTCTTGTCAGCTGTAGGAAGTTGTTCTATAAAGGTTATTATTAATTAAACTTGAAACAGAAAAACTGATTGAAGGATAATTGTATTCTTTAGAGTGATTCAAATAAGAAAACTCAGGAAAGAGAAAATCCATCCAGGTTGGAGAAGTCTCATCTTCCAACAATTATCAACATTTCCCACATAATCACTCCTGTGGAGTCTGGAGAAGGCACATTACATGAGGTAAATCTGTTCTGAGTCATGAAAATATTCTTCAACAAAGTAATAATAAAGTGTTGACGGGAATTCAAGCCACTGGAATGGTTGTTTACAATTACTTTTTGGTTTATGACATAGAGGGACTTTTGGAAATGTAAGAAAATTGTAGGATGCAATATACATTGAAACTACATTATTAGATACTAAAAGTAAATGCAGAGAAAATGAACATATATATGCTTATTACCAGAATGGAGAACAAATTATAATATAATAAGTGCTAATAATAAGAATTTCTGTTAAATCCGTAAAGAAATGTAGTTGAGCTTAATTTATATTTCTGTGTTAAAAATTCAGAAAATGTGTATGATGAACATACTTTTTAAATTCATTTTTTAAATGTTGCATACTTTATTTGACTTGATATTCAATTATTGTAAATGGAAACATATTGTTACAAGGTAATCACACTAGACAGTCACGTTCAGAATGTGTTTTGTAGGTCTAACATAAACAAAAAGCAAAATTCATCACTCTACTTTGCTATTATCAAATTTCATCAAAATCCATCAATTACTTTGAGAAATTAAATTATCTGCTATCATGCATAGTTTGAGGTCTGGAATAAGTGTCATTACCACCTCACAGTTTATACATTTGCCATGTTAATGCTGATTATAGGAAACTAAAATATACTAGGTTTGGATGGCCTCCAATAGGATAATACTCATGTCATTTTTTGTGAAATTTGAGTAGATGGTTCAAGAAATTGAAAGCAGGACACACACACACAGACTCATAAGCCTAATTCTTTCATAAAATAAGTAAAGTAGGCTATGAAATACAATAAGTAAGACATAAATTAAAAATTATGTATACATTTTTAATTTTGTATTATCAATTGCTTTTAGTAATTTATACTGTTCTTGTGTTAATAGTAAATATACTTAAAATCGGATCTTATTTTATAGAATGTTGAATCTGCTGATGATGTGCAGCTCATCTACAATGGTAGTGCTGTGGAAGGACTTCTTCAGCAAACTTCAGAGGTTAGTAATGGAGAATGTTTATAAGTTAATTTTTCTTGTTTTTATGTATATGTTTGAATGTTTTTTAATTTCCTCAGTTATGAAACTGTTGAAATGGAAAGGTAAAATGAAAGAATATTATCTCAAGAGATAATTGGGTTGACTTGTATTTGAAAGGTAACCAATTTATCCCTCAGACAGGTCACAACTACCCTCATAGGTTTATGTGCCTCTCTAATTATAATTTAATGTTATCCAGTTTAGACCACAGACTTTTTTGTGTTTGTCAATATCTTCCAAGTGGATGATGGAACAGTGGCTTGAAATTGTTCATTGTGGCTGCCCTCTCAGTCCATTTTCATTCACCATGAACAGTTATCATCTTGTCTCATTTAACATTAAATGGACACTGAAAATGATACAGAATTGTGAAATAAACTATGAATGAAATGATACATCACAGATATACTGCTGACAACAAACATTTTAAGAACTTCCTTGTGTAAAGTGTTAAAGTATTATCACTGAAGTATGTACGAGGTGCGATCGAAAGGTTTCCAGACTGCGCGTATAAAATCCGTACACTTATCTCAGGTATTAAATTCCTCCATCACCCTCGAAGTAGTTCCCCTGGGAGTGAACACAACGATCCCAGCACCGCTGCCAAGCCTGGAAGCATCCCTGGAAATCTTTCTTTGTCAGCCTGTCAAGCACCATCTGCGATTCTGCCTGAATCTCTTCTATCGTCTCAAATCTCCTTCCCTTTAGCTGAATTTTCATCTTTGGGAAGAGGAAGAAGTCACACGGAGCTTAGAAAGGAAGTTGGGGTCGGTTCTTGCAAGATCTTTGAGCTCCTGACAAACGAGAAGTCGATTCTGCTTCTGGTCCTCAGACAGGATGCGTCGCATGTGGAGTTCTTCCTTTAGAATCAGCTGACAGGTCCCATAGCCTATCCCAACAATGTCGCACAAGTCGTTGATGGTACGACGTCGATCTTCGTGAATGGCCTGCCGAATCTTCGTAAAATCTTCGGGCGTTGTGCTCGAAGATGGTCGTCCAGAACGCTCGTCATCATCGACAAAGGTTTGGCCATTTTTAAAACGTGAATACCACACAAAAGTTTGTGCACGACCCATTGCAGACTCCCCAAATGCTTGCTTTAGCATTTCATAGGTTTCCGTAGCTGTTTTGGCGAGTCTTTGGCAAAATTTGATGCACACGCCATTCCGAAATCGCAGGAGGGTCGGTGTAATGCACTACCAAAATGCCCGTAACTAAGAAACAAATGCTAATTCGATGATGCCGGCTGGCACGCTGATTCACTATGAATGTAGGCCACACCCCCTAGCGGCAGAAGCTCGTACTACATCCGGTTCACCCTCTATTGACACAGTCTTGAAACTTTCCGATCGCACCTTGTATCTGATTTTAAAAGTTATAGACTGAAATGTTGGATGTTGACACATTTTGTAAAGTTTGCAGTGACCATAATGATTTTCTGTTGGGACATAGAATATGCATTGTTTAGTTCCCTCGTTCTCACTCTTTGTCATTTCCAATTTATATTAGCTTCATTTTTGTGAATTCTCAGATACTTAATCCTTCAGAACTTGACTTTCTGCAATAAGGCCTGCAGATTGAACATAAACTGGAATTAATTTTGCCTGTTTAAGAATTAATACTTATGTTTAAAATGGTTTATGAAGTATTGTATGTGAACATGACTGTGTAGAATTTTTACTAAAATTCTTCTTTTTACCTTTTACATAATGCAACAGGTACACCATACATGTAATGTTATAACATCTATAAAAGTTTCTTAAAATAACATACACAACATTCTTACAAATGGAAAGAGTGGCAATAACTTGTAACATTTTGTGACTGCAGGAAGTTGAAGGGCAGTTTGGAGTGGAAATGTCAGCTGACTCTGTGATTCACTTGGTAGAAAATTTGGATGCTAACAGTGACACCAGTGGTCAACCTGTGTCACAAAATGTGCAGACTCTATGTGTAGCCAACATTGAGACAGTAACAGAGGTAACACTCATTTTTAAAATTGCATGTTTATTCACAGTTGCCTTCCTCATCACCCATAATTTGGTATTACAGATATTAAATTTGCTTATTAACTAAACACATTGCCTACCTAAATGCTTTTTCTAAATGTTGAATGTTTTTAAGGTGGATAGTGTGGGCTGCCATTTCTATTTCATGTTTTAAATCGTCAAAGTTTAAACTTCTGCTACATATGAAGTGAGCTGTGTTAGCACATATTATTGTGAGAATATGTGGTGTCATACAGCATTATGTTTGGGAAAAATGAGGCACATAACCCTGACTACATTCAGCTAAGAACATTTATGTGTTATGCTTCCAACTTATTTTGAAAATCAATCCTGTAATTGCATAACTGGATTGTTTTTCTTGTAATAAGGGAACACTTATAAAAGGAAAAAAAATTATCATTTGAAGTTGTTAAAAACTCCTGACTTCATTTTGTCATATTACAAAACAAATGCCATAAAATTATTTAAAAACTTCTTGATGGAGAAACATCTGTTGCTCATCAATTGAACCATTTCAGCATTTATCCATTAATGCTTCATGATCATCAAAAAATGCATCCAGTCCTGCTATTTCAGGTTAGCCTGTTATTTGTAGAGTGTCTTTCTGTAACATTGTACCATTTCTATACAGTCTTTTTCACCATGAGAGACAGTGTTTTCTCATGCATCAGCTGTAATTGCTGCACATTAAAGGGTACTGTAAATTACAGATGCCACTGACACCAGAATTTGAAGCTGAGCAGATTACAGGAGACATTCAGGACATCAAAGAACCTCAAGAACTTAAATTCAAAATTGGAGAAGATGTGGCTTCATAGAAATTGCACGTATTGAAAATTTATGTTGGGACCCAACCTTCTGTTTTAAAACTTTGAAAGGACATGGGTGTAATTTGTCTTCAAAGTATAAACGTAAATCTATCCTGCTATGCACTGTGTAGGTGCTCAGGGAGAGAGGATGTATAGCTCCTACTCATTCTCAATCTCGGCACTAGATGGTACTGAGTGGTCAATGTCATTCGTCAGCCATGCTTTACCCCTGGGGAAAGTACCCCTGGTACCCATTGGACAGGAGGACTGGCTAGGCCCCAGCGCTGGTTTGGATGCAGAGGCTAGAAGGAAATCGTCTGCACCTGTTGGGGATTGTGCTGCAATCGTCCAGCCTGTAGTCAGTCACTGTACTGACTGAACTACCTGGCTCTCTTTTATGAACTTACAGACTACATTATAGTGGGGATCCAGTTACAGATATGTTTTCCATGAAAATGCTTAGTTCTATAATATAACTGTTTTGATTTCAAACTTATTGTAGATGTACTTAATGGTTATTATAATCTCTGATTCGTTTTTTATACTATGTTCTGTCTAAGTGAGATCACAGTACTTTTCTGTACCACAGTACAGACATTCAGATTGAGGCATTTATGTTCAAATGTTTGCAGTATTATATCCATATGTATGTGGCAGCTTTTATGACATATTTTCTTCAAAATCTCCTCTCTGATGAGAAAGCTGAGTGTAAACAAATTATACTGTTTACTCTCATCTCTCTGTGTGTCTGTAGGTTCTTACTAATTATATTATCAACAGGTGGCAAAAATTGTCTGCATCTCTGTGTTGGCAGAATTCAGTTTTGTGTATACAATTTCTTTAGTGTTCCTGTAAATAATGAGGAAATCCTTATGATTTCACTTAAAGAGTCAAGACTAAACATATTGATTAACAATCAGTATAATAAGGGCTTAAAGACACACAAGTGGCCAAATACTCATTTATGTATGTGTGGGTTTTACTGTATACGAGATGTTCTCTGTTAGATTCTATCATGTTGTGCATGTATAGAACTGATTTTGATAACAAAGTATTATTGTACAGTATATTTATTTTTGTAAGCATATGTGCATAAATAAATAGATATTACTTTTGTATGGAAACTATTAGCCCATTATTTATTAGATGTAGAAGGAGAAGCTAATGTCATTATGTATGTACCAACAAGGTAATATGAAATATCAGGGCAGTTGATGTCTTTGTTAGTTTTTATTTTTGCTATAAGTGACATGTCATATTTCATGTATATATAGATCATAAATATAGGTCAGAATCAGAAACTTTTTTCATTTGGTTAAAATTGCAAAACTTGTGATGATGTCAAACTATGAGCTTACATCTTACAAATGCATTCAGTCATAGTATGTGGATGTGTTTAATACAAGTGTGTCAGTGAATAGCTTATACTTGAAGCTGGATTACTGTCAATATCAACTGACATCCTTTCCCTGTCTGGTATTCCTCTCTTCACACAGTAGAGATTGAACATTCACGTTTGTAGCTCAAAGGGCAGCATTTGTCAGAAATGGTCTTATCTCCGCATGACACAATAGCCATTTTTATTGTCTTCTTGGCTTTTTAAAGTCACTTACAGGGTATCTGAAAGGATTGAAGTGCTGGTGATATGTTAGTTAATACTCTTACATTTATTTTATTATTTTAATATGTGCACTACAAGATTCAATTTTAATTGTAGACTGAGTGAACATTGGACTAAGACAAAAGTCTCAGTCTATCAGGGGACCTCCTTGAAAGGACAATGATCTTGCTGTGTTAGCCTTACAATCTTACTAGGAGATACTTCAAGCTCTGACTGTGATTTTACATATACAGCAATGAAGTCCTTTGTGCATTGAACTTCTTGAAAAGCTTCCAGTTTCCAAGTAAATTCACTTTCAAGTTGAATATTGAAAGGTGCTGGTTGTGTGTGTGTACCTCTCCCTTCTCCTGGACCAATCACAATGAAGCAGTTACCCTCATACTGTCTCATATATTCAGAAAATGCTGATCCATTATTGAAATAACAAAACAGGAGAGCTGCATTCTTGTTTGTAGTGATGTCACTTCCATGTGTTTCATCTGCATAGATTAATGGCAAGAAAATTGGTGGAGCATGTGAGGATTCCCACCAACCTCGGTCCACTTCTATGCCAGTAACCTCCAAACCTAATGACAATCAAGGGTGAAGTTTAACCACATTTATTCACTTGCAAGGGATTCCTGCTAAATAATACCCCTCCTTGACCAAGTGTTGATAATCTCTTGGTAAATTTTCATATCTGGGTAAAATGTGGTGATAATGTACTAGATAATACAACAGAGAACGCAGACTGTGTGAGGTTCTTTTGATGAATATTTTCTACTTCTTTCCTTAAACATAATCATTTGCTAGCTAGCAATTTAAAACTAAAGATTTCCTAAGCTGAAATAACTCTTTTCTTTTCTAGCAATTTTAGATATTACCAGTAGCTTTATGTATAAGCCATTCCAGTAGTCCAGTTCCACATCCAATGCTAACCAGCTGATAGCATCCAGCTTTCACAGTTTGCTGTTTGATGAACTGCAGATTATTCTCAGAAGGTCGTACCCAGAGGTAACGCTCATCGTAGAAATTCTCATTCCCTTCTCTGACTTCCTCATGAAATAAATTGATAATACTCTTCCATTTTCCTGAAGTGGAAGAATTAGTTACAGAACTTTTTTAAGAAATACTTCACAAAAAAGAATTAACTACATGATATCAGATCTACCTTTAGAATTTGATAGTTGCTTATCTGATAATTCAATTTAGCCTCTTTTTACAGAATTTGAAGGTCTGATACTGTTTTGACAAGGGCCTGCCATTGGTCCCTATCTTGAATCAGCTGACAAAATCTGTGATCATGTTTCTGAAGTGGTCTCTTCCCTTAAGATGTATCACTCAACAAACTTCTACTTCTCTCATCTATTCCTTAATTATTTTCTATAACAGACACCATTTAAATTCTGAAGTAATATCCAAGAACATAAATGGCTGATTTAATGCTTTCATTGTTCCTGTCACTTTTACTATGTCCACTGTTATGAGAAGTGTTCAAGTTTGGCATTATGTATGCATTTTATGTAATCACTTAAGGGAGATTAAAAACTAAACTAATCATTCTGAATGTTTTGGGATTCAATACAGATCCCAATTTGCTGTGCTTAGTCTAAGACATTGTGTAACCCCAGTGGAATGATAAAAAGTATGAGGTTATTATAAGAAATTACAGCAGCATTAACTGGGTGAAATTTAAACTAATGTTTTATGTTGTGAAAATGTATGAAACCTACCATGTTTATAGTATTGCAGCAGCTTTTCTGTTATCTCTTTCTTTATTTCATCTTTCATGCTGACCACATAGGCTTCACAATATAACTGACCATGCAGTATAGTAGGTTTCATAAAAAAGAGTCTAAAATTGTTGGCACACAAAGTACAGGAGAGAATATAATGCACTAAGCTACAAATATGATTGAAGGTAACATATAGTTTTTTAGTTTCAGTGATTAAAAATTGGATAGGTTTACTTGAAGTCAAATAATGTGATATGTGTTACTTCATTAACTCTTGCACGTGTGCTTTTTATTGTAGGAAATTAAGAAAAGAAGGATTTAATGTTATGAACAGACTTTTGCATATTATTGTACAGTAGATAAATCTGGCAGGAAAAAATAGCATTGGTGATGTAAATGCTGTATATAGGTCAGTTGGCCTTGGTCAAGGTTTTAAAGACCATACCATTCAACAAGCAGTCATAAATAGGACTGTCATTGAAATTACTCCTTGATACCATTTCATCAGGCTTCAGAAAGTAGATGATTTTGAAACAGAGACATATTCATCACTTGGGTAATTTGGAAGGAATTATACTACAACTAGTAACCAGGTGGCATATTACAGCAGGCTTGTCAAACAGTTGGCCTACGGAGGGCCATTATGCCTTTTAGATGTTGGAAAATAACACTTTCTTTGCCCTCATGTCAAAACATAAAATTTCATAACAGTACTATAGAAAACTGTGTGTTGTGTTTACTACTGTTTCTGAGCCTTGATGTGCCTCTCCTGCATGTAATACTGCTGAGTTGAATGAAGTTTTGAAGTGTCAGTCTTAAACAAATGATTATAACAGTTGAAATTAATCATATACTTGTAAAGCATAATTACATGTCTTATTTTTTACCATGTAATGGTTAAATCTTTTCTTCTTCTAATATTATTTAGGTTTCCAAGAACAAATTATAAAATTTGAACAGAAATGTATAAGTTCCATAGGCTTGTGTTAAGGTTAGGCAGAGTAGGTTGTATTGATTTCTTTATGTATAGTAAAATCTTTGATGATGACACATTACTTGAAATGGGCATAGCTATGGGTAGATAGCAGTCAGAAGTACAGGAACTTTAATGAACTACAACGGACAATTGAAAATGAATCAGGTAATACACAGATTCGCAAAATAGGATGATTTCTTTATTATTTCCCATTTAGAAGAATTACATTTAATCTAGACTAATTTTGTTTATTTATGGTATGTATTTCAAATATACATTCCTAGTGACTTTATTGAAATTGTATTGATCATTTCTCCACACAACATCAATAAAACAATTTATTGCTGCGATACATCAGATATTCTTCAACACACACAGATCCTCCCTGTGAATACAGAATCTGCCTGCAAAGGGTCACATGAACGTACGCCTACATGAATGATTTCTACAATCCTTGGAAACACTCCAGTTCGTAAGATTTGATATCTCGAAATAAAAGCCCGATATTACATACACTTGTCTGTGAGTTATCTATGGTGGTAACGTAATATAGTTAATGCACGTGTTATTGGTGTCCGTGTTTTGTTGTACTGTGTTGGATGCCGTGAAGATCGGAAAAGTTTTGCTTGAAATTTAATATCCTGTTTTTCATAGTGATCATTGTTTATTTCCACGCTTCATCAAGATGACAGCCTTTGAAGGTAATTGTCCGTCTGATGTCTGTAAAGTCTGTGAGCACCATATTTGACTTTGATTTGAAGATATGTTAAATAGAGTAATTGAAAAAAGTTATAGTCGTATCAGAATACATTTTGATTCAAAAATTGTGGCCACTAAATACCTTCATTGTGCTAACTGTAAATTATTTATTCATTTATTTTTGTATATGCACTTATTTTAACATGCCGGTATAACCTACAACGGTGGAAGACACATTATTGCATGAAAAGTTTTGGGGAAGAAGGGAGCTTTATAAAAAAAAATCGTAAATTTAAGCATAATTCTGCGTGGTTGAAATACTATTTGATTTTTTTTAATTTTGTGGAGATTAGCGAGGATGTTTATTTAGATTTCAGTTTCCCACAGCAGTGAGTATCAATATTGCTGTCTTTTGGATTATTGCACCGTATAGTGTGGTAGAAGAAGTTTACAGACGTTTTAGAGGTGCTTCCTTCCTCCATCAGCACTTGTAAAACGTCAGTAAATTTCTACCAGACTTATTAGCGCAACAACCCAGAAGACAGCCATCTTTTATATTGATTTAGGCCAAATGGTTTCAGTACTTTAAATTTGTGTTTTAAATCTTAAATTTTTCCGATCATTTTCCTAGAAAGTACAATTTAGGTGATACAAGTTCTTGTTTTTTCCATTTGATTTTGAGTCCTGATAGCCTGAAGAACATTCATATTGATATCACTTGGTTGGTCTTGACAAGAGTATTTCTAACATAAGTAGATGATTTTGTATATTATCATAGAGGTCTGTGTCTGATTCAGTTGTTGTAACTAGCAGAGTTATCATTCACCTAACTGCTTAGGAGTTTATTCTGGTTGAAAGTAATTGTAGTTTTTCATATGCAATGGAAGGTTGGATGGATTGATTTTATTATTGATGTTGATTGTAAATAATGGAGTTTTGGTTCAACCAAAAACTGTTTATTTTCAGAAATGGGAGTTTTGCCAGAAATAGGCAAAGCAGTTGAGGAAATGGATTGGATGTAAGTATGTCATGTAAGATTCTGTGGTGCTTTCAATTTTTATAAACCATATTTTACTCTGTTACAGGTTGTTCCATTTAAAATTTGACTGTGATTTTAACAGTATTTGTGAACTTTGGTGACAAGTTTCCTTTTTTTTATTATGCTGAACAGCTTTATAGGATGTCTACCATCTTCTCAGGGACACAGACATTTCATGTGCCCTTAAAGTTTGTTACCATTCTGTATATTGTTGTCTTAGTCAGTAATTTCTTGTAAGAATACAAATTGATAAATGCTTCATGAACAGTGAAAGCAGCAGATGATTTTGATGCAAATTAATGTTTGAGAGTAGACACACATTCTGCTTGTGAATACACAATTTTTGCACCTCCACAACTTTTATGCAACTGACTTGGGGAGTGGTTTAGCAACAAGGGTGACCTTGACCCAAGTATCACATGGGGTTGGACATGCTTCTTATTTTGTTTTTATACCACAGTATGTGGTTGTTTTTGGGGTTGCATTTTAAATGGTCCATCCTGTAATTTATTATATCCAAAGCTTCAGGTGGGTGGGTTTCTGATATCTCCAGGGGGTGGTCTGGTATTGTCTTCCCTAGTCTCTGCTGATCATAGATAAGTCTGGAATACATATCTGAGGTGGGAACACTCATAGGGCAAATACCATTACATCCAATGGTCAGTAGGGTGAATGTAAGGATGATGATCAGCACAGGAAACTACAGCCCTTTCACTGTAAAGAATGGAGCAGTTCTGTTATGTGGCAAAGCGTTCTTATTCATTATGGACAGAACTGTTTTGCTGAGTATACAGGTATCAATTTTTGCTTCCAGGAAGTACATATAAAATTGGAAAGGGGAGGGGGGAGTGAGCAGAATGAAGTCATAAATGACTTAAGCACAAATTCAGTTTTAAAGATAAAGAAAAAATAGTACTGAGATAAAATAATGCATTTTATCTGAATTCTGGCAGGTGGGCTGATACACAGTTGGTTGACATATTTTTTAATCAACAAGAGTGAAGTGTGTAATATTTTATGACCTATTTTAAGTTTAAACATTTTCAGTTTACTTTTTCTCCAACTGTTTTATCTGTAATATTTAGGCTTCCAACAGATGTCCAGGCAGAAGCCATCCCTCTCATTTTGGGTGGTGGAGATGTCTTGATGGCAGCAGAGACTGGTAGTGGAAAAACTGGAGCTTTCTGCCTTCCAATTATTCAAATTGTGTGGGAAACATTAAAGGACTTAGAAGCTGGGAAAGGAAGTAAAATCATTGTACAGATCTGTAAGTGTTAAATGAAGAAATTCCGAATTTTTAGTGGTACTTAAAACATACCAAATTAAGAACATGTATTATGTCTGTATTTCATGCAAATTGACTGTGGTCTTTCATTTTAGCTCCACATTGGACTTTAAGCTTCTTTGATCGAGGTACAGCATTAGCTGTTACACCAGATGGATTGCGCTGTCAGTCACGGGAACAAAAGGAGTGGCATGGCTGTCGTGCCACAAAAGGGGTTCAAGGAAAGGGGAAGTATTATTATGAGGCCATTGTTACAGATGAAGGACTTTGCCGAGTTGGTTGGTCAACACAACAGGTGGGATAGCACACAGTTAACGACATACAAATATCATTGTCTGTTGTGGATTAAATTCCACTTCATACTTCTAGGAAACTAAGTCATGGTATAATAGCAGTTATATTTCATGTATAACGAAACTGTTTAACTGCTCTATAGCAGATATTGTAATTGCGTCATATTGTGATTCGTATATTAAAATATATATTAAAAGTTACAGTCACACACAATTATAATAATAAAATAATATTAAAAGATTTAAAACATCATTTAAATACACTGCTAGTTTCGGCTACATTCAGCCATCGACGGGTGTATGCTGTATAAACCTATCACCATTTTACTGATTTATAACGTTATTCATATTTCACTGTCTTCATTCTTGATGGTGTTCTTGTTTTTTACCATTGCTTGTTTTGTTGCACTATCATTAGTCATTTCTGGGTTTACATTTTGTACTTTGTGTTGGCATCATTTTTGTGACCAAGAAGTAATATCACACTCGTAGTAAGTGAACGGAGAAGACTGGACTGCACAGGATTGGGGCTGGCTCTATAGCACTCATTCTACAGATGAACGGCACATCCATTCTCAGTAACCTTGGCCCAAATTGTAGCAAATGATCTGGACATCTAGTATTAATAAGGACCAAAAATATAGCCAGGTACCAGCACAGTACTTGGACTTGTGTTTAAACATTTATGGGCACATTCAAGAACATAATTTAAATATGTTGAGCAAGTAGGTACTTTCTCATGTAGAGAAGAAAAATTAGAAGTTATAGGTTCAAATTACACATAGGCAGGCCTGCACAAATCTCAGGTGCTAGGTCATTATGGCACCTAAAATTGTCATTATAACCCCAAGGATTTTCTACGTATTATTTTGATGGTTTTTATTTTTGCATATTGTTATGTAACATTAACATGAAGATGGATCTTAGGAAGGTGGGTTGTGAGGATGGCAAATGGATTGAGTTGGCTCAGGATCGTGGCGAGTTGCGGGTTTTGGTGTTGCCAATGTTGAACCTGCGGGTTCTGCTACCAGGGAGTTAGTTAGTTATGTAACATTGTGAAATTTGTGTAGTGTAGTTCCAGTTGCAGTGTGTGGGTGGAAACTTTTGCTTTGGTGATCAAATGTATATAAATATTATTTCCATTTCTGATGCATGTATTCTGGCTCCTAGTTTCTGGAAGTGGCTCCTAAATTTATAGGAAATGTGTGCAGCCCTGCTCATAGGTATATCTTATACTTAAGAGTTGTTTCAACTGTGTTGCATTGTTTTAGCAGTGGTAAATATTAACTGTTTGCAATGAAGATAGAGCATATTGAATTTGGGAAGGGTATAACAACATTTAGTTCAGCATATTTTATGGCCTTTCTTCCCCCCCCCGTTATATGTCAGTTTTCTTTTGAGTATTCTTGTGTTGATTGGCATTACACTATATAGCACAGTTTAATTCAATTATTAGGCAAGTCTTGACCTTGGGACAGACCGGTTTGGATTTGGCTTTGGAGGAACAGGCAAGAAATCAAACAATAAACAGTTTGATAACTATGGAGAAGCATTTGGTATGCATGATGTGATTGGCTGTTACTTGGACTTGGGTTCTGGAGAGATTAAATTTTCCAAGAATGGTGTTGATTTGGGGGAAGCATTCACCATACCACAACAGCTTAAGTCGTCTGCTTTCTTTCCAGCTGTTGTTCTTAAGGTAAGTGAGACCATATTATTTTTATGAACCTATTTCTGAATTTACGTATTGCTTCAAATGTAGACGTAAACATAAAAAAGTATGCATCAAACCTCAATAAAGTATTTAAATTTGTTACTTACATAAAAATGTATAATAACAAGCAAAAGTAAAATAGTTTTAGAGGAACAGACATTCTTTATTGAGAACCGTGTTTAAGAGTTGTGAGGCTGAATATCTACTGTAACTGAAATGTTTCACTTTTCCTCAATTTTTTAAGGAGACTAGCTGCCAAGTAGGCCAAAACCACTACTTCAAGATACTACATACATTTCTTTGATAATAAAATATGATCATTATGTTCCAGAACAGTTATTTGTAAGGAAATGAAGCAGAAAGTAGAAATATTAAGCAGGTGATGTAGGTGGCAGGCAACTAATCCTGATGTCACCCCCCCTTCCCCTCTCTGATAATACGTTGCCATTATATTTGTCTTGAGAAACTAATCATTTTGTACATATGTGTTAATTGAACAAATCAGATTTTTTAATGACAGATATTAAGTAGAAGATGTATGTTTTTAAATTCTGTATGAAAGTTGAGATGACAGCAAATGGAATACTGAAAGTGCTAAAAACTGCATTTAGGATTCAACTGTCGGCCACTTGATATTAGGTTCATGGTGGTCAGGCTTTCAAGAAAGATTAAGTTGGGTGCTCTTGTTAATTGATGTTGCTGTCATTCAAGTTCATGTGATATATGTAAAGACTGGATAATGACAATTCCTCACTTCATAAATTTCTTGATTATGCATATTAATTTGCATGTAATATTTGGGAACAAATTTAACTGAAGTATAATTAACATTTAATACCTTTTCAAGACATATATGTTTATGTCACTTTTGCCCTGCTTGCATTTGAAAAAGCCGTATATGGAGTCTTGTGGACACTTGTGTCCTGAGTCCATGCTGCACTTAACATTTGATTCTAAGTTTGTATTGACATGGCAGCAACATTAATTGGATTTGTGTTGTGCTCCTCAGAATGCTGAAATGTCATTCAATTTTGGTGCCCAACCTTTTAAATATGTTCCTGAGTCTGGTTGTATTGCGTTGTGTGAGACATCAAAGGAAAACTTGAAGCAGAATGATGTAGGAAGTGGAGGTGCTACATCACAGAGCAAATCTGTCAAAAATGCTCCACAGGCTATCATAATTGAGGTAAGCTTTAGCATCAGCAAACAAGAGGAAATATTTATTTACTTTATCATAGTTCACTTCTCTAGTTAACACCTTAAATCTAGTTCCTTGTAACAGTTTTATTATTCATGAAATTAGCTAGTGTTGGCAGTTGAGAATTACCAATCTGTGTTGCTATTATATTTATCCACTACTGCAGACAGGTAGTTTCTGCAGCATTTTATCATTTGTTTGTCCTTTAATTCATTTTTCACTGTTGGTTGAAAAAAGTGTCGGTTTCATAGTATAAGATATCCTGAAAAGATGATAATGTGAGAAGGAGGGAAATTCAGGTACATGAGCATTCTTGTTCTTTTGTAAGTAAGTTGCTCTTATAGTATGTGCCTTTTTTGTCACTGATTTAATGCATTCTCTTAGACCACTTTTTATGTGAGAACCTGTTTTGAGGACAAATTAAATCTTTCACACATTTTTCTTAATTTTTTTTGTATCTTTGCTTATTCCTTTTTATTTGTATTGGAGGTTTTCTCATGGGATAAAACTGATGGAGTGTGAAGCTGACTACTTTCTCATATCTATTGCTGAGGTTAAGAAAGCATGTTTTATGTCTATTTGTTTTATTAGTTTTATTTTTTGTTAATTGGCTTTTTCACAAGGTTCATTTCTTGGTGCTTAAGATACAGGGACAACATTATTTTTATGTTTAGGTTTATGGAGACAAATATGTGAACATTGTGTTGAAGAAGATTGGACAGACCAGTTTTTTTCTTGTATGTTTTTGGTTCTTTGTTTTGGTAATTGTTGTAATTCTTGTGACGTTACTTTCATTTTGTTATGTGTATACAAACTATAATTTATCATTCTTGTCTAGCCTTCTCGTGAGCTTGCTGAACAAACTTACAACCAGATTGTAAAATTCAAGAAACATCTAGAGAATCCTTCAGTAAGGGAGTTATTAGTCATTGGTGGAGTAAATGTCAAGGATCAGATATCTGCACTTAATGCTGGGGTAAGTTACTATGTTATTTTCTTGTCAGAAAGTTATGGAGAAACATTGTCTCATTTGTTAAGGGTAGTTATTATTTTTTAGACATTACTGGGGTAGTAAATATGATAGGAAAGGGATGGTTTCATTTTATGAAACTTATATTTGTGGGGTACAGGATATAAATGATTACTGAGAATTTGGTTTTATTCATATGATAATTATACATTGTTCCACTTAAGTTCTCATAATTATGAGAGTTGAAGTTGGAAAATTACCAGAGAACAAAGCAGGTATTACAGCTTTTGTGAAAAAAGTTGCCTGAGCATTCACCAGTACCAAACATTGTTCATTTTTGTCTTTGTTTGTACATTTGATTTTATTACGCATTTACCCTTGTACACTTGCAGACATAAGCATATGATGCTTTTCTTTTTTGTCATATGTGTCTGGCACCATGTAATAGTTTAATGACATTAAGAAAATTCTTGAACAAAATTATATATGTATTGTGAGCACTCAAGTGCTGTTTTGATTTATCATAAATTGCAAGAAATCAGTTACAGTAAAGAAACATGCGAGTCAAAATGAATGAATGCTTTTACCATTATACGTAACCCATTGATTTGTGAGGTTTCATATTTTTTATCATACCTAAAGAGTAGTTTTTCTGGAAAGGATATGTATGGAAGGAAGCAGTTTTGGCCTAATTTAAGCCGCTATCCTGGCATTTGCTTGTAGGGACTCTAGAAAACCATAAAAAACTCGGGATTGTCATTCTCCAGGCTGACATTTGAACCCTTATCTTCAGCATATGAAGTAGGAATGCTAACCAGATAACTGAAATGTTCAGTCAGTTCTAAATAGATAATAGTTCACACCCTTCTTAATATTAAATCTCTAGTTTTTCCTATGCACTGGAATGTCTGCATTCAATATCAGTTTTTCAAAATTTCTCAAATTAGTTTCACCAAGTAACACATGACCAATTCTAAAACAAAGCACAGTGTAAGTATATGAGCATCCTGACTGAAACAAAGTCGGAGTATGCATGTACATGCTTATTAATGCATGCCTATTAAGAGAAGTTTTGTTACAGAATGGATGTCAAATTTGTTGGTCTGTTGAAAATTTGTATTTATTTTCAGGTGGACATTGTTGTTGGTACTCCAGGAAGAATGGAAGACTTGATTTCTGCTGGACACCTCTCTCTCACTCAGTGTCGTTTCTTTGTACTTGATGAAGCTGATGGACTGCTGAAGCAGGGATACACAGATCTGATTGATCGACTGCACAGGCAAATACCCAAGATCACATCTGATGGGCGACGCCTTCAAATGATAGTTTGTTCAGCAACACTTCATGCATTCGAAGTTAAGAAGATGGCTGTAAGTTTGCGTGGCACAACAGCTTTAAACACAGCCATCTTCATACTTGCTGTTGAGACAACCTGAAATCTCACGCAATATATAGACTGTCCTTTTCAGTTAACAATTACAAATTTTGAGTGAAGGGAACTATTACGTTGTGTTTTACAGGAGCGGTTGATGCATTTTCCTACGTGGGTTGATTTGAAGGGTGAAGATGCTGTACCTGAAACAGTACATCATGTTGTGGTAATGGTAGACCCTCAGAAGGATACAAGCTGGCAAAGCCTACGAAAACATGTTCAGACAGATGGTGTTCATGCCAAAGATAATGTTCGTCCTGGAAACAATACTGCAGGTGAACAACATGTACAGTAGTGCACAGTGCCTTACAGAGTTTGTAAAACATGAAATAATAAATTCAGTAATAATTTTGAATTTGTAAGATAAATTTATAACTATAATATGAATAGGAACGTACACATATACATGTTGAATTATAGTTTAACACTGCTAGATGCGTTGAGTAATTAATCCAAATTCTTGTTCCCCAAAATTCTTGAAGATTGCTGTCTTCTGGGTTATTGTGCCGTGTGATCTGGTAGATTTCCAGACTACACAGCGCAACAACCCAGAAGACAGCACTCTTCAGACTCACCACTTTGAAAACCTCAAATCCTACTTAAAATGCTTGCTTACATTTTTTGGGAGATTTTCTGTTATTTATCTGTGTTGGAGAGGAAGATTGTCCTTGCTAAGAATTTGAGACCTATGATAGGTAACAAATTCATTAGCCAGGATGGTCCAGCTGAACAAGAAAGATTGAGCTCATGTTGAACAGCATTTTGTAACAGGAATTCTTCATAAAGTTTTTTTCAGAATCTGTTTTTACAAAATTTCCAGGAATATATAAATTCTCTTCTGTTTAGTAGGCATGTGATTAACAGACACTATCTTTCATACAGAATATGAGTGACACTTATGTTAACAGTAATTAAAAATTTAAATATTATGAAATGTAATCTTCTAATATTGGACTTCAAAATAATTTGATTTACAAAATATAAGTTACTGATCGTATGAAAGTCCTGCAGATTATTGATGACAGAGGCTTCCATTAATTTATCCATTATGAAATAAAAACTTGTGATTCATTATCTGCGGAAGGAGTGCCAACTGATATTAATGTTTCCAGAGACTCTATCAGAAGCAGTGAAGATGCTCAAAGGTGAATATTGTGTTCGTGCTATCAATGAACATAAGATGGATCGTGCAATAATTTTCTGTCGTACCAAATTGGACTGTGACAACTTGGAGAAGTATCTCAATCAAATAGGTGAGTGGTAATGATAATTGTGCATGTTTTTGAGTTTATGAAGGTGACTGAGGAGACATAACATGTCACATGCCCTAATATCTCGCAGGATGACGATGATATGATGAGGGTATAATGAGATTAATCTTTTGTTATTACAGTAGACACAAAACAAATTGATATTCCACACAGTCCCTCTTGACTCTTGGTGTGACTGAAATTATGTTAAAGTATTTAAAAAAATTTATGTACCATTAGTTCAGATTGTAATTCATAAGTACTGAAATATTTTTGGTTCAGTTGCTGCCATTGACAGACTGGTAGGTTCCCATTCATTGTCTAATGAATCAAATCAAGGCACTTCGATGATTGCCCATAACTAAGTATCACAGTTTAATTCAAGGTGGAGGTTCTCATAGTCGCAACAACCTATACTCCTGCATTTGTCTTCATGGAGATCGCAAGCCAGCTGAGCGTAAAGCAAACCTTGAAAGGTTTAAGAAGGAGGAAGCCAAATTTCTAATCTGCACAGATGTGGCTGCTAGAGGACTGGATATTAGAGGTCTTCCTTTCAGTAAGTGTATTGAATTTCCTTACACAATTTAAAGTGTTTGACTGTTGGCACAGAACATTTCTGTCCTGTGCAGAAACTGTTTGGGTGTTGCTGGTGTAACTATACTTCATAGATGGAAATGAGTCAGAGAAATGTAAGTGTTGTGGACTGTGTACTGACATTTTTGTGAAAGGGGTAAATATTTCTAATTTCTAGGCTTTCTATATATATATATATAGAAAGCCTAGAAATTGTGTTTTATTTAACACCACTGTAGCACAGACTGTTTAGTGTCAAGTTATGGGATGTTAATGTAAATGAATTGGAACAGACATGAAGGAATCAGTCACCTAATTTAAGGCATGGCATGTATAATTGAAATTTGTAAGATGAAAGACTCGATACCATCATCTGACCTACAAAGGAAATTATGAAAATTATATCATGGTGTAAAAGTTACATGGCTGCAGTTGGTTTCAACTCATCTGTCAAATGGAGACAAATCATAAATGTAATATGAAAAGGGTGAGCTAGACCCACTTAAAAAGTCTGCTATGTATCATGATCTTTGGGGCTGCCTAAGACTTTGATAGCATGTGATGATACTTTGTTTTAGTCTGGTAAAACCACAAAGTTTGTACTTTGTATATCATTGCAGTGTTTTGCTCTACATTCTAGTGATCAACATCACTTTGCCTGATGAGAAATCAAATTACGTGCATCGAATTGGTCGTGTTGGGCGAGCAGAAAGGATGGGTCTGGCTATTTCGCTAGTATCCAGTGTGCCAGAAAAGGTCTGGTACCATGGAGAGTGGTGTTCTTCTAGGGGTCGTAATTGCTGGAACACCAGGCTCACAGATGAAGGTGGATGCTGTATTTGGTTCAATGAACCTAGAGTAAGTATTTCTGGACATCCACTGACAATATACAGTAAGGTACTGTTTTTCAAGTTGAATAATGCACAGGGATTGTACTGTAAGTGAAATGAAATATTTATCATGTGAAGTACATCACTTGTAAGACTTCTTTAGAGATATTGAAATTTCTTCATTGTAGCTGGTAATACGTTTATATTCATGTGTGCTGTTCTTTATACTGCTTACAGGCTCAGTAATTGGCTTGTGGCATGTTAAATCTGATTTGTGCTCTGTACTTAACCTTTGGTGTTTATTTAAAGTTTCTGGCTGAAATAGAGGACCATCTTAATGTTACAATCCAGCAAGTAGAACCTGATGTCAAAGTACCAGTAGACGATTTTGATGGGAAAGTGACTTACGGACAGAAGCGTGCACAGGCAGGTAGGTTTATTTGCATACATAGACCTGTGATTCTGAAGTACAGCCTCTGGCTGTTTTTATGAAAACTGCAGGATCAATAGTAACAACATTTAAGGGTTCTCTGATTTTCTTTGTATCTTGGGATTTTGCTTTGATCCAGAATAAATTTGGTTCTGGATGTTTTTTCCTTGTACAGTAATTTTAATTTGTTAATATTTTGTAACATTTACATTAAAATTATATTTAATACAGCTTGTTAACATAATTTCGTTATTGATTATGACTATGACAAATTCAACGTGTGTTTATTTATTAATTTTAGTAAGTACTTCGGGCACAGGGATGGCATACTAAAGTGTAAATATTTACTTGTTCAAGGTTCAGGCTATGAAAACCATGTGGCACAAATGGCACCAGCTGTTCAGGAATTGTCAGAACTGGAAAGCAAAGCTCAGTTATTATACCTAAAGCGCCACTTTGGTAAGCAGACACGTAATAGAAACTGAATAATCAGCAGGTTTGTTGAATTGCTTATGTTTTGGAATGGAATTTCAAAAGTTGAATTTTCTTCACATTGAACTTATTTGGTACTGCACTGTGAAATTGTGAACTTCAGTCATATGATGACAAAATGGAGGTAGCTGCAAATTAAACTTAGCGCACCTGTTGAACAGGACAGTCATATGTTTATCGTTAATTAAATGTGGCATTCAGAATGAAACATCTTATTTAGTTATTTAATTTTATTCCTCACCTATTTTGGTGTATGTGCAGAATAATTTGAATTGAGATTAAAGTAAGCTAAGTAAAATATCCAAGAGTACATGGTTTAAAAAGCAGCACATACACATGTATTTGTTCAGTGAAATGAACTTGATGTAAAATATTTGTATTTTACAATTACGAAATAAAGTAGAATTGAAAGTTGTGTAATTAAGAGTAATATTCTCTAAGATCAGTATGTTAAGAGTAGTTTCAGTTTCTTATTCTTTTTCCTAAGACATTTCCAGTTTGTATGGGTTGTCTGACAATAAAGCCTGGGCATCTGTATCTCACTTCCCACAGCTCCTTTTCAGTTTCTTCTCGTGTTCTTCCCTTTTCCTGTGGTGCATTTGTCCTTACCAGATTGACGTGATTAATTTTAGTCTCCCTTTTTGTAATGTCTCTCTTATTTTCATTTTTAGGATCTCACATAATTTGTGTTTGAAACATGGTTATACCATCTTATTCTGTTTGTTAATTTGCCTTCCAAGTTGTCTGTCTTTACATTTTTTTTAATTTTCTCACTTTTGAATATCTCCGTGTTATATTTTTCCTCCTATACTTATTAAGAATGCCATCGTGGCTGCTGTTCAGCCTGCTAATGTTATGTTTAAGTTTCTGCAACATTATGTTAATGCTGTGTGAGTGGACTGTGCCTTTTGATTTTCTGAGGTTGCTAGAACTAAGTAGACAGCTGTTACTGATAATGTACATCTGTACACCATTTAATAAGGTATTTATGATTCACACTATTATGTTAAAATGGATGCAAGTAGCCACACAAAAAAATGTTTCCATTAGCCCTTTAAAGTGAAAGCTCATCTAAATAATATTTAAGAATCCAGTCTGTACTACAAAGAAGTTATGTAAGTTATTCTATGAGAAGTGAATCAAATTCAAGGAACAGTTTTCTAAATTATCAAGTGGTTAAGTTCAGCAACCCTGCACACAGTGCTCATGCATATCATAATTTTTTCCTTAATGATTGTCCAGTAGAGTAAGAAACTGACTTATAATGATCAACCTAAGTATAAATGATGCAGATATAATAACGCATTCTGTTTGATCTTTCAACACACTGTTTAAATTTGTAATCAATTTTTTCATTTCTTACATGAGGTATGTAAGAAGAGAAAGTGGGACCCAATGTGTCACATGAAGAAATTTTGGAACACATTAACACTTATGCCATCTGTTAACAGTCAAAATGTGTTAAATCAATTAAATTAAATTTTATCTGGTGATGCCTCTGATGGAATACCTATCACTGATGCCACATGTGGTGGTTTTTTGCACTATTGTACATTTAAAATTTCAACAATAAAGGAGTAATATGTATATATATAGTAGATCCATGTAATCTAAAAAAAAAATTCTTTTCAGAGCATCTATTGTGCCGTGAGTTTGTTTTTAGGTTAAATGCTGTAGGGGCAGTTGGTGGACAGTAAGATGGAAGGTTTGAATTAAAGTCGGGCATTACATTATGGGCATTTCAGTTTGGAGTGCGATGAAACAAAATTAAGGTCATTGGATTGAAATGTACCGATTGCAAACGCGTTATAATTAAAACAGTTTCACTACTTGTTCCAGTATGTGGTAAACGTTATGGGTAGACTTTTCACGGACAATGCGCATGAGCAGCAGTAGCCGCCTCTGTTGACGATAGGTAGAACTCCGAAGCGTCGTGTTGTTTTGTTTCTAGCTTGAGGCCGTACCTGTTCTCGGCACGAGTGTACACTATTAAGAAGTAAGATAGGCGTTTCTTTGATTCGTAGTGAATGTGTCTAGTTAGTGTAAAGTGTGTGAGTTTTGTACTTCCGTATTATTTTTACGAAACTTTTACGATGAGATGAGACACGAGGTTAACAATGTTCCAGCAATGAATACGCCCGACAAATTGACACCTACGAAGAATAAAGATGATTTGAAAATAACGAAGGAAAACTTCGCCATAATTAGGGTAAGTCCTGAAGAGAGATTAATTTTTACGTAATTAGAGAACTTTCTAAATTGAAATGTACTACTCAGCAGTAGTTATAATATTTGCTGTATTTCTTAATTTGTGATGTTTACCGGTCCACTACTCACAATGCATGTGTTCATGCCATCTGCTAGACTAATGATACTACTGACCCAGAGTGTGCAATGGGGGAATAACAGGATAACGGCCACCGAATTCCCGTCGCTCTACTCGCCACACCCCCATTAGAAGTCACTAATATTTAGAGTCGAATGAAGCTAGTTCTGCAGTTTTATAATACAAACGGTAGTGTTGAGTTATTTGGGCTGACAATTAACACAATTTAATGTACCTTCACAACATTTAATTGATGAAGACTATTTATTAACTTACAAAACGTTTTGTGGTTTAGCTGGCCCGTTCATAATATCTTAAGTAACGTGTTTTGTATAGTTAGATGATATTAGTGGTTTGCCACAAAACTAGTTGGAACATATCTTTTCATTTGGAGTGTAGATGCATGTTATGTTCAGCCTATATCGTGGTCGTTCTTAGCCGCGTACTTCATGTTTCTTGAAAACAACTAAGAAACACCGATTTTACACTTGATCGGAATTTAACACCCTTAATTAATATTTGTGAAAATTTGTCTCTCAATGATAATGATAGTCAGATCACAAGTTGACTGTTCTTGCCATTTCTAACCTCTTAGTATTGCCATTGCTTAACGTTTCCATAATTCCCGCATGAATCATCTTTATGAAGATTCTAACGTTAGGAATTTGCCCACTTTCCTCATTTTAATTTTATAAGGAAAAAAATAATCATAGTCCGCTCCCGTGTCTGCCTCTGTGTTTTTTTCCTTTTTGGCTTTTATTGATGCTTTATGAAGAAACGACGCGACTGTTACAAAATTAAATAATTGTCAGTTTCTATTGCGTGGGAATTTCAGTGTTCGTGTGTGTCTGTGGGCTGTGGTTACTATGAGATAAACCCCGTAGCAAAGCCAGCTATTTCTAACCACTAATTTTGCTGTTACATTTGAATTATTACTGGTACTTGAAGAACAAACAAGAACATTGGAAGTTCTAAATTCGTCTGTGATCATCTTGTGTATCTATATAATGATTTTATGACTGACTGCTCATCACGTCCGATTTTCTTTGCTTATATGAATGTAATTTCATCATGCATTGAGGTTCTTCATGCGCTTTGTCTTACTTCCATGACTGCCCCGTACTTCGTGATATAGACTCTTTACAGCATAAGCGGTATATGATACACTTCTAACTCAGCTGCCAGTTACCTGTACTTTAGGCTTATAACCTTGGGCTTTTTTGCGCACTCACTGTTAAACAGATGTGCCTGTATATCAGGTCTGGCCATCGTTACTTCTAGACTTTTGTACAGACGGTAAGTGATGAATGGGAAATTACGGGTTAAGTACGATAATGAAGTTCTGTAGGTGGGAGAATGCTGATATTTGTATTCAGGGTTCACTGTCGCTGTAATCCCACCATTACAGCAAATAAAAATAGGAAGGTATTACTCCAGTTTGAGTATATTTTCCAAGTTAAATAGATTCCATTCATCGTCACGGCGTTCCTGCAGGTTGTCGACGGAGAAGGCCTCCAGATATGGAGGGCAGTTGCGAATATATTGAATAAGTAGTCACAGACAGCTGACAAGGGGTGGTCCTTCTCCTGGGAGGCCCAAGAATCCCTCACCGTAAACAACTAGCATATTACAAAATGCTACACAGGACCTCAGACATGGACGAGTACTTTGGAGAAAGCTAAACTACGGAAAATTGACCTGACGTTTGGAACTTGAAATGTCTAGAGTCTCTATAGGCCAGGTTTTTTGAAAAACGATAGCAAGAAAATTAGGAAACTGTAGTTAGGTTACGTGGGAGTGCAGGAAGTCGGAAGGGACAAGGGTGGCACTGAACCAGTAGACAATTTTGTATTTTTGTACGGATGTGGACATGCTAATCAAAACTTGTGCATACTTTCTCATACGTAAGGGAATCATGTCAGTGTTTAAGAAAATATTTTTTGTTGGTCACAGCATAATAAGAAGACGTTGGCTTGATGATGATGATGTTATTCTGAATCTGCCTTCTCATCTGAGGATAAATGTGATGATGCGAAGGACAGCTTATATTTGCTCAACTCCCTAGTTTTACATGAAAATTTTGTTGCGAGATTTCAATCTGAATCAAAATGCCTGTACGCACGTAAGATAACGCAGATAAACGAGAAACTACGTCAGTGCTCCGAGTGGGTTTCGAACCAATTATCCCAATGTGCGAGTAGCCCTTCAGCCATGTTCTTCCCATACGTTGCAACACAATGACGTAACAACCCCGAAGACCACATTTAAAAACTGAATTGTTAAAGTTTTCATTCACTTAGATGTTATACAGATTTCGTCAAAAGGATGTTTATCATTACTTGTATACGACATGGTTGAATCTGACGAAGAATGAGTTAAATACGACGTAAAACGAGAACTATTTTGCACAGAGCAGGAAATAAGAAAGCGTGCTCTTATTTCGGACAGGTAGAAAGAGTGCTGCTACTGGGAAAGTACAGACAATTCACACAAGTCTTGACAATGGCGTAAAATCCGTGTAAGGATGTGATTTTTGTTTAATGGCCTGATGAAATACCGAAGTAGGCCAACACAGGCAGTAAATCGTAGGTTTCGTACCATTCGATTAAAAATAGTGCGTGTGTTGGGGAGTTTATATAACGTCGCTGTATCTATTGAAGAACATTGAACGAGATGAGAGAATGACCACATGTCCTGAAGGGGACATTTTTATGGCCTCTTTCAAGGTATTATCCTGGCATTTACATAGATTGGATGAGGAAAACCACGAGAAACCTCAGCTTGGTAACTGATGCTCTGGCTAAACATGAACTGTGTACCCTTCGATTACAAATCACAATCGTTTATGCAACTAGGTTGGTTATTGTTTGTGTCAAACGATATCGTTGACAACCAGAGACATGCTGCAGTCCGATACGCCACTCATGCTCTAAGGTGAATGCATATACTGTATCATTAGGAACCTGCGTTGGATGTCACGTGCCGTGGCGTACCTCTATAATCTTGTGAACTTAGTTGTGGGGTTTCAGGTATCACGTGTTGTTGAGAAGCCATTCCATAGCACGATGGCAGCAATTTCCAGTCTACCATGTAAACCCAAAGCAAATTTGGTCCAGTTCACTGTGGCTTTCCTTGAATATGATACTTGTGGGCGATTGTGCAAGAACTTGGGGCTAATCCGCGGCCAATGCCGTAACATTTTCTCACATGGTCATCGGAGGTAATTGATTCTTCCATTATTTCGGACATGGCTTTTAATAAGTATGACTTTTTTGGTTGAGTATCGAAAATGCATAAACATTAAATTTGCCCAGGCACGACAAATTGGAAAATAATATTAATGTGGTTTTAAAAAATATGGTAGGAGGGTTCGGATTGAATTTAGGTGACTGAAGATTGGGTCTGGTGTGGGATTTTTTTAGAACATGACGAACTTTCGGGCTGCACAAAAGTGGGGTATGGCTGTGGATTTGTACTTTAGAGGCAGCCTGTTCGAATCTCAGCGGAAGTGCCGGGTGTCCTAACTGAAGTTTCCTCATGGTTTTTCTCAGTCTCCAAGTAAGTTCCTCGAGACGCCACGTCTGCCGCAATCTTCTAGGATGTTGCGCCGCATAATCCGGTAAAAATTAACCGACGTTTCAGGGGTACTTACGTTCTGCATCATCAGGGAGATGAAAACTGCCGTCGTGAGAACCTGGGTATTGAAAAGAAAATTTTGTGCGCTCCTTGGGGTTCCATAGAAGATGGGAGATGTCTTGTCTAGCTGAGCGACTAGCTTCATAAGGACTCCATGAAAATAGTTTATTCGTAAAGTTAGTTTTTAAGTTCAAGGATGGTATTTGGATGCACTGCATGGTGAGAACATAGCAATGGAATATATATTCAGCATCCATGAACTCGGCAGTTAGGTGAGTGGCCACAGACGAGGCAGATGAACGCCGAGTGGTCTGCCGACCCACTTGTCTGTTGATGAGCAGGTCAGGCGGGCTGCGTGCAGCGCGTATGGAGAGTGAGAGGTTCTTCACCAAGCCAGACCCCGAGCCTGTGCTGCCTATATAACATTATGGAGAAAGTTTCTCTGATGTTGGGGATGACCTTACAAAAACAACATTCTTTCTTTATCTCGCATACCGTTCGAAATTGTCAGTGCGTATCTTCTTGAACACTTGCCACAGACTGATTCCCCTGCAACTTAATTTCGGCTGTGCAACCTCGGTAGCATTAAAAGCATAGTGAATTTTCAATTCAATTCAATTCAGTTAATTTATTTAAGTGCTTGACAACAGCCAGGTAAGGCCAATAACAGTCAAGCACTGTACAACATTACAGGATGAAATATAATACAATGATTACATTCATTTCAATAATAATAAAAGTAAAACATTACAAATACAAAAACAAACAATGAAACTAAATATAAAAATGTATCATATTAGTAATAATAATAATTAAATTCAATTCCTTTATTGAGTGATGAATCAAAAGAAAATGGGCTAATTAATATGCCTAAGTAATATAATAATTCAATTCATTAAGTATATGATTTTACGTGTTAATTTAGAATATCATAAGATTAACATTATTAACATTTTTTATTTATTACTTCGTATCTTCCACTCATTAATTTGTAAAGTTAACCTGATGGTGTTATAAAATTTAAAAATATATTTACTTTTCTCTTAATTTCAACTTTTGACTTTTTTCTACTTTTTGCTTTCTAACACTTAATTTGTTAACGTTTTGAAACGATCTATTACAATAAGTAGTGGTCTTGTATTATATTTAGCATCATACGCACTTCTAGAGCAGTTTCTTTGCCAGCCTGTCCGAGATAAGAACAAACATTAAACGAGATCGTGTCTTGATGTAGGGTATCACTAGGTCCTAGCATTGTGCCAGAGTCTCGTTGTGCGATATGGTCCGGCGAGCAAGTGATTTTATGGAATCCCATACAAAATTGTCATTACGGAAGTCTGTTACGACATGCTGAGGTTCACGTCAGGTGAGCAGGTGCGTCGCGTGTCGACTTACCAATACGTTACTTTAATAACAGTAGAAAACAAATTCATTTGCGGCCATGTTTAAAAATTATTTATAGAGTATTGGTTTGAGAAAGCTAACGTTTATTTTGGTTGTAAAATTACAGAAACCTAATGTTGATTTAATTTGTAAAAGGCGCAGAAAGTTAATGCTGATTGCAGCTGTAAAAGGTGCAAGATGTAAACGTTCCTGCCCCTAATTGTATGTTGTGCTGCTTTTGGTATGAAGGAATATAAGTAATTGTCCACGAATGAGTTGGTGACGTTTATTTCTGATCTAGTTCAGGGCAACACATGTATATCTCAAGGTCTCATCTACACGTTCTTTAGAGAAGGATATTTGTTAATTCATAAAAAATGTAGAATGGTTGAAGGAAAGAAATCATAGTTCATTGGTGCTTTCCTCACTTGGAGACGCTCACCGAAATGAATTCTGTTTTAGGTAAGTTCATTAATTTCTTCGCGGCTTATTGCGGGCTGTTGTGAACACGGTAATGCACTTTCGGGTTACGTAAAAGAGGACATTTTTTGACTAGAGAAGCAAATATTAGCTTATTAAGAAGGGATCTACTGTATGAAGTTACGAAGATGGCTGTCTTCTGGGTTGTAGCGCCATGTAGTCTGGTAGAAGTTTACCGACGTTTCAGAGGTCCTTTCTGCCGCATCAAGGTTGTGACTCATCTTTGTAGTCACCGCCGTGACAACCTCAAATCCTATAATGCATTAGTTTTGGTTTTATTAGTTGCTGTTTATTTAACGACGTCGTTAGTAACTCTGACTATACTGCATAGTGTCGGGACAGTGAAATTGCACACGGTATCTATGTGTTGAACTTAAAGTAATTTTGAATAATTTTCACACAATTCGTGCGTTCTACATGCCCCGCCCATACCATCTTTATTTATTGTACAGGTCTAATAATGTATGACAAAGAGTGAAAATTACGGAGCTCGTCATTCTGTGATTGTATTTTAGCATTTTTCCTGAACGTATTAAGGAACTGAACACACGGTGGGAACTTTACAGCTTGAACTGTTACTAAGTTGTTATAACTTTGAGCATAACCTTGATATTAGATATGACGGAAATTCTTGGAATAAAAATTAGTTTGTCATAAGGTCCTTCGTTAACCTTGACTATCTTAATGACGTCAACACTTTAATAATATTCTTTCATAGATGCTGACATCATTGGGAGTATCCTGAATAATGCAGAACTTCTATCATCCAATCTATTACTATGCAGCATTTTGGGGCACACAAAACAATAATTGTTTTTTTATGGACGGAGTATAAAGAAGGGGTTTGAGAATGGTAAGATGATATCTGCTGAATTCGATTTAAGACGAGTACTTCTTTAATGTTTCGAGCTCTCTTTTTTTTTTAACCGCCATGTTTTCGTCAGCTTACGGACACTCCGGGAAGTCCGGGGGAAGACTGAGCTAGTGTTAGGTTCATAGGTTATTTTAACGATTCTCTGCCGGCTGCAAACTTTATTATTGTGTTGGAAAGGTTTGTGGAGGAAATAGTGCTGTCGACGCAGGAGGTAGGCTTGCTGCCCTAGCATTCGTCCGGAGGATGAGGAAAACCACGATAGAAACTGACTTGAACCGAGCATCTTCTTCATTCAAGTCAGGCACTTTATTGTTACACCATTTTTCACAATAACGCTCTGAGGAAGAAACAATAACAGGGGAGGTATGATGGTATCACCAAACGACGGACATGAGAACGAATTTATGTTATATCTCTGTAATTGTACTAAATGTAACAACTTGGAGGCCTGTATTTAACTTAATCTGTTCAGATAGGCGCAATTATGAGACGGATTATAGCTATGTTCACAGATAAGAAAGATGTAGAACATAATTGCTTTTAAGTGGAAAGATGATTAATATGAATCAATATACACTACTTGACGTCACTGAATTAATTAGATTTAGTGACGTCATACAGTTATTGTTCAGAAGAATATCTTGAGTAGTATTAACCAACTAACCTACTTTTCGTTGGGCGAGGAACTTGCCCTTGTTTTCTCAGTGGATTCCACCTGCAAACTTAAGTACTGCACTGTTTTTATATCTTTACGGATTAGGCAGTAATTTGATTTGTTCCAACTCCATTTATTTGCTCGGACCATTTGTTCTTTCTCTTTCTTCATGGTTTGTAATTTCGTGCCAATTTAGAGACTACAAAATCACGTCTTATGAACAAGAGCATCTTAAGAGTACAGCCTGATACTGATACAGACCTAAGGGTGCACAAGGAACCGCATCAGAGATATAAAAGTTTGTTAATAAATAATTTGAAAATGTAGCAGTCTTCAAAAATTTGGTAGCGACAAACCAAAACTGCGTTCACCAGGAATTTAAGAACAGAGTGAAATTCGGGGAATGTTTGCCATCACGCAGTTCATAATCTTTTGTCTCCCCGTCTGCTGTCTGAAACCGCGAAGATTAAAATATACAACTATATGCATATTTTACCGGTTGTTTTGTATGGGTGTGTGACATGCGTTAGGGGAAGACCACAGTTTGAGGGTTCAGAACAGGATGCGGAGGAGAATATTTATATCAAAGAGGGGTAGAGTGACAGAAGGCTGAAGAAAACCGTGAAATGAGGATCTCCACACTTCGTTCTCTTCAACAGATATTATTAGGATGATCAAATCAAGGATAATGCGATGGGCTGGACATGTAGCGCGCATTGGGGGGGGGGGGAAGATGAGAAATTAAAGTATTTTTGTTGGAAAGCCTGGAGGAAGATACCAGTGGGAAAACCTGCCGATGAAAGGGTAGTGTTAAAGTTGATATTAGGAAAATGAGGTTTAGTGGTGAGGATTGAATTTGTTTACCCGAGTATATGAACTGTGACGGGTTCTTGTGAACACGGCAATAAACATTCGGTTTCCATAAAATGCAAAGAATTTCTTGACTAGCTGAGGATATTGCTAACTTATTAAGAAAGACTCTGTTCCATGCAGGTAGTTACAGTGTATTCCTCTGTCTTTCCCACAAAGATAACTCACAGACATTATTTTATATTGCATTTCGTATTTTTTTTGCCTCTTTAATCAAATGCATACAGAGTATTGTTGTTATTAATTTACCTTCGATGCATATGGCATTCTTGCTTCATATCCTGGAAGTATTGGGCTGGAAACTCGTCCCTCGTCGAGATCTGTATATTTTTTGAGGGGTGTCGTCATAGTTTTCCCTTAGTCATCTCAGAGAGATTAAGTATTTGAAAATAGGCCACTATCCTTACCTCCCATGTCTTTTCAAATCGACACACTAATTTATAAATCCCCCGGTCATTTACCCAGTGCATTTCAAAAAGCTCTACATACTAAGCGGCTAATCGAGCTTAGATGTGTACTATGTTCGTGGGAACTGGAACTGTTCAACCTAAGGATCAGACTATATTTGAAACTTCGGGACTAATTACAGACGGTTGTATCTAATCAGTACCAACAAATTACTTTCAGTATATCTGAAGACAGACCTTGTAATTCAACGTTAGCGTACCACTCACATACAAACTTTCTCATCCTCCTGAAGGTTCAACCTTTGTTGAGCGGAACAGAAGTGGGACGCGGCTCAATTCCACATGGCCTTTGAAGCATTTTAAAATTGTGTTTAGGTTCACAAGTAAAATTTGAGATTAACTAATTAACCTTGTAATTAAATTGCTGAAGACTTAATCGTTGCCTTCTTTCGGAGAAATGTACTTCATCCATCTTAAGCCCTGAAGATGGTGACATTATGCATCTCCAAAAGGTTTTATCTATCTACCTAAACCCACACGGCGGTTAAGTTGACGATGGTTTTCCGGGTTCTGCAGGCTTCAGAGTGAATTTTTCCTCAACATGTAACAGGTAGAATGGCAGATTGTAAAACGCAAGCCAGTGTTGATGGCAGTGTGGAGAGACAATGTGTTTATTTGAAACGTTGGTATCTACCTGTACAGGATTTGAGGTTTTCACGGCGGTGAGTCTGAAGATGGTTGTCTTCTGGTTTGTTGTGCCGTGTAGTTTGGTAGAAGGCAGGAAGAACTTCTGAAACGTTGGTAAACTTATACCAGACTACACGGCGCAACAACCCAGCAGACAGCCATCTTTAGTATCTACCTGTTTGTGTGCAAGACCAAGATCATCTTCAGAGCCGTGAGAACCTCAAATCTTACAGGATCGTAGACATTAGCAGGATTCAAATATAAGAACTATTGGATCTTTAGTATTGACCTGCAGGTCTATTACCAGATAGTCGGAAAATAGGTAGGCATTCGTTAATGGTAGGCGTACGAAGTGCGTTACAAATTAAAACATAGATTTGGTGCGAAATCAGTTGGCAGAACAAAGTCGAAAGATGGAATTACTTACACGCATGGAAACATGTCGTTGCTAATTTAAACGGCCTTCAGGTCTGCGATAACATTACGTGTTAAAACCTTAGCATATTCTTCGTATTTCACAATATGGCGTGCTCTGTGCACATACATTACGTCATTATTTCAATAGGAAATTCCTTACACGCGTACGTATGTATATGCAATGGAAATTCTGTACTCCCCTCTCCTTTACAGCAATCTGAGACGCAGAATGTAGGTTATTATCGCCGATGCCCGAATGCATGTAGCCAAGAAGGACGAAGGAAAATTATGCTGTAGGAGAAGTTGATTACTCCTTAAATAAATTCTGTTGCGAAGCCTAAGGAGGCTTACATTTGGGAAGCTGTTGAAGGCCTTGAAATTACGGCGGATCACATATTAAAAGCGTTTAGAGGAGTATTTTAGTGAGATTTTAAGATCTCGCAGCGGCGAGTATGAAGATGGCTGTCTTCTGGGTTGTAGTCTGGTAGAAGTTTGCCGACGTTTCGGAGATGCTTGCTGCCTCCATCCTCAGGGCGAATCGGCCTGAAGTGTCGGTTAACTTATACTGAACTGTACTGCAAAACATCCCAAAAGACAGCCATCTTCTGGGATCGAGCGATGAGAAAGTATCTGAATATATCGATTGTAGTTTTCCTGGTAGTGGCTCCGTGGACCACGTGGCGTTACAGCCCAGAAGACAGTCAGATGAGGCAGTCCTTTAATGTAGGATACGTTTAGTTTCGTTCACAAACAAGTTCACGGTCCTGTCGCTGTACGTTATACTTTGTACTGTTTTCTGCCAGACGGACACCAAATACTCCGTAATAAAGCATTGTCTGTTTTTGGATGGTGGAGTGGCTTACTGGGATATGGCTGTTATATATCAGTTCTGTAGTAAAGTTTCCCTTGTTTATAAGGTTCTATTCACGATAGCGTTTCGTGTGTTTGAATAAATGTCGGCCGTCTGGGTGGGGCGTGACAGCTATGTTTGTATTGTGTATATATCACAGCCCAGTTGAGCGTGCAACTCTGGGCGTATTTTTTTTCTTACAAATGGAGTTGCTCAACTTTTCGTTTTACAGGTCTTTACAGACTATCGGTACTCAGTTTCCAGTTATTAACTTTGGAAATTATTTCAATATTACTGAAGAAAGTTTTATTAACTCTTGAATTTTATTGACATTTTTTTTACTCTGCATTCAGTTTAGTGAAAGTGAACTTATTTGTATCTGCGGAATTATTTCAAACATTGAAATTTTAAAGTTACAGAAAACTTACGGTCCGGACATATGCTGTATGCATGGTGTTGTCCACTGCAAATATTCTTGTGTGATGGTAATCTTACGCTCTTAAGAATGATTACAAACACAGACTAATGCCATTTTAACATTTGGGTTAGGTTAGGTTCTGTACGCTTCAACCAACATTCGTGGAGAAAGTGGCCAGAGGTGAAGTGATCGTCTTTAGCAGCGAACTAATAGTCCATCGACAAGAAGCTGTTAGAGCACAGTGAGAAAGTCAAAATAAATTATGTTTGCCTTCAATCTCGTATCTTCAGAATAAAAAAAAAGATTCCATTCTCTTTCATATGAAACGAGTTTTACATCAGATAAAAAACCAGCTCTTGAGTTTCTGTGCAATTTAAAAGTCGCATGTCGTACAGAAAGTCAGTGTCTCCCACTACTCCTAGACCCACTCAGAACGCGCTCCATCTCGAATGAGTTAGTGCCATCTGGGACTATAATTTTTTCTCATCTGACTTAACGTAATTTCACGATTACTTATGAATTTAGCTTTGTAGTCTTCAGTACTTCTTCCTTGTATGAACATTTTACGTTGCCAATTGTTCATTGGTTGAGGTATATTTGATATACACGACATTTTGGTATTTGACTCCACACTCATTTTAAGATAAATTATTGCCATTAAACAGAAATTGGTTTTATCTTGAGGTAAATTTCCTACGGTTGGAATCGAACCCGTGATCTTTTTTTACATCAGGCTAGACGTGTGCTGGCTGTGTATGTAATTACTTGCCACAATCTGTATTTTCATGTATGATTGAAAGTTATTTGCTATTTTAGGTCCTTCGTTGATGTAGAATGTACTACTTATCAGATACAGACTGCAAATTATTTACAGAAATTGTGGTTCGAAAGCCTACAAGGATGATATAACTCTGAATACCTAGGTGTAGATGAGAGAATATTGGGTGAGACTCTTGGACGGGACTGTACCAATATACGATATGACGACACACACACACACATATATGTAATAGGAAAACCTATTATTATCCATGACTGCCCAAGTTCTCAGTAATAATTCTATTTTACAAGTGTTGCTATCATTAGGCAGCTTTTAGAAATGAATATAAAGGAGATAATTTTACGAAAGGGATGAAATAAAGGCAGAAAAGGGGTAAGGGATGAAGATACGAAAGCAGTCGTTCCCCGTTGAATTTAAACGGGCCTTCTCTGCTAGTTGCAGTGAAATGAGGAATATTACAATAATACGCTATTCGAATAACTTAACAAAAGACGGCCAGGCTGCTGGCAAGCGAATTGTGCATTGGTGTGTCTGCTCCGACGTGGTTTGATTGTTCACCAGTCGTAATGAATTATAATACTTTACAGACCAATTCTGGAAGTCGATTCAGGAGTTTGTTTGGTATTTATATGTTTAATTTTTTGTGATTGATCGAATAAGCTGATCCATCAGCGTCGCCTTTGACTTTTACTCAGGACAATTTGTTCAAATCTCACCCGGAGCACTGGAGTTACTGATATTTTCGTGGTTTTCCTCATTCCTTCCCCGAAACATTTTGGATGGTATCTTGAAACAACCCACACTATTACATGAGTTGCATTCTTTATAAAATTTGGCACACATAACCGTCTTTTATTTTTATTCGTCACTGAATAATCTGTGCAGTAATTGCCGTGCCGTTAAACACAAAGTGTCATCTGATGTCCCGCTGAACTCGGTTGAACACCAAACGAGGTTATTACTAGCCCACCCGTGCTATTCATACGAGTCGTGTTAAATTTATGACGCAAGAGACACACTCTCTGTACCAGCACAGTCGTAATGGTTTACGTTAATTATCGCAGTTACTCATTTAAACTTATTTTACGACTGTTTATTTCCAACTGTTAAAAATAACGCACATATGCCATATTTACAACACGAAAACTGCTTATTGTGTACTGAAAATTATTTTATATACCTGTTTGTGGGAAGACGATGCGCAAACACCATAAAATTGTAAGCTAAGTACATAGTGACAGACATCATACATAAACTATAATTATGTGAACATTCTCTAAGCATCTAATCTTTGACAGAGAGGGTCATATATTCCTTTACTCACTTGATGTATTGTTTGATCATTTTATTGGCTTTCTGAATGCTATCGCTGAATCCAAGTGCTCACGGTAAATAAATCGACTCAGTACACATGTTCTGTCTTCATCTTGTCTGACGTAAACATGGAACAGAATTGCTGTGTTATAATGCAAGTCAAACAACGTGATGAAGGTACATAATTTTGGTGTGAATTACTCAAAGGAAGGAGGGACCATTTGGGAGGGAGGCCTTGGCGTAGCCTGTGTGGGCGTATAAAATCTACGTTTATCTTAGAGGAGAAGTAGAGTGTGGATTACTGTTCTTGTAGCTCAGTATGGAGCCCAGATATGCCTTTATGAGCACAGTAATGAATCTCTACGTTCTGTAAAAGCGGAAAGTTTATTCTTGTTCTTTATTACGCCAGGAGGTTGGCGACATATTATGAACAGGATCCTTCCATCCTTTTCTCGGACTGGGACCTGTTCATACACGTTCTTGGCAGATGATCCAGAAGTGGTTTGCCATTGCCTTCTTCTGTGTGTGAATGGAGTAATTGTTGGGATGCCACGGAGAAACCGGGGAAGCCCCCGGAGGAAAACTCCGTGTTGTCTAGACCACGGCCTTGCCCAACACAAGTTATAAATTCGGGCACCGCCGGGAATCGAACCCGGCACCAGAGAAAATTTATTGACCGACTTAAATAAACCCTTTGAAGTCGAATGAATGTGACAGATTCTCCTCCAAATAACATTTAAAAATTCAGGTCTTATTTCAGATGAAACAACGCTTCTGCATTATAAAGATCAGCTCGAAAATAATTGCCGTTTATTATGAGAAACAAAAAAATATGTAAAATATACGCTCTCTGAGTAAATTTAGAGTTACTGATTGTCGAAGTGTGTGGTATATACAGTTACCTCTGGGTTTTAAAGTGTTAAACGAAGTCCCTTATCCGTATATAGTAAACGAGGTGTGGTGAAGGTCCTGAGGAAGAAACTGCATTTACATATTTGCTCATTTTACATCGTGGTATCTACTGGTGAGGATGTGTAGCGTCAAATGGGATGTAGTAGGTTGATTGCGAATAATGAATTTGCGAGCATAAGGGAGATGTCAGCCTTACCTTATTTTATGCAGTCCAGTGCCGTTTCGTAATTTGCGAGAGGAGACTTTGAAAAATCACAATGTAAGTCGGGAAAGTAATTTTGCGAAACAATACTTAACCGAGTACCGAACAGGTCGGGCTGCGGAGTGGCCGATGTTTTATGTCCATAGTCAAGAAAATGTTGTAAGACAGTCGTTTTAGTTGTAGTGAAGTTGCTGGATCAGTAAATTGCTTGAATTGCTGCTTGTTTCGCTTGGTATAAAAACCTGCTGAAGGTCTGCTTTCAGTTATGTGTTTCGTTTCGTTATGTCGGTTATTTTTTGTTAAATTCGTATTTTATACCGCTCAGATCATTTTGTATTTGTCTGGTGTATATATTATATATTTTTCCCCCTGTGATACGTCTTCGTATCGACGTATAAAATGTAGATTGTGGATTGTGGTCTTCTGAATTTTGACACCGTGTATTCTTGTAGGTGTAAACCTCCTATATTTTGAAAAGGACTGGCCTATTAATGCGGAACGGGTCAACAAGTTGCCCAATTCTTTGATTACTCGTTGATAATTTACCTTAAAGCGTAATGTACAATACATTGAAACTTTATTCAGTTCTGGGATATTTACAAGAAATCGTTGCGTGCTGTAACCTAGACCCAGTACTGTGCGGGTTGCAGATTGTGCTGAATGATTTTGGAAGAAACCCTTCTGGAAGCGTTGCTGGGAGTGTGAGGCCCTGCGATTTGTCTGCCTATGGGACAGGATCTGTCCCGCCTTGAATACCCAGATGAGAATGAATCTTCGCCATGGCTGGCTGGCGTGTTGTGACCGGGGAAGTCAAGTCGACTAGCCTCGAAGTTAGTGGACCTGAAGCAGTTACAATATCTGGATAGTCTTGCACCAAATAATTATGCTGGACACTGTTAATTGTCTAGGATATATTTGATACATGTGCTGGCGTCTTATAGGTGATTGGTTGTTGCTTTATGTTTTTAATTTACGTAGTAGTTTCACATATTAAGATGGCCGTCTTCTGGGATGCTGCGCCGTTTAGTCTTGGTCTGGCAGACTTCTACCAGTCTGCACGATGCAGCATCCCAGAAGTTGTCTCCATACCCTCCGCCGCGAGTACCTGATATCTCACAATGCGTTATATTAGTCGAAGTTCGGAGTCTGTAACTGCAAAATGGTGTTGGAATACCTGCTACGGACCCGTTCTGTTGCGGTTGTGTTGAAAGACATTCCAACGAGGGGTGCCACCGGTCTGGACGAAGTATGCTGATGTCTCAGGACTTCACCTGACATGTAGCTTGTGCTCGGATCTTCATCTCCGTTCAATTCGCGAAGACGTGATGCTAGATCGAAGTTACTAACGCCAGCAACGGGTGTTGATTGCCTGGGATGTGTGTGGGCGTCGCTTTGGCTGTCATGGAGGTCCGGTGCTTGGCTGCGTTGTGTGCCTGCAGAACGTTCTATGAGTTACTAATTGTTATATCTATATATTAAACAGGGAAAAGAGCAGGAACTTAAGACTAAGCGACGTTTTGGAAAACCTAGGGTCGACCACGAGAAAAACCAGAATCAAAGAAGCTGACCTCACCCAATAGCGTAATAACAGTCACACAGAAGAATGCTTGATAAACGAATAAATAGCATAATAAGAAAGTAGCAACGGGATTATTAGAGCAAAGGCTTTTGTACACATTTAGAGACATTGTCGATGAAGAATGTTTGCAGACAGTTTGCCGACTGTGTTTGCGGAACATTCCAAAGAGTTTTGCGTCCATACAGCTAACTCATCAGCCGGTTCAAAACATAATGCCCTGTGAATGAAAATTGCACTCGACGTATATTTCTGCTAAATGAAAGGCGGTAACATGTGTGTTTGTGGTCTAGGCACTTTATCAAAGAAGGAACGTGATTTAGAAGTAGAAGATGGAAGTGGTATTGTAAATTTTATAAAAATGACACAGACCAATTTTGAAGTGTTCCTACAAATTATTTATTGCAAAATATTGACCTGCGTCGTATTTTCGCATGTTCACATTCTGAGCACTTGCTCGGGTTAATGATGGCACACGTATCTTACTTCCCATTTCCAACGGGAAACATGAAACGTATAATGTTTGTTTGCGGACTGTTTGCTAACACGGACGAAACTTGTTTGTAAATTGTTTTCCAATACTGTTTACCCATAGGTAGGTGTATATGAGCCTTTGTAAGAAGAAACCAATACATCAGATAACAGCATAGTATCCAGGACACAAGAATGGTCGAACAAACAAAGAAATGAATGGAACAATCATGTGAAACGTTATGACATTACCGAATTCTTAGAATAGCAGGTTATATTTTTCTAAATTAAAGTAAAGACAGCAGCCAACAGCATGGTATTTAGGACATAGGAGAATGGTTGAACAAACTAATAAATTAGCGGAACAATTATGTATTACTTATGGCACAAAACCTTATTTTTTGAATAAATAGACGAATAAAAAGTCATTACACCGGCCAACATCATAGTATCCACGATATTGAGGAGTGGTTGGACGTGCGAAGAAATTATGAGAATATTCGACGAGTCCTTGAATAGCAAACATTGGAATTCTTATAGGAAGGAGAAAACTGGGAGACAGAGCTCTTTGAAAATATGTGGATGTAGCAGTTTATTACGAGTAGGAGGAGGGCTGATTGCACTCCTTAGGGGGTTTATCTGTCATGCATGGATGTGGTTTCAGTACAACGTTCCAATTGTACAAGTGACTTTTCTAATATTTCGAAGCTCGTGGAGAATATCACACAACAAAGAACTTCGCAATGTATAAACTTTACCCGCTATTGTTATGGGAGCGAAATGAAATAGATTAAGGTGAAGTGAGCTTGAGAGGAGAGGGTTTAAAAAGCAACCGCTTAAAAACTAGGAAGTAAAGGCGAGTTTATATTATGATGGGTATTAAGGAAAGAGTGTATATAAACATGATTTTGCATGGTGTTTTTGTGGGCGTAAAACTTGATCTCTGAACGTTGAGAAGCTTCATAATTTATACTTGCATCAAATCAAGGAGGATGAGATGAGAAGGGTATGTAGCGTGCATGGGGAGGAATGAGTACAAAATCTTAGTTGGAAAGCCTGAACAGAAGAGATCTGTAGATAGGAGGATAATATTAAAATTAACCTTGGGGAAATAAGATTTGGGGTGTGTGGATTGGGTTAATCTGGCATGTCACAGATAAAATCGTATCAGTACCAAAGTATTTATTGCCCCTGTGGTACCTGTGTGACGCTGTCCCACAGCAGATGTGTCGTTTCTTGTGCTGAAGGCGAGAGTCATCAAGATAACACTCACTATAAAGAGATACACCCCCGCGAAGAAGAACAGTACTAGGATCTCGATGCTGCAGATATTCGCAGGCTGCCCACACTTCAGGCAAGTGCACTCCTCCAGTTCAATTCCGAATATCTTAATTCCCAACCTGCGCGGAACGTAAACCATTATTATTAGTGAGATCTGTGTTCTTTACGGCGGTGAGGATATATCGGTGGTCTTTCGAGTTGTGTGATATTATTGGTTGGCGCCAGTCTTTTGGAGGACAATGCTGCCTCCATCTCCAGGGTTTAATGTTGGAGGTACAAGTTTTCATATTTAAGTCGCAAAGCTTCAAACTTTAAATTTTTTGCTTTGCACTGAGTGCAGGTCACAGGAAAGCATGTTACCCCTAGGATTGGTGACGACAGATCGTGCTGTACCTTACCTCTTCTGGCCACTATTTTTATAATTACTCTTTGGGGACATTTCAGGGGCATTATCAACTAAAAGTTTAAAAAATCTCGTATTAGTTTCGCCATATCCATTAGTCCGAATGTAAGAACTTGAGAACCAGTGAACAGATTTTAATAAAGTTTGATATTGGGGAATATTTACAAAAATGTTTCAACACATTTAAATTTTAATCTTTGAAGGTGATTTGCCGGACTCCGTCACAGAACATAAGGCCTTCAGCCCAGGGAAACCATTTGAGTTTGGTAGAACTAGTCTGCGCACGTGCTGATGCGAACACAACACCGATGCTGCGTCCCATTTCTCTGGGCTCAGTTTATTGTTTGCTGCTTTTCGAACAATAGTGATTGTAGCTGGCTTCTTACTCACGCAACATTCACTTACACAGGAGATGCTATTGTTTTTTTCACGTTAGTCTCCATTTGGGGTCAGAGATACTACAAACACGTGACTGTGCTTCAAACTCAATATTTCATGTCGGATAAGTACATATTTAGGTTAACTTATTAAAACTGAGTAAACATAAATTAATGTTATCGTCTTTCGTTTGACAACATCGTTTGTTTACTTACTCAGTGTGCGTCATATAACTACGTAGAGTGTAAATTTAATTACCCAAGAGGGGGAGATGGGGTGGATATGGTGTCATCAGGCAAACAGAACAGGCGCAAAGATATAAAAGTTTTTATTTGTATATTATCTTCTATGTTTTCTTAATATGGGCTAAGCGTAAGATTATAAAAAGGGTTGAACGCCTATTTTAAAACGCATTCTTGGTAAATTACATACCTCATCGGCGTTTATGTTCAACAATTTACAGACTTAATAAAATTTTAAAGACAGTACACTGCCCGGAGATGTAAAATATTGTTTCTGACGAAATAGTCAGCAGTAGAGAGATTACGTGCACATGGACCGAAGTTTTCTGTTGCTTAAATTACGTAGCTGGATGTTCAATGAATAATGAATGTGAGAAAATTTGAAATAAAGCGGCCACATTTAAGGTATTATATCAGCGTTTGCCTGGAGGGACTGAATAAAGCCACGAAAATATTAAGCCAGAAAGGACTGTCTTTGAGGCAAGCTTTGAACCCGGGACCTCCCGAATATTAATGAAGCAGGAGTTCTAATCACTCGACCACAACATTGGGTGATGTTTTTTATTATTTGTTTAAATTATCTTAAATATACATTGGACATTTGTAAGATATTGGATTAAGTTATAGACATTAATTATATTTGTTTGTGTTTGTGTTTATTTTCCGGCATTTATTGTTTTGATGTGCAGCCATTTTTATACATTTTCGTTACATCTGAGACGGAAGCGTGGGCTTCCTAAGTGTGTTTATTTCGTAGGCTGTTTGCAGTTCAATTAGAAATGTAAAGATATAATTAATTAATATCGATAACAGACTCATATCATGATTGACATTCATTTATTCCAACCCGAAACTGACCCGTCCCTTTTATTTTTAGTAACAAAGATGTTAATTTCGAACATTTCCTGTATCGTATTGGGATATTCCCTGGTTTAAGTCTTGACTAGACTTGACTGAGTTTTTTCTAGGCTTTCCTCAGTCCTTACAGCCCAGTTTTGGGAAAATCCCTACAAATAGGCCACGGAAGATTCAGAAAGCGATTTAAAATAAACTAAGAATGAAACGCTTTCGGAATGTCCTGTATTTCTCATAATAAATACTGAATCAGAACAAGTGGTTCTTGAAATAAACTACATGACAAAGACACTGCTTGCAACGTTACGAGAGAGAACGTATCACCACAGTTTTAGTAATTATTTGTAAGTGAAGCTTACCTTATTCTAAACTCTTTGTATGGGTCGTCCCTTGGCATGGCTCTGGTACGAATTGCACAGCATTCATTTCTACTTCTTTGTGACTCACTTGCGTGACACAGTCGAGCCCTGCCTAGGCCTACCCTTACCTCAGCCTGAGACTCCAGCGTTTAGATTTTGTCTGCAGACTAGTTCTCTCAGGTTCTTGACCTCCTGCAGACTGTATCATGATTCCTATTTCACGTTCAGGTAAATTTCCCTTCCTACTCTCTACTGTTGTAGTAAATTTAATGCGGAACCTCTTACGTCCAAACTAGTACTGCAGCTTCGGTCGCTCTGTCATTTTAATGCGCCATCCACGGATTATGCGTGGTATGTGCCATGTGTTCTGTGCCATAATGGTATGAAGGCGATAGTAAGGAAATATAGTAGGCATTTATGTTGAAGTTCTTTACTGAAAGTGAAAATGATAAACGCCATAAAAATAAAAAAGGTGTTTTGAATTGCATTAGACTTAATACATATGAATTTAAAGGTTTCACAAAAGCAGATCTATAATATACTGTTTTCTTATATATTAATATTCGAAATATAGATAGCTGTATGCTTTTATTCTGTATTGTTTTCGCCTGTGCCCAATTTGTCTACAGAATTGGCTATTTTTGAAGAAAAATATAAGAAAAATGTTTTGACTGCCGTATGAAGTAAAATTTTAAAAGGGTTGTTATAAACAACGATACTGGTGAAAACGAACGTTGCTTGACAATTTTTAGATTACGGATACCACATTTATTCGAAATGCGTTTAGTGGTTTTATAGATAATAATGTGGAAGAACATGGCTCCCCAGTGCATGCAGACAGCTGCCAAGTCTGACAGGCACAAAGGACGTTTCGAATAGTGAGGCAGATGACAAGCTTTGGCCATATGTTGCCCCCCTTTTATACTCAGACACGTGTTTTGCATTCAGAAAGTAATAGTTATTTTATTGCGTTTTTATAACGTGCGTTTCTCTACGGCCGTGTCGACAATGTCAGGTCAAACGAGATCGGTCTCCAGCGACTCCAGTATGAAGTTTCTGCCGCCTGTGTCTGCTATTCTCTGCAAAGTATCTGCTTGTATGTGTCACCAATTGCATGCTTCAAGGCAATGGAAGGACTTCAAAGTCAACAGTACAGCGTTGTTAGCTGTGCTACGCTGCGAGTTCTGAACTGTCTTCCATTCATCTGGACTCCACTGTTTCATGTGTCAACGTCGAACAGTTTTACTTTGCCCTTGAAGGATACAATGTTGACGGCTAGTGTAATGATGAATATAGCCGAGGTTAATAACTCTCGGATGACATAAGAAGTTGATTATGTACTGTGAATTGGAAATGAGTGGAGTCCAATTATGCTCTCCGGGCTTTCACGTGAAGGGCCTGAGAGAAACCATGAAAAGTCAGGTTAAATAGTGGTGAGGCCAGCACTCGTATTTGGTACCTTCGTGTTATGTTAGTCGCTTCAGCATATTGTCATAAAATAGTTTAATTTCACACATCGAAAACATCTATGTTCCCGACACGCTAATTGGCTTCTGAACCTGCAAGCACAGGAAGCCTTACTGTACAACATACCGTACAATACCACGGTAATTGCAGCCCGGGGCTGAAAATAATAAATTCATATTGATACGTGGAGCGTATCGACACTCTGTATCTACCGATACCATCGTGCGGGAGCCGTTTCTTTGTGTGAGTCGGTCGGTCGGTAGTGTTTCTTGAGTGAATGGGCGGGCAGTCCCAGTCGGCTTGCAAGGATGAGCAAACTGCAAGTAGTTTGGGGGGGAAATTCTACAAGTGGAAAACGGTGTTGGTTTAAAGAGATGTTGTAGTTTATTTGGATATTATACGGAGTTATGTCAAGCCAATATTAACTGTTCATTTTAGCATTTAATTTAGTAGTAGTGTTGCCACATTTTTTTTCTGCTACAGTGGTCTATTTGAGGTCGGCTGGTTCGTTATATTTTCATCAGTCTCAAGAACTCCACACACCTCCAACACCTCAGAGGTCAATGTTCTGCCTGTTTTTGTCCCACCATTCGGCACCTTGACCCGTTCTCATTGACTTCAAATGTAAAAGAATGCAATTCCTAGTAAAAGTCGTAAAACATTTAGGATTTGAGGTTTTCACGGAGGTGAGTACGAAGATGGTTGTCTTATTGGTTGTTGCGCCATTTAGTATGGTGATATATTGTTTCAGGGATGTTGGGTAGGGGGGATAGATGGTGCAGGTACTCGCAAGTTACTGGTACCCGACATCGTTCCAGACAGCCAGACAGACCTTTTCTAATTTGGTGCCGAGTTCACGCATAAGAGGTAGTCGTTTTGCCCTGTACAGGTGAGCACATTGAGATGGCTCGCTACGGTTGTTGGGCTCGTAATTACATAGCGACGGAGCACTTCATTGTTCTCGGCGCGAGTAAATTGTCTTCGTATGCAGCCAAGGAAAGAGTCTCATCAAGAAACTGCGATACATACGTTTAGTTTCTTGAGTGTCGCGGTTCAGTGTACTGCCTTTTCTCACGTAATGTTTCGTGATGTTGCAGTGATTAATTCAACAACATGTTGTTGCTGTCGGATGTAATCGCTTCACAGGTACCATATCTATATTTTTGCATGTTATTGGTAGTAATCCAAGATAAGGCGCGTCCCAAAATATTCATCCTTCGGTATTTTAATAACGTTTCTTGATTTCTTTAAACCGTTATTGAATATTCATCTCCCTGATGACGGAGGCAGTATGACCTCTGAAACGTTGGTTAACATCGACCAGACTACACAGCGCAACAACCCAGAAGACAGAAATCTTCATACTCTGATGACGAAGGCAGTATGACCTCTGAAACGTTGGTAAACATCGACCAGACTACACAGCGCAACAACCCAGAAGACAGAAATCTTCATACTCTGATGACGGAGGCAGTATGACCTCTGAAACGTTGGTAAACATCTACCAGACTACACAGTGCAACAACCCAGAAGACAGAAATCTTCATACTCTGATGACGGAGGCAGTATGACCTCTGAAACGTTGGTAAACATCTACCATACTACACGGCGCAACAACCTAGAAGATAGAAATCTTCATACTCTGATGACGGAGGCAGTATGACCTCTGAAACGTTGGTAAACATCTACCAGACTACACAGTGCAACAACCCAGAAGACAGAAATCTTCATTCTCACCGCTGTGAAAACCTCAAATCTTACAAGGAATAAGTTTCTACATGGCGGAGGTGGTAAAATTTATGTCATATTTTGCACGTAACGTAGGCCTACTCGAAATATGTATTGATGTAAATATGAATAAGAATGTATCTTATAACTACAAGCCTGTAAGTCTTAATTGTTGTTCGTAGTGTTATCACATAGAAGCATGTTCTACCTAGATCTTATTTACCCAGCGTTACAGTTTTCAGCAGAATATCATCAGTTAAAAGGGAAGTAGGATTTGAGGTTCACATGGCGGTGAGTACGAAGACTCAGAAGACAGCCATCTTGGTTAAAAGCACGTTACTAGCATTCATCGGTGCAAAAGCGAATTTGTTTTCCTGTTTCACGAACAATATTAAGATTCAGGATTGCAGCATTGTTTTGTTTATCTTTTCACTCTCACGGTTGTTAATAAACGTGTATCGTCGAGATTAGTGGTGGTAGTGGGAAATTTACACACAATTATTATTATCTCATAGACTGTTCGTGTGTTTTTGTTTCTGAGTGATGACAAACATGTTATTATCTCATGTTTGTACGTCTTTGAGCACGCTTTACGAATGCGTTAAGAGTTCTTTGCACCAACGGCGTAAAATAAAAGGAATCACAATGTTTGCCTATTTATTCAAAGCCATGTTTCATCTCGAATAGTAGTTAATGGGTTTAAATTTGGTATTTATGGTGTCTACATTAAATTTTCAGTGGAATTTATATTTTGGCCCGTAACAGTTAACTGTCTTTTTCATTAAGTTCAAATTTAATGTTATTAATTAGGTCTATTAAAAGGAGAGATCGTTGTCTAAAGAAATGTAACATAATAAAATATATATCATTAGATATATAGCCTATATTTTACTTATTTTTTTCGATATTGGGTACATTAAGTAGTGTTAAAATTTAACTTTTCTGTTAGCCACAGAATATATGACTATATGTTCTGTATTATTTTGTACTACAGATTTGCTATGCTCGAAAGTTGAAAACTGCATATTGTCACTTGTTGGTATACTTGTTGGAAGCATTGACTATATGCATTTGTAACGGCGTAGAAAAAAACACTGGCCATGCTGAATTTCTGTTGAAAGATTTTAAGTTTATTTTCCTGTACATTTCTAAACGTCTTACTGTATATTTGAAGTTGCCTCGGCGGTGAAGATGTTGATGTCGGTCTTTAGGGTTTTTGCGATATGTGGACTCGTATGTTGGTACGACCGTTACGAAGAAATACACTGTCTTCTTCTTTAGAACTGGGGAAGCAGTATGTTCATGCAGAACGCTTGTATCTACCTGTATGTCCACCGGTGTTACAACCCAGAAATTTGATAGCAGTGTCTTGGTTATGGGTGACACCAGCATTGCAGGTAATTTCTGTCTCTGCTCTGTTAGTAACTTATTATGTACTGTGCGTATCGGAAGGAAGGTTTCTGGACCGTGAAGCTGGCCACTCACATCCATCTAATGCCAAGGTTAAGGCTACTCGTAGCTTTACTTCCGTTTCCTCCATACGAATTCATCGAGTGTGGTGCTTAACGACAGATACACATTGGTACTTCCCTTTGTCTGCACTTAACGCAGTTGACTTTATGCAGCAGAACTGTCCAAGAACTGAACTTGAATTAAATAAGTAGGTTCTCCGTATGCATAAGTGTCGCGGACAGCCGATAAAGGGTAACCCTACATATTTGGGTTTGGGAGGGGATGCTAACAATTCCTCACCCTGTTACGAAATGCTTCACGGGTCTCGGAATTGGATTCTTCGAAACACGTGGAACAACAGGGAACGAAAGCACGCGCGGCAGTTTGGACGTGGTGACGTTTTCAGGTTCTCACGGCGGCGAGTTGAGATGTCTTCTGAGATGTTGCGCCGTGTAGTCTGGCATGCGTTTTCCTACATTTTGGAAGTATTTGTTACCTCCGTCGTCAAACCGATCGCCCTGATAATAGAAAATAAATCTGTCGCTTATTTCCTGTACACTTACGACTGTCACACATCCTGGCGACTTTTATTGCAAACCATATTAGGAAAGTGATAAGTAAAGTTGCATTAATGAACGGTTAATCAGAAGATGAGACCTTCGGTCCAAACACTGCACTGGCATGAGAATAATACAATGTTTTTTTTAAGACGGTTCAGTAGGAAAATCAAAAGTAATTATTTTGTTTTTGCGTGAAATCTTGAGTTTTCGTTATTGCACCATGAGTGAAAAGTTCCAGAAACTCTGTTCCAATTCGAATTCAGAATTGCTATTATCATGCTATTATGAAATTCAGTACTATACATTTCTTACAAGCATTAACTTTCAATCAACAATTTTAAGTAACTTTGTAAAGAGTGTTGGAATTCTGACTTGATGTTTTCATCATGAATAGTAGTTTAGATGTATTACTTGAAGTGGTAATAGAAACTACCCCTCACACAATTCTCCTGACCGGGGATTTGCAGATGGTTGAACTTCAAAACAATGGAAAACTTATGAATTTACTTCCATCTCCAATATATTAACATCGACCAGGAAAAATCCAAGTCTCGAAGGCAGTACCTAGAAAATATTTATGATCTAAATGCGGTCGCTCTGTGTTTACTTATGCCACTGTTCGTTTTGAAAGGCTACAAATATGTATATATAGGCCTGCCATTGTATAGGAATTTTTGTTGTCGGACAGGATCGCCTGTTGGAAAGGACTCGGTTGTTACAACCGTGACAAAGTAATATAAAAACACAAGAACGTTAAAAAAGGAACTTGGTCATCCCGTTATACCAAAGGCAGACAGGTAGTTGGCGAGAGAGAAACAGCTGCTGTGGATGAAGATGATCCTTCCAGTTATCAGCCTGAGGCTGTTTAAAGACTCCGTCCGGATGCGCCGACAAGAGTTGAATGGCTCCTCCATTATAGGTCGCCATGGGTATAAGTAGTAAGTAGCAACTCAACAGCTATTGGCCGTATTCCAGCACAGCAGGTTTATCCTCCATTACAAATTGCAATGCATACTCTCTTCAGTATATGGGGCACAGGGATTAATTCACAACTTATTCGACAACACTATACCAACTGCTTCTAGATTGGTGCTATAACGGGTTTCTGATATCAGTACAGATGATATATTATTTGTTGTAACTATCAGCACACCTAATTTGTCATTTGGTGACATGAAGATGGCTGCCTTCTGAGTTGTTGCGCCGTGGAAGTTCACTGAAGCTTCAGAGGTGCTTGCTGCTTCAGTGATAAGAGCGATGAGTGTCGTTCTTGTTATGCTAGCAGCAGTAACCTCTGAAACGTCAGTAAACGTCTACGAGACTACACGGCGCAACATCATATAAGACAGTCATCTTCATCCTCGCCCTCGTGAGAACAAGAAATTTGACAATAAAAATTATAGCCGTTATTATGTACATTCCCCCATCTTGATATTATTTCCTGTCTTTTAAAAGTAACATGAGAATGGAGAACTGCATAATTAAGAGCTTCAAATGGTTATAGAAACTTGTATTCTACGATATTAGGTTGTTGGTAAAATTTAAAGGAACATCCACACGTATGTTTTTAGTTTGTAATGTACTGGTAAGCAAATTTAACAAGACTGACCCACATGTTATGTAATCTAGAAATGCGGAAAGAGTAATTTGCATTCTACTATTCAGGATTATAAAGAGAAACTCGAGCAGCTTTTTGCTCCAGGGTCATTGCGTCATGGGAGATGAAGTATGAGCAGTGGACGCAAACAATTGGTAGTGACATTCCCAAAACAGTTCATTCCTACTTTCTTCACGTCACGAAGTCTGTTTCGTTCAAAACCAATCAGACTGTTTCCAAGTGGAACTTCGTTGGTTGACCGATCGGAAGTACAACTTGAGACTGTACCAGATGAAACACGTAGAAATCATCTCTCTCTCTTTCTCTTTCTCCTGGGTGAATGTGTGGTGCTTGAAAATAAACTAAGCCTCTCACCGACTCCATTGACCCCATTAGGCTTCTTCTACTTGCTGTTGCCGATGCTTTATAGTCAAGAACTTCTTCTGTAGCTCTTAATGGTGAGTTGCACGCGCTGGTGCGATTTCATTTTGACGACATTAACAAAATATAGGGAACATCAATTTTCTGAGTCTTTAGGTTCTCACGGTATGAAAATGGCTGTCCTGTGGAATATTGCGCCGTATAGTTTGGTAGAAATTGACCGATATTTCTCACCTCTTACATACGTGCTACATTCCCCACCCATATTATTTTTAATTGAATTGGAGAAATGTACGGACGCTGAATGTCAGTTACAGTTGTTTGGTTTGAGAAAATATGCGCACGAGTTGTGTCTCGTTAAAACCTAGAAAATTTTAGAAATAGACCAGTTGGTATATAGATGTCACCTAGTTGATATAATCTGGTAGACGTTTACTGACGTTTCAGAGGTGCTTGTTGTGTTTTTTATGTCTCGTTTTATATATGTTCGTGGTCTATATGCCAAAATTTTTTTGTGAATATGATAATGAACCTTTCGTAAAAGGCGGAAAGTTCTTGATTAGGTGAGCGACTATTTAGTTATCCCGCATTTATGCTTTAAAATAAATTAGACCTGATATTTGAATGCTGTTGGTTAGATGCGCTTACAGGTTGTGAAAAATGTTGGAAGGTGCTGGGAACTTGATTGTTTTTGTTTGATTGATAAGTTCGCATGACTTATGGTTCACTGAGTGGCATTAAGAGACACTGTACCAGGTGCCTGTCAGTGACTGTTCCATCCTCTGCACTTCCAGCACGAATCATTTCCAGCGCAGTAGTCTTCCAGACTCGTAAAGACATACAACAAGATTTTGTCGTATTCTAAAAGACTAACAAGATTAATATTATTCCTTTATAAAGATCAGAATCGCACTCGGGAACAGGCACGAATGGATTATGTGGTTCACGTTCTCGGTTTGAGCCTTAGTTCCGGCATGGATGATTAGTTCTGTTATGCTACGGCGGTTTGGTTCAATACGCGTTCTGTACCAGCAGATGCGGAAGTTTATCTTTGAAGAGTTAGAGACAGTGAAGAATTTACTTTTCTAAACCACGTGCAAGGCTGTGACATTGATCATTCTGACGTTTTGCAGTTCGGTCTCCAGCTCCACTCAGAACGTGGTTATCAGGGAAGACAGTCTTGAATCTCGCATGCAGTCTTGGCACTCGGTTCAGTGCTGTTAAATATGGATATGTAAACTTGATCTGAGTTACTGTCGTGTGACACTGAATAACGTCTTTGAGTCAACCTGTTACAGCCAATCAGGGAGAATGGAAGGCCACCTTAGGTTTATATTAATGGTGAGTATTTAAAACTACTGTATCTGTTATTTTATTTGCAAATCCGTCCCTCTGAAAAAAGGACAGATTAAGGACATTTGGGTAAAAAATTCTGAGGATAATAAATATTCTTCTAAATACAAATGGGTAAAAGAGAGAGCAGCAATGTAGTTATGGAAATTCACTGCAAAGTACCTACAGATTTTGTATAAAGTACATTTGAAAATCAAAAACAATTTTTTTGAATAAAACCTGACATATCACTGATAATTACAATTTTGATTTAAAAGATCATGCATTTTATTGATTAGAGACACTCGTGATTTTACTAATTGTTCTCTCGTGCATTTGTGTAACTTCGTCTTTAGAGGATGAGCCGCGTCGAATATTGAGAATCGTCTAATATTATGGTAAACATCTGGTCTGGAACTGGTCATATAATTTGACTGAACGATTTCGTTAATTACCATTCAAGACACGTCTACGTAAACACATGAAATCGCGAATTGCACACTAAGGGAAACACGAGTTTATGAACACCTGAAACAATTCAGTAGTTTCGGAGGTGGGACGTGGGGAATGATGGGAGCGGCCGCCCATAGACGCTGTACGAGTTGCTTTTTTTGCCCCTTTGTGAACAGAACGCGCAGTAAAGTATTATAATCTGAATTCTGCAGTGAAACGTTATTAACTGATATGTATGAAGGAAGAAGTAAGAAAAAAAGTATATTGACATTAAAGTATCGTGTAATTGCAGTATTAAAACGCCCCAATTATTCTCTGTTTTTTAAACTGGTAATGTAAAAACGACAGTAAACTGGTATGTTACATGCTGGGCCACATTTGTAAGATCGAATTTCAAAGTGATAGGCCTCACTATCACCGAATGATGTATGAGCTATGCTGAATCCCTTCAATAGGAACATGTCTTTCACATATATTGCCTTATTATCGGCTGGCTTCAGAACATTATTTGGGATCAGAGAGGCAGTACCCATATATCATGAGGCCCTGAAAATGTTATTATGCACCTGATAATCCTCTTGCGTGGTGAATATAATAACAGAGCTACTTTATTATTCTGTGTTGTTCACGTTTTATTGCCGTGGTACTGAAATGTCTCCCACAAAAGAAACATGAAAAGGTTTAGATTAATTGCTCATACTGCCTACTGCACAGTGCCAGTTTGAATCATAATAGACTCTACTAGTCAGTTACGAATGCCGCCAGTCTGAATGCATACATAATGTTCTCTGCTCCTTGGGATAGGAATGTGTCAGAGTACGTCTTGTTAATAAGGTTGCAGTAAAAAGTCTCTGCCGATGTTCACTTGGGCAACTGTGCACTTGGGTTATATAGCAAGAGCGGAGCAGTGTTAGTCCAGCTAACACTTCGAAAAACGAAAAAAGGGCTTGCTTCTGTGGATCACTGGTACTGGTACTCCATAGTTCATTCCGTAATATAAGGTGCCAAAATATTAATATTTCTGTTTCTGTTATATTTCATTGCAGTATTCTATATTTTGATACTGGGTAAGAGCAAAAATCTCTATGATCATATCAGATTGAAAATTATATTTGCTTCACGATTTTGGATCGTTGAGTTCGACGTTTGACTCGTGTGCTTTGCTAAGTGAGAGGCGAGCGGTACTAGGTCTCATCTCCGCCAGCAGTAATAACCGAGAGCTAGTGATGTGGATCCTGTAATCAAGAAATTCTGTACTCGCGAGATGACGGCTTCGAATTCTGATATGGGCGTGGAAGTTCTGGTAGTTTTCGTGTTGTTCTTTCTTACGACAGACTTATCCCCAATCTAAGGAGTTCTCTGTTCTCCGGAAAGTTGTAGGAAATAGTTGCCTTCTGCTATGTTGCGCCGTGTGGCCTGGTAACATTTTACCAATATTTTAGAGGTGTTTGCTGCCAGGGCGACGCCCTGATGAAGAAGGAAGCAAACGACCCTGAAACGTCGGCAAACTTCTACCAGACTGCGCGGCCCAACGACACAAGACTCGCCACAATGAGAACATTTTCGGTGGAGGAGACCAAGACTTGATTCGGATTAGCGTCAAGGAGCAAATGGAAGTGCTTATTTAGCTCTTTAGGATGATATGGCTTCACTCAGTTTCTTTTTCGGTCTGGGCTTTGAAATAGCTAGGACTGTCTTCTCCGATGTCCTTAGCTGTTCATCGCTTATTCAACAGTATATGACCTCTACAATTAAAAGAACGTTTTTGTATCGTACTTCTGAAAGTTATATCGCCGACGCAGTTAAATGTGATGAAGCTTTTGGTTTCACAGAACAGGATTCTCCGGTTACGTAAACACCGAATAACGGAGGAAGAATATATACCGTGAAATTAGTCAGACAAGACTTACAGACGCGTGAATGTCATATTTAATTACGTTTCGCATCCCCCATTTTTGTTTTGCAATATTATTAGTGACGCATACTGAGGCGTGTCGGGAAGGAACACGGGAAGCTGGTGCCTCAAGGGAACAGCCTTATTAACTGTTAGTCAGCACCTCTGGTCTTTGGTAGGTGCGATATATCATCACAGCCGGCAACAGTTATGTGTGCGTTTCGCTTGATCACCTCCCGAGGCATCAGCACGTAGATCATGAAGGCCGTTTTACACAATGAAGTTACGGTGCTCTTGTATCTGTTTAAGGCTAGAGTGAAAAAGAGTCAGTCAAGTTCACACATTCTTAAAATACGTTCTCTGTTATTTTCACTTCTCATTGACCTCTGTGTTTATTTTACTACAGTTGAGTTCATACCGCAGCATCCTGTTATTATTTCCTTGTAGTTATGTGTCTATATGCTTGTACGTTGTGTTAAATTGACATAGGATAAAACTGTAACGCACTGTGCATTCACACGTTCTTTCCTGTACCATTAAATATTAAACATTTCTCCATATAGAAAAGTGGTTCAAACAAGAAGATGGCTGTCATTCGGGTTGTAGCGCTGTGAAATCCGGTGAAAGCTTACCGACGTTTCAGATGTGCTTGCTGCCTCAATCATCAGGAGGCAATGAACACCCCTGAAACGTCGGTAAACATCTACCAGACTACACGATGCAGCATCCCAGAAGTCGTCTCATACTTGCCGCCGTGAGAACCTGATATCTCGCCTACACTATTCTTATTTGCAAGAGTACAAGCAGCTGTTCCCAAACCTTTCTTTATCTCTCAAGTTATCAGATTAATAATTAAATTACAGAACGCCTTCGAAGTCTTGACAAATGTTCTCACTTAGAAACAATTCCCACTGAGATCGTATCTTCTGAAATTTGTGCACGTAACCCCATTATGTTCCCACACCTGAGTAATAACTGACTTCGTTCTGTGCACCATCGGTGAATGTTTGAACTGCCCCGGCTTGTACAGGAAACGCTTTCCTACACAAAAAATTAATTTCTTTTGTAGCCACAGTACGATATAACACAATCTTTTATGCAAATTCTCGAATTCGGTCGGAACGCTATGTTAATATTTGACAATCTGAATCGAGTGGATGTACTCTGGGTGATTTGTCACTCTTAAAGCGTAGTTCAATTTTTAAAAAAACGCGGCGCTGTGTCTAAAGGCATGCACAATGCGAACGCTAAAGAATTCTTACGTTATGCCTGCATTGCCGAACTTGAAGATGGCTCTCTTCTGGGTTGTTGCGCCGTGTAGATTGGTAAATTCTACCAGACTACACGGCGCTACAAGCCTCAAGACAGTCGTCTTCAGACTCACCTCAAATTCTACATTGTCAAATTTGTTTTGTATGCCTATAGTTAATATGTCACAATGTACAAGAAGCTATTTTTGCTTGCCTGAGCGCTATAGGTTACGAAGAACGGGACCAAATATTAAAATCTTTTCATGCTTGAAGATGGTTGTAAAAGAATTGGAGAGGAAGCAATTATTGTTACGCTTAAACGCCATTTTCGCTCGACCTGACGTGTAAGTTATTCATGTTTTCGTCGGTTTGAGCAATGCCTTAACCATTGTAACACTGCTCAAGCTTTCGTGCTTTTCATGGAAGGAGTGTTTTATTCCTTATGGCATGTTAATGCGAACAGACGGTATAAAATGCGATAAACATTTTATCGTAACATCTGCTGATAACATGTGGTTTCATTATTGATTTAACAGTTCAGAATTTGTGAAGCGGACGAGATTGAAAAGTATTCTCTAATACTCAATCGTATAGGCATGCGTATTGCAAATATATTTCTATACTAAACAAAACACATGCATAATTTTTAAAAAAATATCGGTCTAAATTCTGCTTACTCGAAATGACTCATACTGAAATTCGTTATATCTAAGTTTATCATAAGAGGAAAACTACGAGTAAACAGACACGTTGCTGATATGAGCTATCGATCGGTAGAATATCTTCAAAACAATTTTCTTCTCCTCAGTTCAGTTACACTTCAATCGACGTTCATTTATTAATGTGAATATTTCGTTGTGATAACTCAACGGAGAAACTGCGGTTAACAAAATAAGTGCACAGTACAAAAGGATCGAAGGATTGGCTGTAGTCGGAAGTATAGATCGGTGGGTAGGCTTACATTTTGAATGTCTCTCCCAGTAACACTGGGAACTCTGAATAATATGGTACTCTGTATATAATGATGTTTGTCTTCTGGTTGTGGCGCCATGTAGTGTGGTAGAAATTTACGGACGTTTCAGAGGTACTCACGGTGATTCATCACCGTGATGACGAAGGCGGCAAGCATCTCTGTAACGTCCATAAACTTCTACCAGACTACACGACGCAGCGACCCAGAAGACAGTTATCTTCAGGTTTACATTTGATTAGTTGGACGAATACATACATGGCTGTTGCATAAAGTATGAGAATTTTGCGTCTTTATGTTAGAATTAACCTTATGTAGGATTTGAACCCGATTTACTCTGTATTGTAGGAACAGTTACGTGTTATAACCATATGTGGTTAATCTTATGTTTTGATGAAATGCATTTTTGATATTGTGGGATGTAAGCCTGTATCGTAAAAGTACCGTTTTGTACAAACACAATTGGTGATTTTTTTCGTGATCTCTCTGCTGCTGTAGTTACCGCAAGTTACGCTTCGTTGAATTTTGTATTTAAAGAAGACCGCTCACTTATTTTGGTGGAAAGGTTGACGTGTGATGTTGTTAAATAAAATTACATTTACTTAAGGGGGAAAAATGTGTGTCGTTGTGTGGCATGCTGTTCTTAAACGAAAGTGCTGTACCATGTAAAGTGGTCATCGTACGGTCCGGAGTGACCGGACCGTAATCATTGAAGTGCTATTACTGTACATGTGGTACTATTGCGCAGTCGCAGATGGTTCCGGGCCAGACGTAATGGCGCGTGGCGGGAAAAGTGCTGCCACAAACCCCGTTCCTCAGTTGTTTCTCGCATAACTGCCGTGCCGGACGTGATAGTGACCTTTTATTATAATAAGTGAGGTGAGAGAGTTTAGCCACTGAAATTGGACTGCGATTTGAATGCATGTGGGATCTGAGTGTAGTGAAGTGGAGTGTAGTGTTCATTTGTCTTGCCTGTTTTATTGGATTATTTATAATTCAATGCGTAAAGTGTGAAGTGGTGGAAATGCTTAGTTAAAGCTTATAGACCTTGTATCTGATCGCGCGGATTTTGTCGTAATGGTAATTTATTAGGACCAATCAAATCATATTTTAACAGCAAGCTCACGTAGTACCCTTAATTTCATAACGTATTTTCGAAAGATAATTACCGGTAGAAATGTTACCTTTGCACTTCTTTAATTAACAACTTTATCACGACTTAGTTGTTCCACCATTATCGAACCGAGCGTCCTGGCCCAGTGTTCATCAATCACTCCAACCTTAACCGGTTCTTATCACGTTCGGAACATCGGGTACACTGAAAAATGCTTCTCGTGGTTTTACTCAGTATTCAGAACAGATGCTGAGGTAGTGTCTGGTCCCCTGCTTCTTTCAGATTAATAAAAAATATTAACTACATAATTCTGCCATATGAAATGTACACGTGCTACAGCGTCGTTAAACAACAGTAAACAATATATTGTTTTAAATATATGGTATGTTAACCTGAAACTCATATGTAGAATCAGTATTACACATAGGCTGTAAATGTATTTCTTCTATCAGATTGAAGTAATCGTGCACATTCTTTGCGTGAATAAATTATGTGGTAATGACGTAACAATCACATTTGACGAAGTGCAATTATGTGGAGCTTAATATTTATCGGAGTATTAGTATGAAGGACGTTGCAGTGTGCATTTGGGGATACAAACTTATCTGACATGGGAGATTCAAGTAAAGTTCGATAACAAGGCTTAGGGGTGTGGAATGGATTCATCTGGCTCAGATAAAGAATGCAGTGGCATGCTTGTGTGAACATGATGATGAACTATCGGTTTACATAAATACAATTTGGGAGATTTGTTTATGAACCGAACAACTGTCAGCTTCTCAAGAAGTCTGCTCAATGGACTTGATTAGGGTAGTATACTGATTTAATGTTCAGTGGATTTTATCTTTATGATACGTTTGGTTCACACTGATATGCTCCTATTTTGGGTAAGTAGCTATATCGCGGTACATTGGATGCTGACCGTGCCAGAATAGTGCGTTCAAATTGGCCACGACCATTTCTTTCAGCGTCTTGTGTCAATTCAGAATTTTACCAGTTGTGAATATTTATCGTTTAACACTATATAGTATAGCCCCATGGTTTATATAGTCTGGTTAAATAAATTAAGATCCGGACAACTGCACGTGTCTGCAACAACATTTATTACGGAACGCTTTGTTTTATTCTGTTAAATAATTAGGCCTACTTCTTTTATTTCTGGGCTCGTTTTTATTTAATAATATAGGCCCGTATTCCGTTCTGTAGTAAAGAATAATTTTGAGTTTGTGAATATGCACTTGCGAGAAGTAGAGAAATCACCGGGTACTAAATTTGTACCAATATGAGTTCTAGAGTAGTTACACATACCGTGAGGAGAATGAGACAGAATGTGTAGGAGCTAATTCCAACAAAACTGTCGACTAACTTCACGAGACGACAGGGACTGAAAATGGAATCTGTGCAGTTTTCTAAGTACAAGAGCTTGTTCGTGACCTTTATGTTACAGTGTCTCATTAAGTTATTTAGTTGATGAATTTTTTCCTTCTGTCTCCCTTCCTTTAATTTCTTTCTTTCTTTGTGTATTCGTCATTTTCGTTTGTTTTTCATTTATCGGTAAATGCAAAAGTTGAGATCGAAGCTTACATCAAGAGCCCTTATTTCAAGACTACTTGCAGATTTAGTTTATTAAAATAATGTTTCTCATTTATCGTGGCCTACTTTGTCAAGAATTGCTAAAGCCCGTGTTCTAAATGCTAAACAACTGTTTGCGCTATTTAAAATCAGTTGGTAGAGGTGAAAGTAGGCTTTCTCGTTGACTCAGCTGAACAGGTGTTTTTATAACGCCCTGTTACGTGGTTAAGTTGATGCGAAGGTCAAGGTTCTAATCAGGTTTTCGTTAATGACGTACAAGAACTCATTTTAAAATTGCCTTTCGCTGATTGATTGCTTTTGGACGTTGCCATGACTTTGCTTCAAGGATATCGGAAGGTCTACCATGAAGATGGCTTACTCTTCGCCTTGATGATGGAGGCAGTAAGCACCTCTGAAACTTCGGCAAACATCTATCAGATTACAAAGCTTAACATCTTATTCGTCGCCTTGAGAACCCGAAATCTTATATAAAGGAAAGTGGTATACGTTGTTTGTACTCGCAGTATGTCTCATTAAAATTATTTCTGCACATTTTTTGTTATCAGATAATTTATGATTGTTTAATTAGGCATGTAGTCCCCTCCTTTTCCACATTAATATCAGAGCCGCCATATCTGTTTGTTCATGTTCGAGATAAACTTATGTAAATATTAAATATCTTGTAGCTTATGATTGCGTCATAATCACGTCAGAACATTTAGGAATTAAGGTTGTCCGTGGGAATTAAAACAACATTTTCCCAAAGACTTCCGTAGACCGGTATGCTAACCCAATCGTACGAGTGGCGGATAGCTAATTTTAAAGGAGCGAGTATAAAAAGTAATTTAAATGAATACCATTCTTGGAAAATCAGGATATACGGTTCTCCTCGAAAATATGAGTGATTGAGAATGTCCCCTGACGAGTCCTTTGTCTTCATTTGACTAACCAATCCTCACGCACGCAGCTGATTCTTCATAGGCATATTACAAGGTTTTTTTCAAAAAATAAAATCAGTTGACGTAATTACAGTCCCACATCTCAAATACGCAAGTAGAAATGATTAACCAAATTAACTTATTAAAGCAGACCAATATAGCTGTTCTCATCTGTGAATTTTCCTCAAAATAATGCTGGTGTCAATGAATCCTCTACTATGTAATTATTTTTGTTAAGAAGTTTACATGATGGGTTGGCAAACGACACTGTCTTCCTTCCATAATCATATGCATTTTTAATACATAACATAAAAGGACTTAATTCGGTAGATACGCAGTTCAGGTTTCGGCCCGAAAACCTTCGTGATTTTCCTCAGTCCTTCTAGGTAATATCCCGGTATTTTAGGCCACGATCACTTCCTTCCACATCCTTTGTTACCCATTATTTACTACTAGGGCAGAACGCTCCTTTCGGAGCTCCTCGGAGGGGTTGGTCAAGTTTTTAAAAAGCAACGAACCCCTTCGGGGGGGTTGGTTGCGTTTTAAAATCTTGAGTAAGACACTAAACTCGGCATTGTTGTGTTGTACTCGGCATTGTCGTGTTCCACAACAATGCCGAGTTTGTTTATACTCGGCATTGTTGATGACGTAATTTATTGACGACAACGAGGAATCACAAATTTTTATAGTAGAAGCCTAGTAATGCTGTCATTTGGTGATGTGTAATGTAAGTTGTTGACGACACCTTTAAGTTAACTATAAATTCGTGTCTCTTTTAACGTAGGATAGGGAATGGGTGTCATGACGTCTTACATGCAGTATCTGGGGTCTGGCGCTGTGTTTAGCACGCAACCAGATGATAATGACGAATATTCACGAGAATTTTAGTAATTTTTTGTTGTTTTTGTAAGCAGATAGCAGTAAATGGTGATTAAGGTTACTGGCGTCCGTTGACTCATCGCTCTTAGGGATAATTTTTATTTCTTATTTAGCGTTACATGTGGTTTATGCAGGTAAAGTATACGTAAGTAATAAACGTAATTATAAATTTTCTGTTTGCACGAATAATTTACTCTTTAGCTTGCCCCAGCTTCGTATTAATTTCGGTATACTGGATTTTTTGGACATACGATTAAAGTTCCTAGACTGGGGATGAGTCCAAAGGGAGGCATACTGCTAAAAATATGCAGTCTCTGACTGGGATTCAAACCCACGGTCCCAGTGTAAGTAAAAGTAAAGTGTTTCATAACGTTCGGCAGCCATTTTCAAGTTGCTTTGCGACCAGTTAACCATTTAAAGTGTGAGACTTTGAGGCATCGTTCGAAGTCATAAAACGTGTGATAACGACTGCAACACTTTAATCCTTGCGCCTAACAGAACAGCATTAACGCAGATAAGGACGCGGAGGTAGGACTCCAATAATTCTTAATTTCTGTACTACATAAAGTGTGTGATCATGTTTACCTCCTGATAAGAGTCCCGCATTCAATTTGGCCAGAAGGATATATGAATCTGTGGTTGCTCTAATTTTGTTGTTGAAGAGGAAAATTGCAAGGCACGTGCCGGAAACAGAATCCCAGCCGAATAACTCGTAGCCAGTCGCTGACTGACTTACCTGTCGCGATAACAATTTACAGTTCCATGATATTAAAGCAGTGCATGCCTATGTCTTCAAATTTAGAAAAATCCTTTTTCCGATTTTTTTTATCGGAAATCGTTTCGGCTTCTTCAGGGCACTCGCTGTTCTGATAATATCTTATTATGAACCTGAACATATGTTTCCTTCCCTACTTATACACTTGGCAGAATAGTAGATTGCGAGACTGATGAGTGTTGATTATTAGCGGTGGGGAAATAAGATACAAGCGGAAACCTGACCTTAACGGACTTCGAACCCGTGGCCTTAACGATTGTCAAGTTTGTTAGAGCAAGTCTGTGGAGGCTGACACCTTTCTGATTAAGAATGCGTCTGAGTTCGTTGAACGGCGTGTTTAAAGAGAACGGGCAATGAAGCAGTCTCTATCAACATGTTTAATTGTGAGAAAGATTTTGACAGCTGGTCCTGAGGTTCGTACAGAGAGTTGAATTATAATCGGTCTGTTACACTCATTACTTCACAAACATAAAACCAAACCCCATAAATTTTCTTAGAAATACCATAATATAATAAATGTGACGACTTAAAATATCGAGCTTTGTAGAAGGAATGTATACATTTTTTTGTAAAAATGTTTCGATATGTTATAGAATGTAGTTAATTAATGAAATTCGAGGAAGTACTAAGCTGTTCCTAATTAGTCTAATAATTTGAGAACATTGTCTAACTACAGGAAAGAATAAGTTATACGATGTGGCTGGCTGATGATTACAGTTTCTGACAAGTTCATGGAACTAAGAAGTTTCCGTTATGGCAAATCTTCTCGAGAGAAATAGCGTTTGGATAGCGCTTCCAGTGTCAGCACATGTTCTGCTGTGTTAGTACACGTATGCTCATTCCCGGCGATGGTACATCAGAAACTATGCCATTGGCGTTTGCGTATTTGTTCAATGCCACTTTACGAAAGTGTAGAACAGGTTACTTGACACACAAGGCCAAAGTTCCATATTTAAATTACAGGCTATTACTAAACAGTTTTGCGTCTAATCGCAAGACAGAACTGGCAGTGTAGCAATGTTAACAAGTAGATAGTCGCGTAGTTTGCGGCCCAAGACTAGGCATATTTACTATAGACTACGTGATACATTAAATAAGAATGGAAAGGTATACACCAAAGCAGCAAAGCGATTTGCAACTTTAATGTGATACTCCCCCCCCCCCCCCACACACACACACACACAAAATACAAAATTTAATTGAAATACATTTAGCAGATTTAGAGATTAATCGTACGGAAATATGATTTTTATTTTTATATTCTGTGCCCTGAAACGAGTGTTTTAGGTAGTGAAATTCCCCCCCCCCCCCATCAATTTTTTAAAACTTGTATAATGATTATTTGTTTGTTTGTGGTGTATTTAAACGTGGAATAGTAGGGTGATTAATTAAGAAATTAATGGAAGAAGGTATAAAATGAAGCTGTCAAGGCCTAATTTAAGGTACCGTCCATGCATTTGCCTGGAGTGACTAGGAATACTTCGAACAATTGTCAGGATAGCCTATTTCAGGGCCAAGATTTGAACCTGGGACCTCCCAAATACAAAGCGGGGTTGTAAACTACTTGGCCGCGATGAGCAAAGAACTTATAATGATTTGCCACTGTAAATTCAAAACTGAAACAACAACAAAAAGGTTGTAATAGCTCTTGTATTAAAAATTCCGACAGGGCGCACGGGTTATTTCACACTACTCAGAACACAAAAGGAACACTGTTTTCCAGCAGTGTTTTGTGTTTCGTTTTATCCGGGCAATTCTGTGCTAATGAGAAATGGCACGGCTATTAAATTTTGCTTGAAATCAACTTTCTCGTTGGCGGAATGTTAATGTGGCATGACCTAGATGAAAGGAGAGCGTACCGATGGTGGTAACATGGGCAGTTCAGCTGTTACAACACGCTGCTGCTTCCGTACAGATCTGCTTGGTTGTTGTCGCTCGACGTCACGTGAAGTGCAAAAAGTGTTTTCGTGTTTTGTGAAGTTGCGGACTATTTAAAAGTGCTGCTGAGATGTTTTTTTTTTTGTGTGTGTTGTAGAACGTAATACTTATTTAGATTGTGATTTGGCGATTCATTTGGGATCACCGATTTGAATCCCCTTTAGGGTATGGCTGTTCGCGTTTTTCTGTCTTGTTGCTTGAAGGTAGAGGCCTTGCAATGGACTTTTCTTCCAACTAGGAGTTTTTATTTAAGTCAAAGACGCTTTCATCCCTCTGGGTCTATGATTCGTTGGTAATCTGTCTTTGTATTGATAGGCCCAGAGTTCGAATTTTGACCCACATACTAGTTATCCTGACTGATGTATCTCGGGTTTTATTCAGTATCTCTAGGAAAATACCGTTACAGAGTCTCCAGAGGGGTCACTGGTGCATCCATCTTAATTCTTTCAATTTTATCATTCTCAGAAAAACTATCATTTAACAATATAACCAGCGCTGTCGAAAAATCATCGTGATTAAAAGGAGAATCGACCTATCAGACCTGTGATTGAAGGTTAGAATCAAGCTGTAGCAACAATAAGAATATTGTGATATTTTTGTTTCTTTAGTTAAAATGAGAATAATAATCACAATAGCCCGTGTCCTGGACGAGAATAGAACCGCGTATCTTCTGCATATAAATTAAACCCGCTACCACTTGAGATTACCGATATTACCTATATTCGTATTTCTGAGACAGGAGTTACCAGGCTACCGGACAAAGTGAAGAATGAATGATTCGTGAAATTAAACTAACGGCGCGTTAAGTCGCGTGAAATGAATTTCAACCGTTCACACAGGCAATGGCGACTCTCGTACGATGATGCTACGTTAAACAGTGTCGCTAACATAAATTATTCTCGTTTAAGAATCTAGTCGATCATAAATCTTCTACATCCACAATTAAATTACTATTCAGACTTCAAACTCTCTTAGTCTGGATGTCAGGGTCTCTGTTTCCTTATTAGTGATACACGCCGTGCGATGCCATAATGATGGAGGCAGTAAGTGCCTCTGAAACATCAAACTATACCTGAGTACGCAGCTTAATATCCCAGAAGACAGCAGATTCCTTACTCGTCACCTTGAGAACCTGAAATCTCTCGGTGTAACGTTCTTTCTTGAAGAGATGACAGGTCTGTTTCTCCCTGTGGCAGTCCACATTGTCCGTTTCTACAAATAAACTATTTTTATCTCTTCTCTAATGGCCTCATTTCGTATCGTATCAAGGCGTGAAATCACTGTAAGAATTGGGCTATTAAGATCAGGTCTCGGTTCTTTGTGTTGAGTTTAATTTCCCTAACCGACATTAGGAGGGAACTGCAATGTTCTTTTAGCCCATACAAGCGCTCTGAATTGGGATTATTCTCTTCATTTTTGATTAATTGCTCAGCGAAAATTGCATTAAAGTAGAAGGGACGAAACCGTGTCTACGTCACAATCTTGCCGGGTATAAGGAAAAGAAACGCATGTACTACGCAAACGAAATACATTACCAACGCAGAAACTGGGACAGTGAGGAACAAAGCACTGTCGCTGGGGAGTAATGTTGGACATTATATGCTAACCTTCCCAACACCTTTGATCTCCTTACGTTATACTTTTAAAGGCCGCGGAATGCACAGATTTGTCCCGACTACCGTAAGTTTGCAATGTCTATATGTGAGTATCAGGAAAAGGGACAAAAGTCTGTCGCGTTTCGGAGCCGAAAACTTAAGAAATCAAATAGAAATCTAAATTTGGTGTCATATACATTAACGAATTTCTCGAGACCCGGAGTATTTGAAGTAGCGGTTCAAGTGTGTGATCGGCCTAAGTAAGACCGGGCTTCATGTCGCTCGCCTACCGGGGTCGACTTCTTCTTGCACTGTCTTCCGACACGATAACAGAAGAATTCATCATTCAGTGTTCGTTACAAACCCGAATAGCACTTTCCGGTTCTAGCGACCTGCGAGTAACAGACATGACCGGATGCTATTTTAATTGCATCTCGGTGTGGCTGGTGATTCAGTTCCGTGTTGCGCTCTCGTGAGTTTGTAACGTGACATGTAAGGGTAGCGGAAGTTTCTCTTCTTTCGTGATAGTAAACGTGTTTTAACAAGGAATACCACTTTTTATCAGTATCTACGAATTCTTAGTTGGAAAACCGTGACCTGAATCGTAGTTCGATGGCTCAGAAAAGTGCTCTTATTTTCATAAATAATAGTTGACCTTGAGGACAGGTTGTTTCTCTCTTAGAAAATCATACTGTGTATTGTACGCTGTGTACATGGAAGGACAAATACAAAGAGCTTTAAATAATTGATTTAATTCGTTCTTCGTAAGATTTCAGGTTCTTACGGCAGCGGGTATGAAGATGTCTGCCTTATGGTATGTTGCGTTGTGTAATTTACCGATATTTCAGAGCTGCTTGCCTGACCATGGAGGCAGCAAACTTCTCTGAAACGTCGGTAAACTTCTGCCAGAATACACCTCAGAAGTCAGTTTCATTATTCATTCTTAATATTACATACTTTACTTTAGCGGAATAGGGTTGCGCAAGATGGCTCAAGTAATGTTTTACCAATTTATATTGGCCTGTACGATTGTATTTTACGTTGTGATAAATGTAAAACCTCTGAAATTGCCTGAGTGTAGTGAATAACGCACATTAATTTTTCTTGGTGGTTTAATCTGAAGAGAGGATTTAATGTTAGATTTCATATTAGTAGAATTCTGAGGGCTGTGACTTCTGGTTTATTTAATAAATTATTTTACGACTGCTAAGGTTATTTAACGTCAGATATTGTAAACGATGAATCGGGAAGGATTTGTAAGGAAACAGTTTTGACCTTACTCCTCCTACGTTACTCTTGCTTCGAGATCCTGTGTTTCTAATCTCGGCAATGAGACCGGTTAGCCCACGTGTAGATTTCCTCAGACCATATGAGCAAATGCTCGGATACTGCCTCATATTATTACACGACCGCTTTCTTCCGTATTCTTTACAATTCTTATTCATTAATTATCGTATTATCCGACGATATATAGACTTCGTTATTTATGGCGTTGTTAAATACACCACATTATATATAATGTCCCAAAGCTTACATAGACTGAAGAGGTCACGAATAATGCAAGTAAGTATAGTAGATCCCTGGTCTGGGTTCGATTGGATACCGTCTGAATCCGAGTCAGTCTCGTTGGACAGCTCTTCTAATATTTTATAATCATTTGTCTGATAGAATTGAATACACCGTTGGAAGAGGTTAAGGCTGATGCTCGCGACACCATTAGGATATAAATAATAAGGAAAGTTGTAAGGCTTCTCCCTTCGCTTCCTAACCGAAGTATCAGACTTACGAATAAGAAAATCCATGACCAGATCTGTATGACAAGTTCTTGTCTTTTGAGGCATGAACTTTCTTCGGTGGTTTAAATGTAACACAACGAACTGTTCGCTGCCCCAATTGAGCTATTTATTACAACTGCATGTCCAATAATAATATGATGAACTGAAGGGATATTATGAATGGTGAGTTGGAAGAGTGTTAGAGAAAATGGTTGTTGTCTATTTCGGAATCTGACGACATCGATGTATCTGCAGTTTGATTTGGTGCGACTAATACTGCGAGGCCATTAGTATCTGCCGTATATAAAACCCATTTGTTTTATTCCACGACTTTTGAGCTGTTCCGATTCAGATTTATATCTGAAAGTGAATTTGAAGACATCTAGCAGGACTCACTCATTTAGTAGACCCAACTTATATCGCTGTGCTGACTGTTCTACACAGCAGTAACGCGCTTGATGATACAGAGTAGGCCTGAATCGACTGTAATTTGAGTGACGGTCGGGCTATTACCAGTAAAATTCAAACGGGCTTGATAAGTACGCGGTACTTAAGTACTATAATGTTATATTTTTAATGGAGTGATCGTGTCCATTTACGTGTTATCGCATTTCAAGATTAGAAACTAGCCCCATATAACTGTCTGTATTAGTCGATGCTTTTCTGTCTTCACATAGTCAAGTAAATTCCGATGTTTCAGCATTGGAAGTGTTCAGTGTGTTCTCCCTTTCACCTTGAAAGGAGATTCGATTTGTTGATAGACTACATTCTCTTTCTTAATCCCAAAAGTAAGACTTCGGCTTTTAATTACGTTGTGGGCCACTTGGCGAGCGGTCATTTTTAAGAGGAAGCAAATGCCGATGTTGAAGATCTTTGTCGTCAGTTATTCTGAAGAAGCCATGACAGAGGTAGCCGTATTTTGGTATCTTCAGCATTTCAAATTAATTTTTGTCTATAGGTTTTTGCGGCTGTAGTTCACTGTACAAATTCAGATTTCGGGGGTGAGCCGCGTCGAATATTGGAAATTATCTAACCACGATTGTCGCCTCTTACTGCCGCGAGGCGATAAATTATTTGAAGATAACTATCTTCTGGGATGATGAGCCGAGTACTCTTATAGCCGTTTTCTGACATTTCGGAGGTGCTTGCTGCCACCATCTTCAGGGCGATGAGACCGCCGTGAGAATTTAAAATCACAGCGATAACTAATTTTATCGTAGTAATTTTTAGGACCTTATAACCACTTCAGTAGCATTAATTTGGAAACATTCATACGGGTATACCGTGTAGTTTTCAATTTAGTCTGTAAACAGGATTGAAGTTTATTATTTAACTGGTTTGATGAAGAATTTTCAAGTGAAGTGAGAGAGTCTTGAAACAGTGAGATAAAGTGTGAAGTGTGAAGTGGGCTGAAATATATGATGCCAGATCGCCATGTTGAAGTGGGTACGAGGTGATACAGGAGGAACGGACGCACGAAAAAGAGTTGGGGTAAGTTATTCTAACCAAATCTTTTTACAATAGGGAAAGTAATTTTTGTGTGTGTATGTGTGTGCGCAGTTTAGTATGAATCGACCAAATAGGGGTAGATAAATTAATTGATTGGTTGATTTAAATTGGATTCATTTGCGACTTCAGACAAATCAAACAAATAGAACCCAGACTTGACATCAAAACGTTCAACTTAACACACAGTTTGGGAATGTCGTCACACCAGATGTAATGGTCGCATTGCGTGAGACAATTTTTATTCAAACTACAATACCAAATTTAATCGAAATCAACCTAGTAGTTACGGAGATGGAACATGTATATGCACTGACACGTCATCTCCATTATGAGTTTATTTTCTGCTCTTTGTTCAGAGCTCATACAAACGGAAACATTGTTCTCGAACATTTTATAGCACCTTCAGTTTTGTTTCTTTATAACTATTATTAGTGAAAATATTCTCTGGCCGCTTGAAAGAATCTCTTTGTAAATGTTTAATGATACGTACTCTCCGGTACCTTGAAGAAGTGATTTAGCAACTTTGTCCAGTGCTGCGTGCATAAGTCTCCGCGACCACTATTCACCAAAGGCTCCGTTATTATGGCTTGCAGTTCCTTCTTTGTTGTTAGGATAACACCCGTTAAAGTCACCTCTAAGCTGTGGAATAATAACCCACATGCCTACATCAAGGAACAGGACAGTGAGATTCGTATTCAGTCCCTTGCCAAAATCTGCGTGCATGTTTAAGTTATTTTAAGAGAGGAAATTAATAATTGTGATTTTCTTGCATCAAATCTGTTCATTGAATTTAGAAATCATAAACCGTTCTGTCCCGAAGTATAGAAGTTCCGTCGAAGGCACATCCCTGTTGTGCATTTTACGCTAAATAACCGTTGCAGTTGAGAAAGCGTTGTTAAAATGTATGTGTATATATGGTCTGGACCTTGTTCGGCCTTATATTTCGTAAGATTTTTTTTCCTTAACAACGGGCCCTAGAGATGAACTTCTGATGGAATGTATACGAAAATCCTTGCAACATGCACCCAAAATAAATTACAAATAAATTTTCTAGCTTCCGATTAACCTAATAATTTCTTCAAAATATGACTTGAATATAAGAAGCTAGCTGCCAGGTTCCGATGGAATTCCTTATTTATGATTCAAGCAGTCGAATGGCCTACCACCAGTTGATGGAAGCCATTTATCAGAAAATAAGACCAGTTAAGAAGAAATTAAGTTTTTAAATTGAATCTAACATGCTGGCGTTTAACATATCTGAGGTATGACTTAACATTGGTGAAGGTTCAGACGTAATAGATGAAAAGGCATAGATGCTATCGAATAGAAACATGGCTTTTAAAATGCTTGTGTGGTCCCTAATTGCTTTTCCACTTTCGTAATTTCAAATTACAGAAGACAAGGTTCATGTGCCTCTCATTTGTACGCGCATACCTTCATAATCGTTTCTCAGATCGTGACATGCTTGTAATGGTATATTTGAGTCCCACGTCTAATTTGTTACCGTTTCTCCCAATAGAACCAATTATGCGTAACATCATCTAATCTGAAACATGAAAACCAAAAACGCTGAAGAGTATTTCATGGGAAATTCAGTTCGCCGTGACCGAAACCTTCCCTCCTATTAGAATAACGAGCTAATTACGGTGAGAAAGTGATCGGGTGTTTGCATAGATCGGTGATACACCACTGCTTTCTATCCTACTGACATTTATCTGTCGCATTTCAAGTTCCCTTTTAAGAATTCTACCGCTCGCATGTAGCACGAAGATTTTTAACCGTTTAACGCCACGATGCTTAGTACTCAGTACTTGTAAGTTGCCAAGTTGATTGCGAGAGATCCCGAGGTTCAGATGTACAACAACGGTAGCAGAAGTAAATTGACAATGTGGTAGCGAACCCAGAAGATTGACATCGCAGCCCTCATCTGGACACAGTTCTTTGCTGGTTAAATCTATATCTGATCTTGCCAACATGTCTCCCTAAGGCCCGTTTAATGTTATACTCTGATTTTCTTCTCGGTCTTCCAAATAACTATTAGTCGAATATTCTGAATGTGTTCCCTGTCTCTCGGTGGCAGCCCCAAATTTCTCTGTCCCTATAGGATACAGGATTCTGTTGCAGATTTTCTAGCCGATTAATTTGATTGATTTTTATTACTGTCCTACTGTACTATCACCAGTATTTGTCTGTCTTTAATGAATTTAATGATCCATTGTAATACAGTTCCATAATAACAATAATAAGGCAACACCATCACCAACAATTCCATCATTGTATGACAATAAGTTACTGGGTGTTGTCTCGAACCCCGGGCTTGCCTCTCCGGCAGAGATAGAGTTTTCTCTTCGCTGCAAGGTCTATAAAGGCTCCGAGGCCAAACCATCTTCCCATGACAAAATGATTGGAATGAACTTCCTATGTAACGCGTATCGGACACTTCTTTTCGCGATGTAAAGCGGTTAAGTGCGAAACTAACCAGTCTTGTTACATGGACATGGTGTTCAGCGCGTGTTGACCTTCTCATAACATGCATGATTTCAGACAGAAGGGCAACTTTAAGATTGTCTAACGTCCTGGGTGTGCCGCAGGTTTAAATCTCCTCAGGATATTTATCCTCGTTTGTACGTTTCCTCGTTCGGTAGAGACCTTGAATTCTCCAGCGTGTCGAACAGATTTCACGGTAATAAATAATTCTGAACTTCAAGAGGCTACAGTACCTTATCCTTAAAAGGAGGAGGGGAAATACAATGAAAGAATAACTGGGTGCCCGAAGCGTGATGTACCGTAAGAGTCGGTAAAGTTCTTTGGACCAGATTATCTTGAAATTCGTGTTGGAATAATCTCTACATCGGATCAATTGTTCTGTAAGAAAGTTCTGTGTTTCGGATCACGTCGGTTGTTACTTAAGCCCAGTTTCTAAGCAGGAATAATAACTCCAGGTTGCTAGGACGTTAGTGGTACGATGGCAGATATCTGCCTTAACCTCCGCTCCCCTTATACTCATCAAAATACATAAAGTTGATGCGGTTGTTATGGCAAAACTCACACGAAGTAAATTCCAGACTGCATAAGGAACCATAAATGCTTTTAAGTAAGGGGGAAAAGTCTTCTTCATTGTCGTCATTGTTTCTGGAAATCATTGTCTAGAGTCTAGACCCTAAACAGTTGTTCTATGGGATTCTGCCGGCTGGCGTGGAAGACTTTTGATTCGTGTCTTCGGCAGAATTAGACATTTCCTTTAGAAGCGTAATACTTGTGTGTTTGTCAATGAAATATGAATTATGTCTGATAATTTTATTTCTTAGAGATTATTCAATAGCATTTATGAAAAAAATTACATTGCTTATGTTGCTAATACCGAAATTGAGCTTGTCAATTTTTTTTAACTATAGTGGTCACTGTGTTACAATTTCCGCCCTCATTTCAAGTGGCAGGTCTCGCTTCGCATAATCAGAAATGTTAATACAGGAATTCAGCTTCAAAGTAAAAATATCTAGAACCGTGAAACGTTGGTAAACTTCTACCAGACTACACTACGGTCCAACTCAAAAGACAGCTGTCGGCTTTTTCACCGCTGTGAGAACCTCAAATCCTGCTTAGTATTTTGTAAATTTTGCTTCTTCATGTTAGCTTTATTTATCTTCAATGCCCATTATAAAACACCGACTTGGTACTTTTTATGTATCTTTAACCTTAAGTCTCTAAATTTCTCTTCTGTGGCATAGGAGTTTGTCCCTGTTCTAAAATGGTCATGAAAGTCTTAATTTTAGAAAAAAATATACTCAGGCGCGGAAGGGTTCTGAGTTGTTAAAAATGCCCAGATTTAATCCGTAGTTTACTATGATTACGACTGACCAATATTATACGCCTCTGAACTACGTTGCACGTCGACAAACATATTCGATTCTACGTTGTCCTGTTTTTGCACGTTTTGTGATGAATACATGAACGTAAGTCTCAGATTAGGGAATATGTGTACCGAAACCGCGTTGACCAGACGCCTGGGATAGGCACCAAATACCGTACTTTATCGAAGTATGTTAGCGAAGAGGAATTATTCGAACGGATGAACAGACAAGTTTATCTTACGACATTGGTGCAAAGGAAACATATAATAACACATCACGGGAAATGAGTATGTAGCGGAAAAGAATAGAAAAAGTTTCAATGTTGTTCCTTAATGAGCACAATCAAGAGTGAAAAAGCAAAAGTCTCTTCATGTGTATGATCTGATACAGGAATTAGTATAGCCCGGAAATGGCGAACAAGGCTTCAGTTGCACAATCAGCGAGAGGTTCTAGTTTGGTGATGCCCGTAGGCCGAGCGGATAACATGGGAGTGTCTGGACACGGTAGTTTACATGGATGGCGGGTTATCGGACCCAAACAAATCAAATGACCTCTCCGACCCAGGACTGACGATGTGAGACAGTTTCCGGCATTCGTCTTAAATACTGTGCCCAACGATGTTGCTAACTAGTAGGAAATTCTCGCTTCTGGAATAACTGACTTCCACATTTGTGGAATGTAATAAGTTTTTTAAGTATCACAGTTTTTCAGACTGATTCCAGTCCCCTCCTAAAATATTTTATTTTGAATTATACTTCTCTTCTTCAATTATTCTCTTCTGTCATCACCGTAATCATCAAGAGGAGGGAAGATACGTAAAAAATTCATATGTAAAGGGAGAGAGGAGAGGCGAAGAAGGGAAAATATGGTAAGGAAAAACGTGAGAAGAACAAATGAGAGGAGATAAGTGGAGAGAGGCGAAGACAGAAGAATACAGAAGGGAAGATAAGAGATAAAAATGTGCTAGAAGAACGAAGAGAATAGGAGAGAGAGTGGAAAGTACAAAGTAAGATGGAGAGGATAAATATACTGATGAGAGCGGAAGAGAAAGGAAGAAAGGAGCTCGGACGATGGGAGAAGAGAGGCAAAGAGTAGAGACGAAAGGAGAAATGAAGAGAGTAAAAGAGAGTTGACGACAGTGTAGGTTGGTTTAGGTTGGGTTGGCTTGCTGGGGTAGCGCCATGAAGGCCTTATCATAACATTGGCCACTGTTATAAAATATACTGCAGGGTTCGCGACGCTGACCGATTCGACGTCTTTAGGCGGCGCCAGATTTACCGTACGTCTCTGGATGACAGTGGAAGCGACACTGTGAAACCGACCCCTAGTGGAATATAATTCGGAACGATGTCAAGTCGTCGCCAGGCGTCGCGATAACCAAACAGTACCCGATATCAAGCGGTTAACCTATGTTAGGTTATGGTAGGTTTTTAGGAGGCATAGAAAGAGGGGTCAGGGCGGTTGAGCGGTGGACAGAAGATAACAGATGTGTGTAAACGGCTAGAAATGAGTCGCGGCGGCATTCTCCACGACGCCATTGCAAGACGCCAGTTACGTGACAATGCTGTAACGTCGTGCCCAGTGTTAGTGAAATTTGTGGCGCGCTGACGTAGCGCCGTGAAGCCCTTGTCATAACATTGGTCACTAAGTTATAAAATGGGCGCTTGACTCTACCTTTATGTCCACATTTGTGTTATCATCAAGGACGCTCAGGTGCTTGGACTAGCCGCTATTTTAATTGTGTCACTTCAACCCTGCAGATTGAGGCGACACATTCTTAAATATGTTAGTAAGCAGGTACAAGACTGCACGACATCGCGGCCGTATTTCTACAATCTACACGTCAACCTCGTACTCATTTATAAATCTTGAGGTTTTCACAGGGTTCTATATTATTTATAATGTATTTTAGTGTAGTAATGATCATGTCGGTAATGTTACTGACTTCTATCTTGAAGAGGAAGCAGGAATTTGTCATTTAGGCAAAGTGCTCTATTCGGAAGATTCTGCAATTATTTGTAACACTCCAATTCTTGTTTATGATAGAGTCCCAGTTACTGTGCTAGTCCCGGGGTTCATTTAGATTCATGGTAATAGAAATATTAGCCATAACATGAAAATAGACATTTACAATAATAAATACGAACCTGATCTTACTGATATTTAAAAATAGCCCACCGGTCTACTCACTCAACATGTCACACAGTTCAACGTCCTTGCATGCAAAATCGTGGCTAATCAGGCGGTGAAATGGGAAGTCGATGATGAAGCACTTTGCATAATGGAGGCCTATCCCACCCACTTTTCACAGATACATGATCTATTTTGCAGTTCATGATACTGTCTGAGTAGCCATAAAGTTGGTCGTATCCAAAAGCCTGCAAACAGCGCCAGAAATTGTACAGAGTGATTTCACATAATCATCAAAGTTGGCACTGGAAAAATGTACGGAGCCAGATGTGTGAAGTAATATTTGTGACGTGCATTAGAAACTACGTGGTTCAAGCCTCGGCTGAAGTACCAGCTTTCCTGAGATCTCTTGCCATCACTGTCCAGACGATTGTTAGGATAAAATGAATAGTCTCTTTCTTCCCAATTTTTCCCGCTGTATAAGGCGACTGCTGATGAACGTCTATACCAAATTTCATGAAAAGCCTTACAGCGATTGTCTAGTTATTAGTATGTGTGTAAATTCACTTATACCTCAGTATGCCCATGTGGCTGTACGTCTGTGCCTATCTCCTGCTCGCGGCTAATAACTGCTCATGGAAATTCGGAATTCTATTGTTCCACTTTAGGACATTAGACTTTTACGCTTTTAAATTCCGTAAGATCGATTATAACAAATTGTCAGCTTTGTGAAATTCAGAAATTTCGTGTTATGATAACTTATGAAAATGAAACTCTTTGTAAAGTATTCTTCTGGTGTGAATGAACGTCATAGTGACTTAACGAAATACCTGGTCATAGGACGTATCTTCGTACGAAGATATATTATAAATATGTGTACAAATTTTATAGGCAAATAGGTTTGTATGTTACAGATTACAAGCATTGCAGCTCATGAAAACACGGGCTTGCAACTTTGAGGTAACGAAGAATCATATATACTGAGACACATATCACAGTTTATTAATTCACAATTCTTTCTTCCCATACAGATGAAGTATTTAAAGGAAATACGGCTTATATGGTCTGCTCAGATCATATTTTCTACTCATTGTCACCATCTTGTTCTGTATTCGCTAAACACCAAACTATGATGTTATATGATTATTGTAGACGCTTCAGAATTCAGAAACACTTCAGCGTCCTCCTTATAAACAGTTGAATATGTAGCAAATTTACATTTCTGCACCGTTTGATATGTCATGGATGAAGAATCCTGAGGTAAAGTATGACGCCGAGCTACGCAAGTATAATACTAGACAGCATTCTTAGAATGATTTCATTATGTCCGGCCAGTCAGAGGAGGAGTGATTAATGAAGTTAATAATAGATGTAAGGTAATGAAATCGTTGTATTGAAGCGTTTGAATGCCATGCGTACTGACGAGGCCAGTAGGTTAAGTTGTCAGCTGCAAGAACATTCTTTGCCCCCTACCTAGAAATTTAATAGTCGGAATTAATTAATATTTTTTCGTGGCGGATGTTACTAATACATCGATATTAAATGTATTTAAATTTGTTGATGCATGAAATCATGACAGAAAGAAAAAATATTTCATTTTGTCCACATGTTGCAGGCAAGGTTATACAACATTTGACTTCTCTCAAAGGACCCTACTCGATGCTAACATGGTTTAGAGTATTTGCAGTTTAGTAGATAAACATCTCAACACTTTACATCCCAGTGGCAACTATATATACGGCCTGCTTTAAAATTCATTAACACTGAATTTTGTCCACAAAGTGTACTTCGAATTATTCTTGGAATATCAGTGGTTATTTTCCGAAACATTATTAATAACTTTATTTTTGTAATGAAGACGCGTTGTGTTTAATTTTGCGGTAGGAACTACATTTTTAAACATTATATGAAATTCGAGTTTGAATGGATAAATTACAGGCTACTGTTTGCACATAATTTATACTACTTTGTAAATTACATATTTCACATTACTTTAATAATGCCTAATTATGAAAATCTATCGTTAGTGTTAAAGGACATTTGATTTTATTCCATAAATAGGAAACTGAACTTTGATGAGGTTGCTAATTCGCTTGAAACATTTCCACGTCCATTCCTATTCATTATTCACTATCATACTCTCATTGGACGCTATATATCTGAGCCAAAAAGCGTCATTAAATAAATAATACTTTAAGAACTTACGCCGTAGACCGGAAGATAAATGTGTAACGTCTTAAGGAAGCAACGAAACATCCATATTTATCGCAGAAACGGAGACGTCGATCACCGTTTTAAAATATTTTGTGCGTTGTTTAGGATTTTAAAGAAATCGATTAGTGCGAAAAATCTGTACAGATTCATATTCAACCATCTTTACGCTGAAGCCGGTATAATTCGTCATTGGTCGCGTTACTTCTTGTTGTGATATGTAACAACATCTGACTCGTATCTATCATGTATAGCCTGAAGCTTCATGACGCTGCATGACACGGCTCCTAGTTCGAATCCGGGTTCATGCCCTTACAGTGCTACCAGTTCACCCTTTAGTGGCAGAAGAGGCTTGAGAGTGGTTCGTACATTTTGAAGACTTGTTCCTGGGTCGTTTTGACGTTATTAAAATGGCTTGTTTAAGAGATGTGCACTTCCAGCAATTGGTTTTTGCACCTGTAAGTTGTGGCACCGACAGCAAGCTGCATATGGTAATTTCTTCGGTTGAGTGCGCTTCACCCGACTTGGCAAGCAGCGGAGTGGGCAAATTAAATCAGTGCAAAAAGGATACAACCCGCACGACAGAACTTCTTCCCCTAGTTATTTCAGAACAAAGGACAATTGACTTGAAACGTTTAATCCGGCGTGTTCCTACGACAACGCAGCCAGAATCGCGCCCACCATTAGGTCTTCTAAACGCTGGATTCGAACTTGTTTCTTTGTGTTGTCGTCTGAAGTAGAGGCCTTATAACTTCCGGTAAGTGGTATAAGGCCTGTGAGTGTTGTGAGCTTTGTACGTCTTACATGGTCAGTAGAGAGTCAGGATTACGTATTCGGATAGGTGGAAGGATACTTGGTTTTGTTCCCGTGTCGTGTCGTTACAGATGCCGTGCGACGTGTCCTACCGCCTGTATGAACGTGCTTAGAAAACACCTATGATTACAAGCGACGGTAGGTGGACTTGTCTTGGGCTGGAACGCCAAGATTTTTCATAAACAGGACTGATGCTTATGATGTTTTTGTTTTTTACATTACTGAAGAAGCGAAACTGATAGCTTGAATGTGTGCCTTATTACTCCAAGACAAAATACGCCGGTCCCTTCGCCATATCCAGTGTGATACTGGCCGATCTAATACATTCTTGTGGTGGATTCCTTACCGACATTGCTAATTCGTACTAAAACGTTATAACCTCCATAGCGGCCGAATAATCGGCTCGTTTGCTCCGTATTCGGGGAGTTCCCAGGTTGAGACCGAATATCCTCATCTCCTACACGGAAATGCCGCTAAACCATGAAATAGACCACGACTGTTTCCAGTTCATTACTCATTAATCATCCATTGATCAGCGCTGTTTTGTTTGAGCTCATGGCGGCGTCTTTGAATATATTACGAATAACATTAATACCGAAGATGGCTGTCTTCTGAGTTATTCACTGTGTAGTCTGATAGAAGTTTAGGTTAGGTAAGTAAACTTCTACCAGAGTACACGACGCAACAACCTAGAAGACAGTCATCTTCATACTCGCCGCCTTGAGAACGAGAAATCTCACGGAATAAAACACTGCTAGGGAGTTCTAGTGGTTTACATAAACACAAACACATGTGTTGTCACACAGTTTATTCAACTTAATGCATAGTGGCGTACGAAGCTTCGTTCTGTTTTGCAGTTACTGGACCGTGTCTTACTCTTTCTGTCTGCTGTCTTTATTAGATTTGCTGTTTCCCTGCCATTCATTGGTAAATGGCTTGCCAGCTTCCTCCTGCCTTATTCAACTTAAACAGCTGACCCCACAGGTGGCTGTCATGAAAGACCAGATATGGAACATGAGGCACTCCCAGCCAGAAATCGGTGTCTTGTGATTGTGTGTATGAGACAAAATGGGAATATGTATTCCCTCATTTTGTGCTTAGTGTACACTGGCCTGGAAAATATTGAAAGCCTGTTGTGTTGAGAATTTTATCATATTCATGGTACTGCAAAAATGACGCATTCAGCGAAACTTGCCAGATATTTGTCGGAACATAAATGTATCTAACAAAACTTGAAATTAAGAATGAAACACATTTTATGACAAATACTTTCTGTATGTCCTGTGCGCGTCTTGTTATAACTCGATACTGACCGTTTCAGAGGTGCTTACTGCTCTATCACCAGGGCGATGGAGGCAGCAAGTACCTCTGAAACTTTGGTAAACTTCTACCAGATAACTCGGCGCAACATCCCAGAATAGAGCCATATTCATTTCTGTTAATGTTTTAAGAATTGGTCTTACCGAATTTGTTGTTTGTTTGTCATCAGTCTTTCGACTGGTTTGATGTGGTCCTCCATTTTCGCCTATCTTGCGCCAATCTCTTCATTTCCACATATTTTTTGAAGCCCACATCCTCAAAAATCTGCGTCACATATTCCAATCTTTGTCTCCCCCTGCAATTCCTCCCTTCAACTGTTCCTTCCATTACCAAATTAACCAATCCTGGGTGCCTCAGAATGTGTCCCACCATCTTACCTCTTCTTCTCGTAAGATTTTTCCATAGACTTCTTCCTTCGCCTATCCTGTCTAACACCAGCTCATTTCGTATCGAAGTATCGAATTGGAAATTTGTGATTATTGCTGTATCGTGTCCATATATAACCTTATTTTGTCCTCGAAGTGGATTCAGATTCACAGCTGCCATGTGTCATACATACGAAGGTTATTGTAGTCGTCAGACAGAAAGGGTTTCGTTTCTCCAGCGTGAAAACGTTGATGTATGTGGTCTTCAGGCAGCGGTCCGGAATTGGTCATCATCAGGAGGCGACAAATCCATACTTGAATCACGTTATCCTCCTGACAATAGACCATAAACAGTTTAACAGCGTTATAGTCGTAACAAAGGAGAATAAAGAAATTTATCTGCATAGCTGAATGTTGCAATAGTTTACATTTAAATCAGGAGCGCCATAATTTGTTTTGGTCACCAGATATTACTAAGAATCGAGATGGGCGAGGCATGTAGCGCGTATGGGAGAGATGAGAAATGTTGGTTTGTACAGAATTTTCATTGAAAAGCCTGAAGGGAATAGGTTACTCAGAAAACCTGGATAGGAATATAATATTAATATTGACCGTACTGAAGTAGGGTTGGAGGATGTGGATTGGAGTAATTTGACTCAGGATAGGAACCGATGACTGGCTCTTGGGAACACGGTAATGAACTTTGGGTTCCATAAAGGGTGGGGAATATTTCTTGACTAGCTGAGCAACTATTGTTTCTCAAGACGATTTCTGTCAATTGAGTGATGTTACATTTGTAACAAGCTGTTGTTTCCAAAGCTGAATCATGTTAGGTTCTTAACAACAGATCATAAAGCGAATCACGTTATACTCGTAGCCATAGAGCTTAAAACGCCTTTAGTGTTATTTAGCATTTCTTTTATGCGTTTATACAGAAAGTCGTAAAAGCGAGAGCATAATGAGGACGCCATGTCTGCTCGAGACAGTAATTAGTATACCAAGCCTGTTCTCGTAGCCTAAAACACGTAGCCAAAACACGTAGGACAATGACGCGAGCACCATTGACACGCTGTGTTGACGAACCTCGGATTTCAATAGCCTCCGTGTCCTTCAGTAGCCTATACGTGCCCATTCGTTTGGAGAGAATTTAAATAGGTCCATTGGAGTTAATGTACGAGTGTATGTTAGGTTGGTTTGGCAACTTTTGCCGTGCCAAATTCAGTAGTAATGTGTTAAGTGGTTAGGTAGATTAAATCTGAGTTACCTTCTCACCTTCCGTTTACTTATGAACTTAGTGCAAATAATATATTAAATTATGTCAGGAATGTAAGGTACTAATTGTAACAGTTCATATAATTATTTAACCATTCACTTACCGCTTGAGTGTTTGCCACTTCTGCTTTGTACTCAAGCGGTCCGGTGTTGAGATATCGCCCCGAAGACCGGCTACACTTCCCGAGATTTACCTCAGTTCTTCTAGGCAAATGCTCAGGATAGTAAATTAAATTTGTCTGTGATCGTTTGCTTCTAAGTCCTTTCTAGTTTATTATTGATTAATCGCTGCGTCATCAAACGCTGTATAAATTGAGCTGTTGACAGCGTTGTTAAACAAACCTTTAACAAAGTATTTCTCTTGAACTGGTTTGTTCCCTTGGTGATTTAACACTATTTTTTATCGGTTGTTTGTCTCATACGTGTTACATGTCCTGCCCATGTAATATTTCTTGGTTTAATCATCCAAACTATATGAAGTGAATAAAAAAGGTGACGAAGTTCGTTATTATGCAACTATATTTATTGTCCAAAATGCGTCCTATCAAGATGCTATGTGGCCTTGTAGCGGTTATGCTCTGTCGCGACCGGTTGCCGTTCTTCGGTCGTGTGCTGCAGTTAGTTACACCGCGCGGTCGACCAAACGACAGTGGAGGCGCTCCTTTTCTCTTCCTGCTGTTGGTCGCTGCTAGAGTTCTGGTGGTTGAAGGAGGAGGAGGAGAACCTCTCACTCAGTCTTAAGTCGCGTGGCCCAGTGAGCGCACCTGCGGCGATCCACCGTTACTACGCTTCGTCGCCGACGTCGAATTGGGCAAACTTCCGCCGTCAGAAGCGACTCAGTGTGGTGACAGTACAGACATTATTCGTGTTCGATTTGAATCATTCGGGAAGACTACATAAAACTACAAAATAATTTTAGTCGGAAAATTTATGTTCTCGTTGAACAGTATCTAGTGAAGTGAGGTGTAGTAGGCATACGCTGTGTCTGTTAAAAGCGTATTGTTTAATAATTCGATTGCGAGGCAGAAGTTTATTACGTACTTTAGAACGGAAAACAGTTTCTTCCCGCAGTGTGACTATAAATTTCGAAGTCAACCAGGTTTTGTTTCGATAGAGGCTTGTGACATTTGTGTAAATATTGTCTTTCCATAGTTAATATTATTTAGAATTTTCATTTGTGTCCGCGATAAACTTTCGAGAAGGAAAAGTGGGTCATATTCTGTGTGTGATGAGACAGACGACGTGACAATTAGTAGCGTCTATCAGTGACGTCATGGCCCAGGCAGCTGTTATTCGTGCGCAGCACCGAGCGAGTCAAAAGGTAAGGAATTAGAAACTTTTAACAAGGTAAAAGCTAGCGTTTGTCTCTTACAGAGAAAAGAATGTTGATTTGTAACGCTAAGAGAAGTTTCATATGAATGCATTTTGTTGGGTCGTAACTATGGCATTTGGCTTAAACGTTGAAATATGTGAGTTCTAAACTCCATGTGAAGAAAGTGTGATTTCAAAATGTTCTGTTAAAAATATTCAAGTCTCTTTTGGTTCGTCAGATTATCTCGAAAGAAGTTCGCGAATTAGTCGTTTCTGTTAATCGCCATGTTGCCCGATTATATAAGGCCCCCCTCAAAATATATATATATACACACATCAGTGAATGAAATAAAGGTATTTTAATAAACTAAGCCAATACATACATTGGCACTGGCACACGCTGAATTACCTAATCTATTGTAGTTGTTTAAAATGGCAACCGTCCACGTCTTCCACAAACACAACACACGGAGACCGATAACAAGGCTAATTAAAATACCTCACTGTAATGTGTGTGAATATTTTTGGGACTTGAACTGATAACGTACGGCGTTTCCTGTACGATGTTGGTCAGAAAATTCATTCATCCAAGCAAATACGCTAAGAGGAATCCGAATGAAAATGATGATTCATGTAAACATGCCTTGAGGTAAGTGTTGAACTTATTGAAAGGAACAGCCTTCTGCAGTATGAATGTGGAAATGAAAGGAATTGTTTCGACGTGCGTGAAGATTTTTCGGACATCCTTCACTTCATCGCTCCATAATTCTGATAGAAATTTGCCGACATTTCAGAGGTAATTTCTCCCTCCATCGTCAGGGTGATTTGATATGCGCTGATGTTATTCGTTAATGACAGTTGAAAAGAAAATCAGTGCATTCTTCAGTGATCTAAACTTCTTAGCAGGTGACAATATCAGACAAAGTTTGTTGAGTGGTAGGTTCAATAAGACCTTCGTTTTGTAGAATTCACATTTAGAGGTCATTGATGAGTCTTCATTTTACATTCCCATGCGTTCCATTCGTTGACCTGTATTCCTTATTCGGATGTGGAAGACACTTTATTTGTCCACATAATTTCAGAAGTATGCCTTAGCTAACCTAGTTCGCCATTAATTGAGTCAAATAACCTTTACTCCACAAGGACAGACCATGTAAACTACGAGATAAGTCAGTGTTAATCGTGTTCAGAAACTTACGTCATAATAGCTGCTGCCCATATTTGTCAGTTACGAGATAAATGCAAAAGCGACGTATAACTTCTGTTTCATGTAATACAGGTAGAAACGCGATTTGCGATTTAATATGCCTCGAAACGTCTTTGACAGTTTAATAATTTGATAGAGTCGGCCCTGTGTACCATTTTAAATGAAGGATATGAATTGAATTCTCTATAAAGCTTGGAATTAAAAACACTGGTGTAAAGCTGCTGTGGCAAATTTTGAGATGTGACCTTTTGTGTTTGTCTGGAAGGACTGGGGAAATCCATGAGAAGTCCGGTAGAGATTCGATATCAAACTGTATCTCAAGGAAATATGTTTTGAGTGTGTGATCTCGAACTGCCACAGGACCGTTTTCGATGGCGATTTTGGATATTAGCAGTGCGAACCTTCGGACTCTTACAACTGTATTCGGCAGGTACTTCTGTTTCTGGACTGCGGTGAATTCTGATTCCGCAGAATACCCTCTTCTTAGTCGGACGTGATGGAACCTAACTGTTCACTTTCCTAGAGGGTACATGAAAACCATCTTGATGCTGTGGTTATTATCGGGCCAGTTAACTAGACCAGGTCAAGATTCCTGTCAATCCGTTACTCAAACAGGCTCGTTGGCAGCTCCTAGAACGTGGGTAAGTTAGAGTTGATCGTCACGTTTTAGAATGGTCTAACCAAAATAAAATTCGCAGATAAGTGTGTAATGTAGACAATCGATACCGAATATAATCGATATACATTCACTAGTTTCAAAAACAGACAGACATAAACGCGCCTTATACGAGGAAGGCATGCATAAAATTACAGTTTACCCCTGTCATAGCGTAGCGTATGGACAGTGCGCATTTGTACCGATGCGTATAATCGGCTAGAGCATCTAAAAGTTCTAGTTGGATATTTATGATTATATTGAAGTCTTTATAATGCTCAATGGCAGCTGAGATCTGAGGTTCTGACGGGGGCGAAGGTGTTTGTCGTGCCGACATTTTCGGTTGTGACGTCATGAGGTTTCGTAGGCCACCCGGCGTCACAACCGAGAAGACCACGATGGACAGGATAACTAACTGTACGTCCGAGGCTTTTGAAAGTTTCGACAGTTGAGTATGTTTTCTATGATGAATATTTGCAATATGGAACATTGCGCACAACAGAGGTTACGCGATTAAAATCGCGCGAAATGTGATGCAGGGCGCTGTGTTAAAATCCAGTACACAAGCAAGTAGCGTGTTAGCAGTCTAGGTTTAGCTAACATCTGAGCTTGAAGGTCATGCAATCCCTAGCCCAACGTTGTTTTATCAAGCGTTAGAAAATACAACAAAGTTAACAGATGTTTTACCCATTGTGCATACAAATGAACATTTTTTTTGCCACTATTAGCAATGGATATATTATTTAATTTATTATCACAGGTTATTTTTAAACAACTAGCAAACAGAACCTTAATAGTCTCCTTTATATTTCCGCTTTCATGCTGAGCAAATCTAAAAGTCTTGTAACATTGAGATGGTGGGTAGTAACTGTCCCGTTTTATAGCCTGGGAATCTGCTGTTTGTTGCTTTGGTTTCATCAGCCAGAGAAACAAGAACATAAAACAATACCACAATATTTTAATAGTTTGCGAAATATCTGTATTTCTTACACGTGGTGGTGATATGTTTAGAGAAACGGCATGGACTTGAACGCTGTTTCGTGGCTGGTTAACTGACGGTCGTGTCACAGCTTGTAAAATTCGAGACGGCGAGAAACGAAGAGTTCGCTATTAGTTCCTAGTGTTGGCAGTCGTAGGACAGGATCAAGCGGGGAGCAGAAATTGTTATTCGCAGTTTTGCATCCTGCAATGATCTCGACCATTTATTTAGAATGGTCTGTTATTACTAGCTTCTGTGGTACTGACAGCCAATCAGTACTGCACAGTGTAGTCAGTCATAAACTCCATCTGATTAACATTACGCACAAAAAGCTGTACAAATTCATAAATTGCGAAACGTTGGGAAAAAAACAGATGAATCTACACCACACCAAAACCTAGTAGAACATTATTAAAAATATATCTGTCTTTCATGCTGTAACCAAACGGAACATGACAATCTGTGTTAAATAACCTCTGCATTTGAAATAAGGTCTTTGGATCAACTAACCACGTGAGCTGTGACTGCAATGTGGAATTTAAATTTTGTGAACGACAGGAGACCCTATTTGAATGCAAGTTCCTTGTCTTATTTTGCAGTTGAATCTCAAAGTTCATATTGTTTCGATTCAAGGCTAAAATCAGAATGACACGAAGATAATTTTTACCACACGACACGTACCGTTATATTTGCTAGGATTTTCGTTCCATCTGTTGTGTGCTGATGCTGCACCTTTCTGCTAGAAACGACATGGGCGTGGGAACTGCATTTTGCATCTCATGCAGTAAAATACGATGTACGAGGGCGTGGGGGTAAAGCTATTCGAAGTAGGTAGCTTTATTCTGTGGCAGCTTTGCCCATGTAAGATTTATTACCATGTTCATAAGAGCCCGTCATTAGACCTCTTTCGGGCCAGTTTAATCCAGTCCATGCTCTCACAACATTTTAGTTTAAGATGCCTTTTAATATTTGTCCCATTTACTCTTAAACCTCTTAAGTGATATATTCATGTTTTTGAACTAAACATTTGAGTGAGTGCTTGCGTGTTACTTGTGATTCCTATCCTACCCTCATTGTGTAGTTTCTTCCATCCATATTTCAGCGTTAATAACAAATTCAACCATTACCTTGCGCCAGAACATGGTTTTACATGCAGTGAGAGTTGGCTATGTAACATGCTTGGAACAAAAATCAAATACGTACGTAGACAACAGCCGACGAAAAGTTTCGTGGAAATGTACGGGTCAGTGAAACCATGATAGATGTTAAACAGAGCAATGGTATAAATGAGGATTGTGACGCCGGCGTCATAGTGCTAAAAACATCAAAAGCTTTTCACCGCCGTTTTTAGCAGTGGTTGAAGCCTGCCTGTCAGAAGTACAAGATCATTTTTCACTTCTGCCTCCAAACGCGCATTGTTTTTATCGTGCTTCTATATGCTTGCAGACTTACCTTTCGAAGTGTTCACTCCGCATGAAAAATTGCTTCCCTGCTTTTCCCTGCAGCTCAGCCGGGAGGCTTTACGTCAGCAGAACTGTGTCTAGTACCGTTATGTCACTCCAGTACCTGCTGGAGGCTGTGTGTGGATGATAATTGCACGGAGGTCGGTCATTCGTACCAAGTGGCTGCAGATTGCAGTTCCACGTGACCGTGCAGAACTGACTGACACTCCGCGGCCGAAGAAATGTTAACAACCTTCAAGGAAGATGGCCGTATTCTGGGTTGTAGCGCCGTAAAGTCTGGTAGAAGTTTACCGAAGTTTCAGAGATACTTGCTGCCTCCATAATCGGGCTGGTATGAATGGCGCTACAACCCAGAAGACTGCCATCTTCGTTCCCACCGCCGTGAGAACCTCAATCCAACCTTCAGGGAAGGTTGAGCCGAACGTTTGATACCCGATTTTCCAGTTTTAGCTGGCAGCTCCAGTTTACAAAGTAGGCGATGTTTAAGATAATGAAGTCGGTTGTGAGAACTGATCTTTCCCTTGAGAGAATGACGTAAACAAAGTGGCGAAGAAGACATTCAGACCAAAGGATGTGAACTGGAATGGAATGCGTAACAACCCCAGGAATGTCTTATCTCTATCATATTTTATATTAAGAGTGGTTGAATTAATTCGTTAAATCCTACATGCGCCTTAATAATTAATAATTGCAGTTCGCTCACAGTATGTGTTTATGAGTTTCCCGTGATTCTAAGAATGAACAGTGATTATTTCCTTAAACGATATTAACCAAATGATCTGTGTACTGGAAACGCTTTGTGTTTCTTTGCGTGATAGGGACTGGCTCCTTAAATATTATTTCGACGAGCTTTGGCTTCAATTTAAGGAATTTAAAATGGGAATTGAAAGATTAAGACATGAATACGGTACAAAATTCTATTGGCAAAATTGCGGTGTCCTGTGTCTGTCGGTATTCATTACAACATGTGTAATTAACACACTTGCAAGTTATGATTTTCAGTTTATCTTTACACATTATTGCCTTTGTATTTTCCGCACTGGAGTGTCGTGGATAGGTGAAGATAATTCATTAGCACTGCACGTCGACGAGGAAATAATAATTATCGTTGTTTTACGGTACACAGGCCTACACTTGTGTTCTTCTGATCAGTTCTAACCACGGACACTCGAGAACGCCTCTGTTATTTTGACATCAGGAAGGCTACTGTTGTTTATGTCATGCCATGTGCATTCCTGCAGATATGCCTCATTATTATTGTAATTCAAGGTGTAAACGGTGTTTAAATGTGTCATCTTCATACTTTTAGGTCGTACGAGATTATACTTGTGTTCATGTCGTGAATACACATCTTAGAGTGTTTGAAATTGTCTGGAATTTGTCGATGTCGGATTTAGACGTGATGCAGCCGTAGGTTATGCTAAGCCCTTGACGGTTCGTAAAAGCTTTTAATAGAAAGGACAATGTACCTGATGGTGGAGGCAGCAAGGATGTCTCCAACGTTGGCAGACTACCAGACTACAGTGCGCTACAATTCAGAAGACAGTCGTCTATGAAGATGGCTGTCTTCTGGGTTATTGTTTTAAACTTTATTTGCGATTACTGACAAAGTTGCAAGGCTGAGGGAGGACTGATTTAACAGTAACCAACAATGGTACAGTGTGTGTGCAAAGTCTTACTTGGCGTGATGTAATAGCATTTTCTCGTTGCGACCTTGTATCTTCCTGTCTAGTTTCCACATCCACCGCATCAAGGAACCACGGGCTTTGCCTCCTTTCTTGGGATTTGTCATGAGGTTGGCTCCTGTCCTGGCATAGATATTTGAAAGTTAGGCGACTGGGTTAACAAAGTATCCCGTCAATAAGCTCGCAATTGTTATAATTCTGTACGCAGCGGCCGAGTATAGCTCAAAGAATGAGAGTCTGTATGTTTTAATAGCACAGAATCGTGTCTAGTGGCGGTCTTACGTTAGAAGTGTTGAATGTATTTTCGATTTCTGTTGTCAGAGAATTATTTCTTTACTTACGCAGTGTTTTCTCCAGTCACTAACAAGCTGAGAGCCAATGTTACTTTCCAAAGCATGTCAGACTCGTTTAACAACTCATTAAGTTATAATTAATATACTAATTATTTTGATTTAATCAGCTAAAGTTTGTATTTTTACAAGTCTTGGAAAACAAATTTAAATAAAGAATGTTGGCAACATTTCGACTGTCGTGACAGTCAGATTTTTCAGTTCTCTGTTTGGGATAAATTGATTCATAATTTGCGTCATACTAGATTGAAAGCTGGGAGCTCCAAATATTCGAACCGACTGTAGTTCGAGCGATCAAATAACCATTTTTTACGTGCAACAAGACTCAGATACGTGCATATCTTTCCCTGTTGTGCTGTGGTTTAATTACGGTGGTTGCCCGTGGACTTCATATAAACATGATTGGCAAAATGTACATCACGTCACAGATAGGTCCTGCTCGTATTCGTAGAGTCATGTAGTGCAATTTAGTGTTTCACGATCGTTATCTATAAAAAGACTTGGCGGATGAAAGATGTACAGATCTTAAGAGAGTGTTTCGTTTCTTTTACTGGTGGTTCCTGAACGCTCTGTCTGGAACGTCTTTCGATTGATGTAGCACTTAGGTCTGTGAAAATAATTTATTATCTGTGTAGTTCAGTTTTAACAAAAATTGCCCATTGTCAGTGCATTTTATTTCTGACGAAATACGAGATTTCTTTAACATGTGTTTTTTACAGAACGAGGTTTTTTAATTAGGTGAATTGTTTAAAAATTAAGTTGAGACTAACTCCTTCCTTCCATTTTTGAGACCACTTTTATAAGGAATGTAAACTTGTTATAATCGGGTACAGTATTATACATAAATCAGGAACATTGTGGAATTTACACGGATGTTCAGATTTCAATATCTTTCTCTCTGCTTCTGAATTTTGTGACTTTTAAATTTTCAGGCAGCCATTTGTCTTGTCGTACATCTTATTCTTGGAATTTATATCCTACTCTGACATGAACATTTCATAATTTCAACCGACTACAACCAAACCTTGGGGTTAGAGTGATGTCTTTGTGATTTCAGACTTCCTTCCATTTTATTTCCTTATTATTATTATATTATCTGAGGCATTACAGCGTCATGTAAATTTATTCAAAACAGACGACAGCAGCTAAATTTCTACTTGGCAGACGAGACTGGATAGTAACACAGCAGGAGTTTACGTGATGGCGGTTCTCCTCTCGAGTGTAGTGTAGGTCTTTTAACACAGAGGCAGCTCCATTTCCTTATACGTGAGCTGTATACAGATTCCAAACCGTTACAAAAAGAGGGAAAGGAAAAAATAAAATCACTATAAATAAGAACAGGTGCATTGTGAGAAGTGTTGTCAGCCGATAAAGAATTCTGAAACAGCTGCAGAGTAGGCTAATTTAGAGGATAAATAAGTGATTACTGTATGTAGTTTAATACTGTTAATATTTACTGCTGGTTGTCTTTTCCCCTGTGTGCAGACCTGCTGTGGAGATGTATAAATTGCTGTGTGTCCCCTCAGGAGTGGCTGGTTTATTTCGTGTGACTGAAATAAATGTTGGCTGGGAGAAAACGAAATAACGGCATATATTTGTCGTGAGATTTCAGGTTCTTATCGCGACGGGTATGAATTAGTCTGTGTTCTGAGATGCGTCGCTGTGTAGTATCATAGAAATTGATGGCATTTCGTAGGCGCTCAAAGGGCGATCGATGGAATCAGTAATAACCTTTGAAACGGTGGCACAGTTTCCATCAGACTGTACAGCGCAACATCCCAGAAAACCGACATCTTCAAATATTTTTCGGCGGGTATTACAGCCTAATTTATGTGTGTCAGGGGACGACGACTTCCTTACATTTTTAATTTCAGGAAATGTTGTGTAGGAAAACAAGGAATGCATACAGAATTTTAGTGTGGAACATCTTGAAACGGGTCAGTTTTAAGACGAGGAGGAAGTGGTAAGATAACATTGAGGTGGATTTGACAGAGTTCGATAATGAGGAAGGGAGGTTTATGGAACTGACTGGAACACGTGTTGCCAAACACATTTCACGAGCCATTAGATATCATCAAAATAAAATATTTCGCTCTGTAGACATGTCGTTATTTTCTGTGTTATAAAAATGTCTCTTGCTCGAGCTCACAATCGCCATGTTGGTAGGGTCTCAAGTAGCGTAACACTTGCACAGCTTTATGAAAATCGATCACTTGGTATCTGTAATATTTTTTCCTGTGTTACATGACTGAGTTGGCAGATAACAAATAAATGCTACTCTTTAAGGAGAAGGATACCTTAATAACGTCGTATGTGTTACCGTGTTATTTCGATAACATTTAACAACGTGTTTTTGTTGCGGTCCGCCATCTCATTTCTGTATCTCTTCCCATTTCGTATCGGTCATCTAAGAAACAACAATGAACGTCTTCTCGGCGTTCACTTACAACAAAGAGTTCATTCACAGGTAGTGTTTAGGAATACGCGTTTTCACTGGGTTACTTCAGCAAACACCTATCTGGCACGATGTTCTTGTTCATGTAACAATGGGCCGATTGTGAGGGTGACCGTCTACTGCATCGTCCTCTGTGACTGAACTGAACCTCAACTCCATGCATTCGCAGAGAAAGTTGGCTCCCGCGGCAACACCTTTGAATTGCATTCTCGGTATTTGGGGGTAAAGATTATCCTGACTGAAGCTTTGATGATGGAGGCAGTAAGCACTTCCGAAACGTCGGTAAACTTCTACCAGACTGCACTACATATATCCCAGAAGATAGTCATTTTCATATTCGCTGTCGTGAGAACGTGAAATCCCACCCGACAGCATTCGTTCTTAAAAGGTTTCTCCTTGTGGTAATTCACATTGTCCGTTATCGCAACAAAGCTATTTTTATCTCTTCTCTAATGGCCTCATTTAGAACCGTATCAAGGCGTTGAAATAACTGTCTGAAGCGGGCTGTTAAAATCACTTGGGAATTCTGTGTGTTGGCGTTTTTTCTCTCTCAACCGCTGCATATAAAAATGCCATTTTTATAGGAAATTTT